>NC_066582.1:208457539-209074053 GCF_024323335.1 Lathyrus oleraceus
CTTTACTCAAGCCGGTAGTGTGGACGCTTTTGAAGCTATCTTTATGTTGCTCATCTATGTGTTTGCTTTGTTCCATAACATTGACGGTTTTGTCGATGTTAACGCCATTAGAATTTTCTTGATTGGGAATCATGTGCCTACTTTGTTGGGTGATATGTACTTCTCTTTGCATATAAGGAATTCTAAGGGTGGTGGGACTATTGTCTGTTTCATTCCTCTTCTGTACAAGTGGTTTATTTTTCACTTTCTTCAAACACCTGCTTTTGTGGAGAACAAACAATGTCTACAGTGGTCTCAGAGACTTGTGACTCTCACCAATGATGATATTGTTTGGTATGATCATTCTTTGAGCAGTTTGGAGATTGTTGATAGTTGTGGTGAATTCTCTAATGTGCCTCTCATTGGTACACAAGGAGGAATCAACTACAACCCTACTTTGGCTCGTCGTCAACTTGGGTTTGTAGCAGTGTATTCGTCGCTATATGATTTATTGATTAAACCATAAGCAAAGCATACAATGAATCGAGTCGCCACCGCACTTTTATTTATCCAAAGGACTGGCTAAAAAGCGAACAAAAGCCTAAGAAGTTTTACACATAGAAAACTAATGAAAAGATCAGAGAGTCTGGGTAAGGGGTAAATTACGCAATGGGAAGGTGTTAGGCACCCACTACGTCCTAGGTACTCCTAGGGAGCCCTTTTCACACTTGTTGTATAAAAATATTTATTTGTTCATGACACATTGTGCAAACATGAATGGGATGATGAGAAAAGAATATACAATTTTTATTATTTTTGTGTTCGAACGGATGAACCCGTTGCCTACGTACCTTTCCATAAAAGGTAAAGGATCAAAACTCCGTAGTTCGGCTAAAAGATTTCCAAAAGTTAGGGGGTTCAATTTTAAACACAAGCCCTAAGGTCTTACGTTATCCACGGGAGAAAACTCAACCTTATAAAACAACGAGTCCACCATGTGAGAAAAGCTTCAACTTGCTAGTGAGGGGTTAACCCTATAATAAGCAAGGAAGACTTACAATTTAATCAACTAAGGACAAATAGGTGAGATTAACATCAACCAACTAGGATAAATCAAACCTACGACTAATGTATGAAAGCTTAACAAGAATGGACAAAGCCACAAAACAATTGAATGGGTGAAGTTAATTGATTATGATTATTCACAAAAGGAGGGTCAAAGTATGATTAAGATTGATTCAAAAGAAGTACTATGAAATGGAGTTTGAAAAAGTCAAGGACTTGGGGTCCAGGTTTTTAATTTAAAAGCATGAAGATGTTTGCACAATATTTATCTCAAGTTTTGAAAGCAATGTGTGAAAAGGTTTAGGACAAAGAGGGGTGAATGGATGAAGATGGAGTGTAAAACTTCCTAGAAGGTTCACCTCTTGAAATCATATAGAAGATGACTCAAGTGTGTCCTTTGGAATAGGCAATGAGAAATAATAAACAAGCAAAGCAAAAGAGGAAAGTCAACAAAGCGGATACCGGATGCCAATCACTGGACTTATACCAATCTCCTAAAACAAAACTGGATATCAGAGGCCACTCTATGGACTTATACCAATCTCCTCAATAAAGAAATAAAAAGGTGGATACCGGATGCCAGTCTATCTGGGCTTATACCAATCTCCAACAAAAACAAAGCAAACACTTGGATGTCAGATGCCAATCTATCTGGGCTTACTCTAACCTCCAACATATGATCATGGGAAAACAAATGCCAAATTACACGGACTTACAATTGCATCCTCACATAAATCAAACAAATGCATCAAGCAAAGAGAAGATGAGTGGCCAATGAAATGGTCTTATACTCACTTCCATATCATAGGAACAATGGCCAATGAATGGTCTTACAATTGTCCTCAATGGGCAAACAACAAAGATATGTCACAAAGACAAATGAAATGATCATGCACTAATGAGCAATTAATGATGATAAATGCACAAGGCATAACAGCAGACATGTACAAATGAACTAAGTAATCAATCAACCAAAGTCATTCAGCACACTCTATAACCAAACAATGAGGCTCATACAAAGGGTTAGGCATTGAAGCCAACTGGAATAGGGTTAGTGGTGCTCTTAACCTTGACATTGAGAGCCAAGGTGAAGCAGATGAAAGGATATGAGGGGTGTGCCTCATGCTCTTATCCCTGGTCAGGGAGAGCTTTGAATATCAGAAGGTGTGGGAGTTCAGAAAGTAGGAACTCTCTCCACAAGTTAGACTCGATAGATCTTGGGTTTTTACTCACTATGCATCCTACAAAACAAACAAGTTAGTTCATGATAATCAAATAAACTTAATCAACTTGCATAAGTCTCCTTAAGGCATTTGCTTCTTAACCTGAAAAGCAAACTTAAACATGAGAAACAAGACCACTAGGACAAGCCTAGGGTCAATAGGAGATAAAAAATCCAAAACAGCAAGTGAAAGCTATCAAAAATCAAGTTCAAGCAATTAAGAAACAAGCCCAAGTGGTTTCATGTTCATATCATTCATCATTATCATTTCACAAACAAATTAGGTCAAAGCATGTCATATAGAACCTCAAAGAAGTCAACAGAAAGACTCCACTCAAATCCAGTCACAAATATTTCAATAAATCCTCAAATAATTCATGATCAAACATCATCCATAACATGATAAGCATACCAAATTTCAGCTCATTTGGATCAAGGGAAGTAGGTCAATGAAAATCAGAAAGTCAAAGCAAGTTCAAGCAAACTCATACAAAGCATCAAAACATGCACCAACTTCAATTAATCATAAAACAGAAACAACATATGATAAATGAATAGGACTAAAACCATGAAACACTTTAAGATGTCTATAATTCACATGTCAAATTTCACATCCATCCAATTAATAACCAGAATTTCACAAACCAAATACAAACATGTATCACAAAAAGTCAACAAATGACCAAACAGGGGAGAAAATTCCAATCAAATAGGAAATGCCATCAATAATTCCAGGAAAATTCACATGTATTCTCAACATCCATAAGTATATTCATGCAAAACTCCAGATCATTTTGAGTTCAATAAGCATGGTAATTAAAATCATGAAGTTGGACATGAATGGTGTGACACAAATTGTCACACCCCTATTCAAAAAATCATATCTCATCAACCACAAATGATAAATTCACAAACTCTACACCAAAATCACCATGGACATGTCTAGTTTAAGCACAAAACATTTCAGAGGCATTGGGTTAAGTATCATCATTTCACAAGCAAAATGGCATGGCATAAACAAAATGGATACACATGAACAAACCCTAGCACATTTAAAAATCCACACGTGCAAAAAATCTGGAAAAATCACCATAATAAACTAGAGATCATGAGGAGCATTTCACAAAAAATCCCATCAAATTTGGACAAGTATTGAGTGACTTATGAATTTTTGAAGATTGCCATGCCAAATGAGATAAATATTGAAAAATGAAATGATTTAATTGAATTAAATAAACAGCAATGGCAAAACGGTAAATATTTGGTCCCTTAAGTGAAACGCCGCGTTTCACTTAAGGGTGTGTCGCGTGCTGATTCGTGCATGGCAATGAAACAGTGAATCTCATGCAAAACAAAAAGCCAGCGGATCAAACATGTTTTCTGGGTTTACAGAAATTAGGGTTTAAGTACTGTTCATCGTGTTCATCAATCGTGAATCCCAGCAAGAACACTTGGCAACCAAAATCAAAAAGCGACATACCATTGCGTTCATGTAACAGAGTACATCAACATTCCAACATTCATTTTCATTAATTTAAGATAACAAGGAAGAACTAAGCACAAACACATTTGACCAACAAGCTTTAAATCGATGTTTCTTTCTCAATAATCAACCATTTCTCACGATTCAAGTTTCATTGCAATCAGCATGGAGAGATCTTTAATAAGCATAGCACGATTTCAACAATGGTGTGATTCGAATTTTACCTGATTGTGAAGAGCAGTAATGATCTGGTGGTTCTTTGGTCGTGTTGAGTTGAAACAGTAGCTTCTTGATGCTCCAGATGATGAATGGACAAGTATTGCAAGCTCAGTTACTTTGATTCTAGCTCCAAAGCTCGACTGCCATGGAAGGAAGCTTCAATGCAACAGTATGGGAATGGCTTTACAGTGATGAAATGATGCTTGCTAAGGCCTCAACAATGATGGTAGAGGATGGACCAAAGCTCAAGAACACGAGTTCTTTGAAGATTTTCAGAAAAAGTTTCAAATGAAGAATGAGAATTTTTTGAGAGGAAATGATGAATCTGAGTTTTGTGAATAGTGGCTAGGGTTTTTCAATCATAAATGAGTCATATATACTCTGTTTAATAATGCATAAGTTTGGTTAATGAAGTGGTAATTGAATTTAGCTCAAATGGAAATGTTTTTGGCCAATTAGTGAAATTACTCAAGTGGCATGTGCATGGCATGCTACAGTGCGGAATGGGCTTAGGCAATCTCCAAATGTAATTTCTGAACATTGGCAATTGGTAGAATGTATTGGCAAAGCTTAATTTGAAAGTTAATTTTCACCCCTCTCTTTTTTAATTCAATGTACTTGAAAAAGGCCATTTTGATTGGAAGATTTTTGGTGAAATGTGATGAAGGATTTGGATAGAGCATGTCAAATGTGACTTGTAGCAAAAAACCTCACTCAATTTGGCCAAATGGTTTGAAAGTTATCTCACTTTGAAGTTCAAAAATTCTTGAGAAAGATTTGATCATAACTTGCCAACCACACATGAGAAATGAGTGTTCTTAGACTTTTTGGAAATGGGAGGACAAGATCTTCAACTTTCATGTTGGACAAAAATTCATTTGAAGCTTGTATGATGAAGTAATTTTGAGGAGAAGAACTTTCCATTTTTGGCAAATTCCAATTACAAGTCAACTTACTATTTTTGGAAATTTGTTGTCTGACCTCAAATTCTTCACTGTGGATGTTTGACATGTTATATGAGGCTTATATGGACATGAATGAGGCCTCTCAAACCAATTCCCACCATCAAATCACTGATTAAATGCACAGTTGACCACAGTTGACTTTGTTAGGGTTTTGGTTGACTGAACCATGTTCTGATGAATTCCAAGCCCTTACCACTTGAGATCTTGATTCAAAATGATGTCACAACTCATATGAACTCTTTATGAATGATCATGGTGCCCAAATTCTTCAAGAATGGCCACCATCCACTGTTCAATGGCTGATTTGACTGTTTTGACCTAGCTTGCTTCATCTGCAAGTAACATGGTTAGATGACAATATTTTTGTACTTTTGGTTAATAGACAGATGAAAAGCAATGATATACAAATTCAATACATGCTTGGTGATCAAGAACCACACTCACAAGATAACCCACCCACTAGGAGGGAAGCAAAGGTGCACAAAGATCCTTGAGGCAATGATATGGTATGATATGATGCCATGAGGGATCTTAGGGACAAAATTGGGGTCTTACAGATGCCCCTATTTAAGGTCATTCTAGCCGGAGTAGTGAAGTTTAGAAATCTTCATCTCGACGCGGTAGAATGGGCTTAAATAACAGTAATGAGACAAATTTTGGTCCCTAAGAGACCTCATGATGCAAATGTATGTATGCAAAAGACACAAACTCTGTGGGGATATGATTCACACAGAAGAAAAGACGATCCATCGGAGTATTGTACTCACCAGGAACAGAGACTCTAACAAGACTCTTGTTGGGGATACTAAAAGAAAGAGAATGCGTGAGCAGGACACGACTTCAAGTTGGGGAAAAAACAAAACTGACACAGCGTGAACAAGACACGACTCTGATTAGGGTAATAACAGAAATCAGACTGGAGACCTTACTGGGGAGTGAAGGACTCACACTGGGGAAAAGAAAATTCCAAAGGAAGAACATCCATTGGAGAGACACAAGCTGACTCTTGGGGATAAGCAAAAGGAAACTCCACTGAGGAAGCACCAAAGAATTGAGGTGTTACCGGTATAAGGGTAACAAACTCAGGAAGAATGAATATCTAAGACCGGTATAAGGGTGAGAGATATCAATCAACCAAACATCTGAGGAAGACCTGGAAAAGGTACATAAACTCAAGAAAATCTGACTCCACAAGGGACCAAAGTCATAATAGGGAGTAGAAAGGAAGGAACACCAGGGATACCAAGGTATATAATAGGTGACCGACCAAAGCGTGAATTTGTATATATGCCAAAACACTCATCATCCGAAAGGAGGGCTTGAAAAAGCAAATCGACTTACAGGATGGATATTCGAATCCACAACGGGAAAACGAACCTTACTCAACTGGGGACACAAACCTAAAGAGTGCATGAGATATAATATCCATTACCGGCAGACCGTGGATAAGAATACTCGCATGAGATGTATTATCTATTACCGTCAGAACGTAGATAATAAACTCGCATGGTAAGAAACACCAGAGATACCTAGGTATATAATAGGTGATATACCGAACACGTGAATTGGTATATATGCCAAAACACTCATCATCCGAAACACAAATTGGTTAAAGGATGGATATTCGATTCTACAAAGAATACGAATCTTACTCAGCTGGGGAAAATCAACAAAGGATTCCAAGTAAATAGCGCATGAGACACATTATTCATTACCGGCAGACCGTGAATAATATACTCGAAAGGAAAAGACACCAGAGATACCGAAGTATATAATAGGTGACTAACCAAGAAGAGAGACAATCGATACCAAGCATCCGGGTAAACGAAATATAACTCAAAGGGATAAATTGCAAGCATCCAGCAATTATCCAACAACATAGAATATTCGATTCCACAAAGGGAGATAACGAAACTTACTCGACCAGGGAAACACAAAAGGCTTCGACTGAAGAGTGCATGAGAAATACTATTCATTACCGGCAGACCGTGAATAATATACTCGCATGGAAGATTACCCACAACCGGTTGCTGGGTTAAATAAAGGATAAATCAACCGAAAAGAAAGGCATCGGGGTACCAAACTAGGTATATAATGATGACCAATCAAAGGGAACAACAACATTACCAACACAAGGGTAAATGAAAGGAGACCCACTGGGGATAAATTGCAAGCATCCGGCAATTATCCAATTGTACCATAAGGCACAAACTCCGCTGAGGAGAAACATCACCACTTGGGATTTACAACTACCGAATACGGGGTAGAAGACCACAAACTCAACTGGGGATAGAAATCACCACAGGGAGACATCAACTCTGTTAGGGATAAAACCACTACAACAGGAATCCACTTACAATCAGGACAAACCACAAAGGTTATTTCTGTTAGGGGAAAAGAGATAGGACTTACAACTACCGAATACGAGGTAATAGCCATACTCTGGTGGGATTAACCATGAATTAGGGTTTATATCTACCGAATAAGGGGTAGAAAACCGAAAAAACTTGCTGAGGAATAAAAGGTATATAACCACCAATTCCACTAAAAGGGCAAAGAAAATAGGACTTACAACTACCGGTATAAGGGTAGAGGCTTGAAAAACTCCGCTGGGGAACAACCCACTGGGAAGCACAAGACAGTTGACAAATAGCCAATTCGGGAATAATCCGAAAAGACTGACTGAATCAAGACACGTCCTAATGAGGATGTAACTCACATAGGAAAATCCATCCCAATGTATATGTTGGGAGGAAACGGAAGAAACCGTCATCCACGAGGATATATCTCAGTGGGGAACTGCAGAAGGAAAGATAACAGACACTTTCTGCTTATGGGGTTGACTCTATATGGAGAGATTTAACACCCGACATCTGCTAGGGGAGATCTATTGGGGATCTGCACCACCATAGCAAGGAACAATCAACAAAAGATACATGGCGAGAAATGCAACAGACATGAATGCTGACAAAACAGACATATCTAACACGAACAGGTCCAGGAAACAAACGCCCGGTACTATACTTCCAGGGGAGAACCAACTGGAAAGCCAATCTGCGGAGATCTACATGCTATAAAGCATAGATCTGCGGGTACTGCTGGGGAAGCAGAGGATCAGAGATATCAGGAAACACCAAATCTCTGAGTGCTGGATCAGCAAACAACCCAACCAGGGTGCAGAAAGTCACAACGGGCGAAACAGCCACCAAGACGAATCTGTTGGGGAACAAGAGAAAATCTCGAAGATCCGCAGGGGATCTCAGCATCAACTGAGAAACAAAAAGTTCTGCAACTCCAAACAACTCCGGGGAACAACCCACTGAAGGAGAAGAACATCATCCAAGTAGAACCCAACTGCATAAGCAACTCTACTGGGGGAAATTGCTGCTGGAGAAAACTGAGTCTTCAACAACACTCTGCTTGCAACTATGCTGGGGAACAACCCTATCACAAGATCTGGAGAAATAAGATACAACCAAACCAGGAATATGAACCAAATGTCTTACCTGTTGGATATCATGCCACCCTTGGGAGAGCACTGAGATATTCTTGAGTATCCTTTCAACCTTGTGAATATTCACTTTGTTTAAAAACAACAAATTTTGAAAAATTTGATTTGTTTAAAAAAACAATGATATTTTATCAATTAAAACATGCAAAACATTTGTTGAATTGAAACAAATAAGAGTGCAAATAATTGGATAAAAGCTCAAATTCATTTGATGGAATGGTAGCCTGCAAATGGCAAGACTCCATAGATCTGTACAAAATTGAAATCAATGATATATATTGGAAGAGGGCTACATTGAACATAATGATCCTTTCTCTACCAATTTGAATCTCGATGTATTCGAAGCTTCAGTTTGACGACGAATCGAGAATTCTCTGACGAAATGACAACTGTTGAACAGAAAGTCTTGTCAGGATGCAGTTACTTGTCAAATCCCTAATTTTTGCCTAGATTGCCCCAGAGTGAGGTACTCAATCTAGCGGGATGCAAATATTCTTTTTTTTCAAGTCTCTAATTTTTGCCTGGATTACCCTTGCAGGTTTTCCACCGAGACGCTCATTTTTTCCTAAGCCGCCCTTTCGGGTTTTCAACTTAGCGAGCTATTCTGTTTTTCATTTGCATATACTTTTTTTTGAGGCAAAGTATCTCTTGACTGCATCTGAATTCACAGGACGAGTGAAATCCTCCCCATCCATTGTTGTAAGCATCAATGCTCCGCCTTAAAAGGCTCTCTTAACAACATATGGACCCTCGTAGTTTGGAGTCCACTTGCCCCTGGAATCGGGCGCGAAAGACAAAACTTTCTTGAGCACGAGGTCACCTTCTCGGAACACACGAGGCTTGACCTTCTTATCGAATGCTTTCTTCATTCTTTGCTGATATAACTGACCATGACACATGGCAGTTAACCGCTTCTCTTCAATCAAATTCAATTGGTCATAACGACTCTGAATCCATTCAGCATCAGTCAACTTGGCTTCCATCAAGACTCTCATTGATGGGATCTCCACCTCTACTGGGAGAACAACTTCCATGCCGTAAACAAGAGAGAAAGGGGTTGCCCCTGTTGAAGTGCGTACAGACGTACGATACCCATGCAAAGCAAATGGCAGCATCTCATGCAAATCTTTGTACGTGACAATCATCTTCTGGATAATCTTCTTGATATTCTTATTAGCAGCTTCAACAGCCCCATTCATCTTAGGTCTGTAGGGATAGGAATTATGGTGTGCAATCTTGAATTCAGCGAACAACTCATCCATCATTTTATTATTCAGATTAGATCCATTATCAGTAATGATCCTCTCTGGCACACCATAACGGCAAATCAACTGATTCTTGATAAACTTCACAACCACCTGCCTGGTTACATTTGCGTACGAAGCGGCTTCAACCCATTTGGTGAAGTAATCAATTGCTATGAGAATAAACCGGTGTCCGTTGGACGCTTTCGGCTCAATCATGCCGATCATGTCGATTCCCCACATAGAGAAAGGCCACGGTGATGAAATCACATTCAGAAGTGTCGGAGGAATATGAATCTTATCCGCATAAATTTGACACTTGTGACATTTCTTCACATACTTGTAACAGTTAGACTCCATTGTCAGCCAATAGTAGCCTGCTCTCAACATCTTCTTAGCCATGGCATGTCCATTGGAATGAGTACCAAATGAACCCTCATGGACCTCAGTCATCAACAGGTTTGCTTCGTGTCTATCCACGCATCTGAGCTAAACCATATCAAAATTTCTCTTATACAGCACTTCACCGCTGAGGTAGAAACTGCCTGACAACCTTCTCAAAGTTTTCCTATCTTTCACAGATGCCCCAGGCGGGTAGACCTGGTTCTGGAGGAAATTCTTGATATCAAAATACCAAGGCTTGTCATCTTTCACTTCTTCAATTTCAAATATATGAGCTG
Source organism: Lathyrus oleraceus (assembly GCF_024323335.1). Classification (NCBI taxonomy): domain Eukaryota; kingdom Viridiplantae; phylum Streptophyta; class Magnoliopsida; order Fabales; family Fabaceae; genus Lathyrus; species Lathyrus oleraceus. The sequence continues at coordinate 208,467,908 of NC_066582.1, forward strand.
GTCTGTCCAAGCGCATCACAGTAATATTGGGGACATCATTCCACCGTCTGACCACAATCATGGAAGCAAGCGTAGCAAGAGCATCTGCCATCCGATTATCCTCTCGAGGAATGTGATAAAATTCAACTTCTGTGAAGAATGTTGAAATTCTCCTTGCATAATCTCTGTATGGGATAAGACCAGGTTGATTCGTCTCCCATTCTCCCTTGATCTGATTAACAACCAGGGCCGAACCACCATACACATCTAGATACTTGACTCTCAAATCGATGCATTCTTCAAGTCCCATGATACAGGCTTCATACTCCGCCATATTATTCGTGCATTTGAAAGTTAGCCTTGCTGTAAACGGAATGTGTGAACCTTGAGGAGTAATGATCACTGCCCCAATTCCATTTCCATATTGATTAACAGCGCCATCAAACACCATCGTCCATCTGGAACCAGGTTCCGGACCTTCATCAACTGTTGGCTCATCGCAATCTTTCATCTTCAAATACAGAATCTCCTCATCCGGGAAGTCATACTGAACAGGCTGATGATCTTCGATCGGCTGGTGCGCTAAATGGTCAGCCAAGATACTACCTGTAACACCCCGATGAAATTAAGATAATTGTTTAAATTAAGTTAATATTTTATTTATTAATTTAATTAAATAATTAGAAAATTATTGGATTATTAATATTATTATTGGGATAATATTATTGGGTTTTATTATTGGAGTATATAAGTTGGAATAATAAAAAGTCCTAATTTTTGGAAAAGGGTTTTTCACGTGAAAAAGGAAAAGAGAAGCGGCTGAAAGAGAAAGGGAAAAGAGGCAGAGCAAGAGAAGAGGAAAAGCTTGAAGCTAACGGAATTGCTGGATTTACTCAGGTAAGGGGGGTTTATCATCGTTTGATGGGTCTTATGGGATAGCATGTAATGGGTAGTGATGAACCTCGGAATTTGACTCTGATTGAAATGATATGTGATGAATTTGTGAAATATTGATGAACGAATTTGGATGATAACTGATGAAAATTCGTAGGAATTAGAGGTAGAAAGGTTGGCAATTTGTGAAATCGAAAGTGTCTGATTCGTGTTAGATGAGATGAATGAATTGTGTGTAAAAATTTGATTGTAGAAGGTTGAATTGGATGGATCTCGTAGCAGAGAAAGCCATTGCAGATCTAGAACTTCTGGTTTCTGGTCATACGCGTATGGCACTAGGCAATACGCGTATGAGATGGCTGGTACGCGTATGGATGAGGCCTTACGCGTATGAGTGAAAGAGATGATGTTTTGAACGTAAAAGTGTCTCTGTTGGTACGCGTATGAGGATGTGGTACGCGTAGCATACGCGTATGGGCGTGGGCATTACGCGTATGGACTTGGTCAGGTTTGGGCAATACGCGTATGGGCATAGGCAATACGCGTATGGGCAGATTTGTGATTTTCCTGAACAATGGTTGTGCAGTTTTTGGTTGTTTAGGCTGAGTGATGTACTTAGCTGAGGTATGATGTTGTAGGGATCAATTCCCGTTGTTTTGAATAGTATAGGTATTAGTAGAGTGTGCTAATACTATGATTTATTATGTGGCATGATATGATATGCTTTTGTTGATGATATGTGATGGTATACATGATGATGTGAATGTATGCATTTGTGAATAGACTATTTTATGGCTTAGAGTGTGAGCATGTGTCTATTCTTAAATTGTTGTTGATGTTGCATTGCTAGGTGATTAGCATGCATATTGTGGCCTTATGGTGGTAGCTAATTCCCATGGTGAGGAATTAGTGAGTAAATCATTGTGATTGTTGTTGTTGATGTTTGCATGCTAGGTGATTAGCGTGCATAGCATGGCCCATTTGGGGTGGTAGCTAATTCCCATGGTGAGGAATTAGTGAGTGAGTCACTATGTCTCAAATGAGTGGGACTAGTGAGCTTGGTAGCCGTGCCTGGATTTGGACGGTGAGGTTGAACTATATGTTCACAAATAGTCGGTACCGCATGCATGGAGTCTCATTGCATAATATATGTATAGCGTGTAATATGAATGGATGTATTCCAACATTACACGTGTGTTTGTGTTGGTATTGTTGTGCTGTTATTGAGTATGATGTTTGAATTAATATGTTGTTCCTGAATGTGTGTTTTGATTAGGGTGATGAAGTGTGTTGAATCACTTAACATAACATGATATTTTATAATACTCATTATATTGATTGAGGAACTCACCCTTACAACTGTTCTTCAGGTAACGAGCAGTGATTGAGTAGGAGCTAGTACTTGGAGTCTAGAGTAGTTCCTTAGTGGGTCATGCTCTAATAGATGTAACATCGGGAAGGGATGTTTTAAATGTTTTACTGTTGGTTGTGAACCATTTTACATGTAATGTGTTACATGCTTTGATTGATTTGATTTAGATCCGCTGCGATTTATGCAACTGTTTATTTGATTAAATAAAGAGCATGACTGTTATTTTGGAACATGGTGTGAAGTGATCATGTGACACCCTTAACTGCATAATTACTCTGATGTTGTATTTTGATATTTAATTGAATTATTGGGGTATTTTAGAAGGGTGTTACATTAGTGGTATCAGAGCATAGTCGGTCGAGTCGAGTCGTAATTATTCTGTTTCCCCTGTACGGGATAGGTGTTGTATACCCCTATCAGTACTTATTGTTTTAGTTTGTTGGGTTTTCAGAATAGAGATGGCTGGAAGAGGTAGAGATGATGCTGCAATTGCTGAGGCTCTGGGTATGCTAGCTGGAGTACTTGGAGGAAATCCGAATGTTGTGGGAATGGGAGCTGCTCGTCAACTGAGTGAGTTCCAGAAGAACAATCCTCCAATGTTCAAGGGAGCATACGATCCAGATGGCGCTCAGAAGTGGTTGAAGGAGATAGAGAGGATCTTCCAAGTGACTGAGTGCGCCGATAACCAGAAGGTCAGGTTCGGTACGCATATGTTGTCAGAGGAAGCTGATGATTGGTGGGTTGCTACCCGCACTGAGTTGGAAACTGCTGGGAATGCTGAGATTACTTGGGCAGTGTTCAGAGAGAGATTTCTGAGGAAGTACTTTCCAGAGGATGTCAGAGGAAAGAAAGAAATAGAATTCTTGGAATTGAAGCAGGGTAACCGGTCTGTTACTGAGTATGCTGCTAAGTTCACAGAGCTTTCAAAGTATTATACTCCCTATAGTGAGGCTACTGGGGAATTTTCCAAATGTGTGAAGTTTGAGAACGGGTTGCGTCCCGAGATCAAGCAGGCGATTGGATATCAGCGGATCAGGGTGTTTTCTGATTTGGTTGACTGTTGCAGGATTTTTGAACAGGATTCCAAAGCCAGAGCAGAGAGCTATCAGCAAAGGGTTGATAGGAAAGGCAAGAGTCAGAATGATCGTGGAAAACCGTATGCAGCTGGCAAAGGTTTTCAGAAGCAGAGTGGGATGAAGAGGCCTAGTGGGGGAGACTCTAGTGCCCCTGCTAAGTGTTACAGATGTGGTCAGGCTGGACATCGTATCCATGAGTGTACCAGTAATGAGAAGAAGTGTTTCAAGTGTGGAAAAGGTGGTCACTTGGCTGCAGACTGCCGGTTGAAGACTGTGACTTGTTTCAACTGTGGAGAGTTGGGTCATATTAGCCCACAGTGTCCTAAGCCGAAGAAGGAGAATCAGTCGGGAGGCAAGGTCTTTGCTTTATCAGGTTCTGAGACTTCTGCAGATGATCGGTTGATCCGAGGTACGTGTTATATTAATGGCTTTCCTCTTGTAGCTATTATTGACACAGGTGCGACTCATTCCTTTATATCTTTGGATTGTGCTGTGAAACTTAAGTTAGAGATATCTGAGATGCTTGGAAGTATGGTGATTGATACTCCTGCGAAGGGTTCAGTGACTACTACTTCAGTTTGTTTAAATTGCCCTTTGAGTATTTTTGGTAGAGACTTTGGAATGGACCTGGTGTGTCTTCCACTAGTGCAGATTGATGTTATCTTGGGTATGAACTGGTTGGTGTTTAACCGAGTTTCTATTAATTGTTTTGATAAGACTGTGATCTTTCCTGAGATTGAGGAAGGAAAGGAATTGTTTCTATCAACAAGACAGGTGAATGAGGCAGTGGCAGATGGGGCGAAGTTGTTTATGCTGTTAGCGACTTTGGAGGCTAAAGATAAACTGGTGATTGGCGATCTCGCTGTGGTGTGTGATTTTCCTGATGTGTTTCCTGAAGAAGTGAATGAATTACCACCAGAACGTGAAGTTGAGTTCTCGATTGATTTGGTACCTGGTACTAGACCGATATCGATGGCTCTGTACCGTATGTCTGCTGTTGAGTTAGCTGAATTGAAGAGTCAGCTGGAAGATCTGTTGGATAAGAAATTTATTCGTCCGAGTGTGTCACCGTGGGGTGCACCAGTGTTATTGGTTAAGAAGAAAGAAGGTACTATGAGGTTGTGTGTGGACTACAGGCAACTGAATAAAGTGACGATCAAGAATCGGTATCCGTTGCCGAGGATTGATGATTTGATGGATCAGTTAGTTGGTGCGAGTGTGTTCAGCAAAATAGATTTGAGATCTGGGTATCATCAGATACGTGTGAAAACTGAGGATATTCAGAAGACTGCTTTTAGAACGAGGTATGGACATTATGAGTATTCTGTAATGCCTTTTGGTGTGACTAATGCGCCTGGAGTATTTATGGAGTATATGAATAGGATTTTCCATCCGTACCTAGATAAGTTTGTTGTGGTGTTTATTGATGACATTTTGGTGTATTCGAAATCTGAAGAAGAGCATGCTGAGCATTTGAGAGTGGTTTTAGGAGTTCTGCGAGAAAAGAAGTTATTTGCTAAACTGTCAAAGTGTGAATTTTGGTTAGAAGAGGTTAGTTTTCTTGGTCATGTGATTTCAAGAGGTGGTGTTGCTGTTGATCCTTCTAAGATAGAAGCGGTATCTAAGTGGGAAGCTCCGAAGTCAGTTCCTGAGATAAGAAGTTTCCTTGGTTTGGCTGGTTATTATAGGAAGTTCATTGAGGGATTTTCTAAGTTGGCGTTACCGTTGACGATGTTGACTAGAAAGGGGCAAGCGTTTGTTTGGGACTCAGAATGTGAAGAAGGTTTCCAAGAGTTAAAGAGAAGGTTAACTACTGCTCCTATCCTGATATTACCGAGTCCGTCGGAACTGTTTGAGGTTTACTGTGATGCTTCATTGTTGGGTTTGGGTGGTGTGTTGATGCAGAATAAGCAGGTTATAGCTTATGCTTCGAGACAGCTGAGGGTTCATGAGAGGAACTATCCGACGCACGATTTAGAGTTGGCAGCTGTGGTATTTGTTCTGAAGTTATGGAGGCATTATTTGTACGGGTCAAGATTTGAGGTTTTCAGTGACCATAAAAGTTTAAAGTATTTGTTTGATCAGAAAGAGCTGAATATGAGACAGAGGAGATGGTTAGAGTTTCTGAAGGATTATGATTTTGGTTTGAATTACCATCCGGGTAAAGCAAATGTAGTGGCTGATGCATTGAGTCGGAAATCATTACATATGTCTATGTTAATGGTGAAGGAATTGGATTTGATTGAGCAGTTTAGAGACTTGAGTTTGGTGTGTGAGAGTACTCACAATAGTGTTAAATTGGGAATGTTGAAGTTAACGAGTAATATTTTGGATGAGATTAGAGAGAGTCAGAAGTCCGATATGCTTTTGGTTGATAAGTTGACTTTAGTGAATCAAGGTCAAGGTGGTGAATTCAGAGATGATGAGAGTGGTGTTTTGAAATTTGGTAATCGGGTATGTATTCCGGATGTTACCGAACTTAAGAAGAGTATCTTGGAGGAAGGACATCGTAGTGGCCTGAGTATTCATCCTGGAGCTACGGAGATGTATCATGATTTGAAAAAGTTATTTTGGTGGCCGGGAATGAAAAGAGAAATTGCGAGTTTTGTTTATTCCTGTTTGACTTGTCAGAAGTCGAAGATTGAGCATCAGAAGCCATCTGGGCTAATGCAACCGTTGGCTATTCCAGAGTGGAAGTGGGATAGTATCAGTATGGATTTTGTGTCTGGTTTGCCGAGGACAAATAAGAATTTTGAAGCTATTTGGGTGATTGTTGACAGATTGACGAAATCGGCTCATTTCATTCCGATCAGAATGGATTATCCGTTAGAGAGATTGGCCGAGTTGTATATTGAGAAGATTGTAAGTTTGCATGGTATTCCGTCTAGTATTGTTTCGGACAGAGATCCTAGATTTACATCGAAGTTCTGGGAAGGTTTGCAGAAGGCTTTGGGAACTAAGCTGAGATTGAGTTCTGCATATCATCCGCAGACTGATGGTCAGACTGAGTGGACGATTCAGTCACTAGAGGATCTTTTGACAGCTTGTGTTTTGGAAAAAGGAGGTGCTTGGGATTGTTAATTACCTTTGATTGAGTTTACCTACAACAATAGTTTTCATTCGAGCATTGGTATGGCACCGTTTGAAGCTTTGTATGGTAGGAGATGTCAGACACCTTTATGTTGGTATGAGTCCGGTGAGAGTGCTGTGGTTGGACCGGAGATTGTTCAACAAACTACGGACAAGATTAAGATGATTCAGGAGAAGATGAGGATTGCTCAGAGTCGTCAGAAGAGTTATCATGATAAGAGGAGGAAGTCACTTGAATTTCAAGAGGGAGACCATGTGTTTCTTCGGGTTACTCCGATAACTAGGGTTGGTCGAGCCTTGAAGTCGAAGAAGTTAACACCTCGATTTATTGGTCCTTATCAGATTTTGGAAAGGATAGGAGAGGTAGCCTATCGTATCGCTTTACCGCCGTCACTTGCGAATTTGCATGAGGTTTTTCACGTATCTCAGTTGAGGAGGTACATTCATGATCCGTCGCATGTAGTCCAAGTAGATGATGTACAGGTGAGAGATAACCTGACTGTTGAAACATCACCTATGAGGATCGAGGATCGAGAGTTGAAGCAGTTGCGGGGTAAAGAGATCGCCTTGGTGAAGGTAGCGTGGGGAGGACCAGCAGGTGGCAATGTGACTTGGGAACTTGAGAGTCAGATGAAGGAGTCTTATCCTGAGTTGTTCGCCTGAGGTATGTTTTCGAGGACGAAAACTCTTTTAGTGGGGGAGAGTTGTAACACCTCGATGAAATTAAGATAATTGTTTAAATTAAGTTAATATTTTATTTATTAATTTAATTAAATAATTAGAAAATTATTGGATTATTAATATTATTATTGGGATAATATTATTGGGTTTTATTATTGGAGTATATAAGTTGGAATAATAAAAAGTCCTAATTTTTGGAAAAGGGTTTTTCACGTGAAAAAGGAAAAGAGAAGCGGCTGAAAGAGAAAGGGAAAAGAGGCAGAGCAAGAGAAGAGGAAAAGCTTGAAGCTAACGGAATTGCCGGATTTACTCAGGTAAGGGGGGTTTATCATCGTTTGATGGGTCTTATGGGATAGCATGTAATGGGTAGTGATGAACCTCGGAATTTGACTCTGATTGAAATGATATGTGATGAATTTGTGAAATATTGATGAACGAATTTGGATGATAACTGATGAAAATTCGTAGGAATTAGAGGTAGAAAGGTTGGCAATTTGTGAAATCGAAAGTGTCTGATTCGTGTTAGATGAGATGAATGAATTGTGTGTAAAAATTTGATTGTAGAAGGTTGAATTGGATGGATCTCGTAGCAGAGAAAGCCATTGCAGATCTAGAACTTCTGGTTTCTGGTCATACGCGTATGGCACTAGGCAATACGCGTATGAGATGGCTGGTACGCGTATGGATGAGGCCTTACGCGTATGAGTGAAAGAGATGATGTTTTGAACGTAAAAGTGTCTCTGTTGGTACGCGTATGAGGATGTGGTACGCGTAGCATACGCGTATGGGCGTGGGCATTACGCGTATGGACTTGGTCAGGTTTGGGCAATACGCGTATGGGCATAGGCAATATGCGTATGGGCAGATTTGTGATTTTCCTGAACAATGGTTGTGCATTTTTTGGTTGTTTAGGCTGAGTGATGTACTTAGCTGAGGTATGATGTTGTAGGGATCAATTCCCGTTGTTTTGAATAGTATAGGTATTAGTAGAGTGTGCTAATACTATGATTTATTATGTGGCATGATATGATATGCTTTTGTTGATGATATGTGATGGTATACATGATGATGTGAATGTATGCATTTGTGAATAGACTATTTTATGGCTTAGAGTGTGAGCATGTGTCTATTCTTAAATTGTTGTTGATGTTGCATTGCTAGGTGATTAGCATGCATATTGTGGCCTTATGGTGGTAGCTAATTCCCATGGTGAGGAATTAGTGAGTAAATCATTGTGATTGTTGTTGTTGATGTTTGCATGCTAGGTGATTAGCGTGCATAGCATGGCCCATTTGGGGTGGTAGCTAATTCCCATGGTGAGGAATTAGTGAGTGAGTCACTATGTCTCAAATGAGTGGGACTAGTGAGCTTGGTAGCCATGCCTGGATTTGGACGGTGAGGTTGAACTATATGTTCACAAATAGTCGGTACCGCATGCATGGAGTCTCATTGCATAATATATGTATAGCGTGTAATATGAATGGATGTATTCCAACATTACACGTGTGTTTGTGTTGGTATTGTTGTGCTGTTATTGAGTATGATGTTTGAATTAATATGTTGTTCCTGAATGTGTGTTTTGATTAGGGTGATGAAGTGTGTTGAATCACTTAACATAACATGATATTTTATAATACTCATTATATTGATTGAGGAACTCACCCTTACAACTGTTTTTCAGGTAACGAGCAGTGATTGAGTAGGAGCTAGTACTTGGAGTCTAGAGTAGTTCCTTAGTGGGTCATGCTCTGATAGATGTAACATCGGGAAGGGATGTTTTAAATGTTTTACTGTTGGTTGTGAACCATTTTACATGTAATGTGTTACATGCTTTGATTGATTTGATTTAGATCCGCTGCGATTTATGCAACTGTTTATTTGATTAAATAAAGAGCATGACTGTTATTTTGGAACATGGTGTGAAGTGATCATGTGACACCCTTAACTGCATAATTACTCTGATGTTGTATTTTGATATTTAATTGAATTATTGGGGTATTTTAGAAGGGTGTTACACTACCTTTGATAGCTTTTTGAGCTCGATACTCAATATCATACTCAGACAACAACATCTGCCAACGGGCAATCCTCCCAGTTAAAGCAGGCTTCTCGAAGATATACTTAATTGGATCCATTCTGGATATCAACCAAGTTGTATGATTTATCATGTACTGGCGCAAACGCTTAGCAGCCCAAGCCAAAGCACAACACGTCTTCTCAAGCATAGAGTACCGAGACTCACAATCAGTAAACTTCTTACTGAGGTAGTATATAGCAAATTCCTTCTTCCCTGATTCATCTTGTTGACCGAGTACACAACCCATCGAGTCTTCAAGAACTGTCAAATACATGATGAGAGGTCTTCCTTCCACAGGCGGAGACAATATCGGAGGTTCAGACAGATATTCTTTGATACTGTCGAAAGCTTTCTGGCAATCCTCGGTCCAATCATGAGACTGATCTTTCCGGAGGAGCTCGAATATCGGCGCACATGTGGCAGTCATGTGGGATATAAATCTGGAAATATAATTCAAGCGGCCAAGAAAACCTCGAACTTGCTTCTCAGTTTTGGGTGCAGGCATCTCTTGTATTGCTTTGACCTTTGCAGGATCAACCTCAATACCTCTTTCACTTACCACAAAATCCAACAATTTGCCAGAACGGACTCCAAATGTACATTTGTTTGGATTCAAGCGAAGTTTAAACTTCCTCAAACGTTGAAAAAGCTTCAACAAATGCTCAATATGCTCATCTTCCGTTCGGGACTTAGCAATCATGTCATCAACATAGACCTCTATCTCCTTGTGCATCATATCATGAAACAAGGTAGTCATAGCTCGTTGATACGTGGCTCCGGCATTCTTCAAACCGAAGGGCATCACTCGATAACAGAATGTTCCCCAAGGTGTGATGAATGTTGTCTTCTCCATATCCTCTGGTGCCATCTTGATTTGATTATATCCGGAAAATCCGTCCATAAAGGAAAAGACTTTGAATTTAGCTGTATTGTCTACCAACATATCAATGTGTGGTAGAGGAAAATCATCTTTCGGACTAGCCTTATTCAGATCCCTATAATCAACGCACATACGGACTTTTCCGTCCTTCTTAGGAACAGGCACAATATTGGCCACCCATTGAGGATATGTAGAAGTCACCAGAAACCCCGCATCAATTTGCTTCTGAACTTCCTCTTTGATCTTCACTGCCATATCTGGATGAGTTCTTCTGAGCTTCTGCTTCACAGGCACGCACTCAGGCTTTAAAGGCAGGAAATGTTGCACAATATCTGTATCTAAACCCGGCATGTCTTCATAGGACCAAGCAAAGATATCTGAATATTCTCGTAGCAAACTGATCAAATCTTCCTTGACAGACCCTTCAAGAAGTGCCCCAATCTTCACCAGACGAACACAATCCTCAGACCCCAAGTTGACTGTTTCCAAGTCTTCGAGATGCGGTTGAATGATCTTCTCTTCATGCTCAAGGAGACGAGTAATCTCATCAGGGATCTCCTCAACGTCATCTTCCTCTGCCTCAAATACAGGGAATTCAAAATTGGGAGATGGCGTTGGATCATTATGTTCAATGGGTTTTAGGATCAACCTGCATAATGATTTTGGATAATGAAAAACTTTTAGCATTTAAACAAGCAAACCATTATGCAGATGAAAAAGATTACTTTTATTCTTGTTTTTATGGGTTTTTTGTGATCACTGATTTCATGCAAAAGCAAAAAGTGAAAACAAAGGAAAAACAAATGTTTAACAATGCATTAATTGAATGAAAACATCATTGTATATATGCTTTGCCAACAATGTCATCACTTCTTCTTTTGGCATGGGAGAAGGGTTTTAAACAAAGTGAACAATTACTCTGATCTATGGATGACCGTAGGAACATCTACAGCGACCCAATTGTGGCAGACACCACCAGGAATAACGAAGTTGTTCATGTCTTCTGCATCCTCTTCTAAGATAGCAGCAGCTTCCTCTTCAGGTTGATCATCATGGATGAATCCTCCACTTGTGAACAAACCTTGCTCATTACATGCCCCAGAACAGTAGCCAATGCCAGCCCGGGATCTATTGTCTTCAAGCTCAATCACCTTCCCTAAACCAGCAACTGCACCACATTCAATGGCCAGCTTTGCATCACGGTAGGAAGTGAATGAAGGAGACTTCTTCTCGATTGGTTCATCAATAGATAAAGCTTGGAATGGCGTTCCAACTTCATCTTCAGCGTCAATGTACGAGAAAGAAGACAGATGGCTAACCAGGAGAGCCTTTTCTCCCCCTACTACAACCAATTTCTTATTTTTGACAAATTTCAGCTTCTGGTGTAGGGTGGATGTCACGGCGCCAGCCTCGTGAATCCATGGTCTGCCTAAGAGACAGCTATAAGATGGGTGGATATCCATTACCTAGAAGGTAACCTGGAAATCACTTGGTCCAATTTTGATTGGGAGATCAACTTCCCCAATTACGGTCTTACGCGACCCATCGAATGCTTTCACAACAACCCCACTCTGCCTCATAGGAGGACCTTGATATGACAATCTGGAGAGTGTGGTCTTTGGCAATACATTTAGAGAAGATCCAGTGTCCACCAGCACATTGGACATTGCATCAGATTTGCAATTCATGGAGATATGTAAAGCCATGTTGTGGTCTCTTCCCTCCTCAGGGAGATCAGCGTCACAAAAGCTCAAAGTGTTGCAAGCGGTAATGTTTGCAACAATACTATCAAATTGCTCAATGGTGACGTCGTGATCAATATACGCCAGATCCAAGACTTTCTGCAGAGCCTCCCTATGGGGTTCTGAATTCAGCAGCAGAGAAAGAATGGAAATCTTGGATGGCGTTTGTAGAAGCTGGTCTACAACGTTGTACTCACTCTTTCTGATGAGCCTCAGCATCTCATCAGATTCTTCATCTACAATGCCACTCGGGCCAACTGAAGAAACGGGAGTTTTTTGTACAGAGGAGGATGGTTTGGCAACATCACGTGCCTGATTCTGAATATTCACAGCGGTCCCAACCGGACGCTCAACCGTATCAGAAGCAACAGCCTTAGGAGGCGCAGAAAACACACGACCACTTCGGGTCAACCCACTTACATCAGCGACGTTGGTCACGGAAGTTGAAGGCAAAGGCACTTCTACCCCATCTTGCACAGCGACAGGATTGTATCTGAATGGTACGGTTCTGTCTGAAAAGTAAGGCACAGGGCCTGCAGGTTTAATGGCCAAAGAAGGGGAAGCCTTCGGCTTGCTCCTATTGTAACGAACAACAACAGGCTCGGGCAGCTTGAACACTGATGAAATCACATTCACCTCAGGCTCGTCTTCATCAACGTTGCGATTCTGCAGAATCTCAATGGTACCCTCATCCAACAATTTTTGGAGTTCTCTTCGTACTTGATCGCAACCCAAGCGGTTAACCGAGCAGACGCGGCACTTGTCGTGGTTATGCTCTAAGTAGCTGTATTGACACAGCAAACGATGTAATTCAACCAACGACTGCCTAATGTGGCTTACATATCTGACCTTGTACTTCCCAAGGCATTCCTGAACCATATTAACTGATTTCCCATGCGCAGGCAATGGGTTCTTGGTGACATTCGGGCCTGAATCTTCAAAACTCAAGATTCCACATCTCATAAGGTCTTGAACCTTAGTCTTGAGTGGGTAGCAATTCTCGATGTTATGACCCGGAGCACCAGAATGGTAAACACAGTGCTGATCTAGTTTATACCACCATTGTGGATTTGCAGGAATGGCAGGAGGATCCCTGGGAGAAACCAATTTCCTTTCCAACAAGGAAGGATAAAGCTCTGCATATGTCATAGGAATTGGATCGAAGTTGATCTTCTTCCTATCATAACCCAAGTTAGCTTGATTGGTTGTACTGCCACGAGGCTGGTAAGCCTATTGCTGTGGAAGAGGTTGTTGCTGATACTGAGGCTGTTGATATTGCTGCTGATGCTGATATTGTTGATGTTGCTGAGCATTGTCTTTAAAGATAGGTGCTATATGAGCCACCTGGTGCTGATGACCGGCACGACGTGCGGGCTTCCTCTGAGCAGAGGGTCTTCTGTGCTTGGGATGGGATTGCACAGCATGTGCTTCCCCATCCTTCCTCTTAAACGCTCCATATCGTTTAGAGGAAGAGCTCTCATCTTTTGCCAATCGTCCTTCACGGACACCTTCTTCAAGACGCATCCCCATGTTCACCATCTCGGTGAAATCAGAGGGAGCGCTTGCTACCATCCGCTCATAATAGAATGAGCCAAGAGTCTTCAAAAAGATCTTGGTCATTTCTTTCTCCTCTAGCGGTGGAGTAATCTGAGCTGCCAGCTCTCGCCATCTCTGGGCGTACTCTTTGAAAGTTTCCTTGTCCTTCTGCGACATGGACCTGAGTTGATCTCGGTCAGGCGCCATATCGACGTTATATTTATACTGCTTGACGAAGGCTTCGCCAAGGTCATTGAAGGATCTGATATTGGCACTGTCTAAGCTCATGTACCATCTGAGCGCGGCACCAGACAGACTGTCTTGGAAATAATGAATCAGAAGCTGATCATTATCAGTCTGGGTAGACATCTTCCTGGCGTACATGACCAGGTGAGCGAGTGGAAAGGTGTTCCCTTTATACTTTTCAAAGTCAGGTACTTTGAATTTAATCGGTATCTTCACACTGGGAACAAGGCACAACTCGGCAGCAGACTTGCCGAAAAAATCTTTACCTCGAAGAGTCTTCAACTCCTTTCTCAGCTCAAGGAATTGGTCATTCATGGCGTCCATCTTTTCATAAACGTCCGGGCCCTCAGACGGCTCAGAGTGATAGATGGTGTCGTCTACCCTTGGCATGGTATGCACGACAGGAGGAGCAGCAACAGGGACCGGGCTAGATGCCGGCATATGAGCAAAAGTTGGAGCAGGCCGATCAGGCATAAAACCTGGAGGCATCCCCCAAGGGAACCCGGTTGGCATAGCATTGGGCACTTGATGAGCACTGACTGGCACAGTCGAAGCGACGACCTCTGAGATGACCGTCCGCTGGGTAGGAGTTGCGGGCGATTGAGCAGGTTGATTTTGAGCAGCGAGGAGTTGCTCCATCAAAGCGCCAAGTTTGGCGACCTCTTCCTTCAATTCTCTGTTCTCTTGTTCTAGCTGCTCCATGACTCTTGCAGAATTGACTCGAGTATAATACCGGTGAGTCAGCTTGTCTTCAAAATAAATGAAGAACACAGAGTTAGGACAAGAAGACCAGAAACAAAGGGTACCTGCTTATGCAAAAATGATGCATGAAATGCTTGTGCAAATGCTTTGTTTATTTTCAAGGAACCCTTAGGGTATTATTTGCAATATTTTGAATAGTTAAAGCATTTTAATTTTTCATGGAAAATATCTCATTCAATATATCGAGACAAAGAAGTACAGCATTCTTGATCATTTCAAAGAGAAAAGGGAAATAAACATCCTATGGATCCCTAGAAGCTCGGGGTGCTGGAAGACGAGAAGTACACAGCTTCTTGATCGCTCTCTCATAGGCCGCTTCCATGTGTGCTTTCTCCTTTGCAAGTCGATCATACCTCCTCTTCCAGAATTTGGAAGACTGAGGAAGCAGAGAGGTCCAAGTGTCGTTCGGATCGTCGATCACTCGATGCTCGAGGAACTCGATCATAGCGTCCTTCTCCTTAAGCTGCTGAAGCAATTCTTCTCTTTCACGGATCCAAGCACGTGAAAGGTCTTCTTCTCTCAACTCCTCTACACGTTGGGTAGGGAGGGTTGAAGGCCCAGCCACATCCAACGGTGTAGGTCTCGGATGATCATATGGCATCAAGTACACGGCAGCTCTCTGTCTGACCCAAGAGGTGTATGGCTCCAAAGCAATGCAGTTCTTTGGACCCAACTCGTTCCTACTCTTCTTGTGAATACTGCGCCAAGCACGGATAAATCTGGCTTTCAGGCCTTGGGGATCTTTACCCTCCTGAAAGAACACACCTTCTAACAGAATGTTATGAGGTTTATCCTTTAGGGGGAACCCAAGCTGACGTCGTGCGAGAATAGGATTGTAGCTGATCCCACCACATGTGCCAAGAAGAGGCACATTAGGGAATTCACCACAATAGTCAATGATCTGGACGGTATCATACACGCGATCATACCAAGTGATATCATCATTGGTGAGAGACATGAGTCTCTGAGACCACCGTAGACATCCCTTGTTCTCCTTGAAAGCAACTGTCTGCGGCAAGTGCGAAATAAACCACTTGTATAGCAGAGGTAGACAGCAGACAATAACCCTTCCACCCTTCGCGTTCCTCAGATGCAAAGAGACATAGGCATCGCCCAACAAAGTCGGAACGGGATTAAGAACTGAGAAGATCCTAATGGCGCTCATGTCCACGAACTTGTCGAAATTGGGAAACAACACCAATCCATAGATGAGCAGCACAAACAAAGCCTCAAAGGCATCCTCACTCATGGCCTTCCCATAAAAGGTAGCTTGAGCAATGAGGAACTCGGAAGGAAAACCCTGAATTCCGCATTTGGTAGTCAGATTAGCCCTAATCAAATCTTCATCTATGTGCAACAAATTGGCAATCTCTCGAGCAGTCGGAATACTTTCTAGGCCACTGAACGACACTTGATCCAGAATCGGAATCCCAATGAGATGAGAATACTCCTCCAAAGTTGGCAACAGCTGGAAGTCCGGAAATGAGAAGCAATGATACAGCGGATCATAAAATTGAGCCAGAGTACTCATCAACCCTTCGTCAACCTGAGCAGTCAGCAGAGGTAGAAGCTTCCCATAGCGAGCTTTGAAACCCAAGGGATCTAATACATAAGATGTCAGATTCCTTAACTCTTTTACATCGGGTTGTCTAAAGCTGTACTTCTTCGTATGCCTTTTTGGTCTTTCCATGTCTGAAAATTTTGCAATTAAACCCTTTTATGTTCCTTGAAAATTTTCTTTTTCTGATGACATGAAGTGCAGATGAATGCATGAATGCATGAATGCAACAATCACACTCAAGGATCAAACAAGTCACACCAAACAAAGGTCATGGGAAAGCTCATTGTATCCCTAATATCAATCATCCATTTTGGTGGATTTAGGTTTTCACCTTATCGACACCCAAGTTCCATTGATATTAACGGTACATGAACCAGCTCGAACATCCTTAATATCAACCATCCGTTTTGGGGGATTTAGGTTTTATACCTGATCAACGCCCAGGTTCCATTGATATTAAGGTTGTCTGAACGACTCAACCACGAATCATGGGTTTGCTGAGAGTCACGAGCATGGAGTTTCGATTGAGAACCACCCAAAGGGAGTGTATTAGGGTTTAAACCTGCCAGACATGTTCTACCAGAGGTTCCCATAATCATCGTTCCATCTTTCGAATATTATCGGACGAACGAATACTCGTATTCCAAGAATATTCTCAGGAGAAACTCTTATGAGTGTAGTATCGCGTAACAATCGCATCAGATCTTACATCTGAACGACCTCTGCACTACGTCCTAAGAAAAAGGCCAAGATGGGCTTGGTAAACTAAGGTCCTTGGCTTCTGCGGCACATGATTGAAAGAATAATGCCTAACCACAAATAACTTGTGTGACATTATTAATCCAACATGACCTCCACCAAGTGAATGGACTCGCAAGTCAACTGGCTAAGGAATACTCCACACCAGTCAACAAGACTATGCCATTCTCCTATCCTAGAGTGCACTCGAGTTCGGGTATAGAACTCATCTCACAGATCACCAAAGCAAACAACAATTGTATATCAAGCAATTCAAACATTACAATCAATACAATTATCCCAAATCGTACAAAAATATGTCATATAACAAATAACAATATAGCACACAACAAGGGTGAAAAGTAGGCAATACCACCAGGGAAGGCTTTCCCCAGCAGAGTCGCCACTTTTCTGTAGCGGTGTATTCGTCGCTATATGATTTATTGATTAAACCATAAGCAAAGCATACAATGAATCGAGTCGCCACCGCACTTTTATTTATCCAAAGGACTGGCTAAAAAGCGAACAAAAGCCTAAGAAGTTTTACACATAGAAAACTAATGAAAAGATCAGAGAGTCTGGGTAAGGGGTAAATTACGCAATGGGAAGGTGTTAGGCACCCACTACGTCCTAGGTACTCCTAGGGAGCCCTTTTCACACTTGTTGTATAAAAATATTTATTTGTTCATGACACATTGTGCAAACATGAATGGGATGATGAGAAAAGAATATACAATTTTTATTATTTTTGTGTTCGAACGGATGAACCCGTTGCCTACGTACCTTTCCATAAAAGGTAAAGGATCAAAACGCCGTAGTTCGGCTAAAAGATTTCCAAAAGTTAGTGGGTTCAATTTTAAACACGAGCCCTAAGGTCTTACGTTATCCACGGGAGAAAACTCAACCTTATAAAACAACGAGTCCACCATGTGAGAAAAGCTTCAACTTGCTAGTGAGGGGTTAACCCTATAATAAGCAAGGAAGACTTACAATTCAATCAACTAAGGACAAATAGGTGAGATTAACATCAACCAACTAGGATAAATAAAACCTACGGCTAATGTATGAAAGCTTAACAAGAATGGACAAAGCCACAAAACAATTGAATGGGTGAAGTTAATTGATTGTGATTATTCACAAAAGGAGGGTCAAAGTATGATTAAGATTGATTCAAAAGAAGTACTATGAAATGGAGTTTGAAAAAGTCAAGGACTTGGGGTCCAGGTTTTTAATTTAAAAGCATGAAGATGTTTGCACAATATTTATCTCAAGTTTTGAAAGCAATGTGTGAAAAGGTTTAGGACAAAGAGGGGTGAATGGATGAAGATGGAGTGTAAAACTTCCTAGAAGGTTCACCTCTTGAAATCATATAGAAGATGACTCAAGTGTGTCCTTTGGAATAGGCAATGAGCAATAACAAACAAGCAAAGCAAAAGAGGAAAGTCAACAAAGCGGATACCGGATGCCAATCACTGGACTTATACCAATCTCCTAAAACAAAACTGGATATCAGAGGCCACTCTATGGACTTATACCAATCTCCTCAATAAAGAAATAAAAAGGTGGATACCGGATGCCAATCTATCTGGGCTTATACCAATCTCCAACAAAAACAAAGCAAACACTTGGATGTCAGATGCCAATCTATCTGGGCTTACTCTAACCTCCAACATATGATCATGGGAAAACAAATGCCAAATTACACGGACTTACAATTGCATCCTCGCATAAATCAAACAAATGCATCAAGCAAAGAGAAGATGAGTGGCCAATGAAATGGTCTTATACTCACTTCCATATCATAGGAACAATGGCCAATGAATGGTCTTACAATTGTCCTCAATGGGCAAACAACAAAGATATGTCACAAAGACAAATGAAATGATCATGCACTAATGAGCAATTAATGATGATAAATGCACAAGGCATAACAGCAGACATGTACAAATGAACTAAGTAATCAATCAACCAAAGTCATTAAGCACACTCTATAACCAAACAATGAGGCTCATACAAAGGGTTAGGCATTGAAGACAACTGGAATAGGGTTAATGGTGCTCTTAACCTTGACATTGAGAGCCAAGGTGAAGCAGATGAAAGGATATGAGGGGTGTGCCTCATGCTCTTATCCCTGGTCAGGGAGAGCTTTGAATATCAGAAGGTGTGGGAGTTCAGAAAGTAGGAACTCTCTCCACAAGTTAGACTCGATAGATCTTGGGTTTTTACTCACTATGCATCCTACAAAACAAACAAGTTAGTTCATGATAATCAAATAAACTTAATCAACTTGCATAAGTCTCCTTAAGGCATTTGCTTCTTAACCTGAAAAGCAAACTTAAACATGAGAAACAAGACCACTAGGACAAGCCTAGGGTCAATAGGAGATAAAAAATCCAAAACAGCAAGTGAAAGCTATCAAAAATCAAGTTCAAGCAATTAAGAAACAAGCCCAAGTGGTTTCATGTTCATATCATTCATCATTATCATTTCACAAACAAATTAGGTCAAAGCATGTCATATAGAACCTCAAAGAAGTCAACAGAAAGACTCCACTCAAATCCAGTCACAAATATTTCAATAAATCCTCAAATAATTCATGATCAAACATCATCCATAACATGATAAGCATACCAAATTTCAGCTCATTTGGATCAAGGGAAGTAGGTCAATGAAAATCAGAAAGTCAAAGCAAGTTCAAGCAAACTCATACAAAGCATCAAAACATGCACCAACTTCAATTAATCATAAAACAGAAACAACATATGATAAATGAATAGGACTAAAACCATGACAAACTTTAAGATGTCTATAATTCACATGTCAAATTTCACATCCATCCAATTAATAACCAGAATTTCACAAACCAAATACAAACATGTATCACAAAAAGTCAACAAATGACCAAACAGGGGAGAAAATTCCAATCAAATAGGAAATGCCATCAATAATTCCAGGAAAATTCACATGTATTCTCAACATCCATAAGTATATTCATGCAAAAATCCAGACCATTTTGAGTTCAATAAGCATGGTAATTAAAATCATGAAGTTGGACATGAATGGTGTGACACAAATTGTCACACCCCTATTCAAAAAATCATATCTCATCAACCACAAATGATAAATTCACAAACTCTATACCAAAATCACCATGAACATGTCTAGTTTAAGCACAAAACATTTCAGAGGCATTGGGTTAAGTATCATCATTTCACAAGCAAAATGGCATGGCATAAACAAAATGGATACACATGAACAAACCCTAGCACATTTAAAAATCCACACCTGCAAAAAATCTGGAAAAATCACCATAATAAACTAGAGATCATGAGGAGCATTTCACAAAAAATCCCATCAAATTTGGACAAGTATTGAGTGACTTATAAATTTTTGAAGATTGCCATGCCAAATGAGATAAATATTGAAAAATGAAATGATTTAATTGAATTAAATAAACAGCAATGGCAAAACGGTAAATATCTGGTCCCTTAAGTGAAACGCCGCGTTTCACTTAAGGGTGTGTCGCGTGCTGATTCGTGCATGGCAATGAAACAGTGAATCTCATGCAAAACAAAAAGCAAGCAGATCAAACATGTTTTCTGGGTTTACAGAAATTAGGGTTTAAGTACTGTTCATCATGTTCATCAATCGTGAATCCCAGCAAGAACACTTGGCAACCAAAATCAAAAAGCGACATACCATTGTGTTCATCTATCAGAGTACATCAACATTCCAACATTCATTTTCATTAATTTAAGCTAACAAGGAAGAACTAAGCACAAACACATTTGACCAACAAGCTTTAAATCGATGTTTCTTTTTCAATAATCAACCATTTCTCACGATTCAAATTTCATTGCAATCAGCATGGAGAGATCTTTAATAAGCATAGCACGATTTCAACAATGGTGTGATTCAAATTTTACCTGATTGTGAAGAGCAGTAATGATCTGGTGGTTCTTTGGTCGTGTTGAGTTGAAACAGTAGCTTCTTGATGCTCCAGATGATGAATGGACAAGTATTGCAAGCTCAGTTACTTTGATTCTAGCTCCAAAGCTCGACTGCCATGGAAGGAAGCTTCAATGCAACAATATGGGAATGGCTTTAAAGTGATGAAATGATGCTTGCTAAGGCCTCAACAATGATGGTAGAGGATGGACCAAAGCTCAAGAACACGAGTTCTTTGAAGATTTTCAGAAAAAGTTTCAAATGAAGAATGAGAATTTTTTGAGAGGAAATGATGAATCTGAGTTTTGTGAATAGTGGCTAGGGTTTTTCATTCAGAAATGAGTCATATATACTCTGTTTAATAATGCATAAGTTTGGTTAATGAAGTGGTAATTGAATTTAGCTCAAATGGAAATGTTTTTGGCCAATTAGTGAAATTACTCAAGTGGCATTGCATGGCATGCTACAGTGCGAAATGGGCTTAGGCAATCTCCAAATGTAATTTCTGAACATTGGCAATTGGTAGAATGTATTGGCAAAGCTTAATTTGAAAGTTCATTTTTCACCCCTCTCTTTTTTAATTCAATGAACTTGAAAAAGGCCATTTTGATTGGAAGATTTTTGGTGAAATGTGATGAAGGATTTGGATAGAGCATGTCAAATGTGACTTGTAGCAAAAAACCTCACTCAATTTGGCCAAATGGTTTGAAAGTTATCTCACTTTGAAGTTCAAAAATTCTTGAGAAAGATTTGATCATAACTTGCCAACCACACATGAGAAATGAGTGTTCTTGGACTTTTTGGAAATGGGAGGACAAGATCTTCAACTTTCATGTTGGAAAAAAATTCATTTGAAGCTTGTATCATGAAGTAATTTTGAGGAGAAGAACTTTCCATTTTTGGCAAATTCCAATTACAAGTCAACTTACTATTTTTGGAAATTTGTTGTCTGACCTCAAATTCTTCACTGTGGATGTTTGACATGTTATATGAGGCTTATATGGACATGAATGAGGCCTCTCAAACCAATTCCCACCATCAAATCACTGATTAAATGCACAGTTGACCACAGTTGACTTTGCTAGGGTTTTGGTTGACTGAACCATGTTCTGATGAATTCCAAGCCCTTACCACTTGAGATCTTGATTCAAAATGATGTCACAACTCATATGAACTCTTGATGAATGATCATGGTGCCCAAATTCTTCAAGAATGGCCACCATCCACTGTTCAATGGCTGATTTGACTGTTTTGACCTAGCTTGCTTCATCTGCAAGTAACATGGTTAGATGACAATATTTTTGTACTTTTGGTTAATAGACAGATGAAAAGCAATGATATACAAATGCAATACATGCTTGGTGATCAAGAACCACACTCACAAGATAACCCACCCACTAGGAGGGAAGCAAAGGTGCACAAAGATCCTTGAGGCAATGATATGGTATGATATGATGCCATGAGGGATCTTAGGGACAAAATTGGGGTCTTACAGGGTTCCCCTTGAGAGACAAACCTAATAATACTTTTTTAGAAGTTCTTTTCTATCAAGAGGGTAAAGATCCCCAACATTTGAAGCAGAATATTGTGCATGCTTGGCATAATGTGCATAGGAAAGGGAGATTCGAGTTTCGTCCGTGCAATTGTGTAGCTTTAGAAGCTTACACTCTTTGGGTGAAGAAGATACCTTTGGAGTTGAAGATGCCTTATCCTTGTGAAAGACCTATGTCTATGGTTGTGGTTAAGCCATTAACTCTCCCTAACCAAGATGTAGAGGAGTTGGAAGATACATTCGCCAAGATTAAGCTAGAAAAGGATATGTTGGAAGAGCGTTTCCATACTTTGAGCAAAAAGCATGAGGAGTTGCAGCTTGAGTCTAAGGACAAAGATGCACATATTGAGCTTCTTGAAGATCGAGTGACAAAGAGACTTTGAGAGCCAGAGGTTTTATCTTCTTCTAGTATGCCTCAGCCTTCCGTTGCTTGGAAAAAGATTGTTGACCAACTTCTCCTCGAGAAGACTCAGATGAAGGTTTCTTTTGAGGCCGAGATTCGACGCATTCGAAGGAAGTACGCGCCCACAGTTAGATCTTCTGACGTTGTTGTTAGGGGTCCTAAGGATGACTAGTCTCCTTTTCTCTTGTATTTTTCATTTGGTTTATGAAATTTTATTCAGTGTAATCCTTCCAATTATATAAATAAAAGAGATTTTTATGGTCATATCAAATTGTTGCGATTGTTGTTATATATATATATATATATATATATATATATATATATATATATATATATATATATATATATATATATTTGCAAATAATATGGTAAGTTGCATTTCATGAAAATAAAAACAATCAAGAATTGCATTTCATGCATCATTTGCATACGCAGGTTTCTCTTTCGCCAGATGTCTCATTGGTGTTTCTTCTGTGCTTCAGCCAAGCTGACTCATCGGTACAATACTCGCGCCAATCACTCCAGAATTACTGAACATCTTGAGCAAGATAATAGAGACTTGAAAGAGGAGATCGCCCGCCTGACTGCCATGATAGAGTCAGTTCTAGCTGCATAGAGACAGTCTTATCCAACGCCCGCAACTCCTCCTCCTCGGAGGACTATCATTTTAGAGGTGGCTACCTCTATTGTTCCTGCAACTGCTGCTTATTTTGCACCCGACATGCCTGCGGGATTCCCGTGGGGAATGCCGCCAAACTTTGTGCCTGAAGGCTTTGCTCGTACATTTGCTTTTATGCCGGCAGCTAGCCCAGTCATGTCTATGTCACCGCCTGTTATACATACTTTGCCTCGTGTGGAAGACGCCATTTATCATTCTGAGCCATCTGAGGGCCCGGATGTGTATGAAAAAATGGATGAAATGAAGGATCAATTTCTTGAGCTGCGCAAGGAGTTGAAAACTTTGAGAGGTAAGGACCTATTTGGGAAGAGTGCTGCTGAAATTTGCTTGGTGCCGAATGTGAAGATTCCAGTGAAGTTCAAAGTGCCTGACTTTGAGAAATACAAAGGGAACACATGTCCGCTCAACCATTTTGTGATGTATGCCCGCAAGATGTCCACCAAATGGACAATGATCATCTGTTGATCCACTACTTTTAAGACAGTCTGATCGGCGCTGCATTAAGATGGTATATAGGGTTGGATAGTGCGAGCATCGACACTTTCAATGATTTGGGTGAAGCATTTGTAAAGCAGTACAAGTACAACGTTGATATGGCTCCCGCCTGAGATTAGTTGAGATCACTGTCTCAGAAAGTCAAAGATACTTTTAAGGAGTACGCTCATAGATGGAGAGAACTCGCTGCTCAGTTCAACCCTCCTTTAGAGGAAAAGGAGATGACCAAATTTTTTCTGAAAACCCTTAGCTCATTTTATTATGAGTGGATGATCGCCAGTGCCCCCAGTGATTTTACCTAAATGGTAAACTTGGGGATGAGGCTAGAAGAAGGTGTTTGAGAAGGATGGTTGTCTAGAGAGGAGGTATCGTCCAGCAAGAGGTACGACATCAGTTTTGGTAACAAGAAGGAAGCAGAAACTAATGCAGTTTCGAATGGGAGGCAAAGGAGGCCTCAGATCAAAAGAAGTCAACCACCCCGTCAACATCATCATCAAGTATCTTTAGTAATTCCTGTATTTTCAGCAAGTCAATCAGCACCAGTTCAACAACAACAATGTCAACAACAACAACCACAACAATGAACAAACACCTACAACAACAACAACAACAACAATACCAACAATCATCAGCAACAAAATTTTGAGAGGAAGAAGGTCTCTTTCGAACTTATTCCGGTGACATATGCAGAGTTATACCCATCATTGGTTCTCAAGAACCTGCTACAACCAAGAAATCCTCTGCAAATCCCTGAACCACTTCCATGATGGTACAAGCCAGAACTCTGGTGTGCTTTTCTTCAAGGAGCGCCCAGACATGATATTGAGAATTGTTACCCACTCAAATATGAAGTTCAGAAGCTAGTAAAAAGTGGAATGGTGTCCTTTTAGGGCCGTGCACCCAATGTGAAAGCTGACCCACTACCTTCCCATGGAAATTCATCTGTTAATATGGTGGACGGTTGTCCCAGGGAGTTCAACGTATTCAATGTCCGATTCATTAGAGGGTCCTCAGTGACAATGCACAAGGATATTTGCTTGGTGAGCGATTGTGAGCATGACCACCATGGTTGTGCTATCTGTAGTGTTAATTCTCGAGGTTGTGAGATTGTGAAGAGGGACATCCAACGGTTGATGGATGAAGGCTTGATCCAGATTGTTTAATCTCGCCACATAGATGATGATGTCAATGTAATAGTGCCAGTATTCAAGACACCAGAGAGAGTGGTGATTTCATTTAATAGCAGCAATAGTAACATTATCAGCAAGAGATCGGTATCACTGTTAGTCATACGGTTGGCGGGTCCAGTCTCGTACGCATCCGATAAGGTTGTTCCTTATCAATACAATGAAACTATGGTGAAGGATGGTCAAGAGGTTCCATTACCTACGACTAGTTCTATCATAAGCATTGCTGATGTTACCAAGGTGACCCACAGTAGTCGAGTGTTTGGGAAGGTGTTCCCAAAATATGTAGAAGATGGTTCAGTTGGTAAGAAAGTAGAAGTGCCTGCAGTAGATCCGGTTAGTGCTCCAAAGCGTCAGTCTGGTGAATCCAGCAATTTGAAGACTAACGATGATGATGAGGTACTTCGGTTGATAAAGAGAAATAAATTCAATATGGTGGAGCAACTACTCCAAACCCCCTCAAATATTTCACTACTGTCTCTACTTATGAATTCATAAGCGCATAAAGAAGCATTGTAAAGAGTTCTTAAGCAAGCTTTCGTGGAACATGATGTTATGGTGGATCAGTTTGATCATATTATAGCTAGCATCACTTCCTGTAATAATCTCAGTTTTTGTGATGAGCAACTCCCTGAGGAGGGTAGGAATCATAACTTTGCTTTGCATATTTCCATGAATTACAAAGATTACACTTTATCCAATGTGCCAGTTGATACCGGATCCTCGTTGAATGTCCTTCCAAAGTCAACATTATCAAAGTTGTCATATCAAGGAGTGCCTATGAGATATAGTGGTGTAATCGTCAAAGATTTTGATGGTTCGCGCAAGACTGTTATTGGCGAAGTGGACCTTCTAGTGAAGATAGGTCCGGGTGACTTTTGTAAGTCCCCAATTTTTACCCTAAGATCCCTCATGCAATTTCATCATAAGCATTAGCATTGGGATCATACCTTAGCATCCTCCTTACCCCTCCTTCATTGGGTTTGTTTTGGGAGAGATCACCAAGCACTTTGTGATTATATCATACTTGTATATTATCATTTTACTAACCAAAATACCAAAAATATGTCTTTGCATTTGCCTAACTCTTTGGTAGGTAGGGCATGATCTCCATTGATCTATCAAGTCCATATCTAGGGTTTGAGGCCCTCATGACAAAGAGAACAACCATGAATTGATCCAAGAATGGATATGAGCATCATATATGAGATCCATTTATTCCTACATGTTATATTGATCAAGTTTTCTTCAAGATTTTAGAGGTGATTTGCCTTGGAAACCCTAGTTTGACTGGGTATCTTGAGTAACTTCTCCAACAAGGTATCTTACCATTTGATCAAATTTCTCAAGGGATACTTCAAAATTAATAATCTTATGCATATATGATCTACCATGATCCAAGAAAGTCAAGATAATTGAAGGTTAGCAAGTTGGTTGATGGTGGTTGGCCAGATGAATCCATCTGATCAAAACTGTGTCTCCCTAGACCCTATCTCCTACACTTTTCACCATATGAAAATTATTCTAAAATCAAATTTACTCTAAATGACATTCCAAACAACTTTCATTTTGAGACCTGGATCTAGTTTTTCATGGAAAATCATTTTCTATGTTGAAACATTATAGGTCATTTTGTCTAAACCCTAATTTGAAAGTCAACTTTCCAAGGTCATAACTTGCTCAATTTTTATGATATGAAAGATTTAGAAGTTGTAAAATCAAATTCAAGATGTCTACTTCAACTTTTATGTTTGGAGTGAGAGCTAATTAAACTTTTACGAGCATGTGATATGAGGTTACATTATAGGTCATTTTTGACCTATACCATTGCACAAGTGATTTTTCCAAACTTTAAAAATGCATAACTCTATCATTACAAATAAAAATGACATGAAATTTGTGACCATTTTGAAGGTCTTTAAAATAGATACAACTTTCATGAAGACACTTTTCTCATTTGAAGTTCACTTAAAAAGTTAAGCAAGGTGGAATATTGAGATATATGGCTTGACACTTAGAAAAATTTTCAACATGTTGAAATTTCCAAACATCCACCTCAAAATTATTCATGTTACAAGCTCCAAATGAAAAAGTGTTGAACATAAAAGTTGTTCCTTTTGATCTAACCTTTCTAAAAAGTCCAATTTAATCCATTTTGGACAAGAATTGCTAGGGCTGCACATGGCATGAACATTGCATCATCAATTGGCAAGGATCAAACTTCAAACAGCTGTGTACAATTGCCTTGCATTCCAAGTTGATTTCAGACTCTTTTACACTCAATTATGGATAAATGGAATAATCTCATGGGCCTGTACACACCCATGCACCCATGCATCACTCATTGCCAATTTTGGGAAGTCATTTGGAAGGTGCAAATATCACATGATCCAGCTATAAATAGAGCTCCATATGCTCATAATTCAACACACATTCGTGCCAACTTTTATCCTAAACACCTAACCCTTCCATTTGAGAGGATAATCATGAGAATTTCCATTGGAAATTGAGTTTGAATCTCACTGTTTTGAGATTCAAAACTCCAGGGATCCAAGACCTTTTTTGCATTCTAATCCACTTCTGCAAGCATACTGAGCAAGATCAAGCACAAGCCAAAGCAAGAATAGTTGAATCCAGACCTACATTGAAGGTATTTTCCAGAAAATTTCATCTCTTCGATTCTCTCTCAGTTCCACTTAATTCTCTTGGATATTTGGTTGTCTGAAGTCCTACCAATGTAGGCAAGAAGATTGAGTTGCTTAGAGGTCAAATCGAAGAAACTAAGTTGACACAACTTACAATTCAACTCCTCATATCTTTCTATATATGTGGAGTTAGTTAAAATTGAGGTCAGATTCGTGTTCTACGCCATTTTTTCTTTGAGATCATGTCCTCTTTTTTCATTTTTTTGATGGTGATGAGTGAACCAGTCCGGCCAGGGTTACCGGAGAAGATGACCGACCTTTGGATGCCGGAGATGTGTTGGCACGGTTCCGAGCCATTGATCCATTTCAAATTGTTTTAATCTCGTGCGTTGCTTTTAAATACCAAGCCTATCCCGCGTTGACTGCAGTGCACCATGGAATGCGCGTTGGTGGCCACTTGATCTGCCACCTCAATTAATGAGGGAGATCAAGCGGTCCACGTTTTTTATGATTATTTGAATTTCATTTTAATTGATTTATTTTCATTAATTCATATTAATTTTAATATTGATCCAAAAAATATGAGAGTTTCACCAAATAATTTCAAATAATTTCAAATAATTTCCTCTTTCATATTTTGAATTAAAATTATTTTTTGGATCATTATTAATATTTTTCATGATTTAATTGATTTTACATTTGTTTTTAATTGTTTAAAAGTACTTTTAAGTCTTTAAAAATTCTGAATTTTTTTCTCCAAGGTCCTTTGACCTTGTTTGACCTATGATAAATCCCATGGCCATTTCTTTGGTGTTTTTATGAGGTTTTCGGAATTTGACAAACCATATTTAATTTTAATGCCTTATTTTAGTATTTTTAATTTGAATAAATGCCAAATAATTTTGTTGACCAATTGTGATGACTTGTTGGTGTTTGACTCTTGTTGTTGGGCCTTGGTTAAGGTTGATTTGACTTTGTCAAGTTAATATCATTGGATTTAGGGGATTGATGGAATGTACATTCCATCTCCAAAAATGAATGGATGATATTAATTTGGTAAAAGTCCTCCTTTGATCAATTTGAGTTTTGATCCATTCCCTGTTGGTGTAAGCCCTAGAGGCCAATACTTTTGGTACTTGTATCGAATTATTTATTAATAATAAAAGGCTTTTTCTTTATTATGTTTGTTTAATAAAGTCCCTAGAATAGCTAGTCCGTTTAATGTATCAAGTATGACTTAATCATGAGATCACATTAAAGATAAGGACACTATTCTTAAAGTATCCGTAGTCGAGCTTTATTGTGAAGTAGGATAACATTAAAGCATTAAGACTATTATGTTTGTAGACTGATGATCACATCTCATGGATCATGGATAAGGAGTTATCAAGTCTCAAACATATGTATGAATATTAAGAGTAATATTTATACTGGATTGACCCGCTATGAGAATACTATATAAAATGTTATGCAAAGTGTCATAAGTTATTCTCATGGTGATAATGGTGTATGCCACTCTTCGACCTGAAGCCACTATGGACCCTAGATGTAGAGTCGAGTGCTTTATTGCTGATCCAACGTTGTCCGTAACTGGATAACCATAAAGACAATTGATGGGTACTCCACAAAGCATGATAAGGGACATGAGTGACCTAGATAGAATTTGCCCATCCTGCGTAACAGGATAAATGTCTATGGGCCCAATATTGAACTGGACAAGGATGACACGGTCTATGCCTTGTGTTCAATATATACATAAGGGCAAAAGGGTAATTATACACATAATTCTTATCACAGAAGGACTTGTCAGATCACATGACATTTTCGTGTCTTGGGTAGTAGTGATGTGTTGCTAGATATCGCTCACTGTTTATTATGTTAAATACGTGATTTAATATAATTTCCAACGCCGCGAAAACCTATAGTGTCACACACAAAGGACAGATTGATGAGAGATAGAGTAACTAAGGAATACCGTAATGTACGGTGCCCTTAAGTGAATTATAGAACATCGTAAGGTACGATGTACTTAAGTAGAATACGAAATATGGTAAGGTACCACACACTTAAGTGATTTTGGCATATTATGAGATATGGGCTATATACACTTAAGTGGGCTTTTTAGCTTGCAGCCCACACAAGTGGTTCTATATATAGAACCTTTGTGTAGAAGCATTGTATCTCTTACTTGCAATTTCGTTTCTCTCTCTCTCACTCAAAGCCTTCATTCGTAGCAGGTAGCACTGAGATTGAAGGAACCTGTTCGTGTGGACTGAGTAGAGACGTTGTCATCGTTCAACGTTCGTGATTGCCACAAGAGGTAACGATTCTTTCACTGATCATGCCCATTCGTAAGGATCACTAAATGGAGAAATTTTTAAATTCTGTTGCGCCTTGGATGGCAATTCTCCTTCAATGGTATCAGAGCCACTTACGAAACCATGAATTTGATAACTGTTTTTTTTCTATATTAATACGATTAAAGACAGAATGAATTAAAGATTAAATTGAGATCGATCAAGTTATATATATGATATAAGTAATCCTGATGCAAAATACATTATATATGATATAGTGTTCTTATTTCGTTCATTCAAACACTCAATGGTTGTTTTCCTTTGAGCGATCAATGGTCGTTTGCTTCTTGATCCGACATTAGTATGGTGAAGCAATGACGTGTTGATCAATCATACTGAATCAACAATCGAGATGTGTTTGACGGCCTGAAATTGATGCATTAGGGTTAGTGACGGCACAAGGGTTGTGTTGTTAGAGAGTTATGCGATTGGGGTTGTGACTGCACAAGAGTTGTGCTTTCTAAACACTTTTTCGAACAGTGTTAACCGGTTAACGCATATGGTTAACCGGTTAACGCGAAACGGAATACAGCTTTCTAACAGTTTTTCAATAGTCTTAACCGGTTAACGTATTTGGTTAACCGGTTAACGCAAAACAGAATACAAATTATGAACAGATTTTCAAACAGTGTTAACCGGTTAACGCAAGGCAAAATTCACCCGTTCGGCTAACTCTGCGTAATGTGATCGGTCGTCGAGATTTAATTTGGTTTTAATTGATTAAAAGAATTAAAATTGATAATAATAATAATGTGTTTATTATTGTCTTGTGGTGATCGGTTATGGCCTTAGTTTTCCTTTATTTTGTTTTGGGTTTTAAAATACGACTTGCGTGTCGTGCCTCTCTTTTAATCTCTCAATGTAACTTCTTTTCTCATCTCACTCCCTCGTATGTAAAACGAGTTTCTTTATGTAATGTAATGTTATGAAGAAAGAAAAGAAGTCAGTGCCAAAGGAGGACAACCTTGAAAATCCTGCTTGGAGAAGCTTAGATCGTTATTAAGTTAGCTTAGGTTCTCTCATTGGCTTGGGAGAACAATTGCGCTAGGGGCCATAACTGTTTCATTATATATGTATGTTGATGCATGTGTATGTATGTTGATGCATGTGAGAGACGATTTATATGATAAATAAGCCGGTGAGATCAGAATAATTGCAAATTCCCTCAAATTAAATATTAAGTTTATGCTTTCCAAGTTTTAACACTCATCAAGACTAGTATCGGATAATGTAGGTTTTGCCTACGCGAGGTGCATATTCTATATTAGTAAGATGTGATGGGATAATTGTAATATCCAATTGTTAAAACAATGGGTCAAACTTAACTAAACAAATTATAATAAGATTATATATGTTTAGAAGCAAGAGTTGGAAATGATCCATGTGATGGATTGGAATAAGGAGTTATTCATCCAACTGAAATTTTCGAGAGTTATGTGAGATACAATTGGAAGGAGTTCCTACCTAAATAACCTAGTTTGTGTAATCCGCCTACGCGGACTTAGAACGAAGTGAAATATGGATCTCAACCCACTAGAAAATCTTCCAACGGGATTTTCCGAATCAAATGATGAGGGTCATTTGTTTTGAGTAAAATAGTGGGAGCATATTTAATTAAAGGCCTAATTAAATATGTCAATGATACTTATATTTTCATTAATTCTTATGTAGATTACCATGACAACAAACACCTCTAACAACATCTTGCGATCAATCCTTGACAAAGAAAAATTGTCTAGGACAAATTTTCTGGATTGGCACCGAAACCTGAGGATTGTCCTCAAACATGATAAAAAGCTGTATGTCTTAGAGAAACCTGTTCCTAGAGAGGAACCTCCTAGTTCTGCACCTAAGGCAGAAAGAGATGCTTATAAGAAGCATGTCGATGATGCCAATGAAATTGTTTGTCTCATGCTAGCTACCATGAACTCAGAATTGCAAAAGCAACATGAGAACATGGCAGTGTTCGATATGATCGAACAACTGAAGATGCTCTATCAAGAGCAAGCAAGGCATGAGAGGTTAGAAGTTTCAAAAGCCCTTTTTCAAGGCAAGTTAGCTGAGGGAGCCCCTTTAGGTCCTCATGTGCTCAAGATGATTGGGTATGTGGAAAACCTTGAGAGATTGGGTTTTCCCCTCGGAAAGGAACTTGCGACTGATTTGATCTTGCAATCATTTCCAGATAGATTCAGTCAAGTTGTCCTAAATTTCAATATGAATGATATGGACAAATCTCTTCCTGAACTGCTCGCCATGTTAAGAACTGCTGAGCAGAATCTGAAGTCAAAAGGGAAGTCCATTCTGATGATCGGAAATGGAAAGAGACAGAACAAAAGGCCCACTAAGCAGGGTGATAAAGGGAAAGGCAAGGAAGTTGCCAAACCCAAACCCACCGTTGCTGCTTTAAAGCCTAGTGGAGGCATAGCAAAAGTAGGCACCTGCTTCCATTGCGGTAAGACCGGACACTGGAAGAGAAACTGCCCAAAGTACCTGGAAGATAAGAAGAATGGAGTAGAGACTTCAACTTCAGGTATTTTTGTCATTGAAATTAATTTATCTACTTCTGCATCATGGGTATTAGATACTGGATGTGGTTCTCACATTTGTACCAATGTGTAGGGACTAAAAAGGAGTAGAGATTTGGCAAAAGGTGAAGTCGACCTACGAGTTGGCAATGGAGCAAAGGTTGTCGCTTTAGGCGTAGGAACTTATGTATTGACTTTACCTAGTGGTTTAATAATTCAGTTAGAGAACTGTTATTATGTACCTGCAATTAGCAGGAATATTATTTCCGTTTCTTGTTTGGACAAGTTTGGTTTTTCATTTATAATAAAGAACAATTGTTGCTCAATTTATTTGAATGATATATTCTATGCTACTGCACAAATGAAAAATGGATTATATGTCCTTGATCTTGAAATGCCTATTTATAACATTAATAATAAAAGGATGAAACCTAATGAGTTAAATCCAACTTACCTTTGGCATTGTCGATTAGGCCACATAAATGAGAAGCGCATTTCCAAACTCCATAAAGATGGACTCTTGGACTCTTTTGATTATGAATCATATGAGACATGCATATCTTGTTTAATTGGAAAGATGACAAAGTCTCCATTCACAGGAAAAGGTGAAAGAGCTAATGATCTTTTGGCCCTCATACATACTGATGTATGTGGACCACTAAACATACCAGCCAGAGGAGGTTTTCAGTACTTCATCACATTCACTGATGATTTTAGTAGATATGGCTATGTGTATTTAATGAAACACAAATCAGAGTCCTTTGAAAAGTTCAAGGAATTCAAGAATGAAGTACAAAACCAACTAGGTAAGAATATTAAGACGCTTCGATCAGATCGAGGTGGTGAGTATTTAAGCCTAGAGTTTGATGACCATCTAAAAGAGTGTGGGATCGTATCCCAACTCACTCCTCCTGGAACACCCCAATGGAATGGTGTATCTGAGAGAAGAAATCGAACCCTGTTAGACATGGTCCGATCCATGATGAGTCACGCCTATCTTCCAAACTCCTTTTGGGGACATGCACTATTGACAACAGCTTACACACTTAACCGTGTTCCATCCAAAAGGTTGAGAAGACACCATATGAGATATGGAGTGGTAAGAACCCACATATGTCTTACATGAAAATTTGGGGTTGCGAAGTTTATGTGAAACGAAAAATTTCAACTAAGCTTGAGCCCAAGTCTAACAAATGCTTATTTGTGGGGTATCCTAAAGAAACAAGAGGGTATTACTTCTACAATCCTTCTGAGGGCAAAGTGTTTGTCGCTCGAACTGGAGTTTTCCTAGAAAAGGATTTTATTTCCAAAGGAATCAGTGGGAGGAAAGTAGAGCTTGAAAAAATTCAAGAATCACAAAGCATCGATACACCTATGGAGGAATTAGAGCAGGAAACACAAGTGGTTGTGGAAGAGAAACCTGCTCAAGTAGAACAAGACCAGCGTAGGTCAAGCAGGATACGTCACCTACCTGAGAGATATGGTTATCTCATAACAGATCAAGGTGATGCATTACTCATGGATCAAGATGAGCATGTGACCTACCAAGAGGCCATAACTGGTCCCGAGTCTGAGAAGTGGCTAGAAGCCATGAAATCTGAAATGGATTCCATGTACACAAACCAAGTTTGGACCTTGGTAGAGCCTCCTGTAGGAGTTAACCCTATAGGATGCAAGTGGGTCTTCAAAAAGAAGACTGA
This sequence comes from Lathyrus oleraceus, assembly GCF_024323335.1. Classification (NCBI taxonomy): domain Eukaryota; kingdom Viridiplantae; phylum Streptophyta; class Magnoliopsida; order Fabales; family Fabaceae; genus Lathyrus; species Lathyrus oleraceus. Next base: position 208,502,033 of record NC_066582.1, read on the forward strand.
CATGGATGGTAAGGTACATACCTATAAGGCAAGACTGGTTGCAAAAGGATATAAACAAAGTCATGGGGTTGACTATGATGAAACCTTTTCACCAGTTGCAATGCTTAAATCTGTTCGGATTTTACTTGCTATCGCTGCATATCATGATTATGAAATATGGCAGATGGATGTCAAAACTGCTTTCCTTAATGGGAATCTTCTTGAGGATGTGTACATGACACAACCTGAAGGATTTGACATACCAGAAGAAGCCCAAAAGATATGTAAGTTACAAAGGTCAATCTATGGATTGAAGCAAGCTTCCAGAAGCTGGAATCTTCGTTTTGATGAAACAGTAAAACAATATGGATTCATCAAGAACGAAGATGAGCCTTGTGTCTACAAGAAGGTTAGTGGGAGCATGATCGTTTTCCTGATATTATATGTAGATGACATATTACTCATTGGAAACAACGTCCCTACCCTGCAACAAGTAAAGTCTTGGTTGGGGAAATGCTTTTCTATGAAGGACCTAGGTGAAGCAACCTATATATTAGGAATCAGAATCTATAGAGATAGATCACAAAAACTGCTTGGCCTAAGTCAGAGTACGTACATAGACAAAGTGTTGAGACGTTTTAACATGCATGATTCCAAGAAAGGATTCATACCTATGCAACATGGCCTGTGTCTATCAAAAACACAATCCCCTTAAACTAAGGAAGAAAGGGATCGCATGAATAAGATTCCATATGCATCTGCAATAGGATCTATCTGGATACAGTCAACCTGGGGTCTGAAGATTGCATTCGTGAAGTGAAGATTGGGGCACTCCTTGAAGAGTCTGTTAAGAAGGGGTAGATTGAGTTGCTACGAGAATATGTCGACGTCTTTGCCTGGTCGTATGAAGACATTCCTGGTCTACATACTGATATCGTGCAACATTACTTTCCGTTGAAGCCTAAGTGCATGCCTGTGAAGCAAAAGCTTAGAAGAACTCATCCTGATATGGCAGTGAAGATTAAAGAAGAAGTTCATAAGCAAATTGATGCGGGCTTTCTGGTGACTTCTACATATCCTCAATGGGTGGCCAATATTGTGGTTGTGCCTAAGAAAGATGGAAAAGTCCGAATGTGTGTGAATTACCGTGACTTGAATAAAGCTAGTCCGAAAGATGATTTTCCTCTACCACACATTGATATGTTGGTAGATAATATGGCTAAATTGAATGTCTTTTCATTTATGGGAAAATTTTCCGGTTATAATCAGATTAAAATGGCACCCGAGGATATGGAGAAGACAACATTCATCACACCTTGGGGAACATTCTGTTATGGAGTGATGCCCTTCGGTTTGAAGAACGTCGGAGCCACATATCAACGTGCTATGACTACCTTGTTTCACGATATGATGCACAAGGAGATCGAGGTGTATGTTGATGATATTATTGTAAAACACTTGTAGAGGTATTGAAGTTTTTCCAGTGTTTGAGGAAGTACAATTGTTCTACATGTAGAACACTTGTTGAAGTTTTTCCAGTGTTTGAGGAAGTAAAACTCCGCTTGAACCCGAACAAGTGTACATTTGGAGTCCGTTCCGGCAAGTTATTGGGCTTTGTTGTCAGCGAGAGAGGTATTGAAGTTGATCCTGCCAAGGTCAAAGAAATACAAGAGATGCCTGCGCCCAAAACTGTGAAGCAAGTCCGAGGTTTTCTTGGCCGCTTGAATTACATTTCGAGATTTATATCCCACATGTGCCCCAATATTCAAGCTCCTCCGGAAAGATCAGCGTCATGATTGGACCGAGGATTTCCAAAAGGCCTTCGACAGTATCAAAGAGTATTTGTCCAAGCCTCTGATTCTGTCTCCACCTGTTGAAGGGAGACCATTGATTGTGTAGTTGACGGTGCTTGATGATTCCATGGGTTGTATCCTTGGTCAGCAAGATGAATCAAGAAAGAAAGAATATACAATATACTACTTGAGTAAGAAGTTCACTGACTGCAAGTCTCGGTACTCAATGCTTGAGAAGACATGTTGTGCTTTGGCTTAGGCTGCTAAGTGCTTACGCCAGTATATGATGAATCATACAACTTGGTTGATATCCAAAATGGATCCGATCAAGTATATCTTTGAGAAGCCTACTTTAACTAGGAGAATAGCCCGTTGGCAGATGTTGTTGTCTGAGTATGATATTGAGTATCGAGCTCAAAAAGTTATTAAAGGTAGTATCTTGGCTGACCATTTGGCACATCAACCAATTGAAGATTATCAGTCCGTGTAATACGACTTCCCTGATGAGGATATTCTGTATTTGAAGATGAAAGATTGTGATGAGCCTACGCTCGATGAAAGGCCAGAGCCTGGTTCCCGATGGGGTATGGTGTTTGATGGTGCTGTCAATCAGTATGGAAATGGTATTGGGGCAATGATTATTACTCCTCAAGGCACACATTTTCCTTTTACAGCAAGGCTAACTTTCAAATGCACGAATAATATGGCGGAATATGAGGCTTGTATTATGGGTTTGGAAGAGTGTATTGATCTTAGGATCAAACATCTCGATGTTTACGGCGATTCGACCCTTGTTGTTAATCAGATTAAGGGTGAATGGGAGACGAATCAGCCCAACCTCATCACATACAGAGATTATGCGAGGAGGATTTCAACTTTCTTTACTAAGGTTGACTTCCATCATATTCCTCGAGATGAGAATCGAATGGCGGATGCTCTCGCTACGCTTGCTTCAATGATAGCTGTCAATTATTGGAATGAAGTCCCAAATATTACTGTGATGTGCTTGGATAGACCAACTCATGTGTTTGCAGTTGAGGAAGTGAAATAAGCCGTGGTATTATGACATCAAGTCTTTTCTCCAAAGTCAGACTTACCCGCCAGGGGTATCTGTTAAAGATAAGAAGACCTTGAGGAGATTATCTAGCAGTTTCCACCTTAATGGTGATGTACTTTACAAGAGGAATTTTGACATGGTTCTGCTCAGATGCGTGGATAGACACGAAGCAGACTTGTTGATGACTGAAGTCCATGAAGGTTCATTTCGTACTCATTCCAATGGACATGCTATGGCTAAGAAGATGTTGAGAGCATGCTACTATTGGCTGACAATGGATTCTGACTGCTGCAAGTACGTGAAGAAATGTCACAAGTGTCAGATTTATGCGGATAAGATTCATATTCCCCTGACACTTCTGAATGTTATTTCCTCACCATGGCCTTTCTCCATGTGGGGAATTGACATGATCGGCATGATTGAACCTAAGGCATCGAACGACCACCGTTTTATTCTCATAGCCATTGATTACTTCACCAAGTGGGTTGAAGCGGCATCGTATGCAAATGTGACCAGACAGGTGGTAGTGAAGTTTATCAAGAATCAACTCATATGCCGATATGGTGTGCCAGACAAGATCATTACTGATAATGGATCTAACTTGAACAATAAGATGATGAAAGAGTTGTGTATCGAGTTCAAGATTTCACATCATAATTCTTCTCCCTATAGACCCAAGATGAATGGAGTTGTTGAAGCTGCTAACAAGAACATCAAGAAGATTATTCAGAAGATGGTTGTTACGTACAAAGATTGGCATGAGATGCTGCCATTTTCTTTGCATGGCTATCGTACATCTGGCCGCACTTTAATAGGAGTAACCCCTTTCTCCCTTGTATATGGCATGGAGGTTGTGCTCCTCGTAGAGGTAGAGATCCCATCAATGAGAGTCTTGATGGAAGCCAAGTTGACTGAGGCTGAATGGATTCAGAGTCGTTATGACCAACAGAATTTGTATGAAGAGAAGAGATTAACTGCCATGTGCCATGGTCAATTATATCAACAGAGGATGAAGAAAGCTTTTGATAAGAAGGTCAAGCCTCGTGTGTTCCGAGAAGGTGACCTCGTGCTCAAGAAAGTCTTATCTTTCACGCCCGATTCCATGGGCAAGTGGAATCCAAACTATGAAGGTCCATACGTTGTTAAGAGAGCCTTTTCAGGTGGTGCTTTGTTACTTACAACTATGGATGGAGAGGATTTCACTCGTCCTGTGAATTCAGATGCAGTCAAGAAATACTTCGCCTAAAAATAAAAACAGAATAGCTCGCTAAGTTGAAAACCCGAACTTACGGCTTAGGCAAAAATGAGCGTCTCCGTGGATTGAAAACCCGAAAGGGCGATCCAGGAAAAAATCAGAGACATGAAAAAAGTGAATATATATCCCGCCAGATTGAGTACGCCACCCTGGGGCAATCTAGGCAAAAATTAGGGATTTGGCAAGTAACTGCATCCTGACAAGACTTTGTTCTACAACTGTCATTTGTCAAAGATTCTCGCTCAGTCATCATCAACTAAAGCTTTGAATATAGTGGATTCAGAGTGGGTAGAGAAATGATCATCATGTTCAATATAGCCTTTTTCCATGTATATCACCAATTTCAAATTTGTAAAGATCCATGGAGTCTCGCCATTTGCAGACTACCATTCTATTAAATAAATTTGATCCTCTATCCAATTCTTTGCACTCTTATTTGTTTCTGTTTAACAAATGTTTGCATGTTTTTAAATAATGAATATCATTGTTTTAAACAAATAAAGTTTTTATAAAGTGTTTTAAACAAAATGAACATTCACAATGACTGAAAGGATAAGTTGAATGTCCTCAGTGCTTTCCCAAGGATAGTAGGATCACCCAAAAGGTAAGACATTTGTTCATATTCTGGCATTTTTATATCCTCTTCATCAGCTTTCAAGTTGTCTCCCCGTCGAGCATAGAAAGAATGATACATCATCAGCTTCCCAGAGGGTCTGGTTTGAGAAGTTCTCTTTGATGGCAGTGGATTGATCTATCTTATCGGATTACTTTCTCCTATAAGAGTTTGTGGATGTTCATCCAATGCATTCCCGGGTAGGTTTCTTGTGCATACATGCTTGTTTCCCCCACGGAGTCCTAGCAATCCATGATTGGTTGTGTGGTTGATCTGTGGATGATTCCTTCTGTTCCAGTTCTTGCTTTGATCTTTTAGAGGTGTATCCCTCTATATCAGGCACTAGCATTTGTGTTTTATCAATTATATGGTTGTCACCCCTTGTGTGGACTAACCTAAAATACCTCATAGATTGATAAAAGTTGATATGATGTTGTACTCACGAGGAGGTTTGTCTTTCCCCAACACGAGTAGAAGTCCCCAGCGGAGTAAGCATGTGTTCCCTGCAGAGCTATGTTTCTAGATAATTTTCTCCTCAGCAGGAAGTTGCCTAGAGCAATGGATGAAGGGCTTGTCTCCCTTTTCATCCCTAGCATGTCGTTTGTTGACGAAGGATTTATTTCCAATTTCCTCAACCAGGGTAGTTCCTTCGAGAACATTTGCAGCTTTTCCCTGGTAGGATTGCCTGATCCGAGTTTGGTGGTGGTATTTTCTCTGGGTCTGAAGATTTCTTCTAGCATTGAGAGCTGGTCTTGAAGATGTTTATTTCCTTCCCTAGTGGAGCAAAATGCTATTTTTCCCCTTAGCAGAGTTTCCTCTCCAGCAGATAGAAGGGAGTGTTTTGATGGATGTTCATCTGATCGGTGGTTGTTCCCTACAGGGATCCATATCGTTCATTGATAAGCTTCCCCAATAGAGCTTCTTCTCCAGTGGATCTTATTGTTATTAACCACCTGTCCCTGAGAGAATTGATGGAATCTCCCGGGCAGATCTTCTGCATCTTCCTTATGTTAGGATTGTTTGCCCCTGGAAGACTCCTCCTGTGCAAAGTGTTTTTTCCTGCAGGTGAAAGCTTTGACTCTCCCTATCCCCAGTTGTGGTCGATGTCTTCCCGTGTTTTTTTCTTCTTCTTCCAGAGATAATCCCCATCAGAGTTGAGTTCTCTGTTTGATCATCTTCTTTCGCTGCTCCTGAATACATCTTCTTTGCATCCTCAGTAAGTGTAGCTTTGGGATAGGGTTTGATATCCCTGATGATTTATTTTCATCCTGCTCGGGTTGTTCCCCAAGCTGATTTCTCCAGTAGGCTTTTCCCTTCTTTTTGAGACGTTGTGCCGGGTGTCTCTTCATAATTCTCGGACTTGTTTGTGTTAGATATGTCTGTCTGTCAGCATTAATCATACACAGATCATGCATATACATGCATAATCATAACATTCAGATATTCATGATTGCATTCTTTACCATATATCTTTGCTTGTTACCCGCTGCTATTGGTGAAATGTTCTTCCCCAAGCAGGTGGTTGTGTCTGATCTCTCCATATAGAGTCAGCCCCATAGGCAGAAAGTGTCTATCTTTCCTTCTTTATTCCCCATCGAGTTATGTCCTCATGGATGATTATTGCTTCAGTTTCCTCCCCAGTTGTATATTGGGACGGAATTACTCCCCTGAGTTATATCGTCATCGGGTTGAGTCTTGTTTGATTGTGTCTTTCTAGTTTGTTCTTAGACTGACTCCTTTCTTGTTATCCCCTGTAGTTCCCTGTGGTTTAGTTGCTCAATTGCTCAATAACCAGTAATTGTTCATCCTTTCCCTAGTGGATCTTGTGGCCTTCTACCCAGTAATCGGTAGTTGTAAGTCCTATTTTTGTGGTTTTCTACCCAGTAACCGGTAGATGTAATCCCCTCTTTGTTGGTATCTTTACTTAGTAACCAGTATTGGTATTCCTTCGTTTTTGAGTATACGACCCAGTAACCAGTGATAAATCTCTTGGATAATTGATTTTGTCAGGCAATTTATCCCTTGCGAGTCATCTTTCATTTACCCTTGTTTGGTAATGATTGTCTCTCCTTCTGATTGGTCATCATTTTATACCCAGTAACTGGTATCCCGATGTCTTTTCTTTGCGGTCAATTTATCCTTTATTAACCCAGTAACCGGTTGTGGATAATCTTCCATGCGAGTATGTTATCTATGTTATGACGGTAATAGATAATATATCTCATGCGCTCTTCAGTCGAAGAATTTTTCTTCCCCAGTCGAGTAAGATTCGCATTTCCTTGTGGAATCGAATGTTCATCCTGTAAGTCGAGTTTGCTTTTTTCAGCCCTCCTTTCGAATGATGAGTGTCTTGGATATGTTCCCCAATTCACGCCTGGTAGGTCACCTATTATATGCCCAGTAAATTCTGCTCCCTATTATGACTTTTTGTCCCCTGCGGAGTCAGATTTTCCAGAGTTGAAATGTGCCTCTTGGGTCCTCCTCATATGTTTCGGATGATTGATATCTCTCACCCTTATACCGGTCTTAGATATTCTTTCTCCCTGAGCGTGTTGTTCTCTCACCCAGAAACCGGTGTTTCGATAACATGCCTCTTTTTGAGTTTATTACCCAGTAACCGGTAATATCTCGTCTTTTCTTCCTCAGCTAAGTCCTTTGTGGACATCATCGTTTGAATCCAGATTTTTATCCGATGTATCCTTTGTGGATAGTTTTGCTGTATTGGCATATTCCCCAGTACATGCATCTTGCGTCAGCTCAAGTCTTTCCATCGATTTATTTTCGTGGAATCCCTTCGTGTCTCCCAGCAAGTTTTCCAGTCGTGACCTGCTCACGCATTTTTACCTTATTTACCCCAGAGTCTTTGTCTCCTTAGTGAGTGTGTTACTCCTATGGATTTTCAGTTTCTCCCGATTTATTTTCCTTTGTGGCAATTATTCACCATGAAGATTTTATTTTTGCATGCATACATTCGCATCATGAGGTCTCTTAGGGCCCAAAATTCGTCTCTTTGTTATTATTTAAGCTCATTCTATCTCGTCGAGATGAAGATTTTAACCTTCATATATCCAGCTAGAACGATCTTAAATAGGGGCATCTGTAAGACCCTAATTTTGACCCAAAGATCCCTCATGGCATCATGATATTGCACAAGTGCATTGCCTCAAGGATCATAGCATGTTTGGCTCCTTAACCCTAGGGTTAAGACTTGTTTGAGTGTTTTGAGACCACCAAGCATGCTTGAATTTTATATTATTGCTTTTCTTTTTTGATCACTATCCAAAAGCACAAAAATATGTCACTAACCCTTTTTGTTTTGTAGCTCAAGTGATCATGTGCTCCAATGCTCCTAGGAGGCTCCTAAGCCCATTGAAGTGGCCAGATGAAGATGAGGAAAAGCATGACAATGGTCCCTAAAGCTCCTAATCATCATATATGTCTCCCAAGTATCTCAATTTCCCATTTGATTAAGAAAACCCAAAGGGCTTGAGGATTGTTTCCCAAGGAAACCCTAATTCAACTGTGCTTTGATTGTGCCTTGCCCATGAAGCAATCTCAACCTATGATCAAATTTAATCAAGGGAAGTTCTTTAATTCATCATTTTATGCATATATGAGCCTATTTGAGAATCCTCAATCATTTATTCATCAAGATTGGAAGTTTGGCCTTGAAAAGTTGACCAGTCAAGTCATCTGACTAAGTTGGGCACCATTGAGATGTAACTCTTGATGTGTTTGTAAAATTAAGATGACCCCAAGAGAAAACATGTTCTTAAAACCCATATGAACAACTTTCATGTTCATCAAAAATCCATTTGAAACTTGGAAAGTCATCATTCATTTCAAAACATTATAGGTCATTTTGATTGAAACCCTAATTTTGGGTTAACTTACCAAGGGTCATTTTGATTGAAACATTATAGGTCATTACAATCATTGATTTTGAGGTGATACCAAATGCATTGGAAATATTGAGATGTCTAATTCAAATTTTATGTTGGACAAAATTTCATAATCCTAAAATAAATACATGTGATAATACAAAACATTTTAGGTCATATTGGACCTAATTGATTGAATTTGAAAAAGTACCCAACTTCAAATGCCCATAACTTTGTCATATAAAATCCAAATGATTCAAACTTTGAGTCTAAATTGATCATATTGAAGAGATGTAAAACTTTTATGTTGGATGTTTTTACATTTGAAGCTTGCATCATGAAAACAGAGGGGTTTGATTAGGCTTGCTTTTGGTGAAATTTTTCAAATGTGACTTAAACATGTTTTGTACTTGGATCTTCCAGGCCAGTTTTCATTAATTTTCACATGCCAAATGAATTGTTTCCCAATATAAATTTTGTTCCTTGTTTCAAGGGCTTTCCAACCATTACTCACATTGCTCTTTTGGACTTACCATTTGGGAGTTTCGAAGATCTTTCCATTTATGTGCATTTTGGTATTTCATGTTATAATTTGGTATGCAGGCTGATTCCATTTCATGTACACGTCCAAATCCATTCTATATGAACTCAACAAGATGTTTCATTCATCATTGGGCCTGCTACACGCTTGCACAGGCCCATGCAAGCAAATTTCAAATGGCCATGCACATGAACAAAGCGTGGGATTCAACTACCTTCAGCTATAAATAGAGCTTCCCTCTCAATCATTCATCAACCTTTTGGAGATCTGAATTGATGCAGCATTGAAACCGTAGCCATACCAAAGGAATGTTTTCAGAAATTTTTCTCATTTTTGAGCTTGAAATTCAGCATCATTAGCTGATCTTCAAAGCTTAATTCCTTAACCTTTCACTTCCACTGCATCCCTAGAGCAAAGAGGAGCCAATATCTTGAAGGTTTCGTGGCCTGAAGTGCTTCAATTCAAAGGTATACATTCAAACTTTTTGGATCCAGAACTCAATTCAATGTAGCATTCTTGTGTTTGTGTGGTTTTCTGAAGTCCTCACACTTGAGGCAAGCTTATGATGCTTTCAATTTTCCATTTCATGAACTTTCAGTTTGAATACCATGATCTTCTCCTTCACATTTCTCTCAATATAGGAAGAGTGAGGAAGATCCATGGATACAGTGATGATCTTCATCACACGAGCTTCATTTCCATGTCCTTATTTTCCATTTTTATTAAACTTTTTTTCTCTGCGACTGGAGGCCGGAATTGGTTGTTCCACCGGAGAAGATGGTGGTTTCCACCACCATCACCACGTGTGCACCCTCATAGCCCTTGGATTTGGTTCTCACGTTTTAATCGTGTGCATCCATTGTGTTTACTTCATTTAATACATGTTGCTACGCGTTTGACTTGGTTGCACCGTGTTCTCCGTGATCTGAGCCATTCATCCTTGCCACATCAATTAATGAGCTCCATCCTATGGCGCTGGTTTTTTCCATTTATTCTATTTTCTTTTATTTTCAGTTAATTCATTTGATTTTCAAAAATTCATAAAAAATTAATTTGAAGTCATAAAAATATGAGACCAACTCCAAAAAATTTCTTGAAAAATCTAGTTTCATATTTTGATTTTAAATTATTTTTGTGACTTCATTTGCTATTTTTCATGGATTATTTGATTTTTAATAGTTTTAATTAGTTTTAAAATACTTTCTGACTTTTAAAAAATCCAAAAATATTTTCCTAGCATTTATGGATCATGATAAATCAATGAAAAATAGTCTCCCAATTTCTTATTTGATTTGAGATTTATTTGAGATTTTCATCCATTTTGTGCTATTTTTAATTGTTTTTAATTGTTTTTAATTGCTTTCTGATTTCAAAAATTGATGAGAAAATTAGTCAAAGCTTGTTTGACCATGTTGGACCTATGAGAATTTAATTGGACTTGTTGAAGTTGATTTGAATTGAATTTGAGGTTTGACCTTATTTGTTTATTTTTTATTTGCATTTTATTTTAATTAAAAAAATTCAAAAAAAATATTGTTGACTTGTTGACTTGTTATCTTCAATTCTCTTATGTTTGGTGTTGGTTGATGTTGATTTGATTCACATTTGATCAATTGGATTTGGTTGTGGTCTTTCTTTTCCCCTCCCTTTCATCTTCATCCCTTTCTTTCCATCAATGGCCAATGAGTTAAAGTCTTATGGTTTGTCTTGACAAATGAGAGGTTTAACCTTCTTTGATCCAAACCAAACTCAACTTGATCCATGATCAAGTGAGTTGTTTTGTGTCCAAGATAGGTTGCTTTTTGGTCAAGCAAATAACCTAAAGTCAATACAAGACCCTTCCCCTTTTGTTTTGGCATGGCAAGTTTATGGAGTTTGGCTTACTAGTCATGACCTCTAACTTGTGTTCTTTGCCTATATTTTTATTGACCAGTCTCAGATAGGTGTGACTACTACATTAGTCCACTTACGATTGTTTAACATAGCGCTACATTGTCTTATGACAAGCTAACTAAACCTTTACTAATTACTAACTTTAATTTGAGCTTTTAATTTCTTGCCATTTACTTTTAATGCCATTTATTTCTTGCTCATTATTCATATTGATTTTCTCTTGGCTCACTTGAGCACATATTTTGTGTTTATGTCATTTTTCTTTTGCTCATTTGAGCTCATTATTGTATATAAATATATTTCTATTTTGTGTTTGCTTTGTGTTTGTTTTGTGGGAACCAAATGCAAAAGGAGAAAGGACTTAGAATTATGACTTACCTAGGCTTAAAGGAGTTGAGGAACAACTAGGCCTCATGCCTTTAGAATGCTAAATGTTCAAAGTTGACCTCAAAGGACTTCTCATCCAAACTTATTCTTTGTCCATTCCCCTTATTGTGTTGTGAACTTTTTGATGTTTGCTTTTGTGTGATAGGGATGCCACTTTGAGATTGTGAAAAGAGGACCATCGTCATGAATAGCCAAGTTAAAAGACAAGTCAAATGGAGATCCTAGGAAGTTGAACTCAAATTGTTTGATTGCTTGTTTGTATGCTAAGTCCAAAGGAAAGGAGCATCTTGAGTCATCTCTATGACTTCAAGAAAAGGAACTCCAAGGGTTTATATTTCCCTTCTTATGTTTGTATGCTTTAGGAATAGCCCTTCTCTCTTCTCCCTACTCTAACCAAGCCAAAAATCATTTTCAAAACTTTGACTTTATTTCAAATTAGAAACCTAGGCCTTAAGCCTTTGACTTTTCAAAGTCTTTTCATAAATACTCATTGTAAATAATCTTAATCCAACTTTGACTTCATTTTGTAAATAAATCTAACTTGTAACAATAACTCACTTCAAGTTGTTTTTGTGGTTCCAATGGCCACCTTGTTAAAAACTTTTTTCATAAAGATTAGTCATAGGTTTGAGTTATCATAGTGGTTGATGTAAATCTCACCTCATCCTTAGTCGTTGGATTATAAGCCTTCCATGCTTATTATAGGGTTAACCCCTCACTAGCCTGTTGAAGCATTCCTCACATGGTGGATTGTTGGTTTAGGTTGAGTTTTCTCCCTTTGATAACAAAAGACCTTAAGACTTTTGATCAAATCAATTCACCAATCTTCGAGATTTTTACCCCAAACTACGAGGTTTTGATCCTCCTTTGTGATGGTACGTAGGCAATGGGTTCATCCATTCAAACAACAAAATTTGTAAATATAATCTATTCTCTTCTCATCCCTCCAATCTTTTGCACAAATCTTTTCACAAATACCAACCTACAACACATATTTGCAAAAAGGGTTCCCTTAGAGTACTAAGGATGTTTTGGGTGCGTAAAACCTTCCCATTTCATAACTAACCCCCTTACCCAGATCTTTGACATTTTTATTAGTTTTTGATTTGAAAAACTTCTTACTTGGCTTTTGTTCGCTTTTTAGCCTTTCCTTTGGACAAATAAAGGTGCGGTGGCGACTCGAATTGTATGTTGACTTTTGGTTTAGTCAATAAACCTAAAGGTAACGAAAACCCGCTACAGGAGACGAATCAACCCGGTTTAATACCATATAGAGATTATGCGAGGAGGATTTCAACTTTCTTTCTAAAGGTTGAGTTTCATCATATCCCTCGAGATGAGAACCGGATGGCAGATGCTCTTGCAAAGTTGGAATCAATGATTGTGGTAAAGTATTGGAATGAAGTTCCAAATTTGTCTATGATGCTTCTTGATAGGCCAACTCATGTGTTTGCTATTGAAGAGATCAAAGACGAGAAGTCGTGGTATTACGACATCAAGTGTTTCCTCCAAAGTCAAATTTACCCGTCTGGGGCATCTTTGAAGGATAAGAATACTTTGAGAAGATTAGCCGGTAATTTCTACTTGAAATTGATATACTATACAAGAGAAACTTCGACATGGTTTTTCTAAAATGCGTGGATAGACACGAAGCATACTTGTTGATGACTGAAGTGCATGAAGGTTCCTTTGGTACTCATTCCAATGGAAATGCAATGGCAAAGAAGATGTTGCGAGCAAGTTACTATTGGCTGAAAATGGAATCTGACTGTTGCAAATTTGTGAAGAAATGCCATAAGTGTCAAATTTAGGTTGATAAGATTCATGTTTCCTCAACACTATTGAATTATTATCCTTTACCCATGGCCCTTCTCCATGTGGGTAATTGATATGATTGGGATGATTGAGCCTAAAGCTTCGAATGGACATCGTTTCATTTTGGTGGCAATTGACTACTTCACAAAATAGGTTAAAGCGGCATCGTATGCAAATGTAATCAAGCAAGTTGTTGTAAGGTTTATTAAGAATTAGATTATATGCCCTTATGGTGTGCCAAGTAAGATCATTACTGATAATGGATCAAACTTGAATAATAATATGGTGGAAGCTCTTTGCAAAGATTTCAAGATTGCACACCATTATTCTTCTCCCTACAGACCTAAGATGAATGGGGTTGTTGAAGTTGCAAATAAGAACATTAAGAAGATCATTTAGAAAATGGTTGTCACATACAAGGATCGGCATGAGATGCTCCCGTTTGCTTTGCATGGGTATCGTACATCCGTCCGCACTTCAACAGGGGCAACCCCTTTTTCTCTTGTATATGGTATGGAAGCATTGCTCCCCGTGGAGGTTGAGATTCCATCATTGTGTGTGCTCATGGAAGCCAGGTTGACTGAGGCTGAATGGTGTCAGATCAAGTTTGATCAGCTGAATTTGATCGAAGAGAAGAGATTAACTGCCATGTGTCATGGTCAGTTATATCAACAGAGAATGAAGAAAGCTTTTGATATGAAGGTCAGACCACGGGTATTCAGAGAAGGTGACCTTGTGCTCAAGAAGATTTTGTCTTTCAAACTAGATTCTAGGGGAAAATGGACTCCAAATTAAGAAGGCCCATATGTTGTTAAGAGAGCCTTTTTAGGCGGTGCTTTGATTCTTACAACTATGGATGGTGAAGAGTTCACTCGCCCCGTGAATGCAGATGCAACCAAGAAATACTTCTCCTAAAAAGAAAAAGAATAGCTCGCTAAGTTGAAAACCTGAAAGGGCGGCTTAGGCAAAAATGAGTGTCTCGGTGGATTGAAAACCCGAAAGGGCGATCCAGGCAAAAGTTAGAGACATAAAGACAGAAAGATTTCCCGATAAGTTGAGTACCCCACCTTGGGGCAACTTATGCAAAAATTAAGGATTATGGCAGGTAACTGCATTCCGCTGATCTTCAAGTTTTGAGGACTTTGAGCACAAGGGTTGACGTCAATTCATCATCCTAGTAGCGGTCAAGAGCACAGTGGATATCAAAGAATTGGTAGAAGGATTAGTGGTCATTTGTATTCAATGTAACCCTTTTCCATGTAAAATACGATTTTCAACTTTGTAAAAATCTATGGAGTTTTGTCATTTACAGACTACCATCCCATTAAATACAGTTGAACTTTTATCCAATTGTTTCTACTCTTATTTACTTCAGCCAATAGTTTAAATTTTATCATGATCATTTTGAAAATTTAAATTTTTTAATCAAAATCATTTTTTCTCAAAAACATGTAAAAGCAAGAAATTTTCAAAGCAATTAAAAGGAAGTATCAACAGCACTTTGAAGTGTAGCAAGTCCTTAAGTGCGAAACATCAGAGGTTTCCCAAGCAGTTAACCCTTCGGGTATCCCTAGTTGTTTGTATTGATATGGTTCCCCTGCAAAGTGTTATCCCCTAGTAGAGCACTGATTTCCTTTCCTCAGCTGAGTTGGTTAGTTCATTACCTTGCAGCGTGTTATTTCCCCGACAGTATTTTTGTATTTCCCAAAGGAGATCGCATTTCTACAGCAGGGATGATCTTCAACAGAGTAAGATCGTTTCCCCAATAGATCGCATTGGTTTCCCCACCAGTCGCCATCCGCCTCGCTCCAAGTTAGAGTTCCTTCCTGGTTTCTGAGCAGCTATTGTGTGTTTATCTTCTGCATGGTTGTCTTCCATTTAATATGGTGTTGACCTAAAATTCCTTGCAAGCTCGATAACTTTGCCTCCCTTCAGCAGATCTCCTCCCTCGGCTAGATTTGAGCCTTTGGTTTGTGATTTCTCTATTCTCCAACAGTTGTCTCCCTCTTTTTGTGGATTGACCGTGGATTGTACCGATGATTCAAATTCTTTGCGACACCTTTGTATCCTTTGTGATCGTTTTGTCAGCATAATCATCATATACATATACATTCATATAATTTCATAATTGCATATTTGCATATCTGATTAACTTGTTGGTTTGAGATTCTCATTCTATGTATGGCGGTACTTCATCCCCATACAAATTTCGGTGTTTGTCCTCCCTTAATTATATAACGTCAGCCCCTTAGACAGAAAGACTCTAACCTTTCTCCTCTTCCCCTTTGAGTTTGTTTCCTCGTGGATGATTATTATTTTAGTTTCCTTTCTAGTTGTTTATCTGGATGGAATCACTCCCCTTGAGTTATATCCTCATTGGGTTGAGTCTTGATTGATTGTTTCTTTCTATCTCTTACCTAGATAGATGCTTCGAGTCTCCTGAGAGTTTATTGCCTAGTAACTAGTAATATTCTTCTTAGTTTGCAGTTTGTTACTTCTTGCCCAATACCCGACAAAAGTACCCCTCTTTTTTTCTCCTTAGAAGAGTCCCTAATGGATCTATTCCCTAGAAAGTATATCCTTGATATGTTCATCCTAACCAATGACAGATATCTTTCTCCCCCCTGCCTAAGTTTATCCTTGATATGTTCATCCTAACCGATGACGGATACTTTCGCCTTTGGTATTCTACCCAGTAAAAAGGTAGTCCCTATTTTGTTCCCCAGAGAGTTAATCCTTGATATGTTCGTCCTAACCGATAAGGGGTTTCCTTCTCTTTGCGGTTTTCTGCCCAGTAACCGGTAGATGTAAATCCTGCTTTTCACTTCCCTTGCAGAGTTTATCCTTAACATGTTCATCCTAACCCGTGATGGATAGTCTCTCTGTTGGAATTCTATCCAGTAACTGATAGATGTAATTCCTATCTTTTCATCACAGAGTCTATCCTTGATATGTTCATCCTAGAAGGTGATGAATTTTCTCTTTGATGGTATTTGTAGCGGTGTATTCGTCGCTATATGATTTATTGATTAAATCATAAGCAAAGTATACAATGAATCGAGTCGCCACCGCACTTTTATTTATCCTAAGGACTGGTTAAAAAGCGAACAAAAACCTAAGAAGTTTTACACGTAGAAAACCAATAAAAAGATCAGAGAATCTGGGTAAGGGGTAAATTACGCAATGGGAAGGTGTTAGGCACCCATCACGTCTTAGGTACTCCTAGGGAGCCCTTTTCACACTTGTTGTATAAAAAATGTTTATTTATTTTGACATATTGTGCAAACATGAATGGGATGATGAGAAAAGAATATACAAGTTAGTTATTTTTGTGTTTGAACGGATGAACCCGTTGCCTACGTACCTTCCATCAAAGGTAAGGATCAAACGCTGTAGTTCGGCTAAAAGATTTCCAAAAATTAGTGAGTTCATTTTAAAACACAAGCATTAAGGCTTTTCATTACCAATGGGAGAAAACTCAACCTGAATCAACAATCCACCATGCGAGGACGGCTTCAACATACTAGTGAGGGGTTAACCCTATAATAAGTATGGAAGACTTACAATCAACTCACTAAGGATAAGGTAAGATTTACATCAACCACTATGGTAATTAAAACCTATGGCTAATGTATGAAAACATATTAACAATGGACAAAGCCAAAACAATTGAATGGGTGAAGTTAATTGATTATGATTATTCACAAAATATGGTCAAGGTATGATTAAGATTGATTCAAAGAAGTGTTATGAAAAGAAGTTTGAAAAATCAAGGACTTATGGTCCAGGTTTCTAATTTGAAAAGACATGAAGATGTTTGCACAACGAGTCAAAGTTTTTGAAAGCAAAGTGTGAAAAGGTTCAGGACAAAGAGGGTATGGATGATGGAATGTAAAACTTCTCAGAAAGGTTCACCTCTTGAAATCATATAGAAGATGATTCAAGTGTGTCCTTAAGAATAAGCAACAAAGCAAGCAAAATAAAGCAAGGTGATACCGGATGCCATCAATGGACTTATACCAATCTCACAAACAAAAGCGGACATCGGATACCAATAAATGGGTTTACACCAATCTCTTAAAGTAAAACAAAACTTGGATGTCAGATGCCAATCTATCTGGGCTTATACCAACCTCCAAAGGATGATCATAGGAATAACAAATGCCAACAACATGGACTTATAATTGTATCCTCACATACAACAAACAAACAATGCACTAAGCAATGGACCTAAGTAGCCAAACGAAATGGTCTTACACTTTATCCCTTCCAAATCATAGGAACAATGGCCAATGAATGGACTTACAGTTGTCCTCAATGGGTAAACCAAACATGGATCACAAAGATATGCAATGATGATCATGCAATAATGAACAGTTTATGATGATAAGTGCACAAAGGCAAGCAAGCATGTACAAATGCAACAAGCAATCAATCAAACAAAGTCATTTAGCACTCACTATAACCAAACAATTAGGCTCATTCAAAGGGTTAGACTTAAAAAAGTCAACTGGAATAGGGTAAATGGTGCTCTTAACCTTGACATTGAGAGCCAAGGTGAAGCAGATGAAATGATATGAGGGGTGTGCCTCATCACTCTTATCCCTGGTCAGGGAGAGCATTGAATATCAAAAGGTGTGGGAGTTCAGAAAGATGGAACTCTCTCCACAAGTTAAGGACTCGATAGATCTTGGGTTTTTACTCACTATGCATCAACACATGTGGTGTGAGCAAGGTGAGTGACTCACAGAATAGTAGGAGATAGGCTACATATCTCTTTTGTCTACCAATCGCCTCATATGAGGTCTTTACCTGCTTAGGGACAAAGTTAAACAATCACAAACATCGCCTCTTAAGGAGGACTTCAGACAGTTGCCTGGCTAAATAACAAGCCAGGTCTTCCAGACTACATGGAGACAAGAGAGTCTACCTCAATGCTTAAGCAATGCAAAGCAATAGCAAGTTCTCAAAGGAACTAAAGCGACTATGGTACCTGAAATTAATCAAATATGATCAGTATACCAATCACGAAGTCAAAACAAACAGCATAAGAACCAACAGACAACACAATCAATCACATGTGCAAAGCACAAACTCAAAGCAAATGAGTTAGCATCCTACAAGACAAACCAAGTTAGTTCATGATAATCAAATAAACCAAAATCAATCAACTTGAATTAATCTCCTTAAAGCATTTGCTTCTTTAACCTGAAAAAACAACTCAAATGTGAGAAGTGAACCCTTAGGCCAAAGCCTAGGGTCAAAGGAGGAGAGAAAATTTAAAATAGCAAGTGAAAATTGATCAAAATCAAGATTTATCAAACAAGAATAGAATCCAATTGGTCTCACATCAAAACTATGCACCAAATCCATTTCATAAGCTAAACATGTCAAATTATGCATTTTGGAATCACATTGGAGCAAACAGAATGATCACAATCAAACCAATACCAAAATAGCTCAATAAATTCCCAGAAAATTCAAGCTTAAACAGAACACATTCAATGAGCAACATATCAAATTTCATGCTATTTGGGCCAGGGGAAGTATGGAAATTAAATTCATGAAGTCACAGCATGTTCACACAAGCTCATACAATACCACAAATCAATTATCAAATTTAGGCAAGTGTAAAATAGAAATGGCATAAGATAAATGAACCACACCAAAGCCAAAATGAAGTTAAACATGTTAAGAATCAATCCATGAAATTTTAGCTTCATATGATAAGGCATGGGAATTTCACAAGTCATGTAAGTTGAACACTCAATAAAAGTTCAAAAAATGACTAAACAGCAAAGAAAATCCCAATCAAATAGGAAATGGATCCAAAAGAATCCACAAAAAATCATGGTCAAACCTAACATCTAGATGTAATCACATGCAAAAATCCAGAGCAATTGGCATAGCATAAGCATGGAAGCAAAATTCAAGAAGTTGGACAAAACCTAGTGTAACATACATTGTCACACTCATGAAGATCACATCATATCTCTCAATCCAGAAATGCAAAATTAGCAAACCATATGCCCAAATCACCAGGAATGGGTCTAGATCATGCATATAAAATTTCAAGCATTTTGGAGCAAGCATCAAGATTTCATGAATGAAATGGCAAAACATAGGCAAAAAGCATACATGCACAAAGATATTAGACCAAAATAACAGCCAGCCGTGCACAACTTGTGTTATCATGCCTATAAAAAACTAGATGAAAAATGGAGATGAATGCGAAAATCCCCACACAATTTGGATCATCCAAGAATTATTTATGAATTTTTGAAGTTGATGATGAAAATGAAATAAACATTTATCAATCAAAATGAATTTAAATGGAGGCAGTGGCATTGTTGTAATTTAGACGCTCACTAAATGAAACGCTGCGTTTCATTTAGTGAGGTGGCAGCGCTCAATTGGCCAAGGGGCGCGGGAAACATGAATTTGAACACAAGGCAAGGCAAAAAAGATCAAACGCGAAATCTGGAACGAAAATTGAATGCATTCAACATGTTCTTGATGTTCATCATCATCATGAACTTTTTCTCACAAAAACTAGCAAGCGACATACCAATCGAATCATCACATCATGTAGATCACTAATCTAACAAGCAATTAACCTAATTCTAATCATGCTTTATGGATCGAGCAAAACTAATTTCACATTCAAATGTTCAAATCAAGATATCTCATTCGATACTCAACGAAAATTCATGATTCAAGTTGCAGTATATCCTATGTTGCAAGATCTACCTAAACCACACGTTAATTGCAAGAATCGAAGGATTTGGATTCATACCTCTTGAAGGTGCAGTTCGTGTTCTTGAGCTTTTCAAGCCTCCAATTGCAGAAACAGGTAGCCTATGATGCTTAGGAAGATGAATAGAAGTGGTAACTCAGCTCAGAAATGCTTGATGATGGAGAAACTTCAAGATGCCATGGATGAGCAAGATGTTTAACAGCCGCGATTTTGCCAAGATCTTCCACTATTAGCTTCAAACAGATGTTCAATTCCCCCTGCCAATGATGAACAATGCAAGAACAAGCACGAAGCAAAATGAAATTTGGTGAATCAAAGTGAAAAAGTGTGAGAAAAGTTGAGAGAATTTTGGAAATTTTTCTTTGGATCTGAGAAAATGAATTGTGGATCTCGAATTCAGTTATGATTAGGCTCTTATAGTCCTGTTAATCCACCTTTTTAATCATGATTAGCACAATTGGAATGGATTAGTGGATGAAGCTTGATATGTAATTTGGCAAAATTGCCCTTTCTCAATTTGAACCAATGGAACAGTGCACAACCAGTTTAAGCAAGTCACAAATCATGTTTAGAAGCAATTTGAATTGGCTTGGCATGAAAATTCCATGTATTTTTGAAAATCACTATTTTCCCACCAAAATTTAATTGGTTCACTTGAAAAATGACCTTTTTATGTGATGATTTTTTGATGAAATATGATGATGCATTATGATAGTACATGTCAAATGGGATTTGCTCAAAAAAGAATCACCCAAATTGGCCAAATGGTTTGAAAGTTATGCCACTTTGAAATTCCAAAATTCTTGAAAATGATTTGATTATAACTTGCCAACCATAAATGAGAAATGAGTGTTCTTGGACTTTTTGGAAAGGCAAGAGCAAGATCTTCAACTTTCATGTTGGAAATTTTTTGATTTGAAGCTTGATTGGACATGTAATCTTGAGGAGAATGACTTTCCATTTTTGGCAGCTGAAAATTACAGGTCATTACTATTTTGGGAAACTTCTTGTCTGACCTCCAATCCTCCACTGATGATGTTTGAAATGTTATATGAGGCTTGTATGGACATGAATGAGACCTCTCAAACCATTTCCCACCACCAAATCACTGATTAAATGCACAATTGACCACAGTTGACTTTGCTAGGGTTCTGGTTGACTGAGCCATGCTTTGATGAATTTCAAGCCTCTTTCTCTTGAGATCTTGACTCCAAATGATACCATAACTCATATGAATCTCTAGATGAATGATCATGGTGCCCAAATTCTTCAAGAATGGCCACCATCCATTGCTCAATGAATGATTTGACTGTTTTGACCTAGTTTGCTTCATCTGCAAGAAACAAGGTTAGATGACAATATTTTTGTACTTTTGGGTTAGTAAACAAATGAAAAGCAATGATATATAAATGCAAAACATGCTTGGTGATCAAGAACCACACTCACAAGGTAACCCACCCACTAGGAGGGAGGCAAAGGTGCACAAAGATCGTTGAGGCAATGATATGATATGCTATGATGCCATGAGGGATCTTAGGGCAAAAATTGGGGTCTTACAGATGCCCCTATTTAAGGTCATTCTAGCCGGAGAAGTGAAGTTTAGAAATCTTCATCTCGATGCGGTATAATGGGCTTAAATAACAGTAATGAGACAAATTTTGGTCCCTAAGAGACCTCATGATGCAAATGTATGCATGTAAAAGACACAAACTCTGTGGGGAATATGGTTCACACAGAAGAAAAGACGATCCATCGGAGTAATACACTCACCAGGAACAGAGACTCTAACCAGGACTCTTATTGGGGATAATAAAAGAAAAAGAATGCGTGAGCAGGACACGACTTTAAGTTAGGGAACACAGAAAACAGACTGGAGACCTTACTGGGGAAGTAAAGGACTCACACTGGGGATAAGAATCGATTCCCAAGGAAACACATCCATTGGAATGACTCAAGCTGACTCACACAACTGCGTGTATTGGGGAGATCACCAATACAGCAACACAAATAGCAATACAACTCCGCTGGGGAAATCTAGAAAAAGACTCTCCGAGGGAAGCCAAGGATGAGATGTTACCGGTATAAGGGCAACAGACTCAGGAAGAATGAATATCTAAGACCGGTATAAGGGTGAGAGATATCAATCAATCCAAACATATGAGAAAGACCTGAAAAGGTATATCAACTCAGGCAAATCTGACTCCACAAGGGACCAAGGTCATAATAGGGAGCAGAAAGGAAGGAACACCAGGGAACCGAGGTATATAATAGGTGACCGACCGAAGCGTGAATTGGTATATATGCCAAGACACTCATCATCCTGAAGAAAGCTAGAAAAGCAAACTTGTTTATAGGATGGATACTCAATTCCACAAGGAATATGAATCTTACTCTGCGGAGAAAACAATCAAAAGATTGACCCAAGAGTGCATGAGACATATTATTCATTACCGGCAGACCGTGAATAATATACTCGAAAAGGAAGAGACACCAGAGATACCGGGGTATATAATAGGTGACTTACCAAAGACGTGAATTGGTATATATGCCAAGACACACATCATCTGAAAGGAGGGCTTGAAAAAGCAAATCGACTTACAGGATGGACATTCGAATCCACCACGGGAAAACGAATCCTACTCAAATGGGGACACAAACCCAAAGAGCGCATGAGATATAATATCCATTACCGTCAGAACGTGGATAGAATACTCGCATGAGATGTATTATCTATTACCGTCAGAACGTAGATAATATACTCGCATGGTAAGAAACACCAGGGATACCGGTATATAATAGGTGATCTACCGAAAACGTGGATTGGTATATATGCCAAAACACTCATCATCCAAAACACAAACTGGTTAAAGGATGGATATTCGATTCTACAAAGAATACGAATCTTGCTCAGCTGGGGAAGATCAACAAAGGATTCCAACCAAAGAGCGTAAGAGACATATTATTCATTACCGGCAGACCGTGAATAATATACTCGAAAAGGAAGAGGCACCAGAGATACCGAAGTATATAATAGGTGACTAACCAAAGGAGAGACAATCGATACCAAGCATCCGGGTAAACGAAACACAACTCAAAGAGGATAAATTGCAAGCATCCGACAATTATCCAAACAACAAATATTCGACTCCACAAAGGGAAACAACGAATCTTACTCGACTAGGGAAACACAAAAGGCTTCGACTGAAGAGTGCATGAGATATATTATCCATTACCGTCAGAACGTGGATAACACACTCGCGTGGAAGATTATCCACAACCGGTTACTGGGTTAACAAAGGATAAATCGACCGAAAAGAAAGGCATCGGGATACCAATCAGGTATATAAGGATGACCAATCAAAGGGGGCAACAATCATTACCGAGAAAACGGGTAAATGAAAGGCGATCCGCTGGGAATGTATTGCAAGCATCCGGCAATTATCCACAGGGACTGGCTGGGGATACATTGACAAACAATCAATGATCCGGGGAACAAATCACTAGCAAACGGTGAAAAGACCCACTGGCAACTTCAAAAGGGATAACATTGCGAGCATACGACAATGATCCAGAAGACAACTTGCTGGGGATAAATTGCTAGCATCCGGCAATTATCCACATGCACCATAAGGTACAAACTCCGCCGGGGAGGACAAAACAACATGGGATTTATAACTACCGAATGTGGGGTAGAAGACCACAAACTCCACTGGGGATAGAGTGAATGAAGGCCAAGTACTGAGCACTTATTCAACTTTTTCCGCAGGGAAATGCAAACTCTGTGTGGGGATAAAAACCACAACAACAGAAAATCCACCATCAACCAGAACGAACCACAAAGGTTACCTCTGCTAGGGGAAAAAAGGTAGGACTTACAACTACCGAATACGGGGTAGTAGCCATACTCTGGTGGGAGAACCACAAATTAGGGTTTACATCTACCGAATACTGGGTAGAAAACCAACAACTCCGCGTGGGGATGGGAAACAATCACAATCCGCACGGGAAACAAAATAGGGTTTATAACGAACCACAAACTGCCGGAGAGCAGGCAAACAGGATTTACGACTACCGACTACTGGGTAGAAAACCAACAACTCTTGCTTGAGGAATAAAAGGTATATAACCATAAATTCCGCCAAGAAGCAAGAACATAGGACTTACAACTACCGGTTACTGGGTAGAGGCCCAACAAAACTCCGTCGGGGATAAATGAATTGATGCCGGTTACTGGGCAAACCATTCATTTCTTCCTCAGGGAAGCACAAGAAACAGCTGATACAACGCCGATTCGGGATTGATCCGAAAAGACAGACTGAATCAAAACACGTCCTATGAGGATATAACTCAATAGGAAAATCCATCCCAATATATGTGTTGTGGAGGAAACGGAAGAGACCGTCATTCACGAGGACATATCTCAGTGGGGAACAGCAGAAGGAAAAACAGACACTTTCTGCTTATGGGGCTGACTCTATAGAGAGAGATTTAAACACCCGACATCTGCTTGGGAAGATCTATAGAGAGATCTATATCACCCGTAGCAGGAGAACAACAATCAAGAGATATATGGCAAAAAATGCAACATGAATATCTGAATGTTTTATGAATATGCATGAATATGCGTGACTTATGTTTGATGAATATTGACAAAACAGACATATCTAACACAACAGGCCCAGGAATCAAACGCCCGGTACTATACTTCCAGGGGAAAAACCAACTGGAAAGCCAATCTGCTAGAGATCCACATGCTGTAAAGCAAAGATCTGCGGGTACTGCAGGGGAAACAAAGAGATCAGGATACACTAAATCTCTGAGCGATGGATCTATAAACAACCCAAACAGGGTACAGAAAGTCACAACAGGCAAAACTGCCACCAGACCAATCTGTAGGGGAACAAGAGAATCCTGAAGATATCTGTTGGGGATCCCAGCATCAACTGAGAAACAAGAGTTCATGGCTCAACCAAGAACTGCTGCAAAGGCAACTCCAAACAACTCCGGGGAACAACCCACTGCAGGAGAATCATCCGAGTAGAATCTAACTGCACAAGCAACTCTACTGGGGAAAGTTGTTATCTATCCTTTCGGAGGACAGGCCAATGAAGGAGAAAGCACCACACAAGTAGATTCTGCAACAAGCCACTCTACTCGGGGAGAACATACATCCGACGGATCACACAAGTAGATTCTGCAAATAGCCACTCTACTGAGGATCAAAAGTAATCAGGGAATCACGCCAATCTTTGGGATGCTAGAGCCACCAACCGATCCTTACTGGGGATTGAGAGAGCTCTCAACAGGCAGAAAACTGCCACAACAACCATTCTGCAGATTAAGCTGGGAAAAATGGAAAGCAACCATGCTGAGGAGAGACACAACAACTCTGCTGGCGACTGCACTGGGGAGAGACTACTGCTGGAGAAGAAAACAAAGTCTTCAACAACATCTCTGCTCACAACTATACCGGGGAACAATCCCACCAACAGCTCTGCTTGCGACAATGCTGGGGAAAGCGGCAAAGTACCGGGATATCAATCCACCAACCACTGAATCTACCACAAGGAGAACACCCATGCTGGGGAGATTACTGCTGGAGAAGAAATTGAGTCTTCAACAACATCTCTACTTGGGGAACAACCCCTAACAACAACGCTGCTTATGGAGCAATCCCAACAGCAAATCGAGATAAAGAGGATACAACCAAATGCCAGGAATATGAACCAATGTCTTACCTGTTGGGAATCATACCACCCTTGGGAGAGCACTGAGAAATTCCTGAGTATCCTTTCATCATTGTGAATATTCACTTTGTTTAAAACAATAATTCGAAAAATTTATTTGTTTAAAACAATGACATTTTATCAATTAAAACATGCAAAACATTTGTTGAATTGAAACAAATAAGAGTGCAAATAATTGGATAAAAGCTCAAATTTATTTGATGGAATGGTAGCCTGCAAATGGAAAGACTCCATAGATCTGTACAAAATTGAAATCAGTGATATATATTGGAAGAGGACTACATTGAACATAATGATCCTTTCTCTACCAATTTGAATCTCGATGTATCCGAAGCTTCAGTCGACGACGAATCGAGAACCTCTGACGAAAAGACGGCTGTGGAGCAGAAAGTCTTGTCAGGACGCAGTCACTTGCCAAATCCCTAATTTTTGCCTAGATTGCCCCAGGGTGAGGTACTCAATCTAGCGGGATGCAAATATATTCTTTTTTCAAGTCTCTAATTTTTGCTTGGATTACCCTTTCGGGTTCTCCACCGAGACGCTCATTTTTGCCTAAGCCGCCCTTTCGGGTTTTCAACTTAGCGAGCTATTCTGTTTTTTCATTTGCATATACTTTTTTTTAGGCAAAGTATTTCTTGACTGCATCTGAATTCACAGGACGAGTGAAATCCTCCCCATCCATTGTTGTAAGCATCAAAGCACCGCCTGAAAAGGCTCTCTTAACAACATATGGACCCTCGTAGTTTGGAGTCCACTTGCCCCTGGAATCGGGCACGAAAGACAAGACTTTCTTGAGCACGAGGTCACCTTCTCGGAACACACGAGGTTTGACCTTCTTATCGAATGCTTTCTTTATTCTCTGCTGATATAACTGACCATGGCAGATGGCAGTCAATCGCTACTCTTCAATCAGATTCAACTGGTCATAACGACTCTGAATCCATTCAGCATCAGTCAACTTGGCTTCCATCAAGACTCTCATTGATGGGATCTCCACCTCTACTAGGAGAACAACTTCCATGCCGTAAACAAGAGAGAAAGGGGTTGCCCCTGTTGAAGTGCGGACAGACGTACAATATCCATGCAAAGCGAATGACAGCATCTCATGCCAATCTTTGTACGTAATTGTCATCTTCTGGATGATCTTCTTGATATTCTTATTAGCAGCTTCAACAACCCCATTCATCTTAGGTCTGTAGGGAGAGGAATTATGGTGTGCAATCTTGAATTCAGCGTACAACTCCTCCATCATCTTGTTATTCAGATTAGATCCATTATCAGTAATGATCTTATCTGGCACACCATAACGGCAAATCAGCTGGTTCTTGATAAACTTCACAACCACCTGTCTGGTCACGTTCGCATACGAAGCGGCTTCAACCCATTTGGTGAAGTAATCAATTGCTACGAGAATAAACCTGTGTCCGTTGGACGCTTTCGGCTCAATCATGCCGATCATGTCGATTCCCCACATAGAGAAAGGCCATGGTGATGAAATCACATTCAGAAGTGTCAGAGGGATATGAATCTTATCCGCATAAATCTGACACTTGTGGCATTTCTTCACATATTTGCAGCAGTCAGACTCCATTGTCAGCCAATAGTAGCCTGCTCTCAACATCTTTCTAGCCATGGCATGTCCATTGGAATGAGTACCAAATGAACCCTCATGGACCTCAGTCATCAGTAGGTTTGCTTCGTGTCTATCCACGCATCTGAGCAAAACCATGTCAAAATTTCTCTTATACAGCACTTCACCACTGAGGTAGAAACTGCCTGACAACCTTCTCAAAGTTTTCCTGTCTTTCATAGATGCCCCAGGCGGGTAGACCTGGTTCTGGAGGAAGTTCTTGATATCGAAATACCAAGGCTGTCATCATCGACTTCTTCGATTGCAAATACGTGAGCTGGTCTATCCAAGCGCATCACGGCAATGTTAGGGATTTCGTTCCAATACTTGACAACAATCATTGAGGCAAGCGTAGCAAGAGCATCTGCCATCCGATTATCCTCTCGAGGGATATGATGAAAGTCAACTTCTGTAAAGAAAGTTGAAATCCTTCTTGCATAATCTCTGTACGGAATGAGACTTGGCTGATTCGTCTCCCATTCACCCTTAATCTGATTAACAACTAGGGCCGAATCACCATACACATCAAGATGTTTGATTCTCAAATCAATACATTCTTCAAGTCCCATAATACAGGCCTCATACTCAGCCATATTATTCGTGCATTTGAAAGTTAGCCTTGCTGTAAGCGGAATATGTGTGCCATGAGGAGTAATGATTACTGCCCCAATTCCATTTCCGTACTGATTTACAGCGCCATCAAACACCATCGTCCACCTGGAACCAGGTTCTGGACCTTCATCAAGTGTAGGCTCATCACAATCTTTCATTTTCAAATACAGAATTTCCTCATCAGGGAAGTCGTACTGAACAGACTGATGATCTTCAATTGGCTGGTGCGCTAAATGGTCAGCCAAGATACTACCTTTGATAGCTTTCTGAGCTCGATACTCAATATCATACTCAGACAACAGCATCTGCCAACGGGCAATCCTTCCGGTTAAAGCAGGCTTCTCGAAAATATACTTGATTGGATCCATTCTGGATATCAACCAAGTGGTATGATTTATCATGTACTGGCGCAAACGCTTAGCGACCCAAGCTAAAGCACAACACGTCTTCTCAAGCATAGAGTACCGAGACTCACAATCTGTAAACTTTTTACTGAGGTAGTATATAGCAGATTCTTTCTTCCCTGATTCATCTTGTTGACCGAGGACACAACCCATCGAGTCTTCAAGCACAGTCAAATACATGATCAAAGGTCTTCCTTCCACAGGCGGAGACAAAATCGGAGGTTCAGACAGATATTCCTTGATATTGTCGAAAGCTTTCTGGCAATCCTCAGTCCAATCATGAGACTGATTTTTCCGAAGGAGCTTGAATATCGGCGCACATGTGGCAGTCATGTGGGATATAAATCTGGAAATGTAATTCAAGCGGCCAAGAAAACCTCGGACTTGCTTTTCAGTTTTGGGTGCAGGCATCTCTTGTATTGCTTTGACCTTTGCAGGATCAACCTCAATACCTCTTTCGCTTACCACAAAACCCAACAACTTGCCGGAACGGACTCCAAATGTACATTTGTTCGGATTCAGGCGAAGTCTGAACTTCCTCAGACGCTGAAAAAGCTTCAACAAATGCTCAACATGTTCAACTTCCGTTCGGGACTTGGCAATCATATCATCAACATAGACCTCTATCTCCTTGTGCATCATATCATGAAACAAGGTAGTCATAGCTCGTTGATACGTGGCTCCGGCGTTCTTCAAACCGAAGGGCATCACTCGATAACAGAATGTTCCCCAAGGTGTGATGAATGTTGTCTTCTCCATATCTTCGGGTGCCATTTTGATTTGTGTGGTAGAGGAAAATCATCTTTCAGACTAGCTTTATTCAAATCTCTGTAATCAACGCACATACGGACTTTTCCGTCCTTCTTAGGAACAGGCACAATATTGGCCACCCATTGAGGATATGTAGAATTCACCAAAAACCCCGCATCAATTTGCTTCTGAACTTCAACTTTGATCTTCACTGCCATATCAGGATGAGTTCTTCTGAGCTTCTGCTTCACAGGCACGCACTCAGGCTTTAAAGGCAGGAAATGTTGCACAATATCTGTATCTAGACCCGACATATCTTCATATGACCAAGCGAAGATATCGGAATATTCTCGTAGCAAGCTAATCAAATCCTTCTTGACAGACTCTTCAAGAAATGCCCCAATCTTCACCAGACGAACACAATCTTCAGACCCCAAGTTGACTGTTTCCAGATCTTCTAGGTGCGGCTGAATGATCTTCTTCTCGTGCTCAAGGAGACGGGAAATCTCATCAGGAATTCCTTCAACATCATCTTCCTCTGCCTCGAATACAGGGAATTCAAAATTGGGAGATGGCGTTGGATTATTATGTTCAATGGGTTTTATGATCAACCTGCATAATGATTTTGGTTAATGAAAAAACTTTAGAATTTAAACAAACAAACCATTATGCAGATGAAAATGTTTGCTTTTATTCTTGTTTTTATGGGTTTTTTGTGATCACTGATTTCATGCAAAAAGCAAAAGGTGAAAACAAATGGAAAAACAAATGTTTAACAATGCATTAATTGAATGAAAACATCATTGTATATATGCTGCCAACAATGTCATCACTTCTCCTTTTGGCATGGGAGAAGGGTTTTAAACAAAATGAACAATTACTCTGATCTATGGATGACCGTAGGAACATCTACAGCGACCCAATTGTGGCAGACACCACCAGGTATGACGAAATTGTTCAAATCTTCTGTATCCTCTTCCAAGATAGCAGCAGCTTCTTCCTCAGGTTGATCAGCATGGATAAATCCTCCACTCTTGAACAAACCTTGCTCATTAAATGCCCCAGAACAGTAGCCAATGCCAGCCCGGGATCTATTGTCTTCAAGCTCAATCACCTTCCCTAATCCAGCAACTGCACCACATTCAATGGCCAGTTTCGCATCTTTGTAGGAAGCAAATGATGGAGACTTTTTCTCAATTGGTTCATCAATAGATAAAGCTTGAAACGGAGTTCCAACTTCATCCTCAGCATCAATATAGGAGAAAGAAGACAGGTGGCTAACCAGGAGAGCCTTTTCTCCCCCTACCACAACCAATTTTTTGTTCTTAACAAATTTCAGCTTCTGGTGTAGGGTGGATGTCACGGCGCAAGCCTCGTGAATCCATGGTCTGCCTAAGAGACAGCTATAAGATGGGTGGATATCCATTACCTGAAAGGTAACTTGGAAGTCACTTGGTCCAATTTTGATTGGGAGATCAACTTCCCCAATCACAGTCTTGCGTGACCCATCAAATGCTTTCACAACAACCCCACTCTGCCTCATGGGAGGACCCTGATATGACAACTTGGAGAGTGTGGTTTTTGGCAATACATTTAAAGATGATCCAGTGTCCACCAGTACGTTGGATATGGCATCAGATTTGCAATTCAGGGAGATGTGTAAAGCCATGTTGTGGTCTCTTCCCTCCTCAGGGAGATCAGCGTCACAAAAACTCAAAGTGTTGCAAGCGGTGATGTTTGCAACGATACTATCAAACTGCTCGATCGTGACGTCATTATCAACATACGCCAGATCCAATACCTTCTGCAGAGCCTCCCTATGGGGTTCTGAATTCAACAGCAGAGATAAAACGAAAATCTTGGATGGCGTTTGTAGAAGCTGGTCTACAACATTGTACTCACTCTTTTTGATGAGCCTCAGCATCTCCTCAGATTCTTCATTCAAAGTGCCACTAGGGCCAACTGAAGAAGCAGGAGTCTTTTGTACAGAGGAGGAGGGTTGTCTGGCAACATCAAGTGCCGGATTCTGAACATTGACAGCTGTCCCAACCGGACGCTCAGCAGTATCAGAAGCAACAGGAGCCTTGAGAGGTGCAGAGAACGCACGACCACTACGGGTCAACCCGCTTACATCAGCAATGTTAGTTACAGACGTTGAAGGCAAAGGCATTTCTACCCCATCTTGCACAGCAATAGGGTTATATCTGAATGGCACAGCTTTGTTTGAAACATAAGGCACGGGGCCTGCAGGCTTAATGACCAAAGTCGGAGAGACCTTCGGCTTGCTGCTGTCATATCGGATAACAACAGGCTCGGGTAGCTTGAACACTGGTGAAATAACATTCACCTCCGGTTCGTCCTCATCAACATTGCGATTTTGCAAAATCTCAATGGTTCCCTCATCCAGCAGTTCTTGGAGTTCTCTTCGTACCTGATTGCAACCCAGACGGTTAACTGAACAAATATGGCACTTGTCGTGGTCATGCTCCATGTGGCTGTACTGACACAGCAACCGATGTAATTCGACCAACGACTGTCTAATATGGCTGACATATTTGACCTTGTACTTCCCAGGGCACCCCTGGACCATATTCACAGATTTCCCATGCGCAGGCAATGGGTTTTTGGTGACATTCGGGCCTGAATCTTCGAAGCTCAAAATTCCACATCTCATAAGGTCTTAAACCTTAGTCTTGAGTGGGTAGCAATTCTCAATGTTGTGACCCGGAGCACCGGAATGATAAACACAGTGCTGATCTGGTTTATACCACCATTGAGGATTTGCGGGCACGGCAGGAGGATCCCTGGGAGAAACCAACTTCCTTTCCAACAAGGAAGGATAAAGCTCTGCATATGACATAGGAATTGGATCAAAGCTGACCTTCTTCCTATCATAATTCAAATTAGCTTGGTTGGTTGTACTTCCATGAGGCTGATAAGCCTGTTGCTGTGGACGTTGTTGCTGATACTGAGGCTGCTGTTGCTGATGTTGATGTTGAGGTTGCTGGTATTGAGCATTGTCTCTGAATACAGGTGCTATATGAGCCACCTGGTGCTGATTGTTGTTGCGCCGTGCAGGCTTCCTCTGAACAGAGGGTCTTCTGGGCTTGGTATGGGATTGCACAACATGTGCCTCCCCATCCTTCTTCTTAAACGCCCCATACCGTTTAGAAGAAGAGCTCTCATCTTTGGCTAACCGTCCTTCACGGACACCTTCCTCAAGTCGCATCCCCATGTTCACCATCTCGGTGAAATCAGAGGGAGCGCTTGCTACCATCCGCTCGTAATAGAATGAGCTAAGAGTCTTTAAGAAGATCTTAGTCATCTCTTTCTCCTCTAGCGGTGGAGTAATTTGAGCAGCCAGCTCTCGCCACCTCTGGGCGTACTCCTTGAAAGTTTCCTTTTCCTTCTGGGACATGGCCCTGAGCTGATCACGGTCAGGCGCCATATCAACGTTGTACTTATATTGCTTGACGAAGGCTTCGCCAAGATCGTTGAAGGATCGGATATTAGCGATGTCCAAACTCATGTATCATCTGAGCGCAGCGCCGGACAGGCTGTCTTGAAAATAATGGATCAACAGTTGATCATTATCCGTTTGGGTTGACATCTTCCTGGCGTACATGACCAGGTGAGCAAGTGGACAGGTGTTCTCCTTGTATTTTTCAAAGTCAGGCACTTTGAATTTGATCGGTATCTTCACTCCGGGAACAAGGCACAACTCGGCAGCAGACTTGCTGAACAAATCTTTACCTCTGAGGGTCTTCAATTCCTTCCTTAGCTCAAGGAATTGGTCGTTCATGGCGTCCATCTTCTCATTAACATCCGGGCCCTCAGACGGCTCGGAATGATAGATGGTGTCGTCTACCCTCGGCATGGTATGCACGACAGGAGGAGCAGCAACAGGGACCGGGCTAGATGCCGGCATGTGAGCAAAGGTTGGAGCAGGAATGTCCGGCATGAAACCCGGAGGCATACCCCAAGGGAACCCGGCTGGCATGGCGTGAGACCCATAATGAGCACTGGCGGCTGGCACAGTCGGAACCACAATCTCAGAAATAGCTGTCCTCTGGACAGGAGTTGCAGGCGGTTGAGCAGGCTGATTCTGAGCAGCAAGAAGTTGCTCCATCAAAGCGCCAAATCTGGCGACCTCTTCTTTCAATTCACGGTTCTCTTGCTCTAGCTGATCCATAACTCTTGCAGAATTGGCTCGAGTATAGTACCGGTGAGTCAGCTTGTAATCAAAATAAATGAAGAACACAGAGTCAGAACAAGAAGACCAGAAACAAGGTACCTGCTTATGCAAAATGATGCATGAAGTGCTTGTGCAGATGCTTTATTTTATTTTCAAGGAACCCTTAGGGTATTATTTGCAATTTTGAACTTTTAAGCATTTTAATTTCTCATGGAAAATATTTCCTTCGATATATTCAATAAAGAAGTACAACATTTTTGATCATATTACAAAGAGAAAAGGAAAATAACATCCTATGGATCCCTAGTAGCTCGGGAGGCTGGAAGACGAGAAACACACAGCTTCTTGATCTCTCTCTCATAGGCAGCTTCCATGTCCGCTTTCTCCTTAGCCAGCCGATCATACTTCCTCTTCCAGAATTTGGAAGACTGAGGAAGCAGAGAAGTCCACGTGTCGTTGGGATCGTCGATCACTCGATGCTCAAAACATTCAATCAGAGTGTCCTTCTCCTTAAGCTGCTGCAACAACTCTTCTCTTTCACGGATCCAAGCACGTGAAAGGTCTTCTTCTCTCAACTCCTCTACACGTTGGGTAGGGAGGGTTGAAGGCCCAGCCACATCCGAAGGTGTAGGTCTCGGATGATCGTATGACATCAAGTACACGGCAGCTCTCTGTCTAACCCAAGAGGTATAGGGCTCCAAAGCAATGCAATTCTTCGGACCCAATTCATTCCTACTCTTCTTGCAGATCTTGCGCCAAGCGCGGACAAATCTAGCTTTCAGGCCTTGGGGATCTTTACCCTCCTGAAAGAATACACCTTCTAACAGAATGTTATGAGGTTTATCCTTTAGGGGGAACCCAAGCTGACGACGTGCGAGAATAGGATTGTAGCTGATCCCACCACATGTACCAAGAAGAGGCACATTAGGGAATTCACCACAATAGTCAATGATCTGAACGGTATCATACACGCGATAATACCAAGAGATATCATCATTAGTGAGAGACATGAGCCTCTGAGACCACCGTAGACATCCCTTGTTCTCCTTGAAGGCAAGAGTCTGCGGCAAGTGCGAAATAAACCACTTGTACAGCAAAGGCAGACAGCAGACAATAACTCCTCCACCCTTTGCATTCCTCAGATGCAAAGAGACATAGGCATCACCCAACAAAGTCGGAACAGGATTAAGGACTGATAAGATCCTAATGGCGTTCATGTCCACGAATTTGTCGAAGTTGGGGAATAAGACCGATCCATAGATGAGCAGCACAAACAAAGCCTCAAAGGCATCCTCACTCATGGCCTTCCCATAGATGGTAGCTTGAGCGACGAGGAAATCAGAAGGAAAGCCCTGAATTCCACCTTTGGTAGTCAGATTAGCTTTAATCAAAGCTTCATCTATGTGTAATAAATCTGCAATCTCTCGAGCGGTCGGAATACTATCTAAGCCACTGAACGGCACCTGATCCAGAATAGGAATCCCAATAAGATGAGAATATTCCTCCAAGGTAGGCAGCAACTGGAAGTCCGGAAATGAGAAGCAGTGATACAGAGGATCGTAAAACTGAGCTAGAGTACTCATCAAACCCTCATCAACCTGAGTAGTCAACAGAGGCAGAAGCTTCCCATAACGAGCTTTGAAACCCAAGGGATCTAATACATAAGATGTCAGATTCCTTAACTCTTTTACATCAGGTTGTCTAAAGCTGTACTTCTTTGTATGCCTTTTTGGTCTTTCCATGTTTGAAAATTTTGCAAATAAACCCTTTAAGTTCCTTGAAATTATTTTTTTTTGATGACATGAAGTGCAGATGAATGCATGAATGCATGAATGCAACAATCACACTCAAGGATCAAGCAAGTCACACCAAACAAAGGTCGTGGGAAAGCTCATTGTATCCCTAATATCAATCATCCATTTTGGTGGATTTAGGTTTTCACCTTATCGACACCCAAGTTCCATTGATATTAACGGTACATGAACCGGCTCTAACATCCTTAATATCAATCATCCATTTTGGCGGATTTAGGTTTACACCTTATCAACGCCCAAGTTCCATTGATATTAACGATGTTTGAACGACTCAACCACGAATCACGGGTTTGCTGAGAGTCACGAGCATGGAGTCCTGGTTAAGAACCACCCAAAGGGAGTGTACTAGGGTTTAATCCTGCCAGACATGTTCTACCAGAGGTTCCCATAATCATCGTCCCATCTCTCGGATATTATCGGAGGAACGAATACTCGTATTCTAAAAATATTCTCAAGAGAGACTCTTATGAGTGTAGTATCGCGTAACAATCGCATCAGATCTTACATCTGAACGACCTCCGCACTACGTCCTAAAAATAGGCCAAGATGGGCTTGGTAAACTAAGGTCCTTGGCTTCTAAGGCACATGATTGGAAGAATAATGCCTAACCACAAATAACTTGTGTGACATTATTAATCCAACATGACCTCCACCAAGTGAATGGACTCGCAAGTCAACTGGCTAAGGAATACTCCACACCAGTCAACAAGACTATGCCATTCTCCTATCCTAGAGTGCACTCGAGTTCGGGTATAGAACTCATCTCACAGAGATCACCAAAGCAAACAGCAATTGTATATCAAGCAATTCAAACATTACAATCAATACAGTTATCCCAAATTATACAAAAATATGTCAAATAACACATAAACAGATATCATACATCAAGGGTGAAAAGTAGGCAATACCACCAGGGAATGTCTAATTTTATTTCCCCAGCAGAGTCGCCACTTTTCTGTAGCGGTGTATTCGTCGCTATATGATTTATTGATTAAATCATAAGCAAAGTATACAATGAATCGAGTCGCCACCGCACTTTTATTTATCCTAAGGACTGGTTAAAAAGCGAACAAAAACCTAAGAAGTTTTACACGTAGAAAACCAATAAAAAGATCAGAGAATCTGGGTAAGGGGTAAATTACGCAATGGGAAGGTGTTAGGCACCCATCACGTCCTAGGTACTCCTAGGGAGCCCTTTTCACACTTGTTGTATAAAAAATGTTTATTTATTTTGACATATTGTGCAAACATGAATGGGATGATGAGAAAAGAATATACAAGTTAGTTATTTTTGTGTTTGAACGGATGAACCCGTTGCCTACGTACCTTCCATCAAAGGTAAGGATCAAAATGCCGTAGTTCGGCTAAAAGATTTCCAAAAATTAGTGAGTTCATTTTAAAACACAAGCATTAAGGCTTTTCATTACCAATGGGAGAAAACTCAACCCGAATCAACAATCCACCATGCGAGGACGGCTTCAACATACTAGTGAGGGGTTAACCCTATAATAAGTATGGAAGACTTACAATCAACTCACTAAGGATAAGGTAAGATTTACATCAACCACTATGGTAATTAAAACCTATGGCTAATGTATGAAAACATATTAACAATTGAATGGGTGAAGTTAATTGATTATGATTATTCACAAAATATGGTCAAGGTATGATTAAGATTGATTCAAAGAAGTGTTATGAAAAGAAGTTTGAAAAATCAAGGACTTATGGTCCAGGTTTCTAATTTGAAAAGACATGAAGATGTTTGCACAACGAGTCAAAGTTTTTGAAAGCAAAGTGTGAAAAGGTTCAGGACAAAGAGGGTATGGATGATGGAATGTAAAACTTCTCAGAAAGGTTCACCTCTTGAAATCATATAGAAGACGATTCAAGTGTGTCCTTAGGAATAAGCAACAAAGCAAGCAAAATAAAGCAAGGTGATACCGGATGCCATCAATGGACTTATACCAATCTCACAAACAAAAACGGACATCGGATACCAATAAATGGGTTTACACCAATCTCCTAAAGTAAAACAAAACTTGGATGTCAGATGCCAATCTATCTGGGCTTATACCAACCTCCAAAGGATGATCATAGGAATAACAAATGCCAACAACATGGACTTATAATTGTATCCTCACATACAACAAACAAACAATGCACTAAGCAATGGACCTAAGTAGCCAAACGAAATGGTCTTACACTTTATCCCTTCCAAATCATAGGAACAATGGCCAATGAATGGACTTACAGTTGTCCTCAATGGGTAAACCAAACATGGATCACAAAGATATGCAATGATGATCATGCAATAATGAACAGTTTATGATGATAAGTGCACAAAGGCAAGCAAGCATGTACAAATGCAACAAGCAATCAATCAAACAAAGTCATTTAGCACTCACTATAACCAAACAATTAGGCTTAATCAAAGGGTTAGACTTAAAAAAGTCAACTGGAATAGGGTAAATGGTGCTCTTAACCTTGACATTGAGAGCCAAGGTGAAGCAGATGAAAGGATATGAGGGGTGTGCCTCATCACTCTTATCCCTGGTCAGGGAGAGCATTGAATATCAGAAGGTGTGGGAGTTCAGAAAGATGGAACTCTCTCCACAAGTTAAGGACTCGATAGATCTTGGGTTTTTACTCACTATGCATCAACACATGTGGTGTGAGCAAGGTGAGTGACTCACAGAATAGTAGGAGATAGGCTACACATCTCTTTTGTCTACCAATCGCCTCATATGAGGTCTTTACCTGCTTAGGGACAAAGTTAAACAATCACAAACATCGCCTCTTAAGGAGGACTTCAGACAGTTGCCTGGCTAAATAACAAGCCAGGTCTTCCAGACTACATGGAGACAAGAGAGTCTACCTCAATGCTTAAGCAAAGTAAAGCAATAGAAAGTTCTCAAAGGAACTAAAGCGACTATGGTACCTGAAATCAATCAAATATGATCAGTATACCAATCACGAAGTCAAAACAAACAGCATAAGAACCAACAGACAACACAATCAATCACATGTGCAAAGCACAAACTCAAAGCAAATGAGTTAGAATCCTACAAGACAAACCAAGTTAGTTCATGATAATCAAATAAACCAAAATCAATCAACTTGAATTAATCTCCTTAAAGCATTTGCTTCTTTAACCTGAAAAAACAACTCAAATGTGAGAAGTGAACCCTTAGGCCAAAGCCTAGGGTCAAAGGAGGAGAGAAAATTTAAAACAGAAAGTGAAAATTGATCAAAATCAAGATTTATCAAACAAGAATAGAATCCAATTGGTCTCACATCAAAAATATGCACCAAATCCATTTCATAAGCTAAACATGTCAAATTATGCATTTTGGAATCACATTGGAGCAAACAGAATGATCACATTCAAACCAATACCAAAATAGCTCAATAAATTCCCAGAAAATTCAAGCTTAAACAGAGCACATTCAATGAGCAACATATCAAATTTCATGCTATTTGGGCTAGAGGAAGTATGGAAATTAAATTCATGAAGTCATAGCATGTTCACACAAGCTCATACAAGACGACAAATCAATTATCAACTTTAGGCAAGTGTAAAACAGAAATGGCATAAGATAAATGAACCACACCAAAGCAAAAATGAGGTTAAACATGTTAAGAGTCAATCCACAAAATTTCAGCTTCATATGATAAGGCATGGGAATTTCACAAGTCATGTAAGTTGAACACTCAATAAAAGTTCAAAAAATGACTAAACAGCAAAGAAAATCCCAATCAAATAGGAAATGGATCCAAAAGAATCCACAAAAAATCATGGTCAAACCTAACATCTAGATGTAATCACATGCAAAAATCCAGAGCAATTGGCATAGCATAAGCATGGAAGCAAAATTCAAGAAGTTGGACAAAACCTAGTGTAACATACATTGTCACACTCATGAAGATCACATCATATCTCTCAATCCAGAAATGCAAAATTAGCAAACCATATACCCAAATCACCAGGAATGGGTCTAGATCATGCATATAAAATTTCAAGCATTTTGGAGCAAGCATCAAGATTTCATGAATGAAATGGCAAAACATAGGCAAAAAGCATACATGCACAAAGATATTAGACCAAAATAACAGCCAGCCGTGCACAACTTGTGTTATCATGCCTATAAAAAACTAGATGAAAAATGGAGATGAATGCAAAAATCCCCACACAATTTGGATCATCCAAGAATTATTTATGAATTTTTGAAGTTGATGATGAAAATGAATTAAACATTTATCAATCAAAATGAATTTAAATGGAGGCAGTGGCATTGTTGTAATTCAGACGCTCACTAAATGAAACGTTGCGTTTCATTTAGTGAGGTGGCAGCGCTCAATTGGCCAAGGGGCGCGAGAAACATGAATTTGAACACATGGCAAGGCAACAAAGATCAAACGCGAAATCTGGAACGAAAATTGAATGCATTCAACATGTTCTTGATGTTCATCATCATCATGAACTTTTCTCACAAAAACTAGCAGGCGATATACCAACCGAATCATCACATCATGTAGATCACTAATCTAACAAGCAATTAACCTAATTCTAATCATGCTTTACGGATCGAGCAAAACTAATTTCACATTCAAATGTTCAAATCAAGATATCTCATTCGATACTCAACGAAAATTCATGATTCAAGTTGCAGTATATCCTATGTTGCAAGATCTACCTAAACCACACGTTAATTGCAAGAATCGAAGGATTTGGATTCATACCTCTTGAAGGTGCAGTTCGTGTTCTTGAGCTTTTCAAGCCTCCAATTGCATAAACAGGTAGCCTATGATGCTTAGGAAGATGAATAGAAGTGGTAACTCAGCTCAGAAATGCTTGATGATGGAGAAACTTCAAGATGCCATGGATGAGCAAGATGTTTAACAGCCGCGATTTTGCCAAGATCTTCCACTGTTAGCTTCAAACAGATGTTCAATTCCCCCTGCCAATGATGAACAATGCAAGAACAAGCACGAAGCACAATGAAATTTGGTGAATCAAAGTGAAAAAGTGTGAGAAAAGTTGAGAGAATTTTGGAAATTTTGCTTTGGATCTGAGAAAATGAATTGTGGATCTCGAATTCAGTTATGATTAGGCTCTTATAGTCCTGTTAATCCACCTTCTTAATCATGATTAGCACAATTGGAATGGATTAGTGGATGAAGCTTGATATGTAATTTGGCAAAATTGCCCTTTCTCAATTTGAACCAATGGAACAGTGCACAACCAGTTTAAGCAAGTCACAAATCATGTTTAGAAGCAATTTGAATTGGCTTGGCATGAAAATTCCATGTATTTTTGAAAATCACTATTTTCCCACCAAAATTTAATTGGTTCACTTGAAAAATGACCTTTTTATGTGATGATTTTTTGATGAAATATGATGATGCATTATGATAGTACATGTCAAATGGGATTTGCTCAAAAAAGAATCACCCAAATTGGCCAAATGGTTTGAAAGTTATGCCACTTTGAAATTCCAAAATTCTTGAAAATGATTTGTTCATAACTTGCCAACCATAAATGAGAAATGAGTGTTCTTGGACTTTTTGGAAAGGCAAGAGCAAGATCTTCAACTTTCATGTTGGAAATTTTTTGATTTGAAGCTTGCTTGGACATGTAATCTTGAGGAGAATGACTTTCCATTTTTGGCAGCTGAAAATTACAGGTCATTACTATTTTGGGAAACTTCTTGTCTGACCTCCAATCCTCCACTGATGATGTTTGAAATGTTATATGAGGCTTGTATGGACATGAATGAGACCTCTCAAACCATTTCCCACCACCAAATCACTGATTAAATGCACAGTTGACCACAGTTGACTTTGCTAGGGTTCTGGTTGACTGGGCCATGCTTTGATGAATTTCAAGCCTCTTTCTCTTGAGATCTTGACTCCAAATGATACCATAACTCATATGAATCTCTAGATGAATGATCATGGTGCCCAAATTCTTCAAGAATGGCCACCATCCATTGCTCAATGAATGATTTGACTATTTTGACCTAGTTTGCTTCATATGCAAGAAACAAGGTTAGATGACAATATTTTTGTACTTTTGGGTTAGTAAACAAATGAAAAGCAATGATATACAAATGCAAAACATGCTTGGTGATCAAGAACCACACTCACAAGGTAACCCACCCACTAGGAGGGAGGCAAAGGTGCACAAAGATCCTTGAGGAATGATATGATATGCTATGATGCCATGAGGGATCTTAGGGCAAAAATTGGGGTCTTACAGTATTCTATCCAGCATTCGATAGATGTAATTCCTACTTTTTGTTTAGGTGGTGTATCCTTGATATGTTCATCTTAACCGATGACGGATATCCTCCTTGACATCCACAAGCAAGTTTATCCTTAATATGTTCATCTTAACCGATGACATATTTTCTTCCCTTTGAGTTTATCCTTGATATGTTCATCTTAACCGATGACGGATATTCTCATCTTCGGTCTTCTGCCCAGTAACTGGTAGTTGTAAATCCTATTTCTGCAGTTTTTCCCAGCAAGGCTATTCTTACCTAGTAACCGGTAACAAATATACCCGCCTGGAGGTTCTCAGTGAGTCATCCTTAATATGTTCATCCAAGCCGATGACGGGTGTCCTCTTTGTCAGATCTTTATTATCTCCTTACCCAGTAACAGGTAGTGGATAATAAATTTCTGCTTCTCCTGTGTTGAATTTTATTTCTTCCCCAATTGAGTTGAGTGCGCATTTCCTTAGTGAAATCGTTGTTCCTGCATGATTCAAGTACGTCGGTTTTATCCCGATCTACTCATTTCCCTTACAGATGTTTTTGTTTCCCCTGCTGAGTCTTTCCATTTTATGGAATTCCTCTAGTCTCCCAACAGTTCTTTTAAGTCATAGTCTGGCCTATGTGTAACCTCTTTTATCCTCTCCAAGTCTCTGTCTCCCCAATGAGTTTTCCTTACGGAGTGCATTATGCTCCTGCGGACATTCTGTTTCTCTGATTTCTTTTCCTTTGTGGCAACGTTTCCCCACAGAGAATTTATTCTTAAAATTCATATCATATGCATCCTGATGTCTCTTAGGGACCAAAATTTGTTTCTATATATTGTTATTTAAGCCCGTTCTACTGAGTCGATATGAAGATTTTAACCTTCACCTCCTCAGTTAGAATGTCCTTAAATAGGTGCAGCTGTAAGACCCAAATTTTGACCCTAAAATCCCTCATGCAATCTCACCATATTCATTAGCATTGGGATCATACCTTGGCATTATCCTTACCCCTCTTTCATTGGGTTTGTTTTGGGAGAGATCACCAAGCACCATGTGATTGTATCATACTTTTATATTATCATTTTTACTAACCAAAATACCAAAAATATGTCTTTGCATTTGCCTAACTTTTTTGTAGGTAGGACATGATCCCCCTTGATCTATCAAGTTCACATCTAGGGTTTAAGACTCTGATTGCTAAGAGCACACCCAAGGAATGATCCATAATGTCTCTTAGCATCATATATGAGTCTCAATGATCTTTACATGTTATTTTGATCAATATTTCTTCAAGAATTTGGAGTTGGTTTGCCTTGGAAACCCTAGTTTGACTGGGTATCTTGAGTAACTTCTTCAACAAACTTCTTCACCAATTGATCAAATTTCTCAAGGGACACTTCAAAATTCAACATCTTATGCATATATTATCTACCATGAGCCTAAAAAGTCAAGAGAATTGCATGTTAGCAAGTTGGTTGATGGTGGTTGGCCAGATGAATTCATCTGATCAAAATTGGGTCTTCCTTGACCTTATCTCCTAGAATTTTCATCATATGAAAATGATTCCAAGAGAAACATTACTCTAAATGACACTCCAAATAACTTTCATGTTGAGGTCTAGAGCTAATTTTGCTCGGAAAGTCATTTTCTATGTTGAAACATTATAGGTCATTTTGTCTAAACCCTAATTTTAAAGTTGACTTCCCAAGGCCATAACTTGCTCAATTTTTATGATATGAAATATTTCCATGTTGCACAATAAAATTAAATATGTCTACTTCAACATTTATGTTTGTAGTGAGAGCTAAATCAACTTTTATGAGCATGTGATATGAGGATACATTATAGGTCATTTTGGACCAATACCATTGAACAAGTGATTTTCCTCAACTTCAAAAATCCATAACTCACTCATTATAAGTCCTAATGATGTCAAATTGGTTACAATTTTGAAGGTCTTTGAAATAGCTACAAATTTTATGAAGACACCTTTCTCACTTGGAGCTCACATAAAAAGTTAAGCAAGGTGGAATAATGAAGTATGTGACTTGACACTTAGAAAAACTTTCAATGTGTTGAAATTTCCAAACTTCCACCTCCAAATTCACCATGATACAAGTTCCAAATGGAAAAGTGTTCAATATAATACTTGTTCCTCTTGATCTAAGCTTTCCAAAGAGTTCTAATTAATTCATTTTGGACAAAGTTTGATTGGGCTGCACATGGTGTTAACAGGCTTGCATCAGTTGGCAAAATCAAATCTTCAAATGATCACATAACCTTGCCTTGTCATTCAAGCTTGATTTAAATCTCAGCACAATTGATTTTGGACCTAATTGCATTGCTTCGTGGGCCTGCACACGCCCATGCAAGCATGAACATGGAATTGCTAAATTTGGACAAAATTTCAAGTGTGCAAATAAGATTCCATTTTGCTATAGATAGAGACCCTTTGTGCTCATTTCAAAGGATCATTGTGCGCCAGCTTTGCTTCTATACTTGACACCCTCACATTTGAAAGGAAAACCTGAGAATTTTCATTTGAAAATTGAGTTTGAATCTCACTGTTTGGAGATTCAAAAACTCCAGGATCCAAAGCTTTGTACCAATCCTATGCCACTTCTGCAAGCTATTATAGCAAGATCAAACACGAATTGAAGCAAGAGAGATCAAGTTCTGCACATCATTGAAGGTATTTTCCAGATATTTTCTTCTCTTCGATTCTCACTTAATTCTCATCAATTCTCTTGGATCTTTGGTTGTCCAAAGTCTTACCAATTTAGGCAAGAAGATTGAGTTGCTTTGAGGTTAAATCGGAGCAACTCAGTTGACACACCTCAAAATTCAACTCCGCACATCTCTCTATATATTTGGAGTTAGTTAAAATTAAGGTGATATTCATGATCTACGCCATTCTATCTTTCAGATCATGTCCTCTTTTTTCATTTTAGTCATGGTGATGATTGAACCAGTCTGGCCAGGGTTATCAGAGAAGATGACCGGCCTTTGACTCCGGCAGTGATGTGACACGGTTCAGAACCATTGGTTTGGTTTACAATGTTTTAATCATAAGCATTGGTTTGGATGACCATTGTTGTGGCGCGCTGACTAAAGACCATCGTGGATTGCGAGTTTTAGACCACTTGATCTGCCACCTCAATTAATGAGGGAGATCAAGTGGTCCATATTCTTTTGATTTTTTTATTTTAGTTTTTATTCCTTTGATTTTCATTAATTCATACTAATTTTAATATTGATCCAAAAAATGTGAGAGTTTCACCAAATTTGTTTAAATAAAATCTTCTTTCATTTTCTGAATCAAAATTATTTTTTGGATCATTCTTAATATTTTTCATTTTTTAATTGATTTTGTGAATATTTTTAATTATTTAAAAATACTTTTAAGTTTCCAAAATTTCTAAAAAAAAATCTCCAAGGTCCTTTGACCTTGTTTGACCTATGATAAATCTCATGGTCATTTCTTTGG
This sequence comes from Lathyrus oleraceus, assembly GCF_024323335.1. Lineage (NCBI taxonomy): Eukaryota > Viridiplantae > Streptophyta > Magnoliopsida > Fabales > Fabaceae > Lathyrus > Lathyrus oleraceus. The sequence continues at coordinate 208,546,905 of NC_066582.1, forward strand.
TATTTTGATGAGGTTTTAGGAATTGACCAACCATATTTAATTTAATGTATTATTTTTAGTATTTTTAATTGAATAAATACCAAATAAATTGTGTAGAGCCATTTTGATTGACTTTGTAAGTTTGACTTGTGTTGTTGGGCCTTGGTCAAGGTTGATTTGACTTTGTTAAGTTAAGATCATTGGATTTCGGGGATTGATGGAATGTACATTCCATCTCCCAAAATGAATGAATGATCTTAATTTGGTAAAAGTCCTCCTTTCTCCAATTTGAGTTTGATCCATTTCCCCTCCCTCTTCATCTCATTCCCCTTCTTTATGCATTCATGTCATGGACCTATGATTCTCAATACCCTAAGGCTAGTTGATTGCAAAAATCAACATAACTATGGATGACATTAGGCCCCCACTTTTGCATATTCTTTTTGTGTGTGGTATGTTTCATGAGTATAGTCCATTATACTATTTCTCTAACATGCATTAACACCAAAATTCTATTACCCGACCTCAAATAGTTGTGACTTCTACATAAGTCCAATTACGATTGCTTAACATAGCGCTAAAATTTTGACACAAAAGACATAGTATTCTAGTTAGATAGATTCTAAGTCTCCCCTCTTTCATGGTATTGTGTGGAAACTTTACCTTTTTTTCTTCCTTTGGAAGATGTCTTGGTTCAAGGATCCATGCTTGTGATAAGTGGATTGAGTGTTCTCCAAAGAATGACTTAAAAAAGAAAAATCAATACTAACTTCTAACTCATTAACAACTAACATTTCATTTCAAGTCATTTAGTTTTAATGCACTTTATTTTTAAGCCTTATTAATTTTCCATTATTCATACCATTCTAATTGTTTATGTTAATGTCATTTTCACTTTGTCTACTTGGACCATATTTTGTGATATATTTTGTTTGTATTTGTTTGTGTGGTCTTTGACTACTAATGTACATAATAAGAACAAAAACCCTAAAAAACTTCTTGTTTGGACTGTTGGTTTGATCTAAGACAATTGGACTTAGAATTTAGGCAACACTCCATATGCAAAGGACTTGGCCAATGCCAACATTCATGTAACCAAGTGCTTGTAGTCTGAAACTTCATCTGGTACATCATTAAAGATCCATTTGAGTTCATCCGCAATATGATCATTATGAAGCTGTTATTTTGAACCGGTGACTTATGACATCTTGGGATTCATCTGTTACTTGGGCAAATTTGAAGAAGATCATGGAGTTGCTAAGCTTGGATGTGGCTATCTTTATTTGATGCCTTGCTCTTCAAGTTGATATTTTTTGCATTGTTTGTTACTTGATTCTAATGTCCAAGGGAATTTGGGTTTCTATATGACATTCTTGTCTATTGGATTGCAACTCATTGGTCAGATCTTTTCAACTCTTAACTTTTAAATTTATGCTTAGGATTATTCTCTTCATCTCCTCCCCATTTCTTTAATTTCAAAATCTCTCCCTCCTTTTAAAAACTTCTTTGCTTGTGTTTGTTTTCTAAACTTAGACCATATTGCAAATTAGAAACTTTGGCTTTATGCCATTGCATTTTCAAAATTCTTTTCTTTATCAAACTTTAAATTAACTTAACTATACTTAACTTAAAATTTTCAAAAGCCAAAAAGAACTAGAACTCATTCAAACCATTTAAGACCTTTGTGCCTTTCAAACCTAATTTTTGTTAAAAGCAATACATCCACTTTGAAATTTATACCACGAACTACAAGGTTTTGATCCCTCATTTTTATGTTGGTTCGTAGGCACAAGTTTGAGGTCTTGTCAAACACAAAAAATATAATTAATTAAATCTTTTCTCATCCCCCATTGTATTTGTTTCCAAACATCATTTATACAAAAACGCATATGCACACAAGAAAAGGCTCCCTAGGAGTACCTAGGACACTTTGGGTGCTAACACCTTCCCTCTGTGTAACCAACCCCCTTACCTGTAATCTCTGGAGTTTTATTAGTTTTGATTTGAAAAGTTCTTATTTGTGGGTTTTGTTCGTACTTTTCCCTTTTCCCTTGGAAACAATAAAAGCGCGGTGGCGACTCTTGTTATTTGATGTCTTGCTTATCCATAGCTTGATGATCATGAATTTACTGCTACACTAGGGAGCCCTTTTTATGTGTGTATGTGTTTTTGGTATAAAAGATGTTTGAGAAAAATAGAGTGTGGGGATGATAAAAGAATTTATTCATTATATTTTTGTGTTTGACAAGACCTTCAGACTTGTGCCTAAGTACCAACATAAAAATGAGGGATCAAAACCACATAGTTCATGGTAACAATTTCAAAATGAGTGGATTGCTTTTAATAAAAAGTTACGTGAAAATAGGCACAAAGGGTCCAAAAGTTTGAATGAGTGTTATTTCTTTTTGTCTTTTGAAATTTTAACTCAATATGGTTAAGTTCATTTGCAAATTTGATTTAAGAAAAAAAGTTTGAAAATTCATTGGTATAAGGCCAAAGTTTTTAATCATTTAAACAGAGTCTAAGTTTGAAAACACAAGAAAAGAAAGCTTTTCAAAAGGGGGAAAGACTTTGAAATTTAAGAAGTGGAAGAAGATGAAGAGGCTATCCTAAGCATAAAATTAAAAGTTAAGAGTTGAAAAGATCTGGCCAATGGGATGCAATCAACCTAGACAAGAATGTCATATAGAAAACCCACTTTTCCTTTAGACTTTGAATCAAGCAATAATCAGCAAGCAATTAGCAATATGAAGATCAAGGAATCAAATAAAGATGGCCACATCCAAGCAAGCAAATCCCACATCTAGCAGTCTTCTTTGTCTTCTCATGTATCAGATGAAATACTCTTTGATCCACTCAGGATAAAGCATTAGACACAAAATCAAAATAACATTTTACATCAAGACCATGTAGCGATAAGCTCAAACGAATCCCAATACTTGCATCAGATGAAGGCTTAGTACATAACAGCTTGGTCTCAGAATGTTGGCATTGGCCAAGTCCTTTTTGCACAGGGAATGTTGCCTAGTTCTAAGTCCAAGAGTTCAGATCAAGATCAACAGTCCTATAGTGGGGTATTCGTTACCTTTAGATTTATTGACTAAATCAAAAGTAAGCATACAATTCGAGTCGCCACCGCACTTCTATTTATCCCAAGGAAAGGTTAGAAAGCGAACAAAAACCAAGTAAGAAGTTTTATCAAATCAAAAACTAATAAGAATGTCAAAGATCTGGGTAAGGGGGTTGGTTATGCAATGGAAAGGTTTTAAACACCCAAAACATCCTTAGTAGTCTAAGGGAGCCCTTTTTGCAAAGTATATTGTAGGTTGGTATTTTGTGAAAAGATTTGTGCAAACATGATTGGGGAGATGAGAAAAGAATATACATTATTTACAATTTTGTTGTTTGAATGTATGAACACATTGCCTACGTACCATCACAAAGGTAGGATCAAAACCTCGTAGTTCGAGTAAAAAGCTCAAAAGATTGGTGAATTGATTTGACCAAAAGCCTTAAGGTCTTTTGTTATCAAAGGGAGAAAATTCAACCGAAACCAACAATCCACCATGTGAGGAGAGCTTCAACATACAAGTGAGGCATCCACCATATAATAAGTATAGAAGACTTATAGTCCAATCACTAAGGATAAGGTGAGGCTTACATCAACCACTATGATAACTCAAACCTATGGATAATGTTTATGAAAAAGGTTCTAACAAAGGTGGCCATTGGAACCACAAAAACAACTTGAAGTAAGTTGTATTTACAAATTAGAAGTATTCACAAAAATGAGGTCAAAGTTGACTTAAGATTTATTCATAATGAGTATTATGAAAAGAGTTTGAAAAAATCAAAGGCATAACGCCTAGGTTTCTGATTTGAAAACAATGTCAAAGTTTGCACAAAATGAGTTTGGCTTGGGTTAGAGTGGAGAGAAGAAGAGAAGGGCTAGTCCTAAACATGCAAAGATGAGAGAAGAGATAAAACCCTTGGAGTTCCCTTTCTTGAGATCATAAAGATGATTCAAGATGCTCCTTACCTTTGGACTTAGAAAGCAACAAGCAATCAAAACAAATATTATATTCAAGCTCCTAGGATCTCCATTTGACTTGTCTCTCATAACTTGGCTATTCATGACAATGATCATTGTTACTATCTCAAGATGGAATCCCTATCACACAAGAACAAACAATCAAAAGGTTCACAACACAAATAAGTGAAATGGACAAAGAATGAGTTTAGATTAGGGGTCCTTTGAAGTCAACTTTAAGATTTAGCATTCTAAAGGCATGAGGCCTAGGTGCTCTTTAACTAGTTTAGCATTCTAAAGGCATGAGGCCTAGTTGCTCTTGAACTCCATTAAGCATAGGTAAGGTCCTAATTCTAAGTCCTTTCTCCTTTTTGCATTGGGTTCACATAAACAATCACAAAACAAACACAAAGCAACAATATATTTATATACAATAATGAGCTCAAGTGAGCAAAAGAAAAAAAGCATAAACATAAAATATGAGCTCAAGTGAGCAAAGGGAAAAGGCAATATGAATAAATGAGCAAGAAAGTAAATTGCATTAATGTAAATTGCAAGAATTAAATGCTTAAATTAAAGTTAGTATTAGTAGTTAATGTTAGTGTGTCATAAGACAATTTAACGCTATGTTAAGCAATCGTAAGTGGACTAATTAATTCATTTTGGACAAAGTTTGATTGGGCTGCACATGGTGTTAACAGGCTTGCATCAGTTGGCAAAATCAAATCTTCAAATGATCACATAACCTTGCCTTGTCATTCAAGCTTGATTTAAATCTCAGCACAATTGATTTTGGACCTAATTGCATTGCTTCGTGGGCCTGCACACGCCCATGCAAGCATGAACATGGAATTGCTAAATTTGGACAAAATTTCAAGTGTGCAAATAAGATTCCATTTTGCTATAGATAGAGACCCTTTGTGCTCATTTCAAAGGATCATTGTGCGCCAGCTTTGCTTCTATACTTGACACCCTCACATTTGAAAGGAAAACCTGAGAATTTTCATTTGAAAATTGAGTTTGAATCTCACTGTTTGGAGATTCAAAAACTCCAGGATCCAAAGCTTTGTACCAATCCTATGCCACTTCTGCAAGCTATTATAGCAAGATCAAACACGAATTGAAGCAAGAGAGATCAAGTTCTGCACATCATTGAAGGTATTTTCCAGATATTTTCTTCTCTTCGATTCTCACTTAATTCTCATCAATTCTCTTGGATCTTTGGTTGTCCAAAGTCTTACCAATTTAGGCAAGAAGATTGAGTTGCTTTGAGGTTAAATCGGAGCAACTCAGTTGACACACCTCAAAATTCAACTCCGCACATCTCTCTATATATTTGGAGTTAGTTAAAATTAAGGTGATATTCATGATCTACGCCATTCTATCTTTCAGATCATGTCCTCTTTTTTCATTTTAGTCATGGTGATGATTGAACCAGTCTGGCCAGGGTTATCAGAGAAGATGACCGGCCTTTGACTCCGGCAGTGATGTGACACGGTTCAGAACCATTGGTTTGGTTTACAATGTTTTAATCATAAGCATTGGTTTGGATGACCATTGTTGTGGCGCGCTGACTAAAGACCATCGTGGATTGCGAGTTTTAGACCACTTGATCTGCCACCTCAATTAATGAGGGAGATCAAGTGGTCCATATTCTTTTGATTTTTTTATTTTAGTTTTTATTCCTTTGATTTTCATTAATTCATACTAATTTTAATATTGATCCAAAAAATGTGAGAGTTTCACCAAATTTGTTTAAATAAAATCTTCTTTCATTTTCTGAATCAAAATTATTTTTTGGATCATTCTTAATATTTTTCATTTTTTAATTGATTTTGTGAATATTTTTAATTATTTAAAAATACTTTTAAGTTTCCAAAATTTCTAAAAAAAAATCTCCAAGGTCCTTTGACCTTGTTTGACCTATGATAAATCTCATGGTCATTTCTTTGGTATTTTGATGAGGTTTTAGGAATTGACCAACCATATTTAATTTAATGTATTATTTTTAGTATTTTTAATTGAATAAATACCAAATAAATTGTGTAGAGCCATTTTGATTGACTTTGTAAGTTTGACTTGTGTTGTTGGGCCTTGGTCAAGGTTGATTTGACTTTGTTAAGTTAAGATCATTGGATTTCGGGGATTGATGGAATGTACATTCCATCTCCCAAAATGAATGAATGATCTTAATTTGGTAAAAGTCCTCCTTTCTCCAATTTGAGTTTGATCCATTTCCCCTCCCTCTTCATCTCATTCCCCTTCTTTATGCATTCATGTCATGGACCTATGATTCTCAATACCCTAAGGCTAGTTGATTGCAAAAATCAACATAACTATGGATGACATTAGGCCCCCACTTTTGCATATTCTTTTTGTGTGTGGTATGTTTCATGAGTATAGTCCATTATACTATTTCTCTAACATGCATTAACACCAAAATTCTATTACCCGACCTCAAATAGTTGTGACTTCTACATAAGTCCAATTACAATTGCTTAACATAGCGCTAAAATTTTGACACAAAAGACATAGTATTCTAGTTAGATAGATTCTAAGTCTCCCCTCTTTCATGGTATTGTGTGGAAACTTTACCTTTTTTTCTTCCTTTGGAAGATGTCTTGGTTCAAGGATCCATGCTTGTGATAAGTGGATTGAGTGTTCTCCAAAGAATGACTTAAAAAGAAAAATCAATACTAACTTCTAACTCATTAACAACTAACATTTCATTTCAAGTCATTTAGTTTTAATGCACTTTATTTTTAAGCCTTATTAATTTTCCATTATTCATACCATTCTAATTGTTTATGTTAATGTCATTTTCACTTTGTCTACTTGGACCATATTTTGTGATATATTTTGTTTGTATTTGTTTGTGTGGTCTTTGACTACTAATGTACATAATAAGAACAAAAACCCTAAAAAACTTCTTGTTTGGACTGTTGGTTTGATCTAAGACAATTGGACTTAGAATTTAGGCAACACTCCATATGCAAAGGACTTGGCCAATGCCAACATTCATGTAACCAAGTGCTTGTAGTCTGAAACTTCATCTGGTACATCATTAAAGATCCATTTGAGTTCATCCGCAATATGATCATTATGAAGCTGTTATTTTGAACCGGTGACTTATGACATCTTGGGATTCATCTGTTACTTGGGCAAATTTGAAGAAGATCATGGAGTTGCTAAGCTTGGATGTGGCTATCTTTATTTGATGCCTTGCTCTTCAAGTTGATATTTTTTGCATTGTTTGTTACTTGATTCTAATGTCCAAGGGAATTTGGGTTTCTATATGACATTCTTGTCTATTGGATTGCAACTCATTGGTCAGATCTTTTCAACTCTTAACTTTTAAATTTATGCTTAGGATTATTCTCTTCATCTCCTCCCCATTTCTTTAATTTCAAAATCTCTCCCTCCTTTTAAAAACTTCTTTGCTTGTGTTTGTTTTCTAAACTTAGACCATATTGCAAATTAGAAACTTTGGCTTTATGCCATTGCATTTTCAAAATTCTTTTCTTTATCAAACTTTAAATTAACTTAACTATACTTAACTTAAAATTTTCAAAAGCCAAAAAGAACTAGAACTCATTCAAACCATTTAAGACCTTTGTGCCTTTCAAACCTAATTTTTGTTAAAAGCAATACATCCACTTTGAAATTTATACCACGAACTACAAGGTTTTGATCCCTCATTTTTATGTTGGTTCGTAGGCACAAGTTTGAGGTCTTGTCAAACACAAAAAATATAATTAATTAAATCTTTTCTCATCCCCCATTGTATTTGTTTCCAAACATCATTTATACAAAAACGCATATGCACACAAGAAAAGGCTCCCTAGGAGTACCTAGGACACTTTGGGTGCTAACACCTTCCCTCTGTGTAACCAACCCCCTTACCTGTAATCTCTGGAGTTTTATTAGTTTTGATTTGAAAAGTTCTTATTTGTGGGTTTTGTTCGTACTTTTCCCTTTTCCCTTGGAAACAATAAAAGCGCGGTGGCGACTCTTGTTATTTGATGTCTTGCTTATCCATAGCTTGATGATCATGAATTTACTGCTACACTAGGGAGCCCTTTTTATGTGTGTATGTGTTTTTGGTATAAAAGATGTTTGAGAAAAATAGAGTGTGGGGATGATAAAAGAATTTATTCATTATATTTTTGTGTTTGACAAGACCTTCAGACTTGTGCCTAAGTACCAACATAAAAATGAGGGATCAAAACCACATAGTTCATGGTAACAATTTCAAAATGAGTGGATTGCTTTTAATAAAAAGTTACGTGAAAATAGGCACAAAGGGTCCAAAAGTTTGAATGAGTGTTATTTCTTTTTGTCTTTTGAAATTTTAACTCAATATGGTTAAGTTCATTTGCAAATTTGATTTAAGAAAAAAAGTTTGAAAATTCATTGGTATAAGGCCAAAGTTTTTAATCATTTAAACAGAGTCTAAGTTTGAAAACACAAGAAAAGAAAGCTTTTCAAAAGGGGGAAAGACTTTGAAATTTAAGAAGTGGAAGAAGATGAAGAGGCTATCCTAAGCATAAAATTAAAAGTTAAGAGTTGAAAAGATCTGGCCAATGGGATGCAATCAACCTAGACAAGAATGTCATATAGAAAACCCACTTTTCCTTTAGACTTTGAATCAAGCAATAATCAGCAAGCAATTAGCAATATGAAGATCAAGGAATCAAATAAAGATGGCCACATCCAAGCAAGCAAATCCCACATCTAGCAGTCTTCTTTGTCTTCTCATGTATCAGATGAAATACTCTTTGATCCACTCAGGATAAAGCATTAGACACAAAATCAAAATAACATTTTACATCAAGACCATGTAGCGATAAGCTCAAACGAATCCCAATACTTGCATCAGATGAAGGCTTAGTACATAACAGCTTGGTCTCAGAATGTTGGCATTGGCCAAGTCCTTTTTGCACAGGGAATGTTGCCTAGTTCTAAGTCCAAGAGTTCAGATCAAGATCAACAGTCCTATAGTGGGGTATTCGTTACCTTTAGATTTATTGACTAAATCAAAAGTAAGCATACAATTCGAGTCGCCACCGCACTTCTATTTATCCCAAGGAAAGGTTAGAAAGCGAACAAAAACCAAGTAAGAAGTTTTATCAAATCAAAAACTAATAAGAATGTCAAAGATCTGGGTAAGGGGGTTGGTTATGCAATGGAAAGGTTTTAAACACCCAAAACATCCTTAGTAGTCTAAGGGAGCCCTTTTTGCAAAGTATATTGTAGGTTGGTATTTTGTGAAAAGATTTGTGCAAACATGATTGGGGAGATGAGAAAAGAATATACATTATTTACAATTTTGTTGTTTGAATGTATGAACACATTGCCTACGTACCATCACAAAGGTAGGATCAAAACCTCGTAGTTCGAGTAAAAAGCTCAAAAGATTGGTGAATTGATTTGACCAAAAGCCTTAAGGTCTTTTGTTATCAAAGGGAGAAAATTCAACCGAAACCAACAATCCACCATGTGAGGAGAGCTTCAACATACAAGTGAGGCATCCACCATATAATAAGTATAGAAGACTTATAGTCCAATCACTAAGGATAAGGTGAGGCTTACATCAACCACTATGATAACTCAAACCTATGGATAATGTTTATGAAAAAGGTTCTAACAAAGGTGGCCATTGGAACCACAAAAACAACTTGAAGTAAGTTGTATTTACAAATTAGAAGTATTCACAAAAATGAGGTCAAAGTTGACTTAAGATTTATTCATAATGAGTATTATGAAAAGAGTTTGAAAAAATCAAAGGCATAACGCCTAGGTTTCTGATTTGAAAACAATGTCAAAGTTTGCACAAAATGAGTTTGGCTTGGGTTAGAGTGGAGAGAAGAAGAGAAGGGCTAGTCCTAAACATGCAAAGATGAGAGAAGAGATAAAACCCTTGGAGTTCCCTTTCTTGAGATCATAAAGATGATTCAAGATGCTCCTTACCTTTGGACTTAGAAAGCAACAAGCAATCAAAACAAATATTATATTCAAGCTCCTAGGATCTCCATTTGACTTGTCTCTCATAACTTGGCTATTCATGACAATGATCATTGTTACTATCTCAAGATGGAATCCCTATCACACAAGAACAAACAATCAAAAGGTTCACAACAGAAATAAGTGAAATGGACAAAGAATGAGTTTAGATTAGGGGTCCTTTGAAGTCAACTTTAAGATTTAGCATTCTAAAGGCATGAGGCCTAGTTGCTCTTTAACTAGTTTAGCATTCTAAAGGCATGAGGCCTAGTTGCTCTTGAACTCCATTAAGCATAGGTAAGGTCCTAATTCTAAGTCCTTTCTCCTTTTTGCATTGGGTTCACATAAACAATCACAAAACAAACACAAAGCAACAATATATTTATATACAATAATGAGCTCAAGTGAGCAAAAGAAAAAAAGCATAAACATAAAATATGAGCTCAAGTGAGCAAAGGGAAAAGGCAATATGAATAAATGAGCAAGAAAGTAAATTGCATTAATGTAAATTGCAAGAATTAAATGCTTAAATTAAAGTTAGTATTAGTAGTTAATGTTAGTGTGTCATAAGACAATTTAACGCTATGTTAAGCAATCGTAAGTGGACTAATGTAGTAGTCACACCTATCTGAGGCCAGTCAATAAAACTATAGGCAAATAAACACAAGTTAGAGATCATGACTAGTAAGCCAAGCTCCTACAACTTTCCATGCCAAAAGAAAAGACGGAAGGCCTTGTATGGACTTTAGGTTTTTTGCTTGACCAAGAAGCAACCTATCTTGGACACAAAGCAACTCACTTGATCTTTGATCAAGTTGAGTTTGATTTGGATCAAAGAAGGTTAAGTCTCTCATATGTCAAGACTAACCACAAATCATTAACTCATTGGCCAAAATAAAAAGAAGAAGAAGATGAAGATGAAATGAAATGGATAAAGGAGAATTCAAAAGCATAATCAAAACACAATGATCAAATGTGAATGAAATCATCATCAACCAATGTAAAACAGAAGAGAAATGAAGATTAGAGGTCAACAAAGTCAAACATATTTTTTGGTATTTTTTGAATTAAAATAAATGCAAAAATTAAAATGGACAAAGTATGGTCAAACCTCAAATTCAATTCAAATCAACTTGGATAAGTCCAATTGAATCATCACATGTCTAACATGGTCAAACAAGGTTTGACAAATTTTCCCAACATTTTTTGAAAACAGAAACTATTTTAAAACAATTAAAAATCTTGAAAAATAACACAAATGAATTAAAATCTCAAATAAATCTCAAATCAATTAAGAAATTGATGAGAATATTTTCATAGACTTAACATGATCCATATGTGTTAAGAAAATATTTTTGGAATTATTGGATATCAAAAAGTAATTAAAATGAATTAAAAACTATTAAAAACAAAATAATTCACAAAAAATGTTAAATGGAATCACAAAAATAATTAAAAATTAGATTATGAAATTAGATTTTTAAATAAATTTTTTGCAATTGGTCTCATATTTTTGTGATTTAAATAAAATAGTTATGAATGTTTGAAATAAAAGGGAATAAAAGAAAATAAAACAGAAATTAGAAAAAAGAGAAAAAACAGGGACCGCTGGATCTAGCTCATTAAATGACGTGGATACATCAGGCGGTCCAGAAGCGTGCTCCCACCATGGTATCGAGTCCAACGCGTCACAAAGTGTTTTAAAACAAATCAAATAAATTAATGGTTGAGATTAGAACGTGTCAGTGAGATCCAAAGGCCATGGTGCATCTACGTGGGGATGGTGGTGGAAACCACCATCTTCTCCGGTGGACCAACCAACTCTGGCCACCAGTTGCAGGTTTTTGAACCTCAACTAAAATGCACGAGCCAGGTACCAAAATGAAGCTGGGGTGATGTACATCACCCCTGTAACCTTGGATTGTCCTCAAGATCTTTATCAAATGAGAAATATGAACTTGAACATCCAGGTATTCAAACTGAATAGCTTCAAAACATGAAATCAAAGCCACCACTGGCTTGCCTGTTGCTCTAGGACTTCAGAAAACCATTTGAACACAAGCAATTCACATTGTATGATGAGATTCAGATCAAAACAAGTTGGATCATATACCTTTGAAGAGCAGCTTTGATCAGCACGATTCCTTCCAACTTTTGCTCCCAATTTGATCTTTAGATGTGATATGAATGCAAGGTTAAGGAATAAGTCTTGAAGATCAACTGATTTTGTTGAAATTCAAGCTTGAATTGAGAAAATAAAAATCAGATTTCCTTTGGTATGGTTGGGTATGGATTTCAGCAGAGCTTCAGATTGCCTTAAGGTTCCATTTTGAATGAGCAAAGCATTGTGTTTATAGCTGGAGCTGATGCCAAGTGAGGGAAAACTCGTGTGCATGAAGCTTTGTGTCCTCCATGCATAGGCCTGTACAGGCGCATGTGAGGCCTAAAATCAAGTGAATTTGCGAGCTGATATCATTCTGAAGTGAAATGGACGTGCAATTAGCCTTGTGTTTGCTTGTGCATGAAGATTCCACTTGAATTGCATATTTGGGGATAAAGGTTCACCTCTTCGAAAGTCACACATAGAAAATCCAAACATAGGAATATGAGTAATCGTTGGAAAGGTCTTGACATAAGGAACAAAAGATATGTTGGGCAAAAATCCATTTGGAGTTTAGAATTTTGTGAAAACTGAGCTTGAAATTTGATGTACAAAACATGTCTTTGAAAAATTTGCCAAAAGTGACCAACTTCAAGCCCTTTTCTTTAAATTATGCAAGCATCAAATAGAAAAACCTACAACATAAAGGTTGTAGATATTTTCAAGATAATCAATTTGGATTTCAATTTTTCATCATTTGGATTTTTTATGAGAAAGTTATAGGCACTTGAAGTTGGACATATTTAAATTCAATGGTTTTGGTCCAAAGTGGCCTATAATGTTTTGTATTATCACATGTGTTTCTTTTAGGATTATGAAATTTTATCCAACATAACATTTGAAGTAGACATCTCAATATTTCCAATGCAATTGGTATTACCTCAAAATCATAAAAAATGAAGAAGTTAGGTCCATGGGAAGTTGACCCAAAATTAGGGTTTCAGTCAAAATGACCTATAATGTTTTGAAATGAATGACGACCTTCCAAGTTTCAAATGAATTTTTTATGAACATGAAAGTTGTTAATATGGTTCTTAAGAAAAGTGTTCATCTTGGGGTCATATTCATTTGACAAAAACATCAAAAGTTAGGTCTCAATGGATCTTAGATTGCTTAGATGACTTGATTGGTCAACTTTTCAAGGCCAAACTTCAAATCTTGATGAATGAATGATTGAGGATACTCACATAGGCTCATATATGCATAAAATAATGAATGAAAGAACTTCCCTAGATTGAATTTGATCATAGGTTGAGGTTGCTTCATGAGCAAGGCACAATCAATGCACAATTAAATTAGGGTTTCCTTGGGAAACAAGCCTCAAGCCCCTTGGTTTATCTTGATCAAATTGGAAAATTGAGATACTTGGGAGACATATATGATGATTAGCAGCTTTGTGAACCATTTTCATGCTTGCTTTCATCTTCATCTAGCCATTTCATTGAGCATAGGAGCCTCCTAGGAACAAGGGATCTCATGATTGCTTGAGCTTCAAAATAAAAAGAGTTAGTGACATATTTTTGTGCTTTTGGTTAGTAAACAAAATAAGAAAAGCAATAATATACAATTCAAGCATGCTTGGTGGTCTTAAACCAACTCACACAAGTCCCAACCCAGGGGTTAAGGAGCTACACATGCTATAATCCTTGAGGCAATGCAATGAGCAATGATATGATGCCATGAGGGATCTTAGGGTCAAAATTAGGGTCTTACAGATGCCCCTATTTAAGGTTATTCTAGCCGGAGATGTGAAGGTTAAAATCTTCGTCTCGACGACGTAGAACGGGCTTAAATAATAACAACGAGACGAATTTTGGTCCTTAAGAGACCTCATGGTGCAAATGTATGCATGCAAAAGTTAATACTCTGTGGGGAAATACGACCACAAAGAAAAAAGAAATTAGAGAAACTGAAAAATCCATAGGAGTAATAAGCTCACTAGGGAGACAGAGGCTCTGGGGAAAACAGGGTAAAATGCGTGAGCAAGTCACGATTGGAAAACTTGCTGGGAGACACGAAGGGATTCCACGAAAATAAATCGATGGAAAGACTCGAGTTGATGCAAAGATGCATGTATTGGGGAATATGCCAATACAACGAAACTATCCATAAAGGATACTTCGGATAAAAATCCGGACTCAGACGGGAAAATCAATAAAGGACTCAGCTGAGGAAGAAACACTGAGATATTATCGGTTACTGGGTAATAAACTCAAAAAGAGACATCTGATCAAAACACCGGTTACTGGGCGAAAGAACAACATGCTCAGGGTTAATAAAGGATAAATCGACCGAAAAGAAAAGACATCGGGATACCAGTTACTGGGTATAAAATGATGACTAATCAGGAGGAGAAACGATCATTACCAAACAAGGGTAAATTAAAGATGACTCGCGGGGGATAAATTTCTTAACAAAAGCAATTACCCAAGAGATATATCACCGGTTATTTGGTGGTATACTCAAAAACGAAGGAATATCAATATTGGTTATTGGGTAAAGATACCAACAAATAGGGGATTACATCTACCGGTTACTGGGTAGAAAATCACAGAAATAGGACTTACAACTACCGGTTACTAGGTAGAAGGCCACAACATCTGCTGGGGAGAGGATGAACAATTACTGTTTACTGAGCAATTGATCACCTGAACCACAGGGAACTGCAGGGGAAATAACAAGAAAGGAGTCAGTCTATGAACAAACTAGAGAGACATAATGAAACAAGACTCAACCCAATGAGGATATAACTCAGGGGAGTAATTCCATCCCAATACATATTTAGGGAGGAAACTGAAACAATAATCATCCACGAGGACGTAACTCAGTGGGGAATATAGAAGGAAAGATAGACATTTTCGGCCTATAGGGGATGACTCTATATGGAGAGATCATACACAAACAACTGCTTGGGGAAGAACATTTCACCAATAGAATGAGATAACAAGAAAAGATATATGGCAAAATGAAACATGAATATCCGAATGCTATAATTATGCATGTATATGCGTGGTTTATGTATGATTAATGCTGATAAACAGACATTTCTAACACAAACAGGTCCGATAATCAATGGACGAACATCCGATATAACATCTCAAAAGAGAACGGCCAGGCCCATAAGAGAAATCAAATCTGGTGGGGAGCATCAAATACCAGAAAACACCAATCACCGTTGGGGATAAAGTCCACTGCTGGGGATAAGCAAAGTCTCAGCTACCGACTGCTGGGGATCTTCCAGCAATTCTCGGGAACATGCAGGGATATCAATAAGATCTGACGTAGAAGAATTCTACTGGGGGATCTTATCTGTCAATAATATGAAATTCTGTGGGGAACAACCACCAAATAGAAACACATCAATTAAGCATTCTCTTTTAACCACTAAAGAGACATCTCTGCTACTGAGAGAAGGAACAAATCACTCCGCTGGGGAAGGAAACAATACATCTTCCTCGAAATCCCTCAATACTGGAAAATGCCTTCCACTCGGAGGGGATACCACTGTCAAACTGGGATCAGGCAACGTCTCAGCTGGGAAAGTTATAGAGTCATCGCCAGGGATTTGCTGTTGAACAGACGAAAAATTCATCATAGAGGAAACTCTACTAGGGAGCTCAACACGAATAAGTTCCGTCGTAGAGGAAATTCTACTGGGAAACTTATCAAGGAATGATATGAAATCCTGTGGGGAACAACCACCAAACAGGAGTTCTAACAATCAAAACAAACCCTTCTCACCTGCTGGAGAGACATCTCTTCCAAGAGGAGAGATAACCAATTATTCCGCTGCGAAAGGACATAACATCTTCACCACCAGCTCAACTTAGAGGAAACTTTCCAATAAGGAGGGGAAAACAAATACCAGGTTCTGATCAAGAAACTCCACTAGGGACAAACTGCAGGCGATCATACTGGGGATAGTCTGCTGTGAGCAACCCTACTAGGGATAAGTTGTAAGCCAACTTGCTGGGGAGAGACTGCAAACCGACCTGTTGGGGATGACTACAAGTATCTCCGGAGGAACTGTCTTGGCTGAATTCTCCATCAACACGCCTCATGCTAGGGATGAAAAGGGGAATAAACCCTTCAGCAACTGCTCTAAGCAACCACAACTGAGGAGATATCTGAAAGATAGCTTTGTAGGGAGCACATGTTGACTCCTGCTGAGGGCTTCTACTCATGCTGGGAATTTCCGCTTACTGAGGATAGACAAACTTCCTCATGAATAAATAGCATATCAACTTTTATCAATCTATAAGGGATTTTAGGTCAGTCCACATAAGGGATGACAACCATATAATTGATAAAACACAAATGCTAGACTCATACTCTATGGGGAGTTAAGGATGTTTGAGATAGAGGCATACACATCTCTAAAAAGATCAAGGCCAAAACTCCAGACTCTTTAGGGACTTGATGATGTATCACCCTTCTCTGTGCTCGCTGGGGAGACAACTTGAAAGATGATGGAGAGGATACAAACATGTCAGAATGTGAACAAATGTCTTACCCTTTTGGAGATTGTACGATCCTTGGGAGAGCACTGGAGACATTCCATTTATCCTTTCAATCATTGTGAATGTTCACTTTGTTTAAAAACAGTTTATAAAAACTTCATTTGTTTAAAACAATGATATTTATCAATTAAAAACATGCAAACATTTTTTAAACAAAAACAAATAAGAGTGCAAAGAATTGGATAAAGGCTCAAATTTATTTGATGGAATGGTAGTCCACAAATGGCGAGACTCCACGGATCTTTACAAATTTGAAATTGGTGATATATATTGGAAAAAAGGCTACATTGAACATAATGACCATTTCTCCACCAACTCTGAATCCGATGTGTTTGAGGCTTCAGTTAACGATGAATGAGCGAGAATCTTTGACAGACGACAACTTGTAGAACAAAGTCTTGTCAGGATGTAGTTACTTGCCAAATCCCTAATTTTTGCCTAGATTACCCCAGGGTGAGGTACCCAATCTAGCGGGATATATATTCATTTTTTTTATGTCTCTAACTTTTTCCTGGACCGCTTTGTCGGGTTTTCGATCCACCGAGACGCTCTTTTTGCCTAAGTCGCCCTTTCGAGTTTTCAACTTAGCGAGCTATTTTGTTTTTATTTTAGGCAAGGTATTTCTTGACTGCATCTGAATTCACAGGACGAGTGAAATCCTCCCCATCCATAGTTGTGAGTAACAAAGCACCGCCTGAAAAGGCTCTCTTAACAACATATGGACCTTCATAGTTGAAGTCCACTTGCTCTTGGAATCGGGCGCGAAAGACAAATCTTTCTTGAGCACGAGGTCACCCACAAGGCTTGACCTTCTTATCAAAGGCTTTCTTCATCCTTTGCTGATATAACTGACCATGACACATGGAAATTAATCTCCTCTTCAATCAAGTTCAATTGGTCATAACGACTCTGAACCCATTCAGCCTCAGTCAACTTGGCTTCCATCAAGACTCTCATTGATGGGATCTCAACCTCCACGGGGAGCACAACCTCCATGCCGTAAACAAGAGAAAAAAGGGTTGCCCCTGTTGAAGTGCGGACAGATGTACGATAGCCATGCAAGGCAAATGGCAGCATCTCATGCCAATCTTTGTACGTAACAACCATCTTCTAAATAATCTTCTTGATGTTCTTGTTAGCGGCTTCAATAGCCCCATTCATCTTGGGTCTGTAAGGAGAGGAATTATGATGCGCAATCATGAACTCGCTACACAGCTCTTTCATCATCTTATTGTTCAAGTTAGATTCGTTATCAGTAATGATCTTATCTGGAACACCATATCGGCATATGAGTTGATTCTTGATAAACTTCACAACTACCTGCCTGGTCACATTCGCATATGACGTCGCTTCAACCTACTTGGTGAAGTAATCAATTGCTACGAGAATAAAACGGTGACCGTTTGACGCCTTTGGCTCTATCATGCCAATCACGTCAATTCCCCACATGGAGAAAGGCCATGGTGAGGAAATAAAATTCAGAAGTTTCGGGGGAATATGAATCTTATCCGCATGAATCTGACACTTGTGGCATTTCTTCACATACTTGCAGCAGTCAGACTCCATTGTCAGCCAATAGTATCCTGCTCTCAACATCTTCTTTGCCATGGAATGTCCATTAGAATGAGTACCAAATGAACCCTCATGGACTTCAGTCATCAACAGGTCTGCTTCGTGTCTATCCACGCATCTGAGCAGAACCATGTCAAAATTTCTCTTATAAAGCACATCACCATTGAGGTAGAAACTGCCAGATAATCTCCTCAAAGTCTTCTTATCTTTAACATATGCCCCAAGCGGGTAAATTTGACTTTAAAGAAAACATTTGATATCAAAATACTATGGCTTATCATCTTTCACTTCTTCAACTGTAAACACATGAGCTGGTCTATCCAAGCGCATCACAGTGATATTGGGGACCTCATTCCAATATTTCACCATAATCATTGAAGCAAGCGTAGCAAGAGCATCTCCCATCCGATTCTCATCTCGAGGAATATGATGGAAGTCAACCTCAGTAAAGAAAGTTGAAATCCTCCTCGCATAATCTTTATATGGGATGAGGCCATGCTGATTCGTCTCCCATTCACCCTTAATCTGATTAACAACAAGGGCCGAATCACCATAAATATCAAGATGTTTGATCCTAAGATCAATACACTCTTCCAAACCCATAATACAGGCCTCATACTCCGCCATATTATTCGTGCATTTGTAAGTTAGCCTTGTTGTAAAAGGAAAATGTGTGCCCTGAGGAGTAATAATCATTTCCCCAATACCATTTCCATATTGATTAACAGCGCCATCGAACACCATACCCCATCGGGAACCAGGCTATAGCCCTTCATCGAGCGTAGGCTCATCGCAATCTTTAACCTTCAAATACAGAATCTCCTCATCCGGGAAGTCGTACTGAACAGACTGGTAATCCTCAATTGGTTGATGTGCCAAATGGTCAGCCAAGATACTACCTTTAATAGCTTTCTGAGCTCGATACTCAATATCATACTCAGACAACAACATCTGCCAACGGGCAATCCTCCTAGTTAAAGCAGGCTTCTCAAAGATATACTTGATTGGATCCATTTTGGATATCAACCAAGTTGTATGATTCAACATTTACTGGCGTAAATGCTTAGCGGCCCAAACCAAAGCACAACATGTCTTCTCAAGCATTGAGTACCGAGACTCATAATCAGTGAATTTCTTACTCAAGTAGTAAATAGCATATTCGTTCTTTCCTGATTCATCTTGCTGACCCAGTACACAACCCATGGAGTTATCAAGCACGGTCAGGTACATAATCAATGGTGTCCCTTCAACAGGCGGAGACAGAATCGGAGGCTCAGAAAGATACTCTTTGATACTGTCAAAGGCCTTCTGGCAATCCTCGGTCCAATCATGACGTTGATCTTTCCGGAGGAACTTGAATATAGGCGCACATGTGGCAGTCATGTGGGATATAAATCTGGAAATATAATTCAAGCGGCCAAGAAAACCTCAGACTTGCTTCTCAGTTTTGGGCGCAGCCATCTCCTGTATTGCTTTGACCTTGGCAGGATCAACTTCAATACCTCTCTCGCTGACAATAAAACCCAATAACTTGCCGGAACGGACTCCAAATGTGCACTTGTTAGGATTCAGGAGGAGTTTGTACTTCCTCAAACGCTGAAAAAACTTCAACAAGTGCTCTACATGTTCAACTTCCATTCTCGACTTTGCAATCATATCATCAACATATACCTCGATCTCCTTGTGCATCATATCATGAAACAAGGTAGTCATAGCTCTTTGATACATGGCTCCGGCATTCTTCAAACCAAAGGGCATCAGTCAATAACAGAATGTTCCCCAAGGTGTGATGAATGTTGTCTTCTCCATATCCTCGGGTGCCATTTTAATCTGGTTATAACCGGAAAATCCATCCATGAATGAGAATACATTGAATTTAGCTGTATTATCTACCAACATATCAATGTGTGGTAGAGGAAATCATTTTTTCGACTAGCTTTATTCAAGTCTCTATAGTCCACACACATTCGGACTTTTCCATCTTTCTTAGGCACGGGCACAATATTGGCCACCCATTGAGGATATGTAGAAGTCACCAGAAACCCCGCATCAATTTGCTTCTGAACTTCTTCTTTAATCTTCACTGCCATATCAGGATGAGTTCTTTTGAGCTTTTGCTTCACAGGCACACACTCAGGCTTCAAAGGTAGGAAATGTTGCACAATATCAGTATCTAGACCAGGCATGTCTTCATCTGACCAGGAAAAAACGTCGACATATTCTCGTAGAAACTCAATCAACCTCTTCTTGACAGACTCTTCAAGGAGTGCCTCAATCTTCACTTCACGAACACAATCTTCAGACCCCAAGTTGACTGTTTCCAGATTCTCAAGATGCGGTTGAATGATCTTCTCCTCGTGCTCAAGCAGACGGGTAATCTCATCAGGAATCTCTTCAAAATCATCTTCTTCGGCCTCAAATACAGGGAACTCAAAGTTGGGAGATGGTGTTGGATCATTATGTTCCTTCGGTTTGATCAACCTGCATAATGATTTTGAGTATAAAAGAGATTTCAGAATTCAAGCAAGGTAAATCATTATGCAGATGAAAAGATTGATTTTATTCTCTTTTTTAGGTTTTATGGTGATCACCAATTTCATGCAAAAAATAAAAAAGGGAAAATAATTTGGAAAAACAAACATTTAACATGTAATTTTTGAATGAATATCATTGTATTAATCAAAATGTGTGCCAACAATGTCATCACTTCTCCTTTTGGCATGGGAGAAGGGTTTTAAAACAAAATGAACATATTACGTGGACTTATGTATAACTGTTGGAACATCAACAACGACCCAATTATTGCAGATTCCTCTAGGGATGACAAAGTTGCCAAGGTCTTCCTCTTCATTATCTTCCACTATGGCAGTAACCTTTTGATCTTCAACAGTGTGGATGAAACCTCCACTATGGAACAGCCCACACTCATTGGAAATTCCTGAAGAATATCCTATGCCATCCTGGGATTTATTATCTTCTAGCTTGATCATTTGTCCTAAACCAGTAGTTGCACCATGCTCAATGGCCAACTTAGCATCATTGTAGGAAGTAAATGAAGAAGGTCCTTTCCTTGAAGGCTCAGCAATAGATAAGGCTTGGAACGGCGTCCCAAACTCATCCGTAGTGTCTATATAGGAAAAGGAAGATAAATGGCTTACCAAGAGAGCCTTCTCTCCCCCTATCACCACCAACTTTTTGTTTTTAACAAATTTTAACTTCTGGTGTAGGGTGGATGTCACGGCGCCTGCCTCGTGAATCCAAGGTTTGCCAAGAAAACAACTATATGATGGATGGATATCCATGACTTGGAAAGTGATCTGGAAAGCACTAGGTCCAATCTTTATCGGGAGTTCAACTTCCCCAATCAGGTTTTCCTCGATCCATCAAAAGCTTTGACCACCACTCCACTCTGCCTCATGGGAGGCCCCTGGTAAGAAAGTTTGGCCAGAGTGGATTTTGGCAACACATTAAGCGATGATCCTGTATCCACCAACACGTTGGACAAGGCGTCATCTTTGCAATTCATGCAAATGTGTAGAGCCAAATTATGGTCTTTTCCCTCCTCGGGAAGATCAGCATCACAGAAGCTTAAATTGTTGCAAGCGGTTATGTTTACAACAATGCTATCAAACTTTTCAATGGTGACATCGTGGTCCACGTATGCCACGTCCAACACCCTCTGCAAAGCTTTATGGTGTGGCTTAGAATTCATCAATAAAGATAGGATAGATATCTTTGATGGAGTTTATAGTAGTTGATCAACAATGTTATACTCGCTCCTCTTGATGAGCCTCAGCATCTCATTACAATCCTCTTTCAAAATGCCATGTTGGCCAACTAGGACATGAGCTTTAGCAGATTTATCAACAACAGGGTCAACGCCCTTCACAGCAAGTGCCAGATTCGAAGAAGAAGTCCCCACAGGACCGACAGGATTAACAGTAGTAGTTCTTCTCATAATCTCTTCATGGGGTTTCGGTGGCGCCGAGAAAACACGACCACTACGGGTCACACCACTAACATTTGAGCTACTCACAACAGAGGTGGAGGGCAATGGCACCTCCTTCCCATCTTCTAACATAATTGCATTGTACCTGTAAGGAATAGCTTTATCTGAAGAATACGGGACAGGGCCCACTGGCTTAATTACAAGAGATGGAGAAACCTTCTTCTTGCTGCCATCAAATTTGATAATAATAGGCTCTGGTATTCTGAATACAGGAGTAATAACATCAACTTCATCCTCATTACGATTCTGAAGTATCTCAATCATACCCAGATCCAACATGTCTTGGACGTCCTTCCTGACTTGTCAGCATCCTCTAATGTTGAAAGTGCACACCTGGCACCTGTCATGGTCATGCTCATAGTGACTGTATCCATACAACAGTCTGTGCATCTCGACCAAAGATTGCCTGATATCATTGACATACAGGACTTTGTATTTTCCAGGGCAACCCTGGACCATGTTCACAACAGCTTTCCCATGCTCGGGCAATGGGTTCTTCTTCACATTAGGTCCTACATCCTTGAAAAACAAAATCCTACTTCTAACAAGGTCTTGCACCTTGGTCTTCAGGGGATAGCAATTCTCCACATCATATTCGGGACCACCGGAATGATATACACAATGTAACTTAGGCTTGTATCACCACTGAGGGTTGGTCGGTACAGCAGGTGGGTGACGTGGAGTAATTAATTTTCTATCTATCAGAGATGGATAGAGCTCAACATATGTCATTGGAATTGGATCAAAAGTGACCCTCTTCCTATCCTAGCTGGTGTTGGTGTTATTGTTGTTTCGAGGCTGGTAGGCCTGCTGTTGTGGACGATGTTGTTGTTGATATTGTTGATGTTATTGTTGTTGATGTTGTTGAACTTCTCGAAAAGCAGGTGCTATATGAGCCACCTGGTGTTGGCTGACGGTAGGGTGAACAGTCTTCCTCTTCACATAGGGTATTCTCTTGGTATGGGAAGACACAACATGTGCCTCTCCCTTCTTCTTCTTCACAAATCCCCCATATGTCTTTGCAGAAGAGCCTTCATCCTTAGACAAACGTCCTTCACGGACTCCTTCCTCTAGCCTCATTCCCATATTCACCATTTCGGTGAAGTCTGAGGGAGCACTAGCAATCATCCTCTCATAGTAGAAAGAGCTTAAAGTCTTCAAAAAGATCTTCGTCATTTCATTCTCTTCGAGGGGTGGCACAATCTGAGCGGCCAACTCACGCCATCTCTGGGCGTACTCTTAAAAAGTCTCCTTCTCTTTCTGGGACATTGCCCTCAGCTGGTCCCTATCGGGATCCATATCCA
Organism: Lathyrus oleraceus; assembly: GCF_024323335.1. NCBI lineage: Eukaryota > Viridiplantae > Streptophyta > Magnoliopsida > Fabales > Fabaceae > Lathyrus > Lathyrus oleraceus. Next base: position 208,570,483 of record NC_066582.1, read on the forward strand.
CATTGTACTTATATTGCTTGACGAAAGCTTCGCCAAGATCATTGAAGGAGCGGATGTTCGCGCTGTCCAGACCCATGTACCATCTGAGTGTAGCACCAGACAGGCTGTCCTGGATGTAATGGATGAGAAGTTGATCATTCTCTGTCTGTGTTGACATCTTGCGAGCGTACATCACAAGATGGCTGAGAGGGCAAGTGTTTCCCTTATATTTCTCAAAGTAAGGTACTTTGAATTTAATAGGGATCTTGACGTTGGGCACAAGGCACAATTCAGCAGCAGTTTTACCAAAGAGGTATTTCCCCCTCAGAGTCTTTAGTTCCTTGCGCATCTCAAGGAATTGGTCGTTCATCGCATCCATCTTCTCATAAACATTTGGGCCCTCAGATGGCTCAGAATGATAGATGGTGTCTTCAAATCTGGGTAAAGTGTGCACAATGGCAGGTGGCACAGAAAGGACCGGGCTAGATGCCGGCAGAGAAGCGAGAGTTGGAGCAAAACCCTCAGGCACAAAATTTGCGGGCATCCCCCAAGGGAACCCGGCTGGCATGGTAGGCGCAAAGTGAGCTGTGGCGGCAGGCACAGTAGAGGAAGTTACCTCTGAAATAATCATCCTCACGGGAGGAGTTGCAGGAGTTGGAGATGATTGGCTCTGGGAAGCTAGGACTGACTCCATCATGGCAGTCAGCCTAGCTACTTCCTCTTGCTCTAGATGATCCACCAGCTTGGGAAGATTCGGTCTCGTGTTATACCGGTGCGTCAGCTTGTCTTCAAAATAAATGAAGAAAAAGAGTTAGACCGCTGATCAAGAAGCTCTGAACAAAACCTGCTTATGCATATGATGCATACAATGTTTGTGTATATGATTTATTTTTAATCAGAGGAACTTCATAGAGATCTATTTGCAAATATTTGGAAATATTAATCTTTTTGGACATATATGGAATACTCATAGCAATAATATTTGGAAAATTTTTACACCAATGAAGAAGTACAGTCTTGGTAACCAAATACAATACACGAGAGAAGGAAAATAAACATCCTATGGAACCCTAGAAACAATCGTCCAAAGCTCTTAAGACCGGAAGATAAGTTGCACGAAGCCTCTTCACCTCTCTCTCGTAGGCTGCTTCCATATCTGCCTTCTCCTTGGCGAGTCGATCGTACTTCCTCTTTCAAAATCTGGATGACTGAGGAAGAAGAGAAGTAACCCCATCATCAGGCTCATCAATAACCTGATGCTCCAGAAATTCTATCACAGCATCCTTATCTCTAAGCTGCTGAAGAAGCTCCTCTCGCTCACGAACCCAAGCACGCGAACGATCTTCATCTCTCAACTCCTCTACTCTTTGGTTAGGGAGGGTTGAAGGCCCAACCATAACCATAGGGGTAGGTCTTGGATAGTCGTAGGGCATGCGGTACTCAAGCGCACTCCTCCTCACCCAAGAGGTGTAGGGTTCCAAAGCAATACAATTCTTCGGACCAAGCTCTTTCTTTCCCTTCCTATGAATCTTGCACCAAGCGCGGACCATTCTGCCCTTCAATTTCTGGGGATCTTTACCCTCTTGAAAGAACACACCTTCTAACAAAATGTTATTAGGTTTATCCTTTAAGGGGAACCCAAGCTGACGGCGAGCCAAAATAGGGTTGTAGTTAATTCCACCAATGTACCAAGAAGAGGCACGTTGGAGAATTCACCACAAGAGTCAATAATCTGCACACCATCATACACACGGTTATACCAAAAGATATCATCATTAGTGAGAGACATAAGTCTCGTGGACCATCGTAGACATCCTTTGTTCTCCTTGAAAGCGAGCGTCTGAGGCAAGTGCGAAATAAACCATTTGTACAACAGAGGCAAACAGCACACAATGGTATCACCACCCTTTGCATTCCTCATATGCAAAGAGAAATAAGTGTCACCCAACAGAGTAGGAATGGGATTAAGAGTAAAGAGAATCCTAATAGAGTTCACATCCACAAAATTGTCGATGTTGGGAAATAACACTAGCCCATAGATGAGAAGTACAAATATGGCCTCAAAGGCGTCCTCACTCATGGCCTTCCTAAACAAAGTAGCTTGAGCGATGAGGAAATCAAATGGGAGACCTTGAATTCCACCTTTGGTAGTCATATGAGCACCAATATCAGATACATCTATATGAAGCAGATCAACAATCTCTTGGGAAGAAGGAACCCTCTCTAAGCCAATGAACGACAACTGATCCAAGATAGGTATACCCACAAGATAGGCATACTCTTCAAGTGTAGGCAAAAGCTGGAAATCCGGAAAAGTGAAGCAACGGTACAGAGGATCATAGAACTGCACTAGCACACTCATCAGGCCTTCATCCACCTGAGTAGAAAGAATAGACAGAAGCTTCCCATGGCGAGCTTTGAACTCCAAGGGATCCAATACATAAGATGTCAAACTCCTTAACTCTTTCAAGTCGGGTTGTCTGAAACTATACTTATTCGTATTCCTTCTTTGCTTATCCATGTCTGAAAATTTGCAAATAGACCTCTTAAGTTCCTTGAAAATTTTCTCATTGTTGATGATATGGATGCGTATGAATGCATGAATGCATGGATGCAACAATCACACTCAAGGATCAAACAAGTCACGCCACACAAAAGTCACAGGATGGATCAAGTCATCCTCAATATCAATCATCCTATTTGGTGGATTATGGTTTATACCTTATCAACACCCAAGTTCCATTGATATTAAGGATATACGAGAACAGATCAACCACGAATCAAGGGTTTATTGCAAGTCACGAGCATGGAGTCTTGGTTAAGAACCACCCAATGGGAGTGTATTATGGTTAAACCTGACAATCATGTTCTAAAATAGGTTCCCATAGTCATCATCTCATCTTTTAGATATTATCGGATAAAATGAATACTCGTATTCCAAATATATTCTCAAGAGAGACTGTTATGAGTGTCGTATCGCGTAGCAGCCATATCAAATCTTGCACTTGAAAGACCTTCACACTACGTCCTAAAATAGGCCAAGATGGGCTAGGTAATCTAAGGTCATTGGCTTCTAAGGTTCCCATTGGAAAGAGCAATGCCTAACCACGACTACTCGTGTGACATTATTGATCCCAACAAGACCTCCACCAAGTGAATGGGCTTGCAAGTCAACTTGCTAAGGAATAACTCCACACAAGTCAACAAGACTATGTCATTCTCCTATCATAATTGCACTCGAATTCGGGTATAGAACTCATCTCACAAGAGACCACCAAGCACACAAGCAATTGATACATATCAAGCAATTCATACATTACAAACAATACAGTCATCCCAAATTTGCACAAAAATATGTCACAAATAAATATAAACATACAATACAACAAAGGCAAAAAGTAGGCTAAACCCACTAGGAAGCAATGGCCTTCCCAGCAGATTCGCCACTTTTCTGTAGCGTGGTATTCGTTACCTTTAGATTTATTGACTAAATCAAAAGAAAGCATACAATTCGTGTCGCCACCGCACTTCTATTTATTGAAAGGAAAGGTTAGAAAGCGAACAAAAACCAAGTAAGAAGTTTTATCAAATCAAAAACTAATAAAAATGTCAGAGATCTGGGTAAGGGGGTTGGTTATGCAATGGGAAGGTTTTAAGCACCCAAAACATCCTTAGTACTCTAAGGGAGCCCTTTTTGCAAAGTGTATTGTAGGTTGGTATTTTGTGAAAAGATTTGTGCAAACATGATTGGGGAGATGAGAAAAGAATATACATTATTTACAATTTTGTTGTTTGAATGGATGAACCCATTGCCTACGCACCATCACAAAGGTAGGATCAAAACCTCGTAGTTCGGGGTAAAAATCTCAAAAGATTGGTGAATTAAGTTGACCAAAAGCCTTAAGGTCTTTTGTTATCAAAGGGAGAAAACTCAACCTAAACCAACAATCCACCATGTGGGGGATCCACCCTATAATAAGTATGGAAGACTTATAGTCCAATCACTAAGGATAAGGTGAGGTTTACATCAACCACTATGATAACTCAAACCTATGGCTAATGTTTATGAAAAAGGTTTTAACAAAGGTGGCCATTGGAACCACAAAAACAACTTGAAGTGAGTTGTATTTACAAATTAGAATTATTCACAAAAATGAGGTCAACGTTGACTTAAGATTTATTCATAATGACTATTATGAGAAGAGTTTAAAAAAATCAAAGGCATAAGGCCTAGGTTTCTGATTTGAAAACAATGTCAAAGTTTGCACAAAATGAGTTTGGCTTGGGTTTGAGTGGAGAGAAGAAGAGAAAGGCTAATCCTAAACATGCAAAGATGAGAGAAGAGATAAAACCTTGGATTTCCCTTTCTTGAGATCATAAAGATGATTCAAGATGCTCCTTTCCTTTGGACTTAGCAAGCAACAAGCAATCAAAACAAATATTATATTCAAGCTCCTAGGATCTCCATTTGGCTTGTCTCTCATAACTTGGCTATTAATGACAATGGTCCTTCTTACTATCTCAAGATGGAATCCCTATCACACAAGAACAAACAATCAAAAGGTTCACAACACAAATAAGTGAAATGGACAAAGAATGAGTTTAGATTAGGGGTCCTTTGAAGTTAACTTTAAGATTTATCATTCTAAAGGCATGAGGCCTAGTTGCTCTTTAACCAGTTTAGCATTCTAAATGAATGAGGCCTAGTTGCTCTTGAACTCCATTAAGCATAGGTAAGGTCCTAATTCTAAGTCCTTTCTCCTTTTTGCATTGGGTTCACACAAACAATCACAAAACAAACACAAAGCAACAACATATTTATATACAATAATGAGCTCAAGTGAGCAAAAGGAAAATAGCATAAACATAAAATATAAGCTCAAGTGAGGAAAGGGAAAAGGCAATATGAATAAATGAGCAAGAAAGTAAATTGCATTAATGTAAATTGCAAGAATTAAATGCTTGAATTAAAGTTAGTATTAGTAGTTAATGTTAGTGTGTCATAAGAAAATTTAGCGTTATGTTAAGCAATCGTAGGTGGACTAATGTAGTAGTCACACCTATCTGAGGTCGGTCAATAAAACTATAGGTAAATAAACACAAGTTAGAGATCATGGCTAGTAAGCTAAGCTCCTACAACTTGCAATGCCAAAAGAAAAGAACGAAGGCCTTGTATGGACTTTAGGTTTTTTTCTTGACCAAGAAGAAACCTATCTTGGACACAAAGCAACTCACTTGATCTTTGATCAAGTTGAGTTTGATTTGGATAAAAGAAGGTTAAACCTATCATATGTCAAGACTAACCACAAATCATTAACTCATTGGCCAAAATAAAAAGAAGAAGAAGATGAAGATGAAATGAAATGAATAAATGAGAATTCAAAAGACATAATCAAAACACAGTGATCAAATGTGAATGAAATCATCATCAACCAATGTAAAACAGAAGAGAATTGAAGATTAGAGGTCAACAAAGTCAAACATATTTTTTGGTATTTTTTGAATTAAAATAAATGCAAAATTTAAAATGGACAAAGTATGGTCAAACCTCAAATTCAATTCAAATCAATTTGGATAAGTCCAATTGAATCATCATAGGTCTAACATGGTCAAACAAGGTTTGACAAATTTTCCAAACATTTTTTGAAAACAAAAACTATTTTAAAACAATTAAAAATCCTGAAAAATAACACAAATGAATTAAAATCTCAAATAAATTAACAAATTGATGAGAATATTTTTCATAGATTTATCATGATCCATATGTGTTAAGAAAATATTTTTGGAATTTTTGGATATCAAAAAGTAATTAAAATGAATTAAAAACTATTAAAAACAAAATAATTCACAAAAATAATATATGTAATCACAAAAATAATTAAAAATCGGATTATGAAACTAGGTTTTTAAAGAAAATTTTTGCAATTGGTCTCATATTTTTGTGATTCCAAATAAAATAGTTATGAATTTTTGAAATAAAAGGGAATAAAAGAAAATAAAACAGAAAGTAGAAAAAAGAGAAAAATCAGGGAGCGCTGGATCTAGCTCATTAAATGACATGGACACATCAGGCGGTCCAGAAGCGCGCTCCCACCATGGTATCGAGTCCAACGTGTCACAAAGTGTTTTAAAACAAGTCAAATAAAACAATGGTTGAGATTAGAACGTGCGAGTGAGATCCAAAGGCCATGGTGCATCCACGTGGGGATGGTGGTGGAAACCACCATCTTCTCCGGTGGAGCAACCAACTCCGGCCACCAGTTGCAGGTTTTTGAACCTCAACTAAAATGCACGAGCCAGGTATCAAAATGAAGCTGAGGTGATGTACATCACCCCTGTAACCTTGGATTGTTCTCAAGATCTCTATCAAGTGAGAAATCTGAGCTTGAACATCCAGGTATGCAAACTGAAAAGCTTCAAAACATGAAATCAGAGCCACCACTGGCTTGCCTCTTGCTCGAGGACTTCAGAAAACCATTTGAACACAAGCAATTCACATTGTATGATGAGATTCAGATCAAAGTAGTTGGATCATATACCTTTGAAGAGCAGCTTTGATCAGCACGATTCCTTCCAACTTTTGTTCCCAATTTGATCTTTAGATGTGATATGAATGCAAGGCTAAGGAATAAGTCTTGAAGATCAACTGATTTTGTTGAAATTCAAGCTTGAATTGAGAAAATAAAAATCACAATTCCTTTGGTATGGTTGGGTATGGATTTTAGCAGAGCTTCAGATTTCCTTAAGGTTCCATTTTTAATGAGCAAAGCATTGTATTTATAGCTGGAGCTGATGCCTAGTGAGGGAAAACTCGTGTGCATGAAGCTTTGGGTCCTGCATGCATGGGACTGTACAGGCGTGATAACATGAAATTATATCATATTTTAGGACTTAATTCAATTAAATTATATTATTATTTATTTCAATTTATTGCATTTTATTAGATATTACGCGGTATTTCCTTTCTATTTGTCTCAGGTGTCTTATTTGAAGCACAAGTAAAAAAAGGAAGAAAAGGAGGTGCAAAAAGGAATGAAAAGGCCCAAATAGCAAAAGCCAAGCCCAGCCCAAAGAAGACACAGGCGTCGTGCCTGTGACGACCGCCACGGATGCTGTGACGAACGTCATGCTGCATACACATGGTGTGACGGACGTCACACCATCCCCCTAGATTTCTGCCTTCAGAGATGTTGAGAGTCCACGTTTACACGCTGAATCCTATTTCCACGGCGATGCATCCGTTACGTGAAGACTCCTTGACGCGGACTGCTTTGAAAACCGTTACGGAAAGCATCATTATAAATAGCAACTTTGCAAACCCTGCAGAGGTTCCACCCTTCCACGTTTCCACGCTTTTTTCCAGATTTCGGCATTTTTTCCAATTTTCTTTTCTTCAGCAGTTTGAGCATACCTTTTACATACCACTTTGGCAATTTTTATTGTTTTCTCTTGCAACTCTATTTTCCTCTCTAGCACTTAATTAATTTTCACATAATAGTTTCCACACCGGAAATTATTGTGTAACTTTTTCACCGGATCTAACCTTACGTTAGAATCTAGTTTTTTTTATTCCTTCGTTTTAATTTGTTGGTTAGTTGAAGAATTCAAGAACAAATCCTACCGGCTTGTGGTGGAGTGTTCAAGACTACTGTTTAAATTATTCAGGTTCATTATTGTTTAATGCTTTGTTTTATTATTTATTTATATTATTTGCTTGAGATGAGTCTGTTTATGCATGATAATTATTTAAGTTCGTTTAGCATGTCTGGCTAATTCCCCTAGATATCGGTATGTAGAGTAAGCGGAATAAGGGATCAAAACTAAGTCGGTTTAATTAAATTTGAAATAAAAATCACTCTTTTTACGGTCTCAGTTTATAGGTTTAATAACAAAGTTTTTATACGAGAGTAAAGAACATAAAGAGGTTAAAATCAATAAAGCGAAAGTTTGAGGTTTTAACTGGACAGTGTAAATTGGATATTAATTCTAGATCAGGGCGAGAGCAATTTTTAGAGTTAATTAAATTCTAATCTTTTCCAAAAAGTATTTTTAAAGATTGAATGTGAGGACGAGAGTTAAGCATTCAAATTTAATTGTATAACCTAAATCAACAGAGCGAGAGTTTGAGATAAGGGTGTTTAAACGGTTAGTGTTTTCTTAAAAAGAGTTTCTACGGACTTTATTGCTTTCAAAAAATGGTTTTTGACTTAATTATAAGTGACAGCTACGTTAAAATAAAATCATGGTTTATTCAACAGAGCGAGAGTTTGAGATAGAACTTTTAATCAATAAAGTCAACTGAAATGATTTATTTTAAAACCAAGAAACCGACAAAGAATTGATTCCCTAATTACGACGAACTACATACCGATATCCGTTTATTTGATATTTAATTTAGATTCTATTTTTTTAGTTTTAGCTTTTCCCCAAACAATCAAACATTATCCACCTTAGCTTTACGAAGTAACCTTAGATAACGGTATATCGATTCATAAGTCCCTGTGGGATCGATCTCTTTTAAAACTACGCGATAGAACTGTGCACTTGCAGTTTGTACCCCAAATTCGACTCATAAAGTCGCGATCAAGTTTTTGGCGCCGTTGCCGGGGACTTTTGTTTAGTCGATATCGTAACTCTTTCGTTACGCTGTAGAGACTAAGGTTTCTTTTTCTTTTCTTTCTATCGTCGATTTGTATGCCACGCACTCGCTCACAAGGCGAACCGCTCTATTTACGAATCAACGATATCGAACTATATCTCCGAGTCTTACGACGAATTCGGGAATATCGTGCTGCAAACAATCTCCCTCCTGTCGAACTTCCTGATTTCAAAAACATTTTCCCTTCGATACCCGAGATGGCAGAACCAGCTCGTGCTCTTAGAGATTACGCCGCTCCATCACAAGATGAGCCGCATTCAAGTATTGCTCCGCCCGCAATCGAAGCAAACAACTTCGAACTAAAACCTTCATTGTTGCAGGCAGTGCAACAGAACCAATTCTCTGGAAATCCTACCGAGGATCCAAACCTTCATTTATCCGTATTTGTCCAATACGCTGATACTGTTAAAGCTAATGGTGTCACTTCAGAGGCAATTCGACTTCGTCTTTTCCCTTTCTCATTAAGAGATAGCGCTAGAAGATGGCTTCAGTCTCTCCCTTCCAACTTTGTCACCACATGGAACGAGTTGAAGAAAGTTTTTCTTGCCCGATATTTTCCGCCAAGCAAAACAGCTATGTTAAGAGCCCAGATAAATGGATTTAAACAGAAAGATAATGAGTCTCTTTTCGAAGCATGGGAAAGATACAAAGACATGATGAGACTTTGTCCACACCATGGTTTAGAAGACTGGTTAGTAATTCACACATTCTATAATGGTCTCTTGTACAACACAAGGTTAACAATAGACGCCGCTGCAGGTTGTGCACTAATGAACAAACCTTATGCTGATGCTTACCAGCTTATCGAAAGCATGGCCCAAAACCACTATCAGTGGGGAACCGAACGAACAATGGTGGAAAAACCTCAAACGAAAACCGGCATGTACGAGATAAGTAACCTTGATCATGTTAATGCAAAAGTGGATGCTCTGGTCCAGAAAATTGAAAGTTTAAATGTATCACCTCCAACCGTCGTGGTTGCTATAACTCAGAATTGCGAAGTCTGTGGAATCCAAGGTCACACTCCTACAGATTGTCAACTCTTAACAGGAATCCAAGCAAAACAAGTGAACTATGCTCAAGGAAGCCCCTACTCGAATACCTATAACTCAAATTGGAAGAACCATCCAAACTTTTCATATAAGAGTAATAATGCTTTGTACGCACCTGGACAGTCTCCAAATCAAGCCCCAGCTATACCTCCGGGATATCTGAAGCCGAACCCATCTACACATAACAATAACGCCCCTAGGAAATCCAACTTGGAGATCATGATGGAAAACCTTATAGCTTCTCAACAACAAACCAATAAAGATTTCTTAAACCAGAATGTATACACTGGTGAACAAATTAAACAACTAGCAAGTAAAGTAGATGCCCTGGCTACTCATAACAAAATGCTGGAAACACAAATATCACAAGTAGCTCAACAACAAGCGCCTACTGCTGCCCCAACTGGTACATTTCCTGGACAGCCCCAACCTAACCCGAGAAGCCACGCTCATGCAATCATATTAAGAAGTGGAACGGAAGTGGAAGGACCATCTGATCCAAGGATAGGAAACCAAAACCCTAAAAAGCCAACTGAGGAAGAAAATAGACCTAAGGAAAAGGAAGAGAGTAATAAGGAAACCATAGAAAAGAAGGAACCTTATGTACCTCCACCACCTTATAAACCACCTGTCCCTTACCCTCAAAGGCTTGTTAAAACCAAAGATGCGGGCCAATTTAAAAAATTTGTTGACCTCCTTAAACAATTAAACGTTACAATCCCGTTTACAGAAGCTATTACGCAAATGCCCTCATACGCCAAGTTCTTAAAAGAAATTCTTTCCAATAAAAGGAAACTTGAAGATAGCGAAACCGTTACACTCCCTGCCGAATGTAGCGCTATAATCCAGAACATGCCTCCTAAACTCAAGGATCCGGGTAGTTTCTCTATACCCTGTCACATAGGAAAATTTGTCATCGACAAAGCCTTATGCGATTTAGGAGCCGGAATTAGTGTTATGCCTTTATCCATATGCAAGAGACTGGAAATGGGAGAATTAAGACCAACCAAAATGTCTGTGCAACTAGCAGATCGTTCTGTTAGATACCCTGTAGGAATTCTTGAAAACGTTCCCGTACGCATAGGTCAATTCTACATCCCAACTGATTTTACAATTATGGACATTAGAGAAGATGATATTACACCCATTATACTGGGAAGACCGTTCTTAGCAACTGTCGGTGCAATCATAGACGTAAAACGAGGACGACTCACCTTCGAAGTAGGAGAAGAGAAAATTGAGTTCATTCTTTCCCAATTTTTGAAAGCACCTGCAATAGAAGATACATGTTACTTCATGGATATCATCGATGAATGCATAAAAGAAACAGAGTTAGAAAAGGACAAATCATCTGACTGTCCTGTAGAAGACAAACTTAACCAATGTTTAGCAATAACACCGGACCCTACGCAATGCCTTAAGAAACCAACCCTAGATCTGAAAACACTTCCCAAGAATCTGAGATATGAATTCCTAGACTTAGAACTTGAACGACCTGTGATAGTTAATGCTGACCTAGGAAGACTCGAAACAGAAAAACTCCTGCATATCTTAAGAAAATATCCAACCGCACTAGGTTACAACATCACCGATCTTAAAGGAATAAGTCCTTCTATTTGTATGCACCGCATCATGCTAGAAGAAGACTGTAAAACTTCTAGAGAACACCAGAGGAGACTAAATCTGATCCTGAGTGAGGTAGTGAAGATGGAAATAACCAAGTTATTAGAGGCAGGTATTATATATCCTATATCTGATAGCAAATGGGTTAGTCCTGTACACGTAGTACCAAAGAAAGGTGGTATAACAGTCATTGAAAATGAAAAAGGAGAAACTATAACCAAACGAATCGAATCGGGATGGAGAATGTGCATTGACTATAGGAAACTAAAAAAAGCAACCCGAAAAGATCACTTCCCTTTACCATTCATTGACCAGATGCTAGAGCGATTGGCAAAACATTCACATTTCTGTTATCTAGACGGTTATTCAGGCTTCTTTCAAATACCAATTCACCCAGATGACCAAGAAAAGACAACATTCACGTGCCCTTTTGGTACCTTCGCTTATAGACGAATGCCGTTTGGCTTGTGTAATGCTCCTGCAACTTTTCAAAGATGCATGATGGCAATTTTCGCCGATTTTCTCGAAAACATCATGGAAGTATTTATGGATGACTTTTCCGTATGCGGACAAAGTTTTGAAGAATGCCTTGAGAACCTAGAAAGAGTTCTTGAGCGATGTGTAAAAGTAAACTTAGTACTTAACTGGGAGAAATGCCACTTTATGGTACAAGAAGGAATTGTTTTAGGACACATTATATCAAATAGAGGAATTGAAGTAGACAAAGCCAAAATAGAGGTAATCGAAAACCTTCAACCCCCTAAAACCGTGAGAGAAGTACGAAGCTTCTTAGGACACGCCGGTTTTTACCGACGATTCATCAAAGACTTCTCTAAAATAACTAAACCTTTAACCGGACTATTGATGAAAGATGCTGAATTCATATTCGACAATAACTGTTTAGAAGCATTTCAAACGCTTAAGCAAGCATTGATCTCCGCACCCATAATGTAGACACCCGACTGGAATGTACCATTCGAAATAATGTGCGATGCCAGCGATTACGCTGTAGGTGCTGTTTTAGGACAACGAAAGGATAAAAAGCTTCATGTCATATATTACGCAAGTAGAACTCTAGATGAAGCACAGATGAATTATGCCACAACCGAGAAAGAACTCCTAGCAGTTGTGTCTGCGCTAGATAAATTTCGTTCTTACTTAGTCGGAGCCAAAATAATAGTTTACACTGACCACGCTGCTATCAAATACCTCTTAACAAAAAAGGATGCTAAACCTAGACTCCTAAGATGGATTTTGTTGCTACAAGAGTTCGATTTGGAAATCAAAGACAAGAAAGGAACTGAAAACGTAGTAGCAGACCACCTCTCTAGACTTGAGAACCTTGAACCGGAAAGAACATCAATTAATGATGATTTCTCGTACGATAAACTTATAGCTACTTTGGAAGAGAATAACTCTGACAAGCGAGTAGAAACCACCTTAGCTATATCTGTTACGCCATGGTACGCTGATCTCGTCAACTATTTAGCTGCCGGAATAGTTCCACCTACTTTATCCAACCAGCAGAAGAAACGATTCTTCTATGACATAAAACACTATTACTGGGATGATCCCTTACTTTTCAAAAGAGGCCCCGATGGTATTTTCCGTCGATGTATACCCGAAAAAGAGGTAGAAAATATAATCCAACACTGCCACTCCGCTCCTTATGGTGGACACGCAAGTACATCCAAGACCTGCTCTAAAATCCTACAATCCGATTTTTATTGGCCAAGTATATGGAAGGACGTACATGCGGCTATTAAGGAATGTGACAGATGTCAACGCACAGGAAACATATCTAGACGTGACGAGATGCCACAAAAAGGTATTTTGGAAGTAGAGATTTTCGACGTGTGGGGAATAGACTTCATGGGACCTTTTCCATCCTCTTTCGGTAACAAATACATACTTGTGGCAGTAGACTACGTTTCAAAATTGATCGAAGCTATAGCTTCCCCAACAAATGACACCCGAGTAGTAACTAGACTCTTTAAGAATATAATATTTCCGAGATTTGGCATCCCAAGAATAGTAGTCAGTGATGGTGGATCACATTTCATATCCAAGGTACTCGAAAAACTACTATTTAAGTATGGCGTAAGGCATAGAGTAGCGACACCTTACCACCCGCAAACCAGTGGGCAAGTGGAAGTGTCCAACAGAGAGATTAAAAAAATATTAGAAAAAACAGTCGCCACCTCAAGGAAGGATTGGTCATTAAAACTACCAGAAGCTTTATGGGCGTATCGAACTGCTTATAAAACCCCCATAAGGACGACCCCATTTAAGCTCATTTACGGAAAATCCTGCCACCTACCGGTAGAATTAGAACATAAAGCCTATTGGGCTATTAGAAATCTGAACCTAAACTATAAGGCCGCCGGCGAAAAGAGAATCCTTGACATAAACGAATTAGAGGAACTCAGAAGAGACGCCTATGAAAATGCCAGAATCTACAAAGAAAGAACAAAACAATGGCATGACAAGCGCATATCAAGGAAAATCTTCAAGCAAGGCGATACAGTCCTTTTATTTAACTCTAGGCTAAAGTTATTTCCGAGAAAACTACGATCCAGATGGTCAGGTCCTTTTCATATCACTAACATCTTTCCCAGTGGAGCGGTAGAAATTAAAGGAAAATCCACAGAACCGTTCACCGTAAACGGGCAACGTCTAAAACACTATCACTGTGCGGAAACCAACGAAGATTCGCAAATCCTACACTTAGACGAAATGCCTCCAGAAATTATAGATTGTAATTGATTGTTTTTATGTCGAGCTTGCGACATTAAACAAAGCGCTTAGTGGGAGACAACCCACAAATATTTTATTATTTCCTTATTCTATTATTATTTTTCTATTTTTTTTCCTTAATCATTCTTTTAATTTCTGTTTAGTATTCATTCTTAATTTATATTAATTTATTAAAAACTTTTCTTTTCTTTCGGCCTTTGGCCAAACCCTGACTATAACTCATGTTTTCTTTTCTCTAGCTAACACTAACCAGATGGGACAAATTGACCGTATGGGTATCAAATTAAGAGGAATGACTCACAAACTAAAATTTGAAGAACTAGCCACGAGAGAGATGCTACCTAGTTTATATGCTGATGACTGGGCTATGACTGCCCTTGGACTAAGAGAAAGTGTCCTGTATTTGCTGAATCAGATAGGGTGGGAAACATCTCCTATCCTACGACATTTCGTCACCTACCGGAGACTAACACTAGAATTCCTTAGCTCCCTAATCTATCTACCCAGCCATGGAAAAGGAATTAGCAGAGGTTTTATCCAATTCAGAATGTTCAACATGGAGTACCAATTTAATATTAGAGACTTTACCAACCTTTTGGGTTTCCCTACCTCCCTTGATACATTCACAGTGAGCCAGGAAGAACTTTTTGAATATAGAGAACTCGAACACTTTTCGGGTAGCTTGACTGGAAATGACGATCCCGAGGAACATGAGTTTCTCTCTGGAAACATACATAACCCGACCTTCCGCTACTTCCATAGGATCCTGACCCACACCTTATTTGGACAGAAGCCATACAGTACTTCAGTTTCACGTGATGAACTCTTCATCATATTCTGTGCTTCCCAGAACCGTCCAGTAAACGGTGTCACCTTTATGCTAGCAAATTTAGACCACCTTATCCAAGATGAGCGAGCACCTATTAGAGTAGGCGGTTTGATAACCATGATTGGTAATGCTATTGGATTACGTCAGCCTATGCTTGACTTAAGCCCCTTCTGTGGCATTACTACTATGAGTATACCCTTCCTCTTCAATGCCATGTTTATAGAAAACCAAGGGTCTGACGAGTTCGAGCTTATAATTAATGACCAAGTTCTTTGCCTATTCACCTTACCCAATCCCAGGACTAATGTTCATAACCGCAGTAACTGGCTCTACAATCTGAACGCGACACCCTCTCCTGCTAGATCCACTGAATCCATCCAGGACTATGAGATTTGTGATGACCAGATCCCTTATGTTGAATCTGACCCTCAGACACCATCTGGCTATTATGATATTGACCCTCCTCCTCAGCCTGTTCAAACCGAAGAATCAGCAATATCCGACCTCCGACATCATATGCCCGGAACTGATTATAACACCGCCATTGAAGCTTTGATGTCAAAACAAGGCGCCCTAAGAGAAGAGTTTACTGAAATGAGACACGAAGTTCTAGGATACATGAGCAGTATGACAAATCAATTTCACGAGTTGCTATACCATGTTAACTCTTTTGCTCCTCCGGCCAGAGATCGTGCAGATGGATAGAAATTATTTTCTTAGTTATTTAGTTTTAAGTTAGATTATTCATTAATGTTATTTGAATTCATGTTCGCATTTGTTTCCCTTTCGCATTTTTTGTTTTTTCCAATATTACATTATGATCATTTTATTTGAAGCTATTTATTTAATTTTATTATGCAATAGCTATTATGTTCTCTACTGTTGCTACCTATGACTTATTATTATACAAAGTAGAATAAGCATGCAGGAGAAATTAAATTGCAGAATAAATCAATCAATAGCATAACAAACAAAAAATAATAATATATAATAACTTACCTGAAGGACGCTAGCTGAACATTAGCCAAACAGACAGTGTGACGAGCGTCACACATTCTGTCACGGACGTCACGCTAAGTACCTGTGACGCCCGTCATGCACCTGTAACGAGCGTAACGCCCTTCAGACTAGGTGAACGTTAAGGAGCCGTTGGAGACGAACGTTACACCCCTTCAACTTTTTACCTTCCCCATTTATTCACATTTACCCACAATTATTCACTTTTCAACCACCTATTTTTCCAACTTCCAAAAGTTTTCCTATAAATACCCACCAAACCTTTCTTCATTCACCACAAACCACTTTCTTCTATCAAACACTTTTCTTTTCTTTCCAATTTACCTCTTTCAGTTCATCCATCAGTATGGCGGGTAACCAGAATTTCGAAAATATCATCTTCCGAACCGCAGATGAAAATTATCAAAGGGAGCAATACGAGCGTTTCCAACAGCGAGGCGTCGTCTCCACCAGGTATCCTGATTTTACTTGTTTACCACAATTAGGATTACTCCAAGGCATCGAATGGATGCTCCGTCAAGCCGACTTAACCTTTCTGTGCACGCATAATCAACCCACTTACCCCTCCCTAACCTTAGAATTCTTAAGTTCATACGCATACACCACTCCCGCCGGTGAAGACGGATTCTTAACCGGTACCGCAACCTTCCGTATGTTCAACACCGAGTACTCCTTAACCCAAAACCAGTTGAGTACCATGCTACAATTCTCCACAGAAGGCCAAGTCTACCCCATAATCCCTCCCGACCTAAACTGGAACACAGTTGCCGTTTTCACCCTTTTTAAGAAAATATCCGGTCTAGATGCCTACAACTGGAAAGAACTCCTTCTTTCCCACATACATAATCCAACCATCAGATATTTTATCCGCATCTTACAGAACACAGTTTTTGGTAGACCAAACAACAGCAAGGTCAACGCAAAGGAACTTTTCTTCCTCGAGTGCGTCTTCGAACCGCAGGCTAAGGTAAACGCTGCCTCTTTTCTATTTCATCATATCCGCACCTTATGTGCTAGAGGCCGTCAACCCTTTGTCATTGGTGGATTAATAACCACCATAGCACTAGGCTTAAACCTAGGGGACCGCCTCCAAACCTTAGAAGCTTTATCTCCCCTATTTATGGATATAGCCTACTGTCGATCCAGCCGCCTGATTAAGAACAGAGTAGGCGGAGGATATTATCTTATGGTGAACAACCAGGCTTTTCCAAGTGTTGTTCTCCCCAACATTTCCCTAACCGATGTCACCAATCCCAACCGCCACCTCTATGATCTGAATGCTCCCGAAGCTACCGAGCCTTCGCATACAAACCCACCCGAAGACGAGTTTGAAGACATGGAACAAGGTGATCCTACTCCTGCACAACAATCTGGCCCATCCTCACGTCGTCGACGACGAAGGCC
Organism: Lathyrus oleraceus; assembly: GCF_024323335.1. Classification (NCBI taxonomy): domain Eukaryota; kingdom Viridiplantae; phylum Streptophyta; class Magnoliopsida; order Fabales; family Fabaceae; genus Lathyrus; species Lathyrus oleraceus. Next base: position 208,587,803 of record NC_066582.1, read on the forward strand.
TGCAACCAACGACGACATCATGGATGCTATTGATGGTATGCAAGCACATAATCTCGAAATGATGCAACTAATGCGCCAAATGCAACAACAGCAGGCAGAAAGGAATAACATAACCGATCAGCGGTTCACTGAGTTATTTAGCAGGTTCGACAACTTAGACTTACGTCAGAGATCACCAGGCCCAAGAACAAGAGGCGGAAGGCAGCCTTAGTTGTAGTTTCTTTTTCCTTTCCCTATTGTATTTCATTTCCTTAAAACATTGGGGACAATGTTTCATTTAAGTGTGGGGGGGAAAACCTTGTTCTTTCAACCTTCCCTTTTCAAGTATGTTATTTTCCCTTTCATTGTTATTTCCCTTTCTTATTAAAAAAAAAAAATTATTATAATATAGATTTATTTTAAGTCAAGTCCCTAGTGTGAAAAATTCTTATTATCTATTCCCCTCAATTTCCTTGAGCCATAACAAAAATTTAACACACCCAATAAGTATAAAGGTCGCTTATTTTATAAAACTTGAGTGAAATCAAGACAAAAATTATTACCATAACAACGCTCTAAGAACCTCAACACGTTAGATCAGGATAAGTACATATTATACCAATCCCTTGAACTTTTAGTTTTATAGTAACCCCGAGTAGTTTATACAAGAAGTCAGCACCATCTTAATAGCAAACTACGTGGAGGGCCAATGAATATAAGTGAATGATTCCCAAAGTAACATAAAAAAATATAAATATATCAGGAAATGCACTAAGTAAGTTAGGTGATCCTTACCAGATCATTTAATCTAAAGGTTGCAGATCATACAAAAGCATAAGATGAAAGATCCATTATGAGTTGGTTCAGCAGGTATCTGGTACTGAACTTGGTAGGGCAGACTACGGTCCGATCCCCCGCAATTTGCAATGGACTGAATAACGAAGTTATCCGACTTATGTACCAGAACTTCAAGCTAAAAAGGGAATCAGAATCACTAACCGGTTACTCCACTATGTGCGCGAAAAGATAAAGGGCTTAATGTGATTTCGCTAGAATGAAAACAGGTGAAATAAGAGTAAAGGAACTAGGATAGCTATCATAGTGTACTTGAACTGATTTTCATAAGGCAGGGTTATCTAGGTTGTGACGGTGGTTGTTGATGTCGAGATTTAACTCAAGTTACCTCTAAACAAAGTTTACATGCAACCTAATACGAATTGACGTGTGTTTTGAAATTTCATCTGGCTAAAACCTTTAACGAGTTCTATACTGAATTTTGCTTGAGGACAAGCAAAGATCTAAGTATGGGGGAGTTTGATAACATGAAATTATATCATATTTTAGGACTTAATTCAATTAAATTATATTATTATTTATTTCAATTTATTGCATTTTATTAGATATTACGCGGTATTTCCTTTCTATTTGTCTCAAGTGTCTTATTTGAAGCACAAGTAAAAAAAGGAAGAAAAGGAGGTGCAAAAAGGAATGAAAAGGCCCAAATAGCAAAAGCCAAGCCCAGCCCAAAGAAGACACAGGCGTCGTGCCTGTGACGACCGCCACGGATGCTGTGACGAACGTCACGCTGCATACACATGGTGTGACGGACGTCACACCATCCCCCTACATTTCTGCCTTTAGAGACGTTGAGAGTCCACGTTTACACGCTGAATCCTATTTCCACGGCGATGCATCCGTTACGTGAAGACTCCTTGACGCGGACTGCTTTGAAAACCGTTACGGAAAGCATCATTATAAATAGCAACTTTGCAAACCCTGCAGAGGTTCCACCCTTCCACGTTTCCACGCTTTTTCCAGATTTCGGCATTTTTTCCAATTTTCTTTTCTTCAGCAGTTTGAGCATACCTTTTACATACCGCTTTGGCAATTTTTATTGTTTTCTCTTGCAACTCTATTTTCCTCTCTAGCACTTAATTAATTTTCACATAATAGTTTCCACACCGGAAATTATTGTGTAACTTTTTCACCGGATCTAACCTTACGTTAGAATCTAGTTTTTTTTATTCCTTCGTTTTAATTTGTTGGTTAGTTGAAGAATTCAAGAACAAATCCTACCGGCTTGTGGTGGAGTGTTCAAGACTACTATTTAAATTATTCAGGTTCATTATTGTTTAATGCTTTGTTTTATTATTTATTTATATTATTTGCTTGAGATGAGTCTGTTTATGCATGATAATTATTTAAGTTCGTTTAGCATGTCTGGCTAATTCCCCTAGATATCGGTATGTAGAGTAAGCGGAATAAGGGATCAAAACTAAGTCGGTTTAATTAAATTTGAAATTAAAATCACTCTTTTTACGGTCTCAGTTTACAGGTTTAATAACAAAGTTTTTATACGAGAGTAAAGGACATAAAGAGGTTAAAATCAATAGAGCGAAAGTTTGAGGTTTTAACTGGACAGTGTAAATTGGATATTAATTCTAGATCAGGGCGAGAGCAATTTTTAGAGTTAATTAAATTCTAATCTTTTCCAAAAAGTATTTTTAAAGATTGAATGTGAGGACGAGAGTTAAGCATTCGAATTTAATTGTATAACCTAAATATACAGAGCGAGAGTTTGAGATAAGGGTGTTTAAACGGTTAGTGTTTTCTTAAAAAGAGTTTCTACGGACTTTATTGCTTTCAAAAAATGGTTTTTGACTTAATTATAAGTGACAACTACGTTAACATAAAATCATGGTTTATTCAACATAGCGAGAGTTTGAGATAGAACTTTTAATCAATAAAGTCAACTGAAATGATTTATTTTAAAACCAAGAAACCGACAAAGAATTGATTCCCTAATTACGACGAACTACATACCGATATCCGTTTATTTGATATTTAATTTAGATTCTATTTTTTTAGTTTTAGCTTTTCCCCAAACAATCAAACATTATCCACCTTAGCTTTACGAAGTAACCTTAGATAACGGTATATCGATTCATAAGTCCCTGTGGGATCGATATCTTTTAAAACTACGCGATAGAACTGTGCACTTGCAGTTTGTACCCTAAATTCGACTCATAAAGTCGCGATCAAGGCGCATGTGAGCCCCAAAATCAAGTGAATTTGCAAGTTGGTATCATTCTGAAGTGAAATGGACGTGCAATTATCCTTGTGTTTGCTTGTGCATGAGGATTTCAATTGAATTGCATATTTGGGCATAAAGGTTCGCCTCTTCGAAAGTCACATATAGAAAATCCAAACATGGGCATGTGAGTAATGGTTGGAAAGGTCTTGACATAATTAACAAAATCTATGTTGGGCAAAAATCCATTTGGAGTTTAGAAATTTGTGAAAACTGACCTTGAAGTTTGGTGTACAAAACATGTCTTTGAAAAATTTGCCAAAAGTGACCAACTTCAAGCCCTTCTGTTTCAGTGATTCAACCTTCAAATGGAAAAACCTCCAACATAAAAGTTGTATTTATTTTACATATAATTAATTTGGAATTAAATTTTGCATCATTTGTATTTTTGATGAGAAAGTTATGGGAACTTGAAGTTGGACTTTTTTTTCAATGCAATGGTTTTGGTCCAAAGTGACCTATAATGTTTTGTATTATCACATGTGTTTCTTTTAGGATTATGAATTTTTGTCAAACATAACATTTGAAGTAGACATATCAAGATTTCCAATGAAATTGGTATTACCTCAAAATCATAAAAAATGAAGAAGTTAGGTCCATGGGAAGTTGACCCAAAATTAGGGTTTCAGTCAAAATGAACTCCAATGTTTTGAAATGAATGATAACCTTCCAAGTTTTAAATGAATATTTGATGAACATGAAAGTTGTTGATATGGTTCTTAAGAAATTGTTTGCTCTTGGGGTCATATTCATTTGATAAACAAATCAAAAGTTAGGTCTCAGTGGATCTCAGATTGGTCAGATGACTTGACTGGTCAACTTTTCAAGGCGAAACTTCAAATCTTGATGAATGAATGATTGAGGATACTCACATAGGCTCATATATGCATAAAATAATGAATGAAATAACTTACCTTGATTGAATTTTATCATAGGTTGAGGTTGCTTCATGAGCAAGGCACAGTCAATGCATAGTTGAATTAGGGTTTCCTTGGGAAACAAGCCTCAAGCCCCTTGGTTTATCTTGATCAAATTGGAAAATTGAGATACTTGGGAGACATATATGATGATTAGGAGCTTTTTGAACCATTGTCATGCTTTCTTTCATCTTCATCCAGCCATTTCATTGAGCATAGGAGCCTCCTAGGAAAAAGGGATCTCATGAGTGCTTGAGCTTCAAAATAAAAAGAGTTAGTGACATATTTTTGTGCTTTTGGTTAGTAAAAAAAATAAGAAAAGCAATAATATACAATAAAATCATTCTTGGTGGTCTAAAACCAACTCACACAAGTCCCAACCCAAGGGTTAAGGAGCTACACATGCTATGATCCTTGAGGCAATGCAATGAGCAATGATATGATGCCATGAGGGATCTTAGGGTCAAAATTAGGGTCTTATAAGTCCACCAAACATTTTTTAGGTTTTTTTGTTGTTTATTAAGTATTTTAAGATCCTAATACCACAAACACAATCAAAATACACAAACAAAATATACACATACACAATGTATGGCTCAAATGAGCAAAGTGGAAATGGCATAAACATAAACAAGTTAAATGAAATGTAAATGTAAATGAATGATAAATGACTAGAAATCAAATTGCATAAAGTAAATGACTTGAAAGTAAAGCAATATTAATAAGATTTAGTCAAAGTTAATTGAATTTTAGTGATGTTTTAATTTTTTAATTGATTAAGTCATTGTTTGGAGAACACTCAACCATCTATTTACAAGCATGGATCCTTGACAAAATATATCTTCCATAGGAAGGAAAAAATTCCAAGTTTCACATAATACCATGAAAGATGGGAGACTTACAATCTCACTTACTAGAATATTATGCCTAGGATTGTAAGTCACCCATATTTCATGGTATTGTATGGAAAATTGGCCTTTTTTCCTTCCTATGGAAGATGTCTTGGTTCAAGGATCCATGCTGGTGAAAAGATGGTTGAGTGTTCTCCAAAGAATGACTTAATCAATTAAAAAGTAAAACACCACTAACATTCAATTAACTTTAACTAACATATGACTAACTTTTATTAATATTGCTTTACTTTCAAGTCATTTACTTTATGCAATTTAATTTCTAGTCATTTATCATTCGTTGACATTTACATTTCATTTAACTTGTTTATGTTTATGATATTTTCACTTTGCTTATTTGAGCCATATCTTGTGATTGTATATTTGTTTGTGTATTTTGATTGTACTTGTGGTCTTAGGACCTTAAAATACTTACTAAATAACAAAAACCCTAAAAGATGTTTGGTGGACTGTTGATCTTGATCTGAACTTTTGGACTTAGGATTAGGCAACATTCCCTGTACAAAAAGGACTTGGTCAATGCCAACATTTTTTAGACCAAGTTGTTGTGAACTGAGCCTTCATCTAATGCAAGTCTTGGGATTTATTTGAACTCATCTGCTACATTGTCTTGATGCAAATTGCTATTTTGATCTTGTATCTAATGCTTTATTCTGAGTGGATCAAGGAGTATTTTATCTGATACATAAGAAGACAAAGAAGACTGCTAGCAATGGGATTTTCTTGCTTGGATGTGGCTATCTTTATTTGATGCCTTGATCTTCATGATGTTGTGATATTTCTAATTTCTTGTTGATTATTGCTTGATTCAAAGTCCAAGGGAAAATGGGTTTCTATATGACATTCTTGTCTATTGGATTGCATCCCATTTGTCATATTTTTTCAACTCTTAACTTTTAATTTTATGCTTAATATTAGTCTCTTCATCTCCTCCCACTTCTTAAATTTCAAAATCTCTCCCCCTTTTCAAAAGCTTTATTTGCTTGTGATTTCAAACTTAGACCTTATTTCAAATAGAAACTTTGGCCTTATGCCATTGAATTTTTGAACTTATTTTTCTTAAATTAAACTTGTAAATAAATCTAATCATATTAACTTCAAATTTAAAAAGACAAAAAGAACTAACATCCCCATTCAAATTCTTTTGGCCCCTTTGTGCCCTTCTCAATTAAATTTTTGATTAGAAATAATTCACTCATTTTGAAATTGTTACCATGAACTACGAGGTTTTGATCCCTCATTTTTATGTTGGTACCTAGGCACAAGTCCGAAGGTCTTGTCAAACACAAAAATATAATCAATAAATTATTTTCTAATCCCCACAGTCTTTTTTCTCAAACATCATTTTATTCCAAAAACACATACACACATAAAAAGGGGTTGCCTAGGAGTACCTAGGACACTTTCAGTGCTAACACCTTCCCTGTATGTAACCAAGGCCCTTACTTATAATCTCTGGCATTTTATTAGTTTTGATTTGAAAACTTCTTACCTTTAGGTTTTGTTCGTACTTTTCCCTTTTCCTTTAGAAACAATAAAAGCATGGTGGTGACTCTGAGTTTATCGACGTCAAGTTTATCCATAGCTTGATGGTCATGAATCTACCGCTATAGAAATTAAGTGGCGACTCTGCTAGGGAGTAGTCCTCAGTGGGTTTAGCCTACTTTTTGATGTGCATATAATTGTATATTTGATGTTTGTATATTTGTTTGTATGATTAGTTCTAACCCGAAATTGAGTACAATTAAGATAGGAGGATGGTACAGTCATATTCAACTTGTGTGGAGTAGTCCTTAACAAGTTGGCATGAGACTCATCTACTCAGTGGAGACCCCTTTAGAGTTACTAATGTCACACAAGTTATTTATGGTTAGGAATCACTTTCTCTAATTAAGGGTCCAAGAAGCTGAGGACCGTAGAACATTTAACCCATCTTGGCCTATTTAGGACATAGTGCGGAGACTGTTCAGGTGTAGACCTGATAACAGTTGTTATACGATACTACACTCAGACTAGTTTCTCTTGAGAATATTATGGGTTGATGAGTCAGTCATCCTAACCTGTAATATTTGATAGATGGGATTAAGACTCTGGGAACTTGTTTAGAACATGATCAACAGGTTTTATATCCTTAGCATATGATCATGTCGATTCGCAAGTGCACGAATTACGTCAAAGTAACATAAAAGAATATCGATCCCACAGAGACCAATCGTCAATCTATCGATTACTATCGTTACGGTGTTTATCTAAGGCGGTATAAAAGAGATATTGGGTTTGCATAATAACGGTAAATAATAAATGCAGGTAAAGACAGGTTGAATGTAATTCACGTCAGTTAAGTGATGTTTCGATTGTCTAAATAGAACTACTTGTGAGGCAATATTTTTTACTCTTGAAAAGAATCCATTTAACAGGAACTGTTGCTTTCGCGTATTTAGAACCGAGTTTACCCTTAAATTAAGGCCTTTTATTGTCACTTATAAAAGGTGTGCAGAACGCTAAAGTAGTAAACCTATTTTTAAGAAATGAGACTCGTAAACTTAGTTGAAAAGTGATTTTGATTTGGAAAGTTTACCCACGGAGTTTCCTGATTTTAAATCTATTAACGCGTCCGAAAACAGTTTCAAAAATAGTTGTCCCTTAAAGTGATAAAGATTCCTAGTTACTAAGTCAGGGTGCTTTCACACTCCTCGAATAGTTAAAACTAACCAAGTCTGTTTTAGAAAACTCAAGTTAAAAATCAAAACAGCCTTTTAAGTATTTCTACAGATTTCAATATGTGAAACATTACTTTAACCGCGATCCTTACATTCTAACTTTTAAAAGATTTAGCCAGACATGGTAACACAAACTAGCACAACGGTGTTAATCATGATGAAAAGTTTGTTTTATAATGTGAGGCGTGGAGAGCGAGTAAAATGCGTAAAGTAAATAAAGTAAAGCGAGTGCGGAAAATAAATAAAGTAAAGTGAGTGCAGAAAATAAATAAAGTAGAGCGAGTGCAGAAAATAAATAAAATAAAAGCGATGCGGGAAATAAATAAAATAAAAGCGATGCGGGAAATAAATAAAATAAAAGCGATACGGGAAATAAATAAAATAAAAGCAACGCGGGAAATAAATAAATAAAGCGATAAATAAGAACCTACTCCAGACGGAGGCTTCGATTCTGGTACAAAAATAAACCTCCAACTCCTGAAGATAAAGACGACAACAACTCGAAGTGACCCAACTCAATCTCACAAAGGTGCGATAACCCCCCGATGTGACGGATTATCGCTATTACAAATGATAAATATATGCTTAGTGTTGTAAAACTAAGCTGGATGATTAGAAAACGAAATAGAATGAGCTATTTATAGAGGTTTCCAGCAGCTTTTAAAGACTATGGTGCCTTCCAACTTCCCCTTAATGGGAATGTGACTTCCAAAGATGGGGCCCGCCATCCCTTCATGGCGCCCGCCATGTGTGTAAATGGGGTGGATCATGGGAACGTGGCAGTTACCTCCTAGTTGAGGGTTGATGACTCATGGCTTCCCCTATAGCGGTCGCCATGTGCAACGCCATGTGTGTAATTTCGCCAAAAAACCCTAATTTTAGGTATTTTTGCTTCGTTTCTTCCAAAAGATTCTGAGAGTGCTAAATATTTGAAAACAAGAGAAAAGAGAGCATAATACAAACAAAATGATAATAAAGTCCTAATAAACATGTGAAATCCGACTCAAAAACACTGTGTAATTCAGTGTGATCAATTTCTCCCACACTTAAACCTTTGCTTGTCCTCAAGCAAAACTCTTTATAGTTTATGCAAGAAAATCAATATCAACTAGAGTTAATTCGAGGCAAAAAGACTTACGAGTTCATTTAAGTAATGTATCAGTAGGTACTAACGAATCGAACTAAGGGTATTGTAGTGACACTTCCCGCAAGTGCGATCGTAGGCTTCGTTCCTATATAAATCAATCCACATTACCCCACCATACCTAAGCCTTCTTTTTGTTTTCTTAAAGTCCTTTTCATTCAAGTGCAATCACATTAAACCTGTTATCCGTACATACTCATAGTAAAGTGACCGGTTAGTGATTAGGATCTTAAGCATGGGGCTCTGGTACATAAGTTGGTATAACCCTTTTATTCAACCTAATTTGCAGTCGTGGGGGATTGGATCATAATCCACCCTACCAAGTTCAACACCAGATACCTCTGAACCAACAAGCAAATATGCTTATTTTTTTATTTTTCTAAGCATGGGGCTCCAGGACATAAGTAGGTGTAACCCCTTTATTTAACCCAATTTGCAGTTGTGGGGGATTGGATCGTAATCCACCCTACCAAGTTCAGCACCGGATACCTCTGAACCAACTGATCAGTCACCATTTATATTAAGTTTTTATTACTGATCCGACGCGAAACAGAGGTATTTGACACATTGTGCAAGCAGTTAAGGTACATTTCGAGTTAGTTTTACTTCTGTCATTTTATTTATGCAATTTTAATCTTTGTTATGTTTTAATTTTTATTGTCGTGATTTTATGCGTGGGATAGCTGTGTTTTTGTCCAACAGATCCAGGTAGAAGAACCAGAGAACTCAGAACGAGACAGTGCGAGATTCCGGCAGGCAAAGGAGCAAAAAATCCCGGTACAGGAGGCCTGACACGGCCACCCGTGTCACCTGACACAGGCCGTGTCAAGGCAATGGAAGACATGTGAAGAAAACAGTAGCCTGACACGGCCACCCGTTTCAGCTGACACAGGCCGTGTCAGGAAGTATCCTCAAGCATGTCACCCCTGCCATGGGGTGTGTTAGCCAAAACAGTAGGCTGACACGACCACCCGTGTCAGCCCAAGCCCAAAAATGCAGTTTTCTCGGGCTTTTCGTTCGTCGGGCTTTTTAGAGACATCTTTGGACCTGTCCAACTGCTGCTAGGAATTTTCACTATAAAAGATGGTTTTCTATCAAAGGAAAAATCATCTTGGAATACGGCAAAATAGTATTCTGAAGCAATCAAGTATTACAGAGATCAAGGCATTTGGAGAGCTGAAGATATTCATGAGCGGGAGCGATTGAAGATCAAAGTCATCCAATTACTTGTAATGTGTAATTTTTATCTTGAATTTGTTTTAAACAATATGAGTAGCTAAACCCCCCAATGTTAGGGGGTGTCCCTGATTTAGAATTGTAATGAATTTGAGTTTACATTTTCATTTATAATATTGTTTTTTCGGTGACCTTTTGATGCGTTCATTGCTTTCTCTTTCGGACCAATTGATATTGATTTATGGTTATCAATTAGGCTGGACCGCCATTGATAAGGTTTTAATAAGGTTACTCTACAGTAGATATCACCTAGGACTAGGGATACCCTGTATGAACCAGAGTATTCTTGATATTATACAGCTTAACTTCGCCCTAATTGGCTATGGACATAGGAATTAAGGTAGATTGATTAAAGGTTTTCTCACCAAGGACTTGGGAGAAAATACCCTTGAGAACTGGTGGTAATTGGTATTTATTGATGCAATAGTGACTCAGAGTTGTTACAGGGATAAATCATACACCTTATTTGGCATTGTTCCTTTTTCTCTATAAACCCTTATTTTCATCCTTCTTTACAATTACTTTTATTATTATATTTTTACACTTAAAAACCAACCTAATACTTTTTGTTTAATTGAATGGCAATTTAAACTCAATATTAACTTGCAATCCTTGAGATCGACATTCAGGGAATTTCCCCATTATTACTATAAAAGGTAAAATAGTACACTTACTATTTTCCCGATCAAGTTTTTGGCGTCGTTGCCAGGGACTGCCAAAAATATAGAGTTTAATTTTATTTCAATTAAAATTTTGTTGCTCTGCAATAAAATTATTTTTATGTCCTTTATAATTTACTAATTTGTGTATGCGAGGAGATCCCTCAACTGAATTTCTTTTTGACGCAGAGATCGAGAGAACTCTTCACGAAAGACGCAGAGAACAAAGAGTGGATTCTACAAAAGAAAGTACCTCTGATCACTCAGAAATCAAGGAACCAATGGCTGAAGTTCCTCCAATTCCACCTCCTCCACCTCCGGAAAGACTCCTGGGTGACTATGGAGGTGCAAACGCACCGGGTGTTCGACTGACCATTGTTAATGAACCGGTGAATGTGACGAATTTTCAACTACATCCTAGCACCATCAGTCAATTGGAAAGAAAACCTTTCACCGGAAAGGTTAATGAAGATGCCAACAAACACCTGCAAAGATTTCTGACCATGAGCACCATCCTGAAAATTGATGGTCATACTGATGAAGCAAAAAAATTAAGAATGTTCCCGTTCACTTTAGCTGAAGACGCGGAAGAATGGTTCTATTTTGTTCCTTCCGGTAGTATCACTTCTTAGGAGGAGATGGAAACTGCATTCTTAAATGAGTACTTTCCAGCATCAGTATTCCTGAGAAAAAGGTATGAAATTCTTAATTTCAAACAGAAGGATAGTGAATCATTGGGAGACACTTACAAAAGATTCAAAAGGATATTAGTCGCGTGTCCCACTCATAATATGGATCAGACCGAACAAATGCAGATGTTCGTTAATGGGCTGAAAATAAAAACAAAATAGTTGATTGATACAGCAGCCAGTGGCTCGACAAATTTCTCAACAGCCACTGGTATCAAGAGGATTATTTAAGCAATAGCTGCCAATGAGCATCTAGAGCTATATGACAGATGTACCAGTCAGCCAGACGGGGTGATTGATCTAAAATTAGAGACAAATAAAATCCGTCTGGAAGACACTGTTGCTGTCGAAGTAGACAAAAAGCTGAAAGTTATGAATATAGGTACTCAATAGATAGCGCAGGTTCAGCCAGCTCAGGTGAGCACTTGTGAAATCTGTAATGGACCTTATCACATAGTCTATTGCTTTGTGACTCCCCAACAAATTGAAGAGATCAAATTGTTGAAGCAGAATAATCCCTATTCTAACATTTACAACCCAGGTTGGAAGAATCATCCAAACTTCTCCTGGAAATATCAAAGAGGGAATGTTCCGCAACAAGGTATAGGGAAATATCAGACTCAGTATCAACAACAGCAGCAACAACAACAAGCACCTAAAAAGGCTAAATGGGAGATTGCCATTGAAAAGTTAGCAACCCACAGCATACAGTTTCAAGAAGAAACAAGGACTAATCAGAAAAACACCACAGCCTCCATTAAAAATCTTGAAGTTCAAATGGTACAGATAGCACAACAGTTAGCTTCAAACTCTCAAGCCCCGGGCACCCTACCTAGTGGTACGGTGACAAATCCGCGGGAACATAACACTGTTAATGTTGTCACAACCCGAAGTGGAAAGTCAACAGAGGAAAATGATATAGAAAAAGATGGATTAATAGAGGTGGATTTAGAAATCAAGGAAACAAAAGTCCAAGATGACCAAGCAATGCCACCTCCTGTCAAGGAAAAGGAGAAGGTTCCTAAACCCATAATCAATATCCCTTTTTCTGAAGCATTGGAACAAATGCCAATATATGCCAAGTTCATGAAAAACATAATTTCCAAGAAGCGTTCCACTGATACGGAACCGATCATCCTAACTGAAACATGCAGTGCCATTCTCCAAGGCATGGAAATCCCAGTGAAAAAGAAAGACAGGGGATCGGTTACTATCCTTGCACTATTGGTGATAGAAAATTCAAGAAGGCTCTGATTGACTTAGGAGCAAGTGTAAGCTTGATGCCACTGTCCATCTATAAGAAATTAGGCATCGGTTCTATTCAAGATACTCGAATGACACTTCAGTTTGCGAATCGCTCTGTTAGGCGACCCTATGGTATTGTGGAAGATGTTCTTGTAAAAATTGACAAGTTTGTCTTCCCAGTTGACTTCATCATTCTGGAAATGCCGGAGGATGAGGAGATTCCTCTCATATTGGGAAGACCTTTCTTGGAAACAGGACGGTGTATGATAGATATTGAGGAAGGAACTATGACCCTCAAGGTCTATGATGAAGAGTTAAAGATAGATGTGAGGAATACAATGCAATACAAAGATGATATCGACACAAGCAACACTATAGAGATAATCGACCAAGTAATTGCTCAAGAAAATGAACATAATAGACCCTAGTCACCACTAAATCGGGTCTTAAGCTTATCCATTTTTGAAATTAATGAAGATGAAGGAGAGTCTGAGGTGCTTGCTATGATGAAAAAACAACCTGAATGGATTAGATATAGACCACACCGGTGGGAAGATCTAAGACCACCACCATCTGATGTCACTGAAGAACCAAAAAAAGGGGTGAATCTGAAGCAGTTACCAACAAATCTGAAGTATGTATTTCTAGACACTGAAAACAAATTCCCAGCTATCATTAATGCTAGTCTACAGAGTGTCCAAGAGGCAGAACTCATTCAAGTGCTAAAAAAATACAAGGGTGCAATCGGATGGGAAATTGAGGATTTAAAAGGTATAAGCCCGACTGTTTGCATGCACAAGATCTTAATGGAAGATGATCACAAATCGGTAGTGCAACCACAACGAAGACTTAACCCAACCATGAAAGAAGTGGTGCGCAAAGAAGTTGTAAAACTCTTGGATGCGGGCCTAATCTACCCTATCTCCGATAGCTCTTGGGTAAGTCCAGTCCACGTGGTACCAAAAAAAGGGGGCACAACGGTAATAAAAAATGAAAAGAATGAGTTGATTTCAACCCGAACTGTTACAGGTTAGAGAGTGCGCATTGATTAAAGAAGACTAAACGTGGCAACAAGGAAGGATCACTTCTCGTTACCATTCATTGATCAAATGCTGGAAAGGTTAGCATGACACGATTACTATTATTTCCTAGACGGTTACTCGGGGTACAACCAGATTGCGGTTTCCCATGAAGACCAAGAGAAGACGTCATTCACATGCCCCTATGGTATTTTTGCTTATAGAAGAATGCCATTTGGCTTGTGCAACGCACTAGCCACCTTTCAAAGGTATATGACTTCAAACAAATTTGCTGACATGGATGACTTTTCAGTATTTGGTTCTTCATTTGATAATTGTTTGACTAACTTGTCACTTGTGTTAGAAAGATGCCAGCAAACAAATTTGATCCTGAATTGGGAAAAATGTCACTTCATGGTCCGGGAAGGAATAGTCTTGGGACACAAGATCTCCAACAAAGGTATTGAAGTGGAAATAGAAAAAGTGGAGGTAATAGCAAATTTACCGCCACCGGTAAACAAAAAAGGCATCCGAAGCTTCTCAGGACATGCGGGTTTCTACCGCAGGTTCATAAAAGATTTCTCCAAGATTTCCAAACCACTGACTAGTCTGCTGGTAAAAGATACCCCGTTCCTATTTGACAAGGAATGCAGGAAAGCCTTCGAGGACTTGAAGAAGGAGCTAGTGTCAGCGCCCATAGTTATTGCCCCAGATTGGTCTCTTCCTTTTGAGATAATGTGTGATGCAAGTGATAACGCATTAAGGGCAAAACTAGGGCAACGCAAGGAGAAGCTCTTGCATGTGATCTATTATGCAAGCCACGTACTACACCTTGCTCAAATGAACTAATGCAACCACAGAAAAATAACTACTGGCGGTAGTATACGTGTTTGATAAGTTCAGATCCTATCTGCTGGGATCAAAGGTAATTGTATATACTCACCATGCTGCTTTAAAATATCTTTTTTCCAAACAGGAATCAAAGCCAAGGATGCTGCGATGGATCCTATAGCACCTCAAATTTTCACCTACCATTTGTACATTCATTTCATTTGTTAAGTCATTAACATTGCATTGTCATTGCATAGTTCATTGCATTGCATCAGGCAAGACTGGTCAGGAGATTCAGTTGTGCAAGGCTACAAGTGCATTCTCTATGAGATCAAAGCCCTAGGGTTGGTATATTGAGTTCATATGATTCAAGGATCATTTTGAAGTGATTTGGCCAAGCATTGAAGGTTCAAAGCTCATCAGTCAATGTGCAAATCATCTGAAACCCTAAAAAGTCAACAGAAGGCAACTGTCAATTCAACTGTGGATTTGGAGGTGGGAGATGGTTAGAGATGGCTCATTCATGTGGAAACAAGTCTCATTTGACATTTCAAATATCAATATTGAAGAATTTGAGGTCAGATCAAAACTTTCCAAAAATAGCAGGTGACCTGTAATTTGAATTTGCCAAAAATGGAAAGGTTTTCAACTCAAGATTACATCATCAAGAAAGCTTCAACTGAAATTTTGTCCAACATGAAAGTTGTAGATCTTTTTCTCCCATTTCCAAAAATTCCAAGATCATGAATTTCTCATGTATGGTTGGAGAGATATCATCAAAACATGGCAAGATGTACTTGAAGATTCAAATGTGCATAACTTCTCAACCAAAGCTCCAAATTGGATGGATCTTTTTTGTACATTCTTCTTTTGACTTCTAGTTTTCAAATCTTGCATTACATGACATGCATTATCATCATATGGACATTTGCTAATTCACTTGATTTTTGGAGGGAAATTTTTAAGTTTAAAATTGGTCAATTATTGGAACATTCTATCATTGCCAATAGCTCCAAAATGGATTTTTAAGTGAAATTAAAGTGAATTCGTGTACTGTTCATGCATGCATACCATGCATAGAGGTGAAATACCAAATTTGCATTTGCACCTTATTTCTTGTTAATCCACTTACCATTTGCTTAAACATGATTAAGAGCATGATTAGGAGGAGGTATATAACACAAACCCTAACTGTTTTCAGCTAACAACAATCACAATTTTCAGATCTAAAAATTTTCTCTCAAATTTTCTTTCAAATTCTTCAATCAAGATCCATTTCCTTTGCTTGATTCATCTTGCTGAAGCATCATTGAGAAGAATTGAACTCAAAACCATAGCAAATCGTGCATGATTGAAGCATAAGGGAAGCTTGAACTCAACAATGGTGATTTGAAATTCTGGAGGATTCGTGCACAATTGGACCTCAATCTTTCATCTAATCAACCATACAAGCATTGTAGAAGAACATTGGAGTATTGCAAAGCCTGGAACACACGAAATCCAAAGCTGCACTTCAAGAGGTCACATAATCGATCTCTTTATTTCTCAAAATTATTATGCTATTGTTGTAGATCTTGTGTTACTGGTTACTCTGAGCTTTAAACCATTAAATTCCATGCGATATTCACTGAGTTAGGTTGATTTAAAGATCCATGACTGAAAGTTGTTTTGCTCGATTTGTTCTTAATATGTGGAATTATGCTTAATCCATGCTTGATTCGTGACCTCCATTGATTATGCAACATGTTGATATGATTATTTTTGAAATCTGGGAATTTTGTTCTTGATCATGATGAACTGCTACTGTTCATGTCCTGCGTGCGATGAAGATGATGATGATAAGTTTTGGCCACGGTTTTGATCTGTTTTTCGCTACACAAATGCGTTGCCTTAGGTTTCTGTTAGGGTTGGCACGTGATTGGTGCATGTTGATTCCATGCAACGCTTCCCATTGGCTCAGGCGTGTTGACCTTTGTTGACCTTGCCAGCATATTATTGAAACGACAGCGTTTCATGCTGCTGGCGCCACTATTTGAATTGTGTCCCTACTTCGATTCCCAGCGGAGACAATAATTCAAATGCCATGCTATTTCTCTTATTTCCCTCCATTCATTTTCATGCTTGCTTCACATATGTTTTTATTTTTTTTTCCATCTTTAAAAATTCATATCTAAGTGAATAATGATCCAAAAAATATGAGGTTTTCTGCATTGCATTCCTTATTCTCTCTATTATTTTTGATCATTTTTCCATAAATTGTGCATGGCTGGAAATTATTTTGTGCTAGGGTTTGTGAACATGTATGCCTCTTGACATTGCCTTGCCATATCATTTGTGAAATGCTGAGATTTTATCCAATGCTCATGAAATTTGGCATGCTATAACTAGACTCATTGCTTGACATTTTGGTGTTGAGTTGGTATTTTTATCATGTGTCATTTCTGTTTTATGATCATATTAAATTAGGTGTGACAATTTGTGTCACACCTTGTGATGTTCAACTTGATTGATGAGTTTTCCATGCCAAATGATATCCAATTGCCTTGATTTTTTGTATGATGCACATTATGGATGTTGGGATTGCTCATGATTTTTGTTGGAATTTTTGGGATCATTTCTGATTTAATTGAGATTTTTCCTTTTGGATGGTCATATTTGAGTTTTCAAAATGCCTTGAACTTCATTTGATTGTGAAATGCTTGTTCCTTATCCAATGAATGTGAAACTTTGCACACTAGTTCTAGACATGTTGAGTGGTGTTTTGGCTTTGGTTTGAGGTTTTTACCATAATCCATCTCTGTTTTAGGCCTATGCTAAGTTGGTGTGACATTTTGTGTCACACATGTGCTTGTTATGCTTGCCTTGACTTATGCTATATGATTGCCATGCTTAATGATGTCCAATGCCTCTAATTTTTTATGTGATAATCATGTTGTATGTCCTGTTTACTCATGAATTGTGCCAAGATTATTTGGATCATTTTTGATTTAATGTGCATTTGTTTCTTCTGATGTCACAATGTGGTCACAACTTGCATACCTTGCCATGTTTGGTTCATGAAATGCTTGTGGTTGATGATATTGATATGGGACCTTTTGGATTGTGTTCTTGATTGAATGAAGTTGATTCATGTTAAATTTCATGTTTTGTTTTGTATTTTTTCTCCATCTTTGACCCTAGGCCTTGACCTAGTGGTTTGTGACTCACAGTTGAGTTTTGATTTCAGGTTTACACATCCAAGTCCATAGTTGATGAGGCTTCCTCACTTGAGCATTGATGTTTGCTCTAAATGTTGGCTAACCTTGAGTTGTTTTGTAGGCTTTGAGACCAAGTGGCTTAATAGCTTGTGCCTTGCTCACTGTTGCATTGCTTGCTTATCTGTCTGATTGTGTACTATTGCCTGATGACTGTTGTCTGTTAATTTGACTTGTATACTGATTGAGTTAGATTTTTTCAGGTACCTAAGTTGCTTTGAGTTCATTTGAAATTGCTTTTGCTTAGCTTGGTTGCTTAACCACTGAGGTATAACTCTCTGACTTCATGTAGTCTAGAAGACCTGTCCTGTTATGTGGGCAGGCACCTGTCTGAAGCCCTCCTTAAGAGGCAATGCTTGTGAATGTTTATCTTTGTGCCAAGCAGGTAAAGACCTCTTATGAGGCAATTGGCAGATAAAAGAGATATATAATCCATCTCCTGCTATTCAGTGTGTCATCCACTTTGGTCACATTGTGTTGATGCATTGTGGATATTAACCCAAGATCTTTGTTGTGTCAGTCATATGTGGAGAAGAGTTCCTACTTTCTGAACTCCCACACTTTTATTTGTTTGAAGCTCTCCCAGGACAGAGATAAGAGCTGTGAGGTCTTACCCTCACTTCCTATTTCATCTGCTTCACCCTAACTCTCAATGTTAGGGTTAAGAGCTAACATCACCCTGTTACAGTGGCTTGTTTGTCGAGGTTGACATGACCCCTTGACTAAAGCCTAGCCTTGTGTGAACCCACTTTGTTTGTATATAGTGTGTGCTAATTGTGTGTATGTTTGCTTTGCCTGTGCTGTTTAGGATAGCTTGCTCCCTGTGCAAGTTAGATAGAAACCTTAACATAGGAATCGTATGCATGATAACTTCTAGGCTCGAGTCGTAGTCTCCCTAGTAGTTTGTGTCTCCCTTTGTATCTGGTTAGGCTAGTCCTTTTTCCCTGCGTAGGGGAACTACGTCGCCCTGATCCTCATACCAAATGAGGTACGTAGGCAGGAGATGAGCTGATCTCTCCGGGCGCCTTTTTTTCTTTTTCAACCCTTTTGTGTGTGTTGGAGTCTGACATAAGTCCAGCGATTGGCAGTTGGTTTCCTGTGTCTTATTTGCTTGTTGGAGTCTGACATAAGTCCAGCGATTGGCAGTTGGTTTCCTGTGTCTTGTTTGCTTGTTGGAGTCTGACATAAGTCCAGCGATTGGCAGTCGGTTTCCTGTGTGTGCGTTTGTTGGTTCGGATTCTGATGTAAGTCCAGCGATTGGCATTCGGTTTCCATGTTTGCCTGTTTGTGTGGAGTCTGACGTAAGTCTAGCGATTGGCAGTCGGTTTCCTGTTTGTGTTTTGTTTGGTGTGCGTTAGCCGAGCTACGAGTGCTCTGATTCTTCTCCGGTCAGAGAAGATACGTATGCATAGGATGCGACATCCTAGCGAGCACGTTTCCCCCTGTCCCGAACTACGTCGACTCTGATGTCTGTGCCTGACAGACTACGTAGGCCCAGGATACGATATCCTACCGAGTTATTTTCTTTTGTCTTTCTGTGTTTCTTTCCAGCCTTGTGTGCAGTGTGTGAGCAGTTTTTAGCAACCTTTATCCTTTCTTTTGTGCGTGGATCCTGTCGAGTACGACGGATGCGTAGGGGTGCTAATACCTTCCCTTCGCATAACCGACTCCCGATCCCATCTTTCTCTGGTCGCGAGACCATGTCTTTTTCAGGTTTACTTCGAGCGTTTCCTTTCCCTCTTTTGGGATAAATAACGCACGGTGGCGGCTCTGTTGTTTCCTTTTCCCGCCGGTTTTTCGCGTAATGCGACAGCTGGCGACTCTGCTGGGGAAAGAGAAGTTGACCTCTTGGTGGTCCATCTTCCATAAGCGAGTCTCTCCTAGCGCTCTCTAGGATAGGGTTTGGTTGCTTTCGCATTTTCATTTATTGCATTCATTTATTTATTGTTTGCATTTATGTTTGCATTTATTGTTCGCATTTATGTTTGCATCCATCTGTTCATCTGGCTGTGCTGTGTTGTCTCTCTGTTGGGGTGGGAGTTACATGAGGTAAAAGGCCCAATACCCAGGCTGTGAGTGAAATCTAGGACACCTAGGAATAGAGTGATTCATGGGAAGCGGGTGGTATTGCGCCACTTAGCGGAACATTGATATCTCGAGCAGTTCAGATCCTGATGGGGTATTATCGGTGCATACATCGGGTGTGTACGTGATGATATTCTATGAAAGGGTTGTTTATCCTGCGTTTCTCCTGACCTTACCCTGGCCTAGATGACACCCGTGAGAGGGGAGGGATTGAATCATTTGCAGGTACTAATGGTGACTATGGTTCAGATGGACTTATGGATATCTATCTCTGACACGTCAGAGTTCTGTCCGTGATATCTATCAGCGGGTTCCGTTTATTTTGGATCCCTAGGCTGAATTTGAGGGCACTTGTTCAGAGGATCTTGTGACTACCTGTCCAGAGATTGTCTTGTGATGAGGGTGATATATCCCCTGTTTCGTTTATTTCGGAACCCCAAGTTGGATTTATGGTGACTTAGTCCCTCAGATGACTATGACTGATTCAGAGACTTGATGGGTTTCCAGATGACTTGGAAGATGGCACAGTGACCTGCCGACATGCATTTACATCATTCCCATTTCGCATTCATCTGCATTTAACCCATGTCTATCCGTACTCAAGGTCAATTTTTGATTGATATTCTGGTCGAGAGACATCCGAATGTCAGAATGTTGTTGTTGAAATATTATCCGTCTCAATGAAGCCAGAATCAAATGACATTCCTTGCACGGATAGACATTGCATGTGTGAGTCATACTAACCTGTTTGCTGTTTTGTAGGTGTCAGTATCTAACCGGTGCGCATAGCTCTTCCGTTCAGATATCTAGCCAGACTCAACAAATCCAAGCTGATGGATCCGCCCAACGCCGACATTCTCGAGTTGAAAGAGATGATGAGAGAGTTGTTCAAAGTCATGCAAGGGCTCGCCTTGGGGCAGAAGGCAATTGTTGAGAGGTTGGAGAGGATTGAAAGTTGGATGATAAAGGAGAAAGTTCAGAGAAAGGCTCCGTCGTCCGTGGTAAAGAAGCCCT
Organism: Lathyrus oleraceus; assembly: GCF_024323335.1. Taxonomy (NCBI): domain Eukaryota; kingdom Viridiplantae; phylum Streptophyta; class Magnoliopsida; order Fabales; family Fabaceae; genus Lathyrus; species Lathyrus oleraceus. The sequence continues at coordinate 208,608,597 of NC_066582.1, forward strand.
CTGGCAATGGTCAGCCCAAGAAGGAGGTTGAATCAGGTGGTGTGCAGGCCAAGAAAGAGCGCGATAAGGATCGTTACCACCCTTATGATGCCACTATAACCACTCCTGTTGGTAGTCCATCGGTACCACAGCAACAACCACCACCTCAACAGAAGGCGCAGAAAGCTAAGAGCCAGATGAAGAAGGGGACGAATCGTCAATTTGATAAGCCACCCGTGACTTATACCCTTCTGTTCAATAGGTTGAGGGATCTTGGGTTAGTTCGGCCGAGGATGGTTCCTGTAGAACTGCATCGGAGGCCTGCAAACTACGATGAGAATGCCAGGTGCGAGTTCCATTCTGGGGCACCAGGACATAATATTGAGGGTTGTAGAGCTTTTAAGCATGTCGTCCAGGACATGGTGGATTCTAAGGCTATCAGTTTGGCACAGATACTGAATGTTAACGCTAACCCCGTGCCAGGTCCCGTGGGGGTGAAAATGATGTCAAAGGACAAGAGAGGAATATAGGTGACTGATGGAGATCAGTTAAAAACCCCAATGTCTGTGGTCCCGAAGCATATGATAAAGAGTGTAGCATTCCCTAGTATTGATAACTGTTGTGTAGCTGTCGCCACAAATGGGTGTGCAATGATGGGGGAAACGATCCAGGGAATGATGGAAGTAAAAATGGACGGTGGAAAATTTGAAACACTAGGTCAGGCAGTTGAAACCATCAAGGTGGAGAACGCCATTCTTGCTGAGAAAGAGAAGAAGCTGTCTATTTCTTCTTACAAACAGGCCATGGAAGTGGTGAAGAATGGAGAAGCCCTAGGTTGGGGAAAGATCATAGACATTGTGGTGAAAGCGGATATGTTTGGGGTTGGCTATCAGCCAGATCAAGAGTCGTCTAGACAAAACAGAGGACGTCGTCAACTGTTCAAATTCATCAGTGCCGGAATGCTGGATCTAGGTCACGCTTGTACAGTGGGTGAAGAGATTGACCGCGAGCTTGAGTCGTGGATAAAGTCGTGCGTACCAGTGAACTGGAAGGCCTCAAAGATCTCCACTGTCACTCATCCTGAAGTGTAGTATTTCTGTTTTTCAATTTTGTTTGCATGGAAGCCATACGTTTTGCCCGAAACGTAATGGTCCATTGTAAGGGCCATCTCATGTGTTTCATTTTGCAACATTTTGCATCAGTAATAAATGGATGTTTTTGTGATTAAAAGCGGTGTTCCCTGTTTTTCATTTATTTTTGCAGTTTAAAAAAATAAAAATGGCAATGTTTATTTTCATTTTTCTTTCCTTTTGATTCGTCATGTTCCGACCTCAAAAGAGACTATCCTCCTGATCTCATTGATAACAATTCGGTTACACCTTTGTATGACTTCGACAATCCGATCTATCATGCCGAGGAATAAGGCGAAGAAGATTGTGATCTGCTGGAATTAGCCAGGTTGTTAAGACAAGAGGAGGGGGTGATTCAACCGCACGAGGAGCGATTCAAGATTGATATTCCAGGCACCGCCGAGGTCAGGAAGTGAAAGTTGGGCCGCTTCAGGGGCTAATATAAAGAGCAGAATGATAGCACTGTTAAAAGAGCATGTGGATACCCTCTCCTGGTCGTATTAGGATATGCCAGGGTCGGGTACCAATGTCGTTATACGCAAGCTACCATGGAGAGAAGACTGTCCTCTAGAGAAACAGAACGCCGGCGCCACGTATCAGAGTGACTTTGTTTCATGATATGATTCATCGTGGAATCAAATGTTATGTTGATGACATGATAGCAAAGTCCCAAGCATAAGAGGGGCATCTGGTGGATCTGGCCAAGTTGTTTGATCGGTTGAGACAACTCAGACTGAGGTTGAGTCCGAATCAGTACACTTGTGGAGTGCTGTCCGGTAAGTTGCCGAGGCTTATTGTGAACGAAAGAGGAATCGAGGTCGATCCTGCTAAAAAAAAAAGAAAAAGAAAAAAAATGAAAAATAAAAAAGATATAAAGAAAAGGAAAAAGCAATGCAAGAAAGGCCTGAACCGAAAAAAAAAGCAAACGGAAAAAGAGCAAACGGTCAGGTGGATAATGATTGCCAATGGGCGTTGAAAGATAAAGAATAAGTTGCAGGAACCTCTGATTCTGATGCCTCCTATGGAGAGACGATCGTTAATTCTGTACTTGACAGCCCTCGAGGTGTCTATGAGGTGCGTATTGTGTCAGCATGACGAGTCTGGTCGAAAAGAGCATGCAATTTACCTTAGCAAAAAGTTTATCGATTGTGAAACAATATATTCACTGCTCGAGAAAACTTGCTGTACTTTGGCATAGGCTGCTCACCGACTGAGACAGTGTATGCTAGTTCATACCACTTTGTGGATGTCCAAGATGGATCCTATCAAGTATGCGTTTGAGAAGTCAGCATTGACCCGACGGGTGGCGAGAGGGCAAATGATGTTGACTGAATACGATATTCAGTATACCTCTCAGAAAGCAATCGAGGGGAGTGTATTGTCCGATTACATCGCCCCGCAACCCATTGAGGATTATCAACCAAGGAAGTTTGAGTTCCCTGATGAGGACATCTCGAGGTGCTCAAATCAAAAGATTGTGAGGAACCGATTCTCGGAGGAGGGGCCTGACCCTGAATCCGAACGGATTCTGATGTCTGATGGGGGGAGGTTAATGTGGATGAGTTAGCGTCGTTTTGGTTACGCCGAAAAGATCCCACATTCCTTTTTGTTGCCCGGATAACATTTGAATGCACCAACAATGGTGGCTGAGTACGAAGCTTGTATCCTGGGTATCGATCTTCGGTGCGCACGTCTACTGGGGCAACGCCGCGCTCGCTCGTGTATGGGATAGAAGTGGTATTACTTACTGAAGTCTAGATCCCATTGTGGAGAGTCCTGGTGGGCGTAAAATTGGAAAAGGCTGAGTGGATAAGGACTCGGTGTGAAGGGAGCCCTATTGAGGAAAAAAGACTGACGGCCATTTGTCATGAGCAGTTGTACCCAGTGAATGAAACGTGCTTGTGGCTGAAAAGTGCAACTTCGTGCGTATCATGTGGGAGACACGTTGTTGGAAAGGATCCTTCCTCCTCAACGATCGTAGGGGCAGGTGGACACACAATTATGAAGGTCCATTTATGGTCAAGAAGGTTTTCTCTGGTGGAGCCTTGTTGTTGACGACCATGGATGACGAGGATTCTCCATCCCTTTTGAATGCGGACGCAGTTAAAAGATACTTCGTAAAAGAGACCCACTGGACGAAAAGAACAAAATAGTCCAGGCAAAAAAGGGGCATCCCGGCGAACCGAAAAAAAAAGTTCGGGCAAAAATTAGGGATAAAAAGAGAAAAAACCGTACACTCGGCAAGTCGAAAACCCCACAAGGGCGGCTTGGGCAAAAAAGGGTATCCCGGTGGATTGAAAACCCGAAAGGGCGGTCCAGGCAAAAGAGGGAATGAAACGAACAACTGCGTCTACCATGGTCGTTTGCGCTTCGGATATAACTTGGATAATCCCCGACAGAGGTCGATCGGAAGCGTCTTGTTCAGAAGACAGAAAGTGCGGAAAGTCTTGAGGACATATGGGGTGTAACCGAGTTGGAACCCGATGAGATCACGGTTTCACGTTGCCATTAGGATAGGTTTTTTTTCTTTTGTGTGCAATCACCTCTTTTCAGGGATTGCTTCCTGTGTGTTGCTCAGATTCTGAGCCACTTTTTGTTCAGTCAATAAAATGCGTGTTCAGTCAAATAACTTTTGTTTTTTGTTTTCATTACCGCTTTGATTGCGAAAACATCCGTTTATTTTTAATAAGAATATTTGCATTTTGAAACATAGAGGTCCCTTCCGATGCATGCTTATAAGATTGGAATTTGGAAATCTTATTCGGAAGTTTGAGTGACCTAGGTGTTGAAATGTTGGCACGCCTGGGGCACGCTTTTATCTAACGATCTCTTTGCCGGTGTTGTTGGTTTGTTTTCACTCCCTTGCAGGTTGTGATATGAAGCCTTTTGACAAAAGATCCCCGCAGAGTCCAATCAGGGGCAAGGGATAGACGAACGGTGAAAAAACAGTGACAGAATTGCGACGACGATCCTAGAGGGTAATCAAGAAGACTCTTCAAAGTCTGAAGATTAGAAAGTTAGCCCGGATCTGAGGAAATCAGTTGTCTCGAAGCAAGGAAGAGACGAGAATATTAGGTTATGAATCAGAAAAGACCGGACGAGTCTGGAGTACTCAAAAGTGGGAAGTTGACACTATGGTTGGATGGTAAATGCCAGGGTTAGACGAATCGATGGGCGTTCCATGTCAAATAGGCCGTATCTCCCCAGTGGGTTGGAGAGTGTTATCTCCCTAGCAAATTCGAGATCGGTGTTTCCTCAGCAAGCCTGAAGGTTACCATATCCCCAGTGGAAGTGTCGGTGGGTAGATTGTTCCTAAGGGTTGTGATTGTCTTCCCCCAGCAATTTTGAAGTGGGTAGTCTTCCCCGGCGGAGGTTTGTGTTGATGGTTTTCCCCAGCGAAGTCCCCAAGCGGATCAGGTTTGGTGAAAATTATCCCCAGTAGAGTGTCTTCCCCATGGGTTGGTCGTGATCCCCAGCGGAAGTGAGCATTGTTTGCTTCCCTTAGCAGCGAAGTCCCCAAGCGGATCAGGTTCGGTGGAGATCATCCCCAGCAAGGGTTATCTTTCCCCAGCAGGGTAGAAATTGACGTGGTATTGAAATCCTCAGCAGAGTTCCTTGAGCTCCCCGGTGTTGTCTCTGAAGGAGACGTGTTTTTATGCATTCATCATTTAGATAAGCATAGCATATTGCATCATTAGTGCGTAGCATTTCCATGATCATGGAGCATTGCACTAAAAAAAAAAAAACTCATGCATCAGCATTGCAAACATAAACTAGCCCTAAGTCGTGGTGACCATCTGAGAATGGGTTGTCGGAAGAGTTTAGCATCGTGCCATTGGATCGATTTCAGAATTGGGTTCCCCAGCAGGGCAGAGAGGTTGGTGTTTTCCCCGACAAGTGACTCCTTAGTTGAGTGGGTATCCCCAGCAATGCTACTCCCCACAATTGGTAGCATCTTGCAAGCTTGGATCGATTCCCCTAGTAGATGTGGGTGTGTCTGATCTCTCCATATAGAGTCGACCCGTTAGGCAGAAAGTGTCTACCATTTCCTTCTGCACTCCCTACTGAGTTATATCCTCGTGGATGACGGTTGTTTCCGTTCCCTCCCTGCACACATAAGGGGATGGGTTTTCCCTATTGAGTTTTGTCCTCATTAGGATGAGTCTTGATTCGGTTTGCCTTTTTGGATCGATCCTAAGTTGGCTTCTTATTGGTTGTCTCTTGTGCCTCCCTGTGGTATAAATGAATAGTTGCTCACTAACCGGCACTCATTCATCTTATCCTCAGTGGAAGTTGTCGGCTTCTACCCACTAACCGGTAGTTATGAGTACTATTTTTGTGGTCTTCTATCTACAAACTGGTAGATGTGAACCTTCTTTTCTCCCCTTTATGGAGTCAACCCTTGTGCTCATCCTAGTCGATGACGGTTACTGTTCCGTGGTTTTCTACCTACTAACCGGTAGATGTAATCCCCTATTTGCGGTTATCATTATCCAGTTTTTGGTATTGATAGTCCTTTTCCCTCTTGGATGTTTGCTTTGATTAAGCAATATTATCCCCAGCGGGTCTTCCCTTTCTCTTTAGATAATTGCTCCGAGTAAGCAATGTTATCCTCGGTGGGTCCTCTTTCATTCACCGTTTGCCGGTAATGTTTGTAGTTTCCCTTTTCAATCGGTCAACTTTACATACCTAGTCTCGGTATCCTGATGCCTTTCTATTTCGGTTGATTTATCCATTTAACAACCTACGGATAATCTTCCATGCGAGTATATTATCTACGTTTTGACGGCTATAGATGATATATCTCATGCGCCCTTTGGTCGAAGTTTTGTCCTTCCCAGTCGAGTAAGATTCGTATTCCTTGTGGAATCGAATGTCCATCCTCTAACAAGATTGCTTTTATTTCCCTCTTCAGGATGATGAGTGTTTTGGAGCACAAACCAATTCACGCTTTGGTCGGTCACCTGTTTTGTGGCTACAACCCGGTATCCTTGGTGTTCCTTCCTGTCTGCTCCCTGTCGTGACTTTGGTCCCCAGTGAGCCACCTCTCCGTTGGTGTCGATAAACGTTGAGTTTTTTTTCCGATCATCCGTTGACGTTTGGTTGTGTTAATTTTTCCCCAGAGTTCACCTCTCCGTTGGTGTCGATAAACGTCGAGCTTCTCCCGTTCGTTCGTTGACGTCTGGTCGAGTCTTTCCCATTCATCCGTTGATGTCTGGTCACCTCTCTGTTGGTGTCGATAAACGTCGAGCTTCTCCCATTCGTCTGTTGACGTCTGGTCGAGTCTTCCCAGTTCATCCGTTGATGTCTGGTCACCTCTCCGTTGGTTTCGATAAACGTTGCGTTTTTCCCATTCGTCCATTGACGTATGGTTGTATCTCTTCCCAGTTCATCCGTTGATGTCTGGTCACCTCTCCGTTGGTGTCGATAAACGTCGAGCTTCTCCCGTTCGTCCGTTGACATCTGGTCGAGTCTTCGCAGTTCATTCGTTGATGTCTGGTCACCTCTCCGTTGGTTTCGATAAAAGTTGAGTTTTTCCCATTCGTCCGTTGACGTCTGGTTGTATCCCTTTCTTTCCATTCATCCGTTGATGTCTGGTCACCTCTCTGTTGGTTTCGATAAACGTCGAGTTTCTCCTAGTCATCCGTTGGCGTCTAGTTGTGATTTCTATTCCCATTCATCATCTTTCGATGTCTGGATGTGGTTCCTTTTTTCTGAACAATCAAATCAAAATCCCCAGTGAAGTCATTGGTAGACGTCTTGTCTGGTTCATTGACAAATATCAGATCCCAGTGGAAGTTGCCCTTGGTGAACTTTCTTTTCTGGATCCCCGTAGAGTTCAAATTTCTACAGTGCTTTAGTATTCAATCCTTGTGTACCTTGAAGGTCTGACAGCCATTGCTCTCATCCGTTCAGGTTCCCAGTTGATTGAATAGGGGCAGCTGTAGCACCTCAAATTTGCACTTACCATTTATACATTCATTTCATTTGTTAAGTCATTAATATTGCATTGTCATTGCATAGTTCATTGCATTGCATCAGGCAAGACTGGTCAGGAGATTCAGTTGTGCAAGGCTACAAGTGCATTCTCTATGAGATCAAAGCCCTAGGGTTGGTATATTGAGTTCATATGATTCAAGGATCATTTTGATGTGATTTGGCCAAGCATTGAAGGTTCAAAGCTCATCAGTCAATGTGCAAATCATCTGAAACCCTAAAAGGTCAACAGAAGGCAACTGTCAATTCAACTGTGGATTTGGAGGTGGGAGATGGTTAGAGATGCCTCATTCATGTGGAAACAAGTCTCATTTGACATTTCAAATATCAATATTGAAGAATTTGAGTTCAGATCAAAACTTTCCAAAAATAGCAGGTGACCTGTAATTTGAATTTGCCAAAACTGGAAAGGTTTTCAACTCAATATTACATCATCAAGAAAGCTTCAAATGAAATTCTGTCCAACATAAAAGTTGTAGATATTTCTCTCCCATTTCCAAAAAGTCCTAGATGATGAATTTCGCATGTATGGTTGGAGAGATATGATCAAAACATGGTAAGGTGTACTTGAAGATTCAAATGTGCATAACTTCTCAACCAAAGCTCCAAATTGGATGGCTCTTTTTTGTACATTCTTCTTTTGACTTCTAGTTTTCAAATCTTGCATTACATGACATGCATTATCATCATATGGACATTTGCTAATTCACTTGATTTTTGGAGGGAAATTTTTAAGTTTAAAATTGGTCAATTATTTGAACATTCTATCATTGCCAATAGCTCCAAAATGGATTTTTAAGTGAAATTTAAGTGAATTCGTGTACTGTTCATGCATGCATACCATGCATAGAGGTGAAATACCAAATTTGCATATGCACCTTATTTCTTACTAATCCACTTACCATTTGCTTAAACATGATTAAGAGCATGATTATGAGGAGGTATATAACACAAACCCTAACTGTTTTCAGCTAACAACAATCACAATTTTCAGATCTAAAAATTTTCTCTGAAATTTTCTTTCAAATTCTTCAATCAAGATCCATTTCCTTTGCTTGATTCATCTTGCTGAAGCATCATTGAGAAGAATTGAACTCAGAACCATAGCAAATCGTGCATGATTGAAGCATAAGGGAAGCTTGAACTCAACAATGGTGATTTGAAATTCTGGAGGATTCGTGCACAATTGGACCTCAATCTTTCATCTAATCAACCATACAAGCATTGTAGAAGAACATTGGAGTATTGCAAAGCCTGGAACACACGAAATCCAAAGCTGCACTTCAAGAGGTCACATAATCGATCTCTTTATTTCTCAAAATTATTATGCTATTGTTGTAGATCTTGTGTTGCTGGTTACTCTGAGCTTTAAACCATTAAATTCCATGTGATATTCACTGAGTTAGGTTGATTTAAAGATCCATGACTGAAAGTTGTTTTGCTCGATTTGTTCTTAATATGTGGAATTATGCTTAATCCATGCTTGATTCGTGACCTCCATTGATTATGCAACATGTTGATATGATTATTTTTGAAATCTGGGAATTTTGTTCTTGATCATGATGAACTGCTACTATTCATGTCCTGCGCGCGATGAAGATGATGATGGTAAGTTTTGGCCACGGTTTTGATCTGTTTTTCGCTACACAAATGCGTTGCCTTAGGTTTCTGTTAGGGTTGGCACGTGATTGGTGCATGCTGATTCCATGCAACGCTTCCCATTGGCTCAGGCATGTTGACCTTTGTTGACCTTGCCAGCACATTATTGAAACGACAGCGTTTCATGCTGCTGGCGCCATTATTTGAATTGTGTCCCTACTTCGATTCGCAGCGGAGACAATAATTCAAATGCCATGCTATTTATCTTATTTCTCTCCATTCATTTTCATGCTTGCTTCACATATGTTTTTTTTTTCCATCTTTAAAAATTCATATCTAAGTGAATAATGATCCAAAGTATATGAGGTTTTCTGCATTGCATTCCTTATTCTCTCTATTATTTTTTGATCATTTTTCCATAAATTGTGCATGGCTGGAAATTATTTTGTGCTAGGGTTTGTGAACATGTATGCCTCTTGACATTGCCTTGCCATATCATTTGTGAAATGCTGAGATTTTATCCGATGCTCATGAAATTTGGCATGCTATAACTAGACTCATTGCTTGACATTTTGTTGTTGAGTTGGTATTTTTATCATGTGTCATTTCTGTTTTATGATCATGTTAAGTTAGGTGTGACAATTTGTGTCACACCTTGTGATGTTCAACTTGATTGATGAGTTTGCCATGCCAAATGATATCCAATTGCCTTGATTTTTTGTATGATGCACATTATGGATGTTGTGATTGCTCATGATTTTTGTTGGAATTTTTGGGATCATTTCTAATTTAATTGAGATTTTTCCTTCTGATGGTCATATTTGAGTTTTCAAAATGCCTTGAACTTCATTTGATTGTGAAATGCTTGTTCCTTATCCAATGAATGTGAAACTTTGCACACTAGTTCTAGACATGTTGGGTGGTGTTTTGGCTTTGGTTTGAGGTTTTTACCATAATCCATCTCTGTTTTAGGCCTATGCTAAGTTGGTGTGACATTTTGTGTCACACATGTGCTTGTTATGCTTGCCTTGACTTATGCTATATGATTGCCATGCTTAAGGATGTCCAATGCCTCTAATTTTTTATGTCATGATCATTTTGTATGTCCTGTTTACTCGTGAATTGTGCCAAGATTATTTGAATCATTTTTGATTTAATGTGCATTTGTTTCTTCTGATGTCACAATGTGGTCACAACTTGCATACCTTGCCATGTTTGGTTCATGAAATGCTTGTGGTTGATGATATTGATATGGGACCTTTTGGATTGTGTTCTTGATTGAATGAAGTTGATTCATGTTAAATTTCGTGTTCTGTTTTGAATTTTTTTCTCCATCTTTGACTCTAGGCCTTGACCTAGTGGTTTGTGACTCACAGTTGAGTTTTGATTTCAGGTTTACACATCCAAGTCCATAGTTGATGAGGCTTCCTCACTTGAGCATTGATGTTTTCTCTAAATGTTGGCTAACCTTGAGTTGTTTTGTAGGCTTTGAGACCAAGTGGCTTAATAGCTTGTGCCTTGCTCACTGTTGCATTGCTTGCTTATCTGTCTGATTGTGTACTATTGCCTGATGACTGTTGTCTGTTTATTTGACTTTTATACTGATTGAGTTAGATTTTTTCAGGTACCTAAGTTGCTTTGAGTTCTTTTGAACTTGCTTTTGCTTAGCTTGGTTGCTTAACCACTGAGGTATAACTCTCTGACTTCATGTAGTCTGGAAGACCTGTCCTGTTATGTGGGTTGACACCTGTCTGAAGCCCTCCTTAAGAGGCAATGCTTGTGAATGTTTATCTTTGTGCCAAGCAGGTAAAGACCTCTTATGAGGCAATTGGCAGATAAAAGAGATGTGTAATCCATCTCCTGCTATTCAGTGTGTCATCCACTTTGCTCACATTGTGTTGATGCATTGTGGATATTAACCCAAGATATTTGTTGTGTCAGTCATATGTGGAGAAGAGTTCCTACTTTTTGAACTTCCACACTTTCATTTGTCTGAAGCTCTCCCAGGCTAGGGATAAGAGCTGTGAGGTCTTACCCTCACTTCCTATTTCATCTGCTTCACCCTAACTTTCAATGTTAGGGTTAAAATCTAACATCACCCTGTTACAGTGGCTTGTTTGTCGAGGTTGACATGACCCCTTGACTAAAGCCTAGCCTTGTGTGAGCCCACTTTGTTTGTATATAGTGTGTACTAATTGTGTGTATGTTTGCTTTGCTTGTGCTGTTTAGGATAGCTTGCTCCCTGTGCAAGTTAGATAGAAACCTTAACATAGGGATTGTATGCATGATAACTTCTAGGCTCGAGTCGTAGTCTCCCTAGTAGTTTGTGTCTCCCTTTATATTTGGTTAGGCTAGTCCTTTTCCCTACGTAGGGGAACTACGTCGCCCTGATCCTCATACCAGATGAGGTACGTAGGCAGGAGATGAGCTGATCTCTCCGGGCGCCTTTTTTTCTTTTTCAACCCTTTTGTGTATGTTGGAGTCTGACATAAGTCCAGCGATTGGCAGTTGGTTTCCTGTGTCTTGTTTGCTTGTTGGAGTCTGACATAAGTCCAGCGATTGGCAGTTGGTTTCCTGTGTCTTGTTTGCTTGTTGGAGTCTGACATAAGTCCAGCGATTGGCAGTCGGTTTCCTGTGTGTGCGTTTGTTGGTTCGGAGTCTGATGTAAGTCCAGCAATTGGCATTCGGTTTCCATGTTTGCCTGTTTGTGTGGAGTCTGACGTAAGTCCAACGATTGGCAGTCGGTTTCCTCTTTGTGTTTTGTTTGGCGTGCGTTAGCCGAGGTACGAGTGCTCTGATTCTTCTCCGGTCAGAGAAGATACGTATGCATAGGATGCGACATCCTAGCGAGCACGTTTCCCCCTGTCCCGAACTACGTCGACTCTGATGTCTGTGCCTGACAGACTACGTAGGCCCAGGATACGATATCCAGCCTTGTGTGCAGTGTGTGAGCAGTTTTTAGCAACCTTTATCCTTTCTTTTGTGCGTGGATCCCGTCGAGTACGACGGATGCGTAGGGGTGCTAATACCTTCCCTTCGCATAACCGACTCCCGATCCCATCTTTCTCTGGTCGCGAGACCATGTCTTTTCCAGGTTTACTTCGAGCGTTTCCTTTCCCTCTTTTGGGATAAATAACGCACGGTGGCGGCTCTGTTGTTTCCTTTTCTCGCTGGTTTTTCGCGTAATGCGACAGATCCTACTACTACAAGAATTCGACCTGGAAATCAGAGACAAAAAGGGTAGTGAAAACATTGTTGCTGATCACTTGTCTCGGATGACTCCCATTCAAGAAACAGAAGAAACGCACCCCATCAGAGATGAGTTCACGGACGAACGTATTCTAGCCGTTACGCATATCTCATGGTTCGCCGATTACGCAAACTTTGTGGTAGGTGGACTGATACCTGATGACTTTGACTCTAACAGACGAAAAAAGTTTTTGCATGATTGCAGGTTCTATGTGTGGGACGATCCATTCCTTTACAAAAAGGGATTAGATGGTCTGGTCAGGAGATGTGTTCCAGAGGAAGAGCAGAGGGACATCTTAAAAGCCTGTCATAACTCAGAATATGGAGGACATTTTAGCGGAGACAGAACCGCAGTCAAAGTCCTCCAGTCTGGATTGTACTAGCCTACACTATTCAAAGATGCATAAGTAGTGGTAAGAGAGTGCGACAAATGTCAGAGAATAGGCAACATATCCAAAAGAAATCAGATGCCTCAGAATGCCATGTTAGAGGTCGAACTGTTCGATGTGTGGGGGATAGATTTTATGGGACCCTTCCCACCTTCCTTTGGAAAGCAATACATTTTGGTTGCGGTTGACTATGTGTCAGAATGGGTGGAAGCAGTTGCACTACCCACAAATGATGCAAAACTGGTAATTAATTTCCTCAAGAATTGTATCTTCGCACGGTTTGGGGTACCAAGAGCATTGATTAGTGACGAAGGTACCCATTTCCTAAATAAGTTGATGGAGAACCTACTGCGGAAATACAATGTCAAGCATCGAATCGCCACACCATACCACCCCCAGACTAGTGGACAGGTTGAGGTATCCAATCGGCAAATCAAGCAAATCCTAGAAAAGACCGTCAGTGCCTCACGAAAAGATTGGTCAATCAAGCTCGATGACGCACTCTGGGCATACCGAACAGCGTTCAAAACACCAATAGGTATGTCCCCGTATCAATTAGTATATGGTAAAGCTTGTCACCTACCACTCGAACTTGAGCATAGGGCATTTTGGGCCACCAAATTCCTCAACTATGATCTTTCCAAAGCAGGTAAATCTCGGATCCTCCAATTACAAGAGCTGGAAGAATTCAGAAATCGAGCGTATGAGAATGCCATGATATACAAAGAGAAAACCAAAACTTGGCATGACAGGCGCATTCATAAGAAAGACCTTCAGGAAGGACAATTGGTGTTATTATTCAATTCAAGGTTGAAGCTCTTCCTAGGGAAACTAAGGTCAGGATGGTTGGGACCCTTTGAGATACAAAAAGTATTTGCGCATGGAGTCGCTGAACTAAAAAATCCAACAAACGGAGACACGTTCAAGGTGAATGGGCATAGAGTTAAACCATACATACAAGACCAGGAGGGTGGTCCAATCGAAAAATCCATCTCACCTAAGCAGACGGAGAACCGTCGAGCCATGCGACATTAAACGAAGCGCTTCGTGGGAGGCAACCCACGCTTTTTATTTCTAATCAGTTGTGTGTGTCTGTAGGTTTATACATGAGCTCTACAAGGAGGGAACATCTCATAGCCAGAGGAACCAGCAGTTGAGTTGATGAGAAAACCAAAAAATAGCCAAAAGGACAGCCTGACACGGCCACCCGTGTCAGCTGACACGGGCCGTGTCAAGTGAAGAAAAAGCTAAGAAGGAAATGGAAAAACAGTGGCCTGACACGGCCACCCGTATCAACTGACACGGGTCGTGTCAGGAGCAATGAAAGAAGGAGGAATTTTAGATTTGGTAAACAGTAGCCTGACACAGCCGGCCGTGTCAGCTGACGCGGCCCGTGTCAGGAGCACTGAAGGATAATGCAGAAATTGGTGAATCCAGTAGCCTGACACGGCCGTGTCAGGCAGGCGGAATTTTTTATTTTTTTTTGAAAAATTCAAATTTTCATGGGACCCACCCACTTAATCCACCATTAACCACACCTTTTTACAAATATTACTCCACTCGCTGTCTCGGTCCTAACCGCGGTTTCGGAATTTCCTAACTCAAATGTTCAAAATATATCTATTTTTTGCAGGTCCAAAATGCCCCCGCGGAGAATCCTGACCGGAAAGAAAGAACTTGCGGAAATGGCAAAGTCATTGAAGCGCCCGAGTCGGAATCTCAATCCACACAACATCGTGTTTGACAATCCGGAACAAGAACGACGATACCAAATTCACCGGAAGCGCAAACTCACGCCGACAAGGTATATGTGTGAGCATACTCTGAACGCTCTGGGCTGAAGATGGAGGTATACCGGATGTTCCATGTTTTGGGAATGCTCGAGTTCATTTGTTTGGAAGTGCCACCCTATGAGCGCATTACTCTCGAGTTCCTCAGCACATTGGAATTCCAGCTGGAAAAAAGGTGGATTGACACAACCAAGTATTATTTCGGCACCTTACGTTTCCGGTTATTTAACAATTATCATGAATTGTGTGTTGAGGAGTTAACTGCAATACTCCAACTCCCTCTGAACGGACTAGGAGCGGTCCCAGACGGGTTCTCACCTAAGGATTTCTGGATCTCCATCACCGGGAGAACGGATTACTCCTCCAAAGGTGAGAAAGCCTCGGGCATCCAGAATCCATGTTTCAGGTACGCCCAAAAGGGTTTAGCCTATACCCTGTTTGGAAGAGGCGATAGTACAGGGGTAGCTACTCAAAGAGAGCTATTCTTTATGTACTCGATGGCTCAAACCAAAGCTATCAATGTAGTTGCCGTTGCAGCAGACTATCTGGGCAGAGTCGGTCGAGCAAACTCCGGAGGCATATCCGTAGGGGGAATGATCACCCAAATCGCTGAGCATTTCGGGTATCAAGCTATTTTACTCGAAGACACGCCAATTGTAGGTAACACAAAAATTGATATGTCTCCTCTAATTTCACAAGGTATGATTGTTGTTGCCCCTACTTACTATTCCGTACTTATCCATAAGAGGTTTATCATCGCTCTGCCGGATCCGGACAGAGTTGCTATTACTGATTGTGCTAATTGGTTGTATGTGAGCGCTGATCCCGATGCGGATGAAGGCCACGAAACTGACCATTTTACTGCAGGCGAGCAATTTGTGGATGACCAGGCAGAAGGAACGGAAGTAGAAGAGGAAGATCCTCAAGCACCTCCTGAGCAGTTTGTCCCACTGCATCAGGAACCCACCCAACCGCATCACGAACCCACCCAACAGGCGGCGGGTTCATCATCTTGGTCAACTGACCAATGGAGCTGGGTACAAACCGAGATAGGTGACTTGAGAATTGAACAACAATGGAAAGGCATCGAGCAAGCCCGTCAACGAGCGATGTTGGATGAGATGAGCAACATGATGCGACAGTTGATGTTGCGTTTCCCATAACCACCTCCTCAGTAGGACCCTGTGAGTACCCTCCTCCGCTCTTGTTCAAAAACATTGTGGAAAATGTTGAGTTCAAGTGCGGGGGAGATTTTAGGTCTTTTATTAGTATTTGGTTATTTTTACTTTTGTATTCTAGATTTAATTTGTCTGTCGAAGGTACATTATGCTGCAAGTGTGTCAAGTCTGTGTTGACAGGTTGGAAATAGTAATGATCACGATTGAGAATGGATGAAAGGATCACACCACTCACCATGGCTTGTTGTGAAAAATCTCCCCAGAAAGTAACACTGCTGAAAATAAAGATCGGACGCAATGTATACAGCTTAACCGACACAAGTATCCTGTACATTTCTAAGTAGGAAAGCAATCACACCAAATTAATGAGTACTATGGATCCTGTCAAAGCGGAACCAAACCAAGCGAGTCATAAAAAGCCAAACACATTAATCATCATGAGCGTCATTCAGGTTTGTCTTTATCACTCTAAACTTACGTAGACTCTCTGGGACTGTCACTGCATGATACACACACTGAGGCACGTTGTTTGTAATTAACCCCGAGCCTTTCTAGCCATCCCAAATAATTAAATCCATCGTTAACCCCATTTGAGCCTATATCCATTTTTTTGTTTAAACACCATAAATGTAACCATTGGCCAAAACACTTTCGCACCCTGTTCAGAGTCATGATAATGCATTCAAAGTTGTGTTGAAAAGCTAAGTTTGGGGTAAAAACCCCAAAAGCTCCCAAAGCCCAAGAAAGTGCAAAAATAAGAGAAAAAGAAAAAAATTGATGAATCGAGAAAAAGAAAGAAAAAGAAAAATCGACTACTCGAAGATTCAAAAGAAAGAAGCACGGAAAAGGGCAGTCGGTGAAAAAGAAATAAGAAAAGAAAACCGAGGAAATAAAAGAAACAAACATAGGATGTAACATCGACTCTGAACCAAAAGCCACTTGTTTTCCTTTTTTAATCCATACCCTAACCCAAGCCAAGCTATAACCCGAAAGACCTCAAAAGTGTGTGTGTTATGTGTAGGTGATGAGAAAAGAGAGACTATTCAAACTTATGAGTGATATTGCATACTTTGAATTATGAGTGTAAACAACTTACCCTGAGAGAATTGGTGCGAATGTGATATAAGCTGACAGGTGAAACGGTGCTTTGAAGTAAAAGTGTGAATAATGACTTACAAGGATAGGCAGGACTTGTGAAAGGAAAATGGAAGACGTTGGCGAATGATCTCAGTAGTGGTGGAAAACATGAAGAATTCTGGGGAGTGATAATGAAACATTACTTGGGACAAGCTATGAGCTAAGTTTGGGGTTGTGATCAGTCACCATTTACATTAAGTTTTCATTACTGATCCGACGCGAAACAGAGGTATTTGACACACTGCGCAAGCATTTATGGTACATTTCGAGTTAGTTTTACTTTTGTCATTTTATTTATGCAATTTTAATCTTTTCTATGTTTTACTTTTTATTGTCGTAATTTTATGCGTGGGATAGTTGTGTTTTTGTCCAACAGATCCAGGTAGAAGAACCAGAGAACTCAGAACGAGACAGTGCGAGGTTCTGGCAAGCAAAGGAGCAGAAAACCCCGGTACAGGAGGCCTGACACGGCCACCCGTGTCACCTGACACGGGCCGTGTCAGGGCAAGGGAAGACAAGTGAAGAAAACAGTAGCCTGACACGGCCACTTGTGTCAGCTGACACGGGTCGTGTCTGGCAGTATCCTTAACCGTGTCACCCCTGCCATGGGGCATGTTAGCCAAATCAGTAGGCTGACACGACCACCCGTGTCAGCTGACATGGGCCGTGTCAGCCCAAGCCCAAAAATCCAGTTTTCTCGGGCTTTTCGTTCGTCGGGCTTTTTAGAGACATCTTTGGACCTGTCCAACTGCTGCTGGGAATTTTCACTATAAAAGAAGGTCTTTTACCAAAGGAAAAATCATCTTGGAATACGGCAAAACACAGTATTGTGAAGCAATCAAGTATTACAGAGATCAAGGCATTTGGAGAGCCGAAGATATTCATGAGCGGGAGCGATTGAAGATCAAAGTCATCCAATTACTAGTAATGTGTAATTTTTATCTTGAATTTGTTTTATACAATATGAGTAGCTAAACCCCCCAATGCTAGGGGGGTGTCCCTGATTTAGAATTGTAATGAATTTGAGTTTACATTTTCATTTATAATATTGTTTTTACTGTAACCTTTTGATGTGTTCATTGCTTTCTCTTTCGGACCAATTGAGATTGATTTATGGTTATCAATTAGGCTGGACCTCCATTGATAAGGTTTTCATAAGGTTCCTCTACAGTAGATATCACCTAGGACTAGGGATACCCTGTATGAACCAGAGTATTCTTCATATTATACAGCTTAACTTCACCCTAATTGGCTATGGACATAGGAATTAGGGTAGATTGATTAAAGGTTTTCTCACCAAGGACTTGGGAGAAAATACCCTTGAGAACTGGTAGTAATTGATATTTGTTGATGCAATAGTGACTTAGAGTTGTTACAGGGATAAATCATACACCTTCCCTGGCATTGTTCCTTTTTCTATATAAACCCTTATTTTCATCCTTCTTACAATTACTTTTATTATTATATTTTTACACTTAAAAACCAACCTAATACTTTTTGTTTAATTGAATGGTAATTTAAACTCAATATTAACTTGCAGTCCTTGAGATCGACATTCGGGGAATTTCCCCATTACTACTATAAAAGACAAAATAGTACACTTGCTATTTTCCTGATCACCAACAAACAAATAGGCTTATTATTATTTATTTATTTTTATTTTTCTTCTGCATGTTCCAGATACGTTTTTATTTTGCTGGGTTAAATGACCGTGTGAGAGTCACCTAGCCCGGATTTTCATGCGATTTGAGAACATAGCAGGAATTTTTGTGATCATTCTCTTATTTTCATCGGTCCCCTACGTAGAACATGCTTAAGCCGGAGCTGACTGCTAGGATAAACTATTAAAGGACTAATTTGGAACAAAAATTGAGGCTACAGCATATGGGGTATCAGGATCGACTCTTATAATCATGAAGCCTAAGGTGTTAAGACAATACCTATTTTTAGAAAAAGTTTTCCCAAGTCTTTTACATCCTATTATAAACCTGTCTTATAGCCTGAATGTTCAAGATGTATTGTTTTCTTGGCTAATTTTTTTTTGGTAAGGTTAAAGAAATGCGGGAAATAAGGATACACTTACACAGATGACTCGTCAGACACATGTTATTTTATTGAAAGGGAAAAACAAGCAACTAAAATAAACAAAACATACTAAAAATATAAAGGAAAATGGTAAAAAGCGATAAATGTAAAGGAAAGCGATAAAAAGCAATAAAAATAAAGGAAAGATAAAAAGCGATAAAATCTCCTCCCACACTTAAACCGAACATTGTCCTCAATGTTTCGATATGAGATAGGTTAGAAGTAACCTAGTAGAGAGAGAGAGAGAGCTAGGGTTGAGCACTGGTACCGTCACCGTTACCGCCCTGGTCAGGATGCCTGGGTCGATGACGCCTGGTTCGAGTACTAAGTCCATCATGTAGCTGCTGAGAGCGACCTAGGAGAGATCCTTGGGTGGCGTCGATGAGAGCGAAGTGACGCTCATTAGCCTGTCGCATGCGTTGCTGCTCATTAGTGATCGCAAGCAAAAACTCAGTGACAGTCCGATGTGCTTGCTCACTACGCTGCTGGGAAGGTACCATAAAACTCATATTATCTGACAATTGTTGGTTTATGGTATTCAGGAGGGTGTCAAGCCTTTCCTCGCGAGCCAGGTGCTCGCGCCACATCTCCTCGATGATGTAGAAACCGGTAGTGGTACCTGTAAAAGGGTTAGAGGAAGAAGGTGTGGTGTGTGTAGGTGATGCAGCAAGAATATCATGAGCAGGTGACTGGTCGCGCCGGGCATACTCATCATCGGTCCCTTGCTCTTCGTCCATAGGAAGGTTAGGTGGCAAAGGACCGGTAAAGGGTGGAGCATCAAGATCGTATGTCCAGTTCCTTGCATGTTGCACATCCGTACGCTGAGAGCAAGGTAGGACAACACTAGGTACAGCTACACCATGTATCATGAGGTAGAAACCACTTTCTCGCCGCACCTTGCATAATTTCATATCTTTCAAAAACTTCAAGTTAATGGTGCGGTGAGGGAGTGGTTCCAAGGTGGCTAACTCAGCGTGTAGATTCAACGCTCTAGCAATGAAGGTAATTAAACCACCGAAAGAGATGGTTCCTCCTTTCTTAAGGATGGCAGACATATGGGCCAACATGAAAGGAACAGGATTGATCCTGCGACTAGTGAGGCAACCCTATAAAAATAGCAATTCTCGGGCATTTACTTTGTTAGAATTTTCCCGGCTAAATATAGTACATGCCAAAAGGTATCTAAAAATACGTATGGCCGGGTTATGGATATTAGAAGCCAAAATTCCTTCAAAGAAAGTGACATTCACATTAGATAATTTGTTCCAAAAAGTAAATGCCTCGAGTGCCCATTCAGTATCTAAGGGCGTCTCACAAATAGCACCATCATCATAAGGCATTTCGAGCAAGCCCGCTAAAGCATCGGTAGTGTACTCGTATTCTACATTAAACATTCTAAAATAAACGGTACCTACCGTGCTAGCAGTGCCAGGATGGGCAGTGTAAATTAGGGAACTTAAAAATTCCCTAGTGAGCCTATCATAGGTGGGTGTTTTACTAGCAAAAATATCGTGTAATCCTAAATTATCTAGCATGTGGAAAATACTATGGTATGTGGCTAGAGTGTACAAACAGTCTTCGTCGACATACCTGGTAACGAGGATCTCACGAGTTTGCAATCTTTGCAAAATCTTGTTTTATCGCTCACCGGGTTTTCCTCCACAAAGAGTGATGTTGTTAAACTCCATTCCGGCCATTAATGGTGGTTGTAGAGAAAAATGAGTATTTATAGAAAAGAAATGAGAAAATGGAATTTAATGGATTTTTGGTGGAGAGTTGGAGAAGTGAGGTTGGGGAATTGTAGTGGCTTGTAGTGAAAATGAGAAGCTTGGAAATTTTATATGAATTTTGGTGGAGTTGGGAGAAGAAGAGAATGGGTTTGGAGAGGTTGAAGAAGGTATAAATAATGGAAAAGGAAAATATGATAGTTACGTCATGGCGCCCACCAGGAAGTTTATGGCGCCCGCCATGTCTTCGGATTTGGTTTAGGTCGCCTATGTTGTTTGCTTCTTGGGCCTCAATCCTCTCGTCTTCATTTTTATAATGGGAGGTCTATATAGGTATCCATGAATGCTGTTTTTTTTTTATTTTTTTATTTTAAGCTTGATAAAAAAAATAAAAAATAAATGAAATAAAAAAAATTAAAATAGAGTAAAACAAAATTAAATAAAACAAAACAAAATAAGATAAAACAAAATAAAATGGTAAAGTAAAATAAAACAAAATAAAATAATGGACATAAAAACATAATAATAATAATATATATATATATATATATATATATATATATATATATATATATATATATATATATATATATATATATATATATATATATATATATATATATATATATATATATATATATATATATATATATGTATATGAAGAGTCAATAATAATTCACGAGTCCAAAGATCTTAGGAAAAATAAAGCAAGCATAATGTCAGCAGAAACAATAAAAATAGGCATGAATAATAAGTAACGGGAAAATAGGGAAATTCAAACGGTATTTCTTGGTTCATGATGGCATCAATGCTCGGGGTACGGTGGAGTCTCCTCAACTTCGTAGCCTCGAAGCTCTGTGATCTGGTGTCGGAGATCGGCGATCTCATCATGTAGCATATCAGTCTCGGTGTCGTGTGAGGCAACTGATACCTCGACCTGCAGGGTAACATCAGCAAGCTCCTGGCGAAGCTCGACTATCTCCATGCGAAGCTTAACCAATTCGAATTGCATGCTGGAGTCTGGAGATTCGGATTGTTGGTACAGACTTTGATTCTGATCGATGCAATCTTCGGTGCATCTATTGTCTCTCCCTGCCCTTCTATGGCGTAGGCCCAGTTGGCCTGCTCAATAACATAAGTCACCTGAGGGTTAGGTAAAGTGAAGTAGTTAATGGCCTCACCCTCAATTAACAGCCTGTATTGATCCGGGTGGATAGAAGATCTCCTCATGAGGCCATGGTCCAGATAGAAATCAATATCCATCAAGGTGTAGCTGCAATAAGACGTCAGGTGAGATAGTCTTCTATCAAGTCCTAGGGATAAGGCTATGTGAGTCACCATGCTTCCAACATGTATGGGGCTTGCAGCATAGCGAGCATTAAGATATAGGCTCTCGATCAAGAAAGCTCCATAGTCTACCGGGCGTGACTGAGTGGTATAGTACATGAAGAAGATCTCTTCAACACTCACATGCATATCAGGGTCACTCTTCCCTAGGAAGGTGTGGGAAATGATCATCTGGAAGTATTGGAAAGCAGGGTTGTGAATATTGTGGGAAATATGGGTTGAAGGGCCAGGACTACATGCACACGTGATATTGCTCCAAAACTTCTCGACGTCTCGGCTCAGAAAGTAGCTCATGGGGAGCTCAGATCAGGCATCATAGGTAGTCTGAAAACCAAGCAAGTCGCCAAAACGCTTGTGGTTGAAGGTGTATTATGCCCCAAACAACCTGAAGTTAATGTATCCTCCATCACTGGCGTGACCAAAATAAGGCTTGTAGATAAGCGAGCTCATGAACTCCAAAGTCAGGTTCCTGTAAGTCACGTGCATAGCATCTCTATATTCATCCCACTGTAACTGATTGCACAAGTGCCTGACACTAGGCTCAATGCCTAATGCCTCCATACAGCTCGAGTCAGGATATCTAGTAGGCAGCATTGGGCGCTGTGAAAGCATGGCGCAACGCTGTTCTTGATCTGGGACACGAAATATTACTGGCATGGTGTCGATATTCTCCATTCCTAAAAAGTTAGATTAGAAATAGAGGACACCTGAAATCAAAAAAATTATAACTATTAGTCTCCACATAGATATACATATATATATATATATATATATATATATATATATATATATATATATATATATATATATATATATATATATATATATATATATATATATATATAAAACAAATAAAAATATAAATTGAAAATAGTAAAAGTAAAGGAAAAGAAGTCATGGGTTGCCTCCCATGCAGCGCTTGTTTAACGTCGTTAGCTTGACGATTCGAACTTTATATGTTAGAGGTAGGAACTGGAGGGTCGGTCAGAGTTTGGTCATGACATTCTGTGGGTATGTCACCTCCTTTGTATTGCTTTAGTCTTTGTCCATTTACCACGAATGGATTACAGGAGTTGTTCCGGATTTCAACTACTCCAGATTTTAGGATTTTGGACACCTCAAAGGGGCCTGTCCATCTCGAATGTAGCTTACCTGGAAAAAGACGTAATCTCGAATTGAAGAGGAGAACAGAGTCTCATATATTAAATTCCTTTTTCACGATCCCTTTGTCGTGCCAAGCTTTGGTTCTCTCTTTGTATATAACGGCATTCTCGTAAGCGTTCTGGTGAAGTTCCTCCAATTTGTGAATATCAAGGATTCGCTTCTTGCCAGATGCTAGGTAATCCAAATTTAGGGTCTTGATGGCCCAATATGCCTTGTGCTTGAGTTCAAAAGGTAAGTGGCATGACTTCCCGTAGACCAACTGGTACGGTGTAGTTCCAATAGGGGTCTTGTAAGCAGTTCTGTAGGCCCACAGTGCTTCTGTTAGCTTTTCAGACCAATCTTTTCTAGAAATTGATACAGTTTTCTCCAAGATCTGCTTAATCTCTCTGTTGGATACTTCCACTTGACCATTAGTCTGGGGGTGATATGGTGTTGCTACTCTGTGTTTCACTCCATATTTCCTTAGTAGTTTATTAAATATCCTGGATATAAAATGTGATCCAACATCACTTATGACAAGTCATGGCACTCCAAATTTGGGAAAGATATTATTCTTGAACATCTTGATGACTACTCTTGTGTCGTTGGTGGGTGCGGCTATAGCTTCCATCCACTTGGACAAATAGTCAACGGCTACCAAAATGTACTTGTTTCCCAATGAAGATGGAAAAGGTCCAATGAAATCTATACCCCAAACGTCAAATAGCTCTACTTCTTGAATGTTTTTCAAAGGCATTTCGTCACGTCTTGAGATGTTTCCAGCGTGCTGGCATCGGTCACATTAGACAATATAAGCATGGACATCGCGCCATAATGTCGGCCAATAAAGACCAGCTTGAAGGATCTTAGTGTATGTCTTGGACGTGCTTGAATGTCCACCATAGGGTGAAGAATGACAAAGCTCTATGATGTTTCTGACTTCTTCTTCCGGGACGCAACGTCGAAATATGTTATCAGTTCCTCTTTTGAAAAGGAGTGGTTCATCCCAATAGAAGTGTCTTACATCTTTAAAGAATTTCTTCTTCTGTTGATAGTTGAGGTCAGGTGGTATGATATCAGCGGCTAGATAGTTCACAAAATCAGCGTACCATGGTACTCTGCTAATTTCTGAAATCATCCCAAGGTTGTCTCTATCAGGTCCAAGGGGAGCGGTATCTATCTTAGCTACTAGCCTGTCATAGGTGAAGTCATCATTTATAGGTAAATGATCTGGCTTTAAATGCTTTAATCTGGAAAGATGGTCAGCAACTACGTTTTCTGTTCCTTTTTTTGTCTCTGATGTCTAAGTCGAATTCTTTTAGCAAAAGGATCCACCTGAGTAATCTAGGTTTTGCATCCTTTTTGCTCAGAAAGTAACGGATAGTTGCATGGTCTATATAGACTATAATCTTAGATCCTACAAGATAAGACCTAAATTTATCGATTGCGAAAACTACAGCTAGGAGTTCCTTCTCTGTTGTTGTATAATTTAATTGAGCGGCATCTAGGGTTCTACTAGTGTAATATATTACGTGTAGTTTCTTATCCTTTCTTTGCCCTAAAACAGCTCCTATAGCGAAATCTCTAGCATCACACATTATTTCGAAGGGTTTAGTTCAATCCGGGGTTTCTAGAATGCGTGCTGAAATTAATGCTTGTTTTAAATGGTTTAAGGCTTCGATTCATTTTTCATCGAAAATGAATTCAATGTCTTTCATCAGAAGGCCAATCAGGGATTTTGTTATTTCAGAGAAGTCTTTTATGAAGCGTCGGTAGAAACCGGCGTGTCCAAGGAAACTACGGACTTCTCTAACTGTCTTAGGAGGGTTGAGGTTTTCTATAACTTCTATTTTCGCTTTATCGACCTCAATGCCTCTTTCAGATATTATATGTCCTAACACTATGCCTTCTTTGACCATAAAGTGGCACTTCTCCCAGTTTAACACAAGGTTAACTTCTACACATCTCTCTAGGATTTTCTCAAGGTTAATAAGGCGGTCTTCAAAGTCAAATCCACACACCGAGAAGTCGTCCATAAATACTTCCATGATTCCGTTGAGATAATCTGCGAAGATTGACATCATACAACATTGGAAAGTAGCTGGCGCATTACAGAGTCCAAACGACATTCGTCTGTAAGCAAATGTTCCGTAAGGACAGGTAAAGGTTGTTTTCTCTTGATCCTCGGGGTGAATGGGTATTGGGAAAAATCTAGAATATCCATCAAGATAACAAAAGTAAGAGTGTCTGGCAAGATGCTCCAGCATTTGATCTATGAATGGAAGGGGGAAATGGTCTTTTCTAGTTTCCTTATTGAGCTTCTTATAATCTATGCACATACGCCATCCGCCTTCTATGCATTTAGCGACATGCTCACCCTTTTCGTTCTGCACGACTGTGATGCCTCCCTTCTTGGGTACCACATGTACAGGACTTACCCACTTACTATTAGAAATCTGATAGATTATACCAGCTTCCAGTAGTTTAAGGACTTCCTTCTTTACTACATCACTCATTACAGGGTTGATTCGTCTCTGATGTTCTCTGGAAGGTTTTGAATCCTCCTCTAGTGAGATCCTGTGCATACACACGGATGGGCTAATACCTTTTAAATCAGAGATGTTGTACCCTAAGGCAGAGGGGTACCTTCTTAAAACATTCAAGGGTCAATTCGTCTCGTCTTGGTTTAAGGTGGCACTAACTATTACTGGGCGGTTCATTTCTTCATCCAAAAACTCATATCTTAGGTTCTTGGGTAGTTCCTTAAGTTCTTGGGCTGGTTTTTGAGAATTAGGTGAAGGGTCTGGAGTAAGATCCAAACATTCGTGAGGTTCTGTTTCCTCTAACTCGTCACCTTTTTCATTCGGGTTTAAAAATGGTTCGACCTTAGGTTCTCCTTGGTCGAATTCTCTTATGCATTCATCTATGATATCGATCGCATAACATGTGTCTCCTAGAATTGGTGCCATCAGGAATTTTGACAGAATGAACTCGATCTTTTCATCCCTTACTTCGAAGGTTAATTTCCCTCTTTTGACATCTATTATAGCTCCATCTGTTGATAAGAATGGTCTACCTAAAAGGATAGGGATATCTTCGTCTTCTTTTATATCCATGACCATAAAGTTGATCGATCCTAACTGGGATGTCTTCTAAAATGCCTACAGGATACTTAACAGACCTATCAGCTAATTGAAGGGACATCTTAGTTAGTTCTAACTCTCCTAGGTTTAACCTTTTACATACAGCTAAGGGAATTAAACTTACACTAGCGCCTAAGTCTAGGAAAGCTTTGTCGATCACATGACTTCCTAAAATGCAAGGTATAGAAAAACTACCAGGGTCTTTCTCCTTCTTAGCAAGTTTATCTTCAGAAATAAAGTTGCATTCCAAGGGTTTTGGATCGTCGAGCCTACGTTTGTTAGTTAAGATGTCTTTGAGAAATTTGGCGTAAGACGGAATTTGGGTGATAGCTTCGGTGAAAGGAATCTCTACATGAAGCTTTTCTATCACTTTTATAAATTTTTGGTATTGGTTGTTAATTTTGGTTTGTTTAAGTCTTTGCGGATATGGGATTGGTGGTTTGTACAGGGGTGGTGGTTTGTAAGTTTTATCCTTGGCTTCACCTTTTTGGTTGGTTTATTTCTCGGATTCCTCCAGTTCCTCTTCTTGGTTGGTAGGCATATTTTCTTTAGAAGTTTTGGAATCGCTCATCGATGGGTTATGAGGCCCTTCATAAGCGGTCCCACTTCGTAACGAGATATCGTTAGCTTGCCCTCGAGGGTTTGGTTGAGGTTGTCCAGGAAATTGGCCTCCAGGTGTAGTTTGTGGGGCTTGGTTTTGTGCTACCTGTGAGATCTGGGTTTCAAGCATCTTATTCTGAGTGATTATCTGATCAAACTTGGTTCCTAATTGCGTTATAAGTTCGTTTACGTGAATGTTTTGGTTTAGGAATTCTTTATTTTACTGAGTCTGGCCCGATATAAAGTTTTCCATGATCTTCTCAAGGTTAGACTTCTGGGGCACAACTTGCATAGGTTGGTTTGGTTTTTTGGCTTGATAACGTTGCGGTCTCTGAGGTGCATGATTTTGGATAGGGTTCTGGTTTTTATAGGAGAAATTTGGATGATTCTTCCATCCAGGGTTGTAAGTGTTTGAAAATGGGTTACCTTGGGCGTAATTCACTTGGTCGGTATTTAGTTTGTTCAAAAGGTTACACTCCGTCGATTCGTGTCCTTTAGATCCACAGAGTTCGCATTCTGTGTGGACTACTACTACGGTGTTAGTGTTTGTAGACACATGTTCGACCCGAAGGGCTAAAGCGTCCATTTTCGCCTGCATCATGTCTAGAGAGCTTACCTCATGTATTCCACCTTGGGTCTCCTCTTTCTCTAGAAAGGAAATAATCTTAAACGGATCTCATCAGGTGAAGCGCCGTTAGATTTAAAGGTGTCGGCTAGTTGGATAAAAACTTTTAAATGTTGATTCGGGTTCTCAATAGTGAGACCCGCGTATTGGTTATGTTGCACTAATTGCAACAAAGACGGTTTTAGTTCGAAATTGTTAGCAGGAATAAGGGGGTTTACTATACTCGAACTAGGTTCCTCATCAGAGGGTTGGGAAAATTCCTTAAGAGGTCTCCTATCGCGATTCTCGACCATAGCTTTCTTAATTCGGATGAGTAAGAGGCGTGTATGAGTATAACATTCGGGTTCCGCTAAAGGAGGTACTAAATTTCCAGTACTACGGGTTCTTCGCATTTACCGGCTAATAATGCCTTAGTCTAGACGGTGTAACAACAGGGTACGAAATTTGACGAAGTTGATCCCCGGCAACGGCGCCAAAAACTTGATCGTGTCGATTCGCAAGTGCACAAATTACGTCAAAGTAATATAAAAGAATATCGATCCCACAGAGACCAATCGCCAATCTATCGATTACTATCGTTACGGTGTTTATCTAAGGCGGTATAAAAGAGATATTGGGTTTTCAAAATAATGTTAAATAATAAATGCAGGTAAAGACAGGTTGAATGTAATTCACGTCAGTTAAGTGATGTTTCGATTGTCTAAATAGAACTACTTATGAGGCAATATTTTCTACTCTTGAAAAGAATCCATTTAACAGGAAATGTCGCTTTCGCATATTCAGAATCGAGTTTACCCTTAAATTAAGGCTTTTTATTGTCACTTATAAAAGGTGCGCAGAACGCTAAAGTAGTAAACCTATTTTTAAGAAATGAGACTCGTAAACTTAGTTGAAAAGTGATTTTGATTTGGAAAGTTTACCCAAGGAGTTTCCTGATTTTAAATTTATCAACGCGTCCGAAAAAAAATTCAAAAATAGTTTTTCCTTAAAGTGATAAAGATTCCTACAGATTTCAAGTTAAAAATCAAAATAGCCTTCTAAGTATTTCTACAGATTTCAATATGTGAAACATTACTTTAACCGCGATCCTTACATTCTAACCTTTAAAAGATTTAGCCAGACATGGTAACACAAACTAGCACAACGGTGTTAATCATGATGAAAAGTTTGTTTTAGAATGTGAGGCGTGGAGAGCGAGTAAAGTGCGTAAAATAAATAAAGTAAAACGAGTGCGGAAAATAAATAAAGTAAAGCGAGTGCATAAAATAAATAAAATAAAAGCGATGCGGGAAATAAATAAAATAAAAGCGATGCGGGAAATAAATAATATAAAAGCGATGCGGGAAATAAATAAAATAAAAGCAATGCGGGAAATAAATACAATAAAAGCGATGCGGGAAATAAATAAATAAAGCGATAAATAAGAACCTGCTCCAAACGGAGGCTTTGATTCTGGTATAAAAATAAACCTCTAACTCCTGAAGCTAAAGACGATAGCAACTCGAAGTGACCCTACTCAACCTCACAAAGGTGCGATAACCCTCTGATGTGATGGATTATCGCTATTACAAATAATAAATATATGCTTAGTAAAGACTATGATTAGAAAACGAAATGGAATGAGCTATTTATAGAGGTTTCCAGCAGCTTGTAAAGACTATGGTGCCCTCCAACTTCCCCTTAGTGGGAACGTGACTTCCAAAGGTGGCGCCCTCCATGTGTGTAAATGGGGTGGATCATGGGAACCTGGCAGTTACCTCCTAGTTGAGGGCTGATGAGTCATGGCTTCCCCTATAGCGGCCGCCATGTGCAACGCCATGTGTGTAATTTCGCCAAAAAACCCTAATTTTAGGTCTTTTTGCTTCGTTTCTTCTAAAAGAGTCTGAGAGTGCTAAATATCTGAAAATAAGAGAAAAGAGAGCATAATACAAACAAAATTATAATAAAGTCCTAATAAACATGTGAAATCTGAGTCAAAAACACGGTGTAATTCAGTGTGATCAGTATACTCCTTTGGGATGGTTCTTAACCTGACTCCATGCTCCTGAATCGCAACAAACCCTTTGATTCTTGGTTGATCCGATCAAGTCTTGTCAATATCAATGGAACTTGGGTGTTGATAAGGTGAAAACCGTAATCCACCAAAATGGATGATTGATCTTGATAATGACTTTATCCATCCCTTGACCTTTGTTTGTGTTTGCCTTGTGTGTTATCCCTTGTTTGTGATTGTTGCATTCATGCATACATGCAGATCATGACATTCATCACAGAAAAATGAATTTCAAGGAACTGAGGTCTTATTTGCAAATATTTTCAGACCATGGATTATGGATGAAGGAACACTAAGTAGTACAGTTTCAGATGTCCTGATTTGAAAGAGCTAAGGAAGTTGTCATCTTCTGTATTAGATCCCTTGGACTTCAAGAAAAATCATGGGAAGCTCTTGTACGTGTTATCTACTAATGTGGTTGAAGCACTTCTGAGTGTTTTGGTTCAGTTCTATGATCCTTTCTATCGGTGCTTCACTTTTCCTGATTATCAGTTTGTGCCTACGTTAGAGGAGTATGACCATCTCTTGTGACAAAATACCCTTTAGTGGATTATAAGAGATTCTCATATCTCATATCATATCTAAAGCTCTTCATTTGAAGAAATATGAGATTGATGCTCATTTGTTGAAGAAAGGAGGAATTATGGGTTGACTTCTAAGTTCCTCATTGGTAAAGCTACTGCCTTATCTCAAGCCGGTAGTATGGATGCTTTTGAAACCATCTTTGTATTGCTCATCTATGGTCTAGCTTTGCTCCCTAACATTGATAGTTTTGTGGATGTTAACGCCATTAGAATTTCTTGATTGAAATTCTTGTTCCTACTCTGTTGGGTGACGTGTATTTCTCTTTGCATTTTAGGAATTCTAAAGGTGGTGGGAATATTATGAGATGTGTTCCTCTTCTGTACAAGTGGTATATTTCGCACTTCCCTCAGACGCCTGCTTTTATGGAGAACAAGCAATGTCTCAGGTGGTCTCAGAGACTTATGTCTCTCACTAATGATGATATTTTTTGGTATGATTCTGCATTTAGTAGCTTGGATATTATTGATAGTTGTGGTGAATTCTCTAATGTGCCCATCATTGGTACATAAGAAGGAATCAACTACAACCCTGCTTTGCCTCGTCGTCAACTTGGGTTCCCCTTGAGAGACAAACCTAATAACACTCAGTTAGAAGGTCTTTTCTATCAAGAGGGTAAAGATCCCCAACATTTGAAGTAGAAGATGGTGCATGCTTGGCATAACGTGCATAGGAAAGGAAGATCTGAGCTTGTTCCATGCAATTGTGTAGCTTTGGAAGCTTACACTATTTGGGTAAAGAAAAGAGATTTGGAGCTGAGGATGTTATATTCTTGTGGAAGACCTATGTCTTTGGTTATGGTTGAACCATCAAATCTACCTAACCAAGATGTAGAGGAGTTAGAAGATGCACTCGCCTAGATGAAGCGAGAGAAAGATATGTCGGAAGAGAGGTTCCACGCTTTAAGCCGAAAGAATGAAGAGTTGCAGCTTGAGTCGAAAGACAAGGATTCACTCATTAAACTTCTTGAAGACCGAGCAGTAAAGAGACAGAGAGACCCAGAGGGTCCATCTTCCTCTAGTATGTCCTTGAGAAAACTCAGATGAAGGCATCCTTTGAGTCCGAGATTTGACGCATCTGAAGGATGACACCATTCTTCTTCGGTCAACTTGGCTTCCATCAACACATGCATTAAGGAGATCTCAACCTCCATGAAGAGTGCAACTTCCATGCCATAAACAAGAGAGGAAGGGGCTGTCCTCGTCGAAGTGCGGACGTATGTACGGTGCCCATGCAAAGAAAATAGGAGCATCTCATGCCAATATTTGTACGTCACAACCATCTTTAGGATAATCTTCTTAATATTCTTATTCACAACTTCAACAACCCCATTCATCTTGGGTCTGTAGGGAGAAGAATTATGATGTGCTATTTTGAAGTCTTTGCAGAGCTCTTTCATCATATTGTTATTCAATTTTGATCCATTATCAGTAATGATCTTAGTTGTCCTTCTTTTGTGGCATTGGAGAAATATTTCCTGCAGACAAATTTGGGAGTTATCTTATATTCCCCCAGTTAACGCCAATTTCATAGACAAGAAATCAGTGGGATCAAGGGGTCGCCACATACGAAAACTTGGAGCAGGTTATTATGGATAACGAGGTTATTAGATCAAGATCTTGAGGTATCTTGTATTTTTTTAGCAGTTTAATGTTTGCATTAGCAATAGGAATTATCGTGTGATAGTTCTCTGTGATCAAAATATTGTAAACATTTTATCATAGTGGAAGACCGTGATTATATTCTGATGGCATAATCCATTTAAGAGTGCATGTAGTCAAAGATAAAATGAATGTTGAAGAACTATATATCTTTGTGCATCTTTCCGTTTCCATATCCTTTTACTTTACAAGCATTCATTCATTCATATTTGTTGTTTCATATTTGTAAGATTGCATTGATTGCATACCATATAGGTTAGACTGTGCTTATAGCAATTTAATGTATAAGCTTGGGTTTGTGGTGTATAAATCTTAAGGAATAATCATGAAGTCAATTGTATATTGTTAAGAACATCTAAGTAATGTGTTTGTAAATCGCTTCGTTTAAAGCAACTTTGGTTGTCATGTAAGTGACTTGCACTAGAAGAAATCAATCTCATGGTAACCTCATGTACCATTTCATATGGCTTGATTCATTGAGATGCTTCCAAGCTCTTTTTTTTTAAGCTTCTTAAAGTCTCCGATTTTGTTTTATGGGATCTAAAAAGTTTTTTAAATTGTCTAAAGGCATTTGGGTATATCCACCCCCCCCACACACATACACTCTAGACATTGTTGTTTCAATATTCTCACCCAACAATTGGTATCAGAGCCTGGTTTTTTTATCAAAGTCTAGCGACTCCAAAAGTTAAGGATATGGTTCCTTCGATCTTAGACAAGTTTTTCAAACATTTTGGAAGCTTATGCAAGTCAATGAATCCCAATGAAACTACATTGATTTACTTGTGTTTGATTATACATTGTAATGCATTAAATGGATTAATTCAAAGTGAAACCTTACTAGAATTTTTTTCAAGGAATTAAATATACTTAAGATGTTCCTTAAGTTTTGATTCATCCAGGATTGAACTACCAATTTTTTTGAGATATGTGCAATATGTTTGTGTCACTATTTCTTAAAGGTTATTTCTGTATTGATCCTAATTTGAAGGTCATGCATTCACACTAAAATATACTAGAATGTATTTTGAGAAAAGGAAAAGAAAACAAAAGCATATTCTAGTGACCTAGTCTTCCAAGGACATTGTAAAAAGAAGATGAAGGAAGTTTTTTAACTTTTGGCAATGATTCTTCAAAGTTTCAACCAACTACAAAAGATTCAAGTAATGTACTTGAAGTTCAAATAAATCGTCCAAGATTTGAATCAGTGATTCGGGATTGACAAGTTGTGCCAATCAATAATGATCGTAGTGTTGTCGTTTCAAAGTTCATTTGAAGCCTTGTGAAGGAAAATCTAATAATGTCCTTCAGATGTGCAAGAGGAGTTATATCTAATTCATATTTTATTATTTGTGTTTAAATCTTGTGTTATCCTTGTTCTTGATTTCCCTTTGGTATCGTAAGCAACAAGTTAAAATTAGATCGTGTAAATTGGTATGCTCGTTCCAATCCTCCTTTATTTATTTTCCATATGCACCAGAGCATTTATTCTTTTGCCTATGTGTGTTGTATGATTTATATATATTTATGTATGTGCTATGTTTGTGCATTTATTCCTTAATTTTTTAATCATTCAATGCATCGATTTAAAATTTATGGCGTTCGTTCATTGCATTCATTTGCATGTTTCATACATTCATGCATCATCATTATTTTTTTTATGCATTAAAAATAATTTTTACATTTACATTAAACACATTTGCATTAAAATTCTTTTGAACATTTACAATATAAAAGTCTCAATCATTTTTACATTCATACATAATATAAAATCCATTTTTCCTTCATAAGCATTAAAAATATTTTCATTTTTTAGTGAATTATCTTCTTTTTTTAAAGTCTCATCTTTCCAATTTGTCTAAATTTTTTGTCTTTTGATTCGAATCAAAGAGTCACAACTGAGCCCGTGATTTCAATCATTCCCTTGAGACATGAGGTGTTTCATTTTTGATTTGAATCAAAATTTTACAACTAATCACATGATTCAAATCATTCTTTTTAGGTTCAAGACTATTCAATTTGATTCAAATCATTTTTTGAACTTGATCTGAATCAAAACCCGAAAAGCCATGTTGAAACTCATTTCACTTCTGTTTTCACTTTTTCAAACCTCATTCCATCATTTTATTTTATTTTAACCATTACAAACCCTAATTGAGATACTTTTTGCAAACAACATTATCATCATTTATCATTTCCATTCACCGTCATCATCACCATCTTCAATAATGGCATGTGAACTTGGTTACAAAGGAAGGCTTGATAAAAGGTCCAAGAAACCAGCTTCCACCTTCATTAATTGTGAACCTCCAATTCCAATTCTAAAGAGGTCAAAATCAAAGGTACAAGGTAGTTGAGCCTCCACTGATGGGGCTTTTAGAAAGAAGGCTAAAACATCATCTACTACATGTTCCTCTTATTTTACACTTTTATTTAGTAAATTAGCTCACTTGTTATCTAAAGAAAACTTGCAGAAATACCGAAATAAGTATCTCTATAAGCTAGTTGTCCCTGAAAATTTTGTTGATGCTACTACTGAAGCTAAACTGAAAAGAAAATTCTTAAAATCATTTATTGATAATCATATGATAAAGTTCATTGACATGAAAAGAAGAAATACAATCTAGATTATACCAAGGCTTTCTACTGCAACTTGGAACTAACTACTATAGATCTTGAGAGTAGGTTCAAGAATAAGGTTGTCAAGTTTGATTACTCTGATTTGACAAATACTTTGGTTTGTCATATGGTGGTTCTGACATGTCTAGTGCAAAGGTATCTGGTTATGCCAGAGTTTCATTTATTTTGTATATCTCCAAATATGTTTGTGAGCACATAGAGATGTCAAATTTAAGGATTACTCAAATTAAACTTGATACAAGGTTACTACATTGGATTGTTAAGAAGATTCTTTCTAGAAAATCGGCTAATTCAAGCAGAGATGATGTCAGTGATCTCTACTTGATATGGAGTCTCACTCACAAAGTAAAAAATAACTAGGTTAGGTTTATCATTGATAGGATGATCAATTGCATGGATAATCCTAGGAGACCTATATTTTTTCATCTTTTGTTCAAATGATACTTTAGTTGAATGGTATTGAGTGCAAAGACAAAGAGCTAACTGAATCTCTTAAGATTCTTGACTATGATGTTGTGGATAAGATGAGATACTACAAAGATCTAAATTGTGATTACTATTATCTTGAGGACTCGAGTAGACATATTTATGATGACAAGATCGTTGAGCATGTGAAAGAAGTTATTGAGATGACTGGTCCATATTTTTCTGGTGTTGGTACTTGTAAGACACCAAATTTGATCCTAACATCCTTCATGTTATCTCATCATTTGCATTGGCTTTAGGGATCACACCTTGACATCCTCCTTACCCCTTATTCATTGGGTTTGCATTGGGAGAGTTCACGAAGCACATTTGATTGTATCATACTTTGTCTTTCATTGTTTACTAACCAAAATACCAAAAATATGTCAATATATAACTTTATTTCTTTTGTAGGTAGTGTGGGCCTCCGCCTATGCCTCACCGAACTCACATCTAGGATTTGAGACCCTAAATTCAAAGAGATCAATCAAGAGATGGTTCACAATAACTCTAATCATCATATATGGATCCCCATGATCTTCATTTATCATTTTAATCAAGAATTCACCAAGGGTTTGAAGCTTTTTTTCCTTGGAAACCCTAATTCATTTGGGTATCTTGTGTGACTTCCTCAGCAAGTTTCATTAACATTTGATCAAATATTTCAAGTTATACTTCATATTACATCATTTTATTCATATATTATCCTTCATGAGTCCCAAAGAACAAGATAACTTCAAGTTTACAGGATGGTTCATAGCGGTTGACCAGAAAAAGTCAATTGGTCAAAACCGGGGTTCTCTAGACCCTATCTCCTACAACTTTTGTCATATGAAAATGATTCCAAGAGAAAAGTTACTCTTTATAACATTCCAAACAACTTTCATGTTGATATCAAGAGATATTTTTTCTTGAAAAGTCATTTTTTATAGTTAAATATTATAGGACATTTTGTCTGCACCCTAGTAGGAGGTCAACTTCCAAGGACCATAACTTGCTCAAACTTTATGACATGAAGATCATCCAAGTTTTATGATAAAATTCAATATGTCTTCTCCAACTTTTATTCTTTGAGAAATTTCAAATTCAACATGCAAGGGCGTGTTCCAAGAGGAAACATTATAGATCCTTTTGGTCCATCATCATTGAACAAGAAATTTTCCTCAACTTCTAAAATGCATAACTCCCTCATGCCAAATCCAAATGATGTAAACTTTATGACCTAATTTAATATGGCAGATGCTCTTGCAACATTGGCTTCAATTATTGTGGTGAAATTTTGGAATGAAGTTCCCAATTTGATTGTGATGCGTCTTGGTAGGTCAACTCGTGTGTTTGCTGTTGGAGAAGTTAAAGATGAAAAGCCTTGGTACTTTGATATCAATATTTCCTCCAAAGTCAAATTTACCCGGCTGGGGAATCATTGAAAGATATGAAGACTTTGAGAAGATTAGCTGGCAACTTCTACCTGAATGGTGATGCGCTTTACAAGAGAAATTTCGATATGGTTATGCTCAGATGCATGGATAGACACGAAGCAAACTTATTGATGACTGAAGTCCATGAAGATGCTAAGAGCAGGTTACTATTGGTTGACAATGGAATCTGACTGCTGCAAGTTTGTGAAGAAGTTCCATAAGTGTCAAATTCATGTAGATAAAATTCATGTTCCTCAGACACTGTTGAATGTCATTTCCTCTCCATGGACCTTATCCATGTGGGGAATTGATATCATTGGTATGATTGAGCCCAAATCTTCGAACCAACATTGTTTCATTCTGTTGGCTATTAATTACTTCACCAAGTGGGTTGAAGCGACATCATATGCAAATGTAACCAACCAAGTTGTTGCAAGGTTTATCAAGAATCAGATTATATGTCGTTATGGTGTGTCGAGTAAGATCATTATTGATAATGGATCTAACTTGAATAATAATATGGTGGAAGCTCTTTGTAAAGACTTCAAGATGGCACATGATAATTCTTCTCCCTACAGACCTTAGATGAATGGGGTTGTTGAAGCTGCAAATAAGAACATCAAGAGCATTATTCAAAAGATGGTTGTGACGTACAAGGATTGGCATGAGATGCTCCCACTTTCTTTGCATGGGTACCTTACATCCGTCCGCACTTCAACAGGGGAGACCCTTTTCTCACTTGTTTATGGCATGGAAGTTGTGCTCCCAGTAGAGGTTGAGATCCCATCATTACGTGTCTTGATGATAGCCAGGTTGATTGAAGCTGAATGGTGCCAGACCAGATATAACCGTTTGAATTTAATTGAAGAGAAGAGATTGACTGCCATATGTCATGGTCAGTTATATAAACAGAGAATGAAGAAGGCATTTGATAAGAAGGTCAGGCCTCGTGTGTTCAGAGAAGGTGACCTTGTGCTCAAGGAGATTTTTTCTTTCAAACCTGATGCTGGGGGCAAATGGACTCCTAATTATAAAGGCCCATATGTTGTTAAGAGAGCCTTTTCAGTCAGTCCTTTGATTCTTACAACTATGGATGGTGAGGAGTTCACTCGTCTTGTAAATTCTGATGCATTCAAGAAATACTTTGCCTAAAAAGAAAAGAACAACTCGCTAAGTTGAAAACCCGAAAGGGTGGCTTAGGCAAAAATGAGCGTCTCGGTGGATTGAAAACCTGAAAGGGCGATCCAGGCAAAAGTTAGAGACATGAAATAGAAAATTTGTCCCGCTAGATTGAGTACCCCGCCTTGGGGCAATCTAGGAAAAAATTAGGGATTACAACAAGTAACTGCATTCGGTTGGTCCTGGTCATTGGAGCGGTTTTTTGCAAGTCATTTAGTTCTGATTCGTCATTCTCAACCAAAGCCAAGAACACAGCGAATATTGAAGTTTGGTAGGAAGAGTACTGATCATTGTATTCAACGTAGCCCCTTTTCCATGTAAATTACCATTTTCAACTTTTGTAAATATCCATGAAGTCTTGTCATTTACAGACTACCATTTTATTAAATAAAGTTGAGCTTTTTATCCAATTTTTTCTACTCTTATTTATTTCATCTAAATAAAACTGAATTTTTATGATGATAATTTTGAA
Source organism: Lathyrus oleraceus (assembly GCF_024323335.1). Lineage (NCBI taxonomy): Eukaryota > Viridiplantae > Streptophyta > Magnoliopsida > Fabales > Fabaceae > Lathyrus > Lathyrus oleraceus. The sequence goes on from NC_066582.1 coordinate 208,646,185, forward strand.
AAGAATTAATCAATTAAAATCATTTTTCTTAAGAATATGAAAGAAATCACTTTAAAAGCAATTGATTTCAGTAAGGAATATCAACAGCAATCCAAGAACAGGTAAGTCTTGAAATACAGAGCCTTGTTGATCTCCCTTAAGCAGTTGGTTTGGCGATGATTCCCAAACGATTCATCATTTATCCCCAGTAGAGTTGAACTGGTGATCAATCCCTTTTTCAAATTTTCCCAGTTGAGTTGAAGGCTCACATCCTTAGCAATTTGGATCAGGCCCCGTGTAGAGTTTTGTCTCCTGTATTTCTTGGTTGAGTCCGTCTTCAGATATCGAAGATCTCTAATTTCTGACAGTGTTTGGTCTTAAGTAATGTTTGATTTGGTCCCCTGCGAGGTTGTCCCCCATTTGATATGGTGTTGACCTAAAATTCCCCACAGTGTTGACAACATGGATTCTTAGCAGATCTTTCCTCTCTCCCCAACTAGGGTTGAGTTATTCAAAGCCAGATTATTGGTGTTCAACACCAACATTTTTCTCCAGTTGGTGTTTCCATCCTGTTGAGATTAGCCGAGTGTTGCTGCAGTGATTCAAATATGTGATATTTGCAACCTTTGTATGGTTTTGTCAACATAATCATAATCATACATATATACATAAAACACAACATCAGATATTTTCATTATGCATTTGTTATTGCATTTGATTCCCTGCTACGGTTATATTATTTCCCCATACAGGTTTGGTACGTTTGTCCTCCTTCAATGGTAGAGTGTCAGCCCATTAAGTAGAAAGAATTTAACCTTTCTCTTTTCCCCACTAAGTTATTTTCTCATGGATGATTATTGTTTCAGTTTCCTCCCTAGTTAATCATATGGATGAAACCACTCCCCTTGAGTTATATCCTCATTTGGGTTGAGTCCTTGTTTAACCGTTTCTTTCTAGCTCTTACCTAGATAGATACTTTTGGGTCTCTTGAGAATCTATTTACCCAAAAACTGGTAATATTCTTCTCGATTTTTGAGTACATTACTTTGACCCAACACCCGATAAATTGTAATTTACTTCCTTTTGTTATCCCCAGCAGATTCGTTGTGACGTTTCCCTAGGCAGTCTATCCTTGATATGTTCATCCTAATCGATGACGGATATTCTCCCTTTGTGGTTTTCTAACCAATAAAAAGGTAGTTGTAATCCCTATTTCACTTCCTAGAGAGTTAATCCTTGATATGTTCATCTTAACTGATGACAAATTTCCTCCTCTTTGCGGTCTTCTTCCCAGTAACCGGTAGTTGTAAATCATGCTTCCCCCTGTTGAGTGTATCCTTGATATGTTCACTTTAACCGATGCCGGATATTCTCTCTTTGGTATTCTATCCAATAACCTATAGATATAATTCCTACTTTTCCCCGGTAGTCTATCCTTGATATGTTCATCCTAACTGATGACAAATATTCTTCCTTTGAGTCTATCCTTGATATGTTCACTTTAGCCAGTGACAAATATTCTATTTCTTTGGTCTTCTGGCCAGTAACAGGTAGTTGTAAATCCTATTTGATATTTTTCCCAGCAGGTTATTCTTACCCAGTAACCGGTAACGAATACACCGCTTTTTCCTCAGCAAGTCATCCTTGATATGTTTACCCTAATTGGTAACGGATGTCTCTCTATCAGAGTACATTATCTTCCAACCCAGTAACCGATATTAGATAATATACTTGTGGTACGCCTGCGTTGAAGTTCATTCTTCCCCCAGTTGAGTTTGGGTGTGTATTTCCTTAGTGAAGTCGCCAATCCCCTGTTTGGTTCGAGTATTTCAGTTTTGTTCTGATTTACCCGTCTCTCCTGCAGATTTCCCCTTATCCCCAACCGAGTCCTTCCATTGATTTATTTCATGGAATTCTTCTCGTGTCTCCGGCAATTTTTAAGTCATAGCCTGGCCTACACACAACACTTTTATCCCCCAGAGTCTTTGTCTCCCCATTGAGTGTTCCTTACGAAATGCATTTTGCTCTTGTGGACTTTCAGTCTCTCTGGATTCTTTTCCTTTGTGGCAATATTCTCCCCACAAAGATTATTTTTAACATTCATATCATATTCATTATGACGTCTCTTAGGGATAGAGCCCACGTGGCCATCAAATATGTCACCTCAATTAATAAGGGAGATCTGATGGGCCTTGTTTTTTTGTATTTTTTTATTTTTCATTTAATTGCTTTATTTTGTTTAATTCATAATAATTTCATTTTTAATCCCAAAAATATGGGACATTCACAAAAAATATTTAAATATTTTTCTCTTTCATTTCCAGAATTAAAATTATTTTTTGGATTAATTTTGATATTTTTCATGAATTAAATGTTTTTCTGCTTATTTATAATTGTTTAAAAATACTTCTGACTTTTCAAAAATCATGAAATTTTTTGTCTAAGGTCCTTTGACCTCGTTTGACATGGGATAAATTTCTTGGCCATTTATTTGGTGTTTTGAAGAGATTTTAGATTTTGACCAAATTAAATTGAATTTTAATGCATTTTTAATTTGATTTTTAATTGATTAATTGTTTAAAAATTATGTTGAGCCATTTTTATGGTCTTGTGATGTTTCAATATTTGTTTAGGCCTTGGTCAAGGTTGATTTGAATTTTGTTGCTTTAAAATCATTGGATTTAGGGGATTGATGAGATGTACATTTCATCTCCCAAAATAAATGAATGATTTTAATTTGATAAAATTCCTCCCATGACCAATTTGTGTTTCTCTACCTCCCCTCCCTCTTCATCTACATCCCTATTCTTTCTCATTCCTTTCATTGACCAATGAAATCCCAAGTATCCTAAGGCTAATTGGTTCATCAATGACCTTGTGTCAAATGAACCAATACAAGTATGGATGAGATAGGTTCATCCCTTTTGATCTTTTCTTTTAGTGTGTGGAATGTTTTAGGAGTTTGGTTCATCATACCAAATCTCTAACATGCATTAACACCTAAATTTTTATTTCCCGACCTCAGATAGTTGTGACTTCTACATAAGTCAAATTACGATTTCTTAACATAGAGCTAAATTTGACCCTAAAGGCATAGCATTATAGTAAGTGAGATTCTAAGTCTCCCATCTTTCATGGTATTATGTGGAAACTTGTCCTTTTTTCCTTCCTATGGAAGACTTCTTGGTTCAAGGATTCATGCTTGTGAATAGATGGTTGAGTGTTCTCCAAAGAATTGAAGGTAGAGAAAAACAAGAAAGGGGGTTTGAATTGTTTTGAAAAAATAATTTTTTTTCAGAATTTAGACACATAGAATGAAATTGTGACACAAAATTTTATACTGGTTCGTTTGAAATCAAAGCTACTCCAGTTCACCCGGCCAAGGTGATTTCTCCTTCAAAAAGGACTTAATCCACTAATCTTGGAAGATTACACAAACAACCGTCTAAGAGAATAATCCCTTAGCCCTCTCAAGTATTCAGACTGCACAGAGTCACTTGAGGAAATATCTTAGCAAAAATGTGATTTGTAATACAATGTGCTTCTAAAAAGAAAATATTACAGAATTATAAGAACAATAGTTTTTCACCTACGAGCAGCAGCTCATGAAAAGGTAAGAGAGGATGAATGAGATTTTTTGTATTCTTGTGTGTCTCAGGTGTCTTCTCTTGTGAATTATTTCATCCTTTATATAGGAGTTTGAGAGAACCGTTGAGTGATGACAGGATTTTGGCCATTGAAGAATGTTTATTGTCATTACTCTCCTTGTTTCTTTCTAAAACAGTTTTGAGCACGTTATAATTTCCTTCTAGAAATAGTTTCTTTCTAAAAATAGATTTCTTCATGGTTGCGCGTTATGAGCTGGTGAATCTATATCAGAGTCTTATTAGTCAGAGTTCAAACTTTAGAGGTTGCTTCTATCTGACCAAGTCAGAGTTTCTCTATACTCTTGATTTCTTCAAATTCAGAGTCTGGATTCAATCTTCTTTAACAGAGTTTCTGACTTCTTTCTGTTTTGCTAGTACCTGCGTTAATCAGAGTTAGAACCTTCTACACACATTTCCTCTAAGTTAGCATATGATTGCTGGATTCTGTATCTGATGCTTTTATCTATCTGATTGTTCGATCAGAGTTCTGCACACTTAAGAAAAATTTCGTTAGGGTACCTTTTTTGTTTCATCCTTTGTTATCATCAAAATCTTATAGATACATTGTAGAACCAACTTTGTTCTTACAAGAATGACTTAATCAATTAAAAAGAAAAACACTACTAACATTAAATTAACTTTGATTAACATTTGACTAACTATTATTAATATTGCTTTACTTTCAAGTCATTCACTTTATGCTATTTAGTATTTAGTCATTTATCATTTATTGCCATTTACATCTCATTTATAATTTTATGCCATTTGAGCCATATATTGTGATTGTATGTATTTGCTTGTGTATTTTGACTTTTGTTTATGGTCTTAGGACCTTAAAATACTTAATAAACTACAAAGCACCTAAAAATGTTTGGTGGACTGTTGATCTTGATCTGAACTTTTGGACTTAGAACTAGGAAACATTCCATGTGCAAAAAGGACTTGGCCAATGCCAACATTCTGCGATCAAGTTATTATGAACTGAGCCTTCATCTGATGCAAGTCTTGGGATTCATTTGAACTCATCTGCTACATTATCTTAATGCAAATTGTGATTTTGATATGGTGTCTAATGCTTTATTCTAAGTTGATCAATGAGCATTTCATCTGATACATGGGAAGACAAAGAAGACTGCTAGCCATGGAGTTGCATGCTTGGATATGGCTATCTTTATTTGATACTTTTATCTTCATGATGTCTAGTATTTCTAATTGCTTGCTGATTATTTCTTGATTCAAAGTCCAAAGGGAAAATGGGTTTTCTATATGACATACTTGTCTATTTGATTGCATTCCATTGGTCAGATCTTTTCAACTCTTAACTTTTAATTTTATGCTTAGGATTAGTCTCTTCATCTCCTCCCACTTCTTAAATTTCAAAATCTCTACCCCTTTTCAAAAACTTTCTTTGCTTGTGATTTCAAAATTAGACCTTATTTCAAGTAGAAACTTTGGCCTTATGCCATTGAATTTTCAAACTCCTTTTTCTTAAATCTAACTTGTAAGTAAATCTAATCATATTGACTTAAAATCTCAAAAGAAAAAAAAAACTAACAACTTCATTCAAATTTTTGGCCTTTTGTGCCCTTCTTAATAACTTTTGATTAAAAGCAATTCACTCATTTTGAAATTGTTACCACGAACTACGAGGTTTTGATGCCTCATTTTTATGTTGGTATGTACGCCCAAGTTCGAAGGTCTCGTCAAAGACAAAAATATAGTCAATGAATTATTTTCTCATCCCCACACTCTATTTTTCTCAAACATCATTTTACACCAAAAACACATACACACATAAAAAAGGGCTCCCTAAGAGTACCTAGGACACATTGGGTGCTAACACCTTCCCTCTGTGTAACCAACCCCCTTACCTGTAATCTCTGGCATTTTATTAGTTTTGATTTGAAAACTTCTTATCTTTGGGTTTTGTTCGTACTTTTTCCTTTTTCTTTGGAAACAATAAAAGCGCTGTAACGACTCTGGTTTTATTGATGTTAAGCTTATCCATAGCTTGATGGTCGTGAATTTACCGCTATAGTATGGTGGAAGTTTCTCTTAATATAAGAAAGGAGAAGCTAATGCAGTGTCAGCAGGGAGGAAGAGGAGGCCTCGTGTGAGGAAAAATTTTCAATCCCGTCAGCATCAACACTAGGTATCAGCAGTTATTCTAGTTTTTTCCAACAATTCCAACAATCAATCAGTTCCAATTCAACAACAACAACAACAACAATCATCAACAATGTTTTGAAAGGAAGAAGGTCTCTTTTGAACCTATTCTTATGACGCATGTAGAGTTGTACCCGTCTTTGGTACTTAAAAATCTTATCCCGCCAAGAAATCCTCCGCAAATTCGTGAGCCACTACCATGGTGGTTCAAGTCTGATCTTCATTGTGCTTTTCACTAGGGAGCCCATGGTTATGATATAGAGAATTGCTATCCGCTAAAGTATGAAGTTCATAAGCTTGTGAAGAGTTGTATGGTTTTCTTTGAGGACAAAGTGTCGAACGTGAAATCATATCGTTGCCTCCTCATGGTAACGCATCAGTGAACATGGTGGACAATTTTCCCGGTAAGTTCAAGACTTATGATGTCCGCTATATTAGAAGATCATTAGTGGCAATTCATAGGGATATTTGCTTGGTCAGTGAATGTGAGCATGACCATGACGACTGTGTGATTTGCAGTGTGAACCCTCGTGGATGTGTTATTGTCAAGAGGGATATTTAGAGGTTGATGGATGAAGGTCTTATCCAAATTTTACAGTCCCATCAATGGGGCAACGCTGTGAGTATGATATTACCCGTGTTCAAGACCCCGAAGCGGGTAGTTATTCAATTTGATAGCAGCAACAACAATAATGTCAACAGATCAGTGTCTCTGTTGGTAATACGGTTAGCGGGTCCCGTCGCCTACTCATCCGATAAAGTTGTACCATACCAGTATAATGCCACAATGATTGAAAATGGTCAAGAGGTTCCTTTACCAGTTGCAGACTCAATGGTAAATATTGTGGATATTGCGAAGGTGACCCGTAGTGGTCGGGTATTCGTCCAGTTTTTCCTAAGGCTATGGAAGACATATTAGTGGGAAAGAAGGCGGAGATTCCTGCAGTGAATCAAGTTAGTTCTTCAATGTGTCAGTCTGGTGAACCCAACAAATTAAAGGATAACGATGATGATGAAGTGTTACCATTGATTAAGAGGAGTGAATTTAACATTATGGAGAAGCTGCTCCAAACATCGTCAAAGATCTTTGTGTTGTCATTATTGATGAATTCTGAGGCACACAGAGAAGCATTGCAAAAAGTGTTAGAACAAGTTTACGTGGAACACGATGTTACTGTGGATCAGTTTGACCATATTGTTGCCAACATCACTTCTTGAAACAATTTGAGTTTTTATGATGAAGAGCTTCCCGATGAAGGCAAAAATCACAATTTGGAATTGTATATTTCAATGATTTCAAAGGAGGACGCTCTGTCCAATGTTTTGGTTGACACTGGATCATCTTGGAATGTGTTGCCAAAGTATACTCTGCCAAGACTCTCCTACCAGGGCGCCCCAATGAGGTTTACTCGCATGGTTTTTAAAGCATTCGATGGTTCTTAAAAAACTGTCATAGGAGAAGTGGGCCTTCTACTGAAGATAGGTCCGAGTGATTTTCAAATTACTTTCCAGGTAATGGATATCCACCCGGCCTATAGCTTCTTGTTGGGAAGGCCATGGATTCATGAAGCTGGAGTTGTGGTGTTTACTCTTCACCAAAAGTTGAAATTTATGAAGAACGACAAGCTTGTCATTGTAGGTGGAGATAAGGCATTATTGGTGATCCGTTGTCATCTTTCATGTATGTTGATGCTAAGGAGGAAGTTGGAATGTAGTTCCAAGCTTTGTCCATTGCTGATGAGTTAAATAAAGTTGTGGAACCCATGTCTCCTTTGAAAGATGCACAAGAGGCTATTCAGGCTGGCAACATTAAAAAGTGGGGTCGTGTTGTGGAAGTCGCCGAGAACAAGAACAGGGCAAGACTAGGATTTTATCCAGGGACATTAAACGCCAAATTCAAGGTTATGCAACAAGTTTTCCATATAAGAGGGTTCATTCATGAGAATGATCAACACTCAGCTGCAAATATTAAAGACAACAGTGATGAAGATGATGCTTGCGCCAACTTTGTGATGCATGGTCAGACTTGCAACAACTGGGTTGTTGTTGATGTTCCTACTATCATTCACCGTTCTAAGTAATTTGTTTTATTATTTTAAGAAAAATCCTTCTCCTATTCCTAAGGGAGAAGTGAACATTGTTGGGCATTTTCCTTATTATCATCAATGAAGTACAATTTTATTCATCCACATCTATGATGTTTTATTTCTACTTTTTTTCTTTTTTTGAAAATGGTAATCACAAAAAACATAAATAAATAATAATCCTCCCGTCTACATAATATTTGTTTGCACCCTGTAGCGGTAAATTCATGACCATCAAGCTATGGATAAGCTACACGTCAATAAAACAAGAATCGCCACCGCGCTTTTATTTTTTCCAAGGGAAAGGGGAAAAGTACGAACAAAACCGAAAATATAAGAAGTTTTCAAATCAAAAATAATAAAATGTTAGAGATTACAGGTAAGGGGGTAGGTTACACAGAGGGGAGGTGTTAGCACCCAAAGTGTTATAGGTACTCCTAGGGAGCCCTTTTTTGTGTGCATATGTATTTTTGTATAAAAGATATTTGTAATAAATAGAGTGGGGGGATGATAAAAGAATTCATTAATCATATTTTTATGTTTGACAAGACTTTCGGACTTGTGCCTACGTACCAACATAAAAATGAGGGATCGATTTCAAAGTGAGTGCATTACTTTTAAGAATTTTAAGTTTAAAAGGCACAAGGGCCTAAAAATGGTTTCAATGGGTGTTAGTTATTTTTAGCTTTTGAAATTTAAGTCAAGTATAGTTAAATTTATTTACATGTTTGATTAAGAAAAAGTTTGAAAATGCAATGGCATAAGGCCAAAGTTTCTAATTTGCAATATGGTCGAAGTTTAGAAAAATAGACACAAGCAAAGAAGATTTTTAAAATGGTGAGAGATTTTGACATTAAAGAAGTGGGTGGGAGATGAAGAGACTAATCCTAGGCACAAATTTAAAATTTGAGAGTTGAAAAGATCTGACCAATGGGCTGCAATCCAATAGACAAGAATGTCATATAGAAACCCAACTTTCCCTTGGACTTTAGTATCAAGCCAAAAACAATGCACAAAATAGAAAGTTGAAGAGCAAGGCATAAAATAAAGATGACCACATCCAAGCTTAGCAACTCCATGATCTTCTTGAAATTTTGCCCAAGTGTCGGATGACTTCAAAGATAGCATAAGTCACAATTTCAAAATAACAGCTTCACAATGATCATGTTGCAGATGAACTCAAATGGATCTTCAAAGTTGTATCATATGAATATTCACTTCACAAGCACTTGGTTTCAGAAAAGTTGGCATTGGCCAAGTCCTTTGCATAGGGAGTGTTGCCCAAATTCTAAGTCCAATAGTCTCAGATCAAACCAACAGTCCACACAACATATTTTTTAGGGTTTTTGTTCTTATTATGTACATTAAGGTCAAAAGACCACACAATCAAACAAGTATATAGAAACACAATATATCACAAAATATAGTTCAAATGGACAAAATGATAATGACATTAATATAAACAGTTTGAATGGTATGAATAATGGCAAATGAATAAGGCTTACAAATTAAAGTGCATTAAAAGTAAATGACTTGAAATTAAATGTTAGTTGTTAATTGATTAGAAGTTAGTATTGCTTTTGCTTTTCTTTTGTTTTAAGTCATTCTTTGGAGAACACTCAACCCACTTATCACAAGCATCGATCCTTGAACCAATACATCTTCCAAAGGAAGGAAAAAAGGCTAAGTTTCCACACAATACCATGAAAGAGGGGAGACTTAAAATCTCATTAACTAGAATGTTATGCCTTTTGTGTCAAAATTTAGCGTTATGTTAAGCAATCGTAATTGGACTTATGTATGAGTCACAGCTATTTTATGTCGGGTAATAGAATTTTGGTGTTAATGCATGTTAGAGACATAGTATAATGGACTATGCTCATGGAACATACCACACACAAAAAGTATATGCAAAGTTAGTGCCCTAATCTCATCCATACTTATGTTGATTTTGCAATAAACTAGCCTTAAGATATAGAGATATCATAGGTCTATGACATGAATGCATAAAGAAGGGGAATGAGATGAAGAGGGATGGGGAATGGATCAAACACAAATTGGTCAAAGGAGGACTATTACCAAATTAAGATCATTCATTCATTCTTGGAGATGGAATGTACATTCCATCAATCCCCTAAATCCGATGATCTTAACCTAGCGAAGTCAAATCAACCTTGACTAAGGCCCAACAACACAAGTCAAACTCACAAAGTCAAATAAAATTGCTTTACACAAATAATTTGACATATAAACAATTCAAAATAATAAAAATATACATTAAATTAAATTATGGTTGATCAATTTCCTAAAACCTCATCAAAACACGAAATAAATGGCCATGAGATTTATCATAGGTCAAAAAAGTTCAAAGGACCTTGGAGAAAAACTTTCAGAATTTTTGGAAACTTAAAAGTATTTTTAAACAATTAAAAATATTCACAAAATCAATTAAATCATGAAAAATCTTAATAATGATCCAAAAAAATAATTTTAATTCAGAAAATGAAAGAGGATTTTATTTAAAAAAAACTTTGGTGAAACTCTCATATTTTTTAGATCATGTAAGACCCCAATTTTTGCCCTAAGATCCCTAATAGCATCATATCATATCATATCATTGCCTCAAGGATCATTGTGCACCTTGCTTCCCTCTTAGTGGGTGGGTTATATTTTGAGTGTGGTTCTTGATCACCAAGCATGTTTAGCATTTGTATATCATTGCTTTTCAATTTGTTTATTAACCCAAAAGTACAAAAATATTGTCATCTAACCTTGTTACTTGCAGCTGAAGCAATCAACAGTCAATCAGTCAAGCAAGTCATTGAGCAATAGATGGTGGCCATTCTTGAAGAATTTGGGCACCATTATCATTCATAAGAGTTCATATGAGTTGTGACATCATTTTGAATCAAGATCTCAAGTGGTAGAGGTTTGAAATTCATCAAAGCATGGCTCAGTCAACCAAAACCCTAGCAAAGTCAACTGTGGTCAACTGTGCATTTAATCAGGGATTTGATGGTGGAAAATGGTTTTAGAGGTCTCATTCATGTCCATACAAGCCTTATATAACATGTCAAACATCCACATTGGAGAATTGGAAGTCAGACAAGAAGTTTCCCAAAATAGCAAGTGACCTATAATTTTCAACTGCCAAAAATGGAAAGGTCTTCTCCTCAACTTTACTTCATCAAGCAAGCTTCAAATCAAAATTTGTCCAACATGAAAGTTGAATATCTTGCTCTTTCCTTTCGAAAAAGTCCAATAACATCCATTTCTCATTTGTGGTTGGCAAGTTATGATCAAATCATTTTCAAGAAACGTTGAACTTCAAGGAGGCATAACTCTTGAACCATTAGGCCAATTCATGTGATTCTTTTTTGAGCAAATCCCATTTGACATGCTTTATCATAATCCATCATTACATTTCATCAAAAATCATCACATAAAAAGTCCATTTTTCAAGTGAACCAATTTAAATTTTGGTGGGAAAAAAGGTGATTTTGAAAAATACACATGATTTTCACTCCAAACCAATGCCAATCACTTCAAAACAGAAATTTGGACTTGCTTCAACTGGTTTTGCACTGTTCCATTGGTTCTATTTGAAAAAGGGCATTTTTGCCAAATTGCATAACATGAGCATTCACTAATCCATTTCCATTTTGCTAATCATGATTAAGAAACTGGATTAAGAGGTGGTATATAGTCTTAATCATAACAGAATTTCGAGATCCACAATCATAATCTCAGATCCAAATCACAAATCACCAAAATTCTCTCAATTTCTCTCAAGCTTTTTTTCACTTTTTCCATCGAAATTCATCATTCTTCTTGCTTGTTCGTGTGTGGTTCATCATCTGCAGGTACTATAGGAGATCTGTTGAAGGAGAATCGTGGAAAATCTTGAAGAATCACCACTGTAGAACTTTGAGCTTGCACATGGCAGTTGGAGCATTATGCTAATTCGAGTTGTGTTGAGCTGAAGCATTGGTTCCATACCTTCATCCAAGCATTCTTGAAGATTTGTTTTGATAATCCAAGCCTTGAAGAGCACACATTCAACAACTGCATCTCCATCAAGGTAAGATTCGACCGAGCTAATTCTTGAAATCTTCATGTGGCTTTTGTAGATCCTAGTTAGTAGAGCACACTGCAACTTGAATCGTGAGATTTCATTGAGATTTGATGAAGATATCTTGATTTTAAGTTTGAACACCAAAACTTGTTTCTATCGAATCTCTTGCCATGCATAAAATTAGGATAAATCATGATTAGATTGTTGATGTACGTTGAATGCTGGTTCGATCCATATAAGGTTCATAGATTTCTGTGAGATTTTGTTCATGTTGATGATGAACACCTTGAATGATCATGAATGTTCAAATTTCTGTTTCCAGAACGTTCTTAGATCTCGCCTTGCCAGGATTTGCATGTTTTTGTTGTTTTTCTGCCATGTGACCAATCAGGACGCGCCACACCTTTTAATGAAATGCAGCGTTTCATCAAAAAGGCGCTCCATTTGAATTAGCCAGGGGATCGATTCCCCGCTTCGGCACTTTTCCATTTGCCTTGCCATATTTTCTCCATGCCATGCCTACATGTTCATATGCATTCCAATCATTTTTTATTTTTCTTCCATATTCAAAAAATCATAAATCAAAAAATACTGATCCAATTCACATGAAATTTTGTTCACCATGATCCTTGTTATGTGCTTTATTTTTTGATTATTTTTAATAAATTTGTGCACGGTTGGATTTTAGAAATGCCTAGGGTTTACTTTCATGTACCATTCCTTGCACCTTGCCTACCATTTCTTTTGTGAAATCTTGATGCTTAATTGGAAATGTTTGAAATTTTACATGTGTGTTCTAGACTCACTCCTGGTCATTTTGGTATATGGTTTGCTAATTTTGCATTTCTGGATTGTGAGATATGATGTCATCTTTGAAGGTGTGACAATGTATGTGACACCATGTCTTGTTCATGTTCTTGATTTTATTTTCCATGCTTATGCTATGCCAATTGCTCTGGATTTTTTCATGCTGATATTTATGGATGTGTAGTTTGCTTGTGATTTTTCCTGGAATTTTTGAATGCATTTTCAATTTGTTTGAGAATTTTCTCCCCTGTTTGACCAATTGTGAACTTTTTGGGAGTCATGATTTTATTTGATTTGTGAAATCCTTGTGGTTAATTGGATGAACTTGAAATTTGGCATGTGTATTATAGACATCTTGAAGTTTTCCATGGCTTTAATTTAATTCATTTATCATGTTTGGTTCCTGTTTTATGATTGCATGAACTTGATGTACCATTTAGTGACTTGTATGAGCTTGCTTGAACATGCTTTGATTTGTTGATTTTATTGACTTGTTTCCCTTTATCCAAATGTCATGAAATTTGGTGTGTTGCTCATTCAATGTGTTCTGTTTAAGCATGACTTTTCCTGGAATTTATTGAGCCATTTTGGTATTGATATGCTTGTGTTCATTCTGTTTACATCATTGAGTTCTTAACTTGCCTAGTTTGACATGATTTGCTTATGAAATGCAATTGGTGTATAGTTTTGATATGGGACCAGCTGGACTTTGTTCTTATTTGATTAATCTTGGTTTTGACTAATTTTCAGGTTCTGTTTTAAATTTTTTCCCTATCTTGGACCCTAGGCTTTGGCCTAAGGGTTCACTTCTCACATTTGAGTTTGATTTTCAGGTTTAAGAAGCAATTGCTTTAAGGAGTTTAATTCAAGTTGATTGAGTTTGGTTTATTTGATTGTTATGGACTAACTTGATTTGTTTTGTAGGATGCTAGCTCATTTGACTTGAGTTTTGTGCTTTGCACATGTGATTGATTGTGTTGACTGTTGGCTCTTATCTTGTCTGTTTTGACTTTGTGACTTGAATACTGATTATATTTGATTGATTTCAGGTACCATAGTTGCTTTAGTTCCTTTGTGAACTTGCTATTGCTTTGCTTTGCTTAAGCATTGAGGTAGAATCTCTTGTCTCCATGTAGTCTGGAAGACCTGGCTTGTTATTTAGCCAGGCACCTGTCTGAAGTCCTCCTTAAGAGGCAATGTTTGTGATTGTTTAACTTTGTCCCCAAGCAGGTAAAGACCTTATGTGAGGCAATTGGTAGACAAAAGAGATATGTAGCATATCTCCTACTATTCTGTAAGTCACTCACCTTGCTCACACCACATGTGTTGATGCATAGTGAGTAAAAAACCCAAGATCTATCGAGTCATTACCTTGTAGAGAGAGTTCCAGCTTTCTGAACTCCCACACCTTCTGATATTCTATGCTCTCCCTGACCTGGGATAAGAGTGATGAGGCACACCCCTCATATCCTTTCATCTGCTTCACCTTGGCTCTCAATGTCAAGGTTAAGAGCACCATTTACCCTATTCCAGTTGACTTTTAAGTTTAACCCTTTGATTGAGCCTAATTGTTTGGTTATAGTGGGTGCTAAATGACTTTGTGTGATTGATTGATTACTTCATGTGTACAGGTTTGCTTGCATACCTTTGTGCATTGATCATCATTAATTGTTCATTATTGCATGATCATCACTCCATATCTATGTGACTTGTTTGTTTGCCCATTGAGGAATCAGCTATAAGTCCATTTTTTGGCCTCTGTTCCTATGATGTGGAAGGGATTGAGTGTAAGACCATTTCATTTGGCTACTCATGTCCATTGCCTAGTGCTTGTTTGTTCGTAGTATGTGAGGATACAATTATAAGTCAATGTTGTTGGCATTTGTATTTCCTATGATCATTTGTTGGAGATTAGAGTAAGCCCAGATAGATTGGCATCTGACATCTACTTTGTTGGTTTGTGTTCGCTTTGTGAGGATACAATTGTAAGACCATGTTGTTGGCATTTGTACTCCTATGATCATTTTTTGGAGGTTGGTATAAGTCCAGATAGATTGGCATCTGACATCCATGTTTGTTTTAGGAGATTGGTGTAAATCCATTTATTGGTATCCGGTATCCGCTTTTGCTTTGTGAGATTGGAGTAAGTCCATTTATTGGCATCCGGTATCATTGTTTCGTTTTAGGAGATTGGTGTAAACCCATTTATTGGTATCCGGTATCCGCTTTTGTTTGTGAGATTGGTATAAGTCCATTGATGGCATCCGGTATCACCTTGATTTTATTTGTTATTGCTCATTGCTTAGTCCTAAGGACACACTTGAATCATCTTCTATATGATTTCAATAGGTGAACCTTTCTGAGAAGTTTTACATTCCATCCTCCATACCCTCTTTGTCCTAAACCTTTTCACACTTGTTGACTTTTAAAACTTTGACTTGTTGTGCAAACATCTTCATGTCTTTTTCAAATTAGAAACCTGGACCCTAAGTCCTTGACTTTTCAAACTCCATTTCCTAACACTTCTTTGAATCAATCTTAATCATACCTTGACCATGTTTTGTAAATACTCATAATCAATTAACTTCACACATTCAATTGTCTTGTGGATTTGTCCATTGTTAATATGTTT
This sequence comes from Lathyrus oleraceus, assembly GCF_024323335.1. NCBI lineage: Eukaryota > Viridiplantae > Streptophyta > Magnoliopsida > Fabales > Fabaceae > Lathyrus > Lathyrus oleraceus. The sequence goes on from NC_066582.1 coordinate 208,661,575, forward strand.
TCATACATTAGCCATAGGTTTCAATTACCATAGCGGTTGATGTAAATCTTACCTTATCCTTAGTGACTCGATTGTAAGACTTCCGTACTGAAAACAGGGTTAACCCCTCTAGTACGTCGAAGCCGTCCTCGCATGGTGGATTGTTGATTCAGGTTGAGTTTTCTCCCATTGGTAATGAAAAGCCTTAATGCTTGTGTTTTTAAAATGAACTCACTAATTTTTGGAAATCTTTTAGCCGAACTACGGCGTTTTGATCCTTACCTTTGATGGAAGGTACGTAGGCAACAGGTTCATCCGTTCAAACACAAAAATAATAAAATTGTACATTCTTTTCTCATCTTCCCATTCATGTTTGCACAATGTGTCAAAAACAAATAAACATTTTTTATACAACAAGCGTGAAAAGGGCTCCCTAGGAGTACCTAGGACGTGATGGGTGCCTAACACCTTCCCATTGCGTAATTTACCCCTTACCCAGACTCTCTGATCTTTTATTGGTTTTCTACGTGTAAAACTTCTTAGGTTTTTGTTCGCTTTTTAACCAGTCCTTAGGATAAATAAAAGTGCGGTGGCGACTCGATTCATTGTATGCTTTGCTTATGGTTTAATCAATAAATCATATAGCGACGAATACACCGCTACAGAAAAGTGGCGACTCTGCTGGGGATAACATTAGACCTTCCCTGGTGGTATTGCCTACTTTTCACCCTTGTTGTATGATATTGTTTATCTGTTATTTGACATATTTTTGTATAATTTGGGATAACTGTATTGATTGTAATGTTTGAATTGCTTGATATACAATTGCTGTTTGCTTTGGTGATATCTGTGAGATGAGTTCTATACCCGAACTCGAGTGCACTCTAGGATAGGAGAATGGCGTAGTCTTGTCGACTGGTGTGGAGTATTCCTTAGCCAGTTGACTTGCGAGCCCATTCACTTGGTGGAGGTCATGTTGGATTAATAATGTCACACAAGTCATTTGTGGTTAGGCATTATTCGTTCAATCATGTGCCTTGGAAGCCAAGGACCTTAGTTTACCAAGCCCATCTTGGCCTATTTTTAGGACGTAGTGCGGAGGTCGTTCAGATGTAAGATCTGATGCGATTGTTACGCGATACTACACTCATAAGAGTCTCTCTCGAGAATATTTTTGGAATACGAGTATTCGTTCCTCCGATAATATCCGAAAGATGGGACGATGATTATGGGAACCTCTGGTAGAACATGTCTGGCAGGTTTAAACCCTAGTACACTCCCTTTGGGTGGTTCTTAACCGAGACTCCATGCTCGTGACTCTCAGCAAACCCGTGATTCGTGGTTGAGTCGTTCAAACATCGTTAATATCAATGGAACTTGGGCGTCGTTAAGGTGTAAACCATAATCCTCCAAAATGGATGATTGATATTAAGGATGTTAGAGCCGGTTCATGTACCGTTAATATCAATGGAACTTGGGTGTAGATAAGGTGAAAACCTAAATCCACCAAAATGGATGATTGATATTAGGGATACAACGAGCTTTCCCACGACCTTTGTTTGGTGTGCTTTGCTTGATCCTTGAGTGTGATTGTTGCATTCATGCATTCATGCATTCATCTGCATTTCATGTCATCAGAAAAAGAGAAAATTTTCAAGGAACTTAAAGGGTTTATTTGCAAAATTTTCAGACATGGAAAGACCAAAAAGGCATACAAAGAAGTACAGCTTTATACAGCCCGATGTGAAAGAGTTAAGGAATCTGACATCTTATGTATTAGATCCCTTGGGTTTCAAATCTCGCTATGGGAAGCTTCTGCCTTTGCAGACTACTCAGGTTGATGAGGGACTGATGAGTACTCTGGCTCAGTTTTATGATCCTCTGTATCACTGCTTCTCCTTCCCGGACATCCAGTTGTTGCCTACCTTGGAGGAGTATTCTCACCTTATTGGGATTCCGATTCTGGATCAGGTGCCGTTCAGTGGCCTAGAGAGTATTCCGACTGCTCGAGAGATTGCAGATTTGTTGCACATAGATGAAGCTTTGATTAAAGCTAACCTGACTACCAAAGGTGGAATTCAGGGTCTTCCTTCTGATTTCCTCGTTGCTCAAGCTACCGTTTATGGGAAGGCCATGAGTGAGAATGCCTTTGAGGCTTTATTTGTGATGCTCATCTATGGATTGGTGTTGTTTCCCAACTTCGACAAATTTGTAGACATGAACGCCATTAGGATCTTCTCAGTTCTTAATCCCGTTCCGACTTTGTTGGGTGATGCCTATGTCTCTTTGCATCTGAGGAATGCAAAGGGTGGAGGAGTTATTGTCTGCTGTTTGCCTTTGCTGTACAAGTGGTTTATTTCGCACTTGTCGCAGACTCTTGCCTTCAAAGAGAACAAGGGATGTCTACGGTGGTCTCAGAGACTCATGTCTCTCACTAATGATGATATCTCTTGGTATGATCGTGTGTATGATACTGTGCAGATTATTGACTATTGTGGTGAATTCCCTAATGTGCCTCTTCTTGGTACATGTGGTGGGATCAGCTACAATCCTATTCTAGCACGTCGTCAACTTGGGTTCCCCCTAAAGGATAAACCTCATAACATTCTGTTAGAAGGTGTATTCTTTCAGGAGGGTAAAGATCCCCAAGGCCTGAAAGCCAGATTTGTCCGCGCTTGGCGCAAGATCTGCAAGAAGAGTAGGAATGAGTTAGGTCCGAAGAATTGCATTGCTTTGGAGCCCTATACCTCTTGGGTCAGACAGAGAGCTGCCATATACCTTATGCCATATGATCATCCGAGACCTACACCGTTGGATGTGGCTGGGCCTTCAACCCTCCCTACCCAACGTGTAGAGGAGTTGAGAGAAGAAGACCTTTCACGTGCTTGGATCCGTGAAAGAGAAGAATTGCTACAACAGCTGAAGGAGAAAGACGCTCTGATTGAATTTCTCGAGCATCAAGTGATCGATGATCCGAACGACACTTGGACTTCTCTGCTTCCTCAGTCTTCCAAATTCTGGAAGAGGAAGTATGATCAGCTTGCTAAGGAGAAAGCAGATATGGAAGCAACCTATGAGAGAGAGATCAAGAAGCTGTGTGTTTCTCGTCTTCCAGCATCCCGAGCTTCTAGGGATCCATAGGATGTTGTTTTCCTTTTCTCTTTGTAATATGATCAAAAATGTTGTACTTCTTTGTCTCGATTATATTGAATGAGATATTTTCCATAATGAAGTTAAATGCTTTAAAAATTCAAAAATTGCAAATAATACCCTAAGGGTTCCTTGAAAATAAAACAAAGCATATGCACTAGCATTTCATGCATCATTTTGCATAAGCAGGTACCTTGTTTCTGGTCTTCTTGCCCTAACTCTGTGCTCTTCATTTAGTTTGAAGACAAGCTGACTCACCGGTACTATACTCGAGCCAATTCCGCAAGAGTTATGGATCAGCTAGAGCAAGAGAACCGTGAATTGAAGGAAGAGGTCGCCAGACTTGGCGCATTCATGGAGCAACTTCTTGCTGCTCAGAATCAACCTGCTCAACCGCCTGCAACTCCTGTCCAGAGGACGGTTATATCAGAGGTCGCTGTTCCGACTGTGCCTGCCGCCAGTGCTCATTTTGCGTCTCATGCAATGCCAGCCGGGTTCCCTTGGGGAATGCCTCCAGGTTTCATGCCTGATATTCCTGCCCCAACCTTTGCTCATATGCCGGCATCTAGCCCGGTCCCCGTTGTTGCTCCTCCTGTCGTGCATACCATGCCGAGGGTAGACGAAACCATCTATCATTCTGAGCCGTCTGAGGGCCCAGATGTTAATGAGAAGATGGAAGTGATGAATGATCAATTCCTTGAGCTGAGGAAGGAATTGAAGACCCTCAGAGGTAAAGATTTGTTCGGCAAGTTTGCTGCCGAGTTGTGCCTTGTTCCCGGAGTGAAAATACCGATTAAATTCAAAGTGCCTGACTTTGAAAAATATAAGGGGAACCCCTGCCCTCTCGCTCACCTGGTCATGTACGCCAGGGAAATGTCTACCCAAACTGATAATGATCAGCTTCTGATCCATTATTTTCAAGACAGTCTGTCCGGTGCTGCGCTCAGATGGTACATGAGTTTGGACAGTGCTAATATCCGATCCTTCAACGATCTTGGCGAAGCCTTCGTCAAGCAATATAAGTACAACGTTGATATGGCGCCTGACCGTGATCAGCTCAGGGCCATGTCTCAGAAGGACAAGGAAACATTCAAGGAGTATGCCCAGAGGTGGCGAGAGCTGGCTGCTCAAATTACTCCACCGCTAGAAGAGAAAGAAATGACTAAGATCTTCTTAAAGACTCTTAGCTCATTCTATTACGAGCGGATGGTAGCAAGCGCTCCCTCTGATTTCACCGAGATGGTGAACATGGGGATGCATCTTGAAGAAGGAGTCCGTGAAGGACGTTTAGCAAAAGATGAGAGCTCTTCTTCTAAACGGTATAGGGCATTTAAGAAGAAGGATGGAGAGGCACATGTTGTGCAGTCTCATGCTAAATCCAAGAGACCCTTTGTTCAGAGAAAGCCTGCACGGCATAACAACAATCAGCACCAGGTGGCTCATATAGCACCTGTATTCAGAGACAATGCTCAATATCAGCAACCTCAGCAATATCAGCAGCATCAACACAATCAGCAACAATCTTCTCAACAGTATCGTCAACAACAATCTCGTCCACAGCAGCAGGCCTACCAGCCTCGTGGTAGTACCAGTAATCAAGCCAACATGAACTATGATAGGAAGAAGATCAGTTTCGATCCGATTCCCATGTCGTATGCAGAGTTGTATCCCTCTCTAATAGAGAGGAAGCTGATTACTCCCAGAGATCCTCCGGCTATACCGGTCAACCCTCAGTGGTGGTATAAGCCTGACCTGCACTGTGTCTATCATTCTGGCGCTCCGGGCCATGATGTAGAGAATTGTTTTCAGCTGAAAACCAAAGTGCAAGACCTGATGAGATGTGGCATTCTGAGCTTCGAAGATTCAGGCCCGAATGTTACCAAGAACCCATTGCCCGCGCATGGGAAATCTGTGAATATGGTCCAGGGATGTCCTGGGAAGTACAAGGTCAAATATGTAAGCCATATTAGACAATCACTGGTCGAATTACATCGGTTGCTGTGTCAATACAGCCACATGGAGCATGACCACGACAAGTGCTGTATTTGCTCAGTTAACCGTCTGGGTTGCAATCAGGTACGCAGAGAACTTCAAGAATTGCTGGATGAGGGTACCATTGAGATCCTCCAGAATCGCAATGTTGATGAGGATGAACCGGAGGTGAATGTTATTTCACCAGTGTTCAAGTTGCCCGAGACTGTTGTTATTCGCTATGATAGCAGCAAGCCGAAGTTCTCTCCTTCATTGGTCATCAAGCCTGCAGGCCTTGTGCCTTATTCTTCAGACAGAGCTGTGCCATTCAGATATAACCCTGTTGCTGTAGAAGATGGGGTAGAAGTTCCTTTGCCTTCAACGTCTGTGACCAACATTGCTGATGTGAGCGGGTTGACCCAGAGTGGTCGTGTATTCTCTACACCTCCCAAGGCTCCTGTTGCTTCTGATACTGTTGAGCGTCCTGTTGGGACAGCTGTTAATATTCAGAATCTGGCACCTGTTGCCAAACCCTCCTCTGTACAAAAGACTCCTGCTTCTTCAGTTGGCCCTAGTGGAATTGTGAATGAAGAATCTGATGAGATGTTGAGGCTCATCAAAAAGAGTGAGTACAATGTTGTAGACCAACTTCTACAAACACCATCCAAGATTTCCGTTCTATCTTTGCTGCTGAATTCAGAACCCAATAGGGAGGCTCTGCAGAAAGTCTTGGATCTGGCGTATGTTGATCATGACGTCACTGTTGAACAATTTGATGGTATAGTTGCAAACATTACTGCTTGCAACACTTTGAGTTTTTGTGACGCTGATCTCCCTGAGGAGGGAAGAGACCACAACATGGCTTTACATATCTCCATGAATTGCAAATCTGATGCCATGTCCAACGTGTTGGTGGACACTGGGTCATCTCTGAATGTATTGCCAAAATCCACTCTTTCGAAGTTGTCATATCAAGGTCCTCCTATGAGGCAGAGTGGTGTTGTTGTGAAAGCGTTTGATGGGTCGCGCAAGACCGTGATTGGGGAAGTTGACCTCCCTATTAAAATTGGACCCAGTGATTTCCAAGTTACCTTCCAGGTAATGGATATCCACCCATCATACAGTTGTCTCCTTGGCAGACCATGGATTCACGAGGCTGGCGCCGTGACATCCACCCTACACCAGAAGCTGAAATTTGTCAAGAACAAGAAACTGGTTGTGGTAGGGGGAGAAAAGGCTCTCCTGGTTAGCCACTTGTCTTCTTTCTCATATATTGACGCTGAGGATGAAGTTGGAACGCCTTTCCAAGCTTTGTCTATTGATGAACCAATTGAGAAGAAGTCTCCATCATTTGCTTCCTACAAAGATGCGAAACTGGCCATTGAATGTGGTGCAGTAGCTGGTTTAGGGAAGATGATCGAGCTTGAAGACAATAGACCCCGGGCTGGCATTAGCTACTATTCTGGGGCATTTAATGAGCAAGGTTTGTTCAAGAGTGGAGGATTCATCCATGACGATCAACCTGAGGAAGAAGTTGCTGCTATCTTGGAAGAGGATGCAAAAGATCTGAACAATTTCATCATTCCTGGTGGTGTCTGCCACAATTGGGTCGCTGTAGATGTTCCTACAGTCATCCATAGATCAGAGTAATTGTTCACTTTGTTCAAAACCCTTCTCCCATGCCAAAAGGAGAAGTGATGACATTGTTGGCAGCATTTAATACAATGATGTTTTCATCCAATTAATGCATTATTAAACATTTGTTTTTCCATTTGTTTTCTCTTTTTGCTTTTTGCATGAAATCAGTGATCACAAAAAACCCATAAAAACAAGAATAAAAGCAAACATTTTTCATCTGCATAATGATTTGTTTGTTTAAATTCTAAAGTTTTTCATTAACCAAAATCATTATGCAGGTTGATTATAAAACCCATTGAACATAATGATCCAACGCCATCTCCCAATTTTGAATTCCCTGTATTCGAGGCAGAGGAAGATGACGTTGAAGGAATTCCTGATGAGATTACCCATCTCCTTGAGCACGAGAAGAAGATCATTCAGCCGCACCTTGAAGATCTGGAAACAGTCAACTTGGGGTCTGAGGATTGTGTTCGTATGGTGAAGATTGGGGCACTTCTTGAAGAGTCTGTCAAGAAGGAGTTGATTGAGTTGCTACGAGAATATTCCGATATCTTCGCTTGGTCATATGAAGACATGCCAGGTTTAGATACAGATATTGTGCAACATTTCCTGCCTTTGAAGCCTGAGTGCGTGCCTGTGAAGCAGAAGCTCAGAAGAACTCATCCAGATATGGCAGTGAAGATCAAAGAGGAAGTTCAGAAGCAAATTGATGCGGGGTTTCTGGTGACTTCTACATATCCTCAATGGGTGGCCAATATTGTGCCTGTGCCTAAGAAGGACGGAAAAGTCCGCATGTGCGTTGATTATAGAGATTTGAATAAAGCTAGTCCGAAAGATGATTTTCCTCTACCACACATTGATATGTTGGTAGATAATACAGCTAAATTCAAAGTCTTTTCCTTTATGGACGGATTTTCCGGATATAATCAAATCAAAATGGCACCCGAAGATATGGAGAAGACAACATTCATCACACCTTGGGGAACATTCTGTTATCGAGTGGTGCCCTTCGGTTTGAAGAACGCCGGAGCCACGTATCAACGAGCTATGACTACCTTGTTTCCTGATATGATGCACAAGGAGATAGAGGTCTATGTTGATGATATGATTGCTAAGTCCCGAACGGAAGTTGAGCATATTGAGCATTTGTTGAAGCTTTTCCAGCGTCTAAGGAAGTTTAGACTTCGCCTGAATCCGAACAAATGTACATTTGGAGTCGGTTCCGGCAAGCTGTTGGGTTTTGTGGTAAGCGAAAGAGGTATTGAGGTTGATCCTGCAAAGGTCAAAGCAATACAAGAGATGCCTGCGCCCAAAACTGAGAAGCAAGTCCGAGGTTTTCTTGGCCGCTTGAACTACATTTCCAGATTTATATCCCACATGACCGCCACATGTGCGCCGATATTCAAGCTCCTCCGGAAAGATCAGTCTCATGATTGGACCGAGGATTGCCAGAAAGCTTTCGACAGAATCAAAGAGTATCTGTCTGAACCTCCGATCTTGTCTCCGCCTGTAGAAGGAAGACCTCTGATTATGTATTTGACTGTGCTTGAAGACTCGATGGGTTGTTCCTCGGTCAACAAGATGAATCAGGGAAGAAAGAATCTGCTATATACTACCTCAGTAAGAAATTTACTGATTGTGAGTCTCGGTACTCAATGCTTGAGAAGACGTGCTGTGCTTTGGCTTGGGCTGCCATGCGTTTACGCCAGTACATGATAAATCATACAACTTGGTTGATATCCAGAATGGATCCAATCAAATATATCTTCGAGAAGCCTGCTTTAACCGGGAGGATTGCCCGTTGGCAGATGTTGTTATCTGAGTATGATATCGAGTATCGAGCTCAGAAAGCTATCAAAGGTAGTATCTTGGCTGACCATTTAGCGCACCAGCCGATTGAAGATCATCAGTCTGTTCAGTACGACTTCCCTGACGAGGAGATTCTGTATTTGAAAATGAAAGATTGTGATGAGCCTACACTTGATGAAGGTCCGGAACCTGGTTCCAGATGGACGATGGTGTTTGACGGCGCTGTAAATCAATACGGAAATGGAATTGGGGCAGTAATCGTTACTCCTCATGGCACACATATTCCGCTTACAGCAAGGCTAACTTTCAAATGCACGAACAATATGGCTGAGTATGAGGCCTGTATTATGGGACTTGAAGAATGTATTGATTTGAGAATCAAGCATCTTGATGTATATGGTGATTCGGGCCTGGTTGTTAATCAGATCAAGGGTGAATGGGAGACGAATCAGCCAAGTCTCATTCCGTACAGAGATTATGCAAGGAGGATTTCAACTTTCTTTACAGAAGTTGACTTTCATCATATTCCTCGAGAGGATAATCGGATGACAGATGCTCTTGCTACGCTTGCTTCCATGATTGTTGTGAAGTATTGGAATGAAGTTCCCAATATTTCCGTGATGCGCTTGGACAGACTAGCTCACGTATTTGCAGTCGAAGAAGTCAATGATGACAAGCCTTGGTATTTTGATATCAAGAACTTCCTCCAGAACCAGGTCTACCCGCCTGGGGCATCTGTGAAAGATAGGAAAACTTTGAGAAGGTTGTCAGGCAGTTTCTACCTCAGTGGTGAAGTGCTGTACAAGAGAAATTTTGATATGGTTTTGCTCAGATGCGTGGATAGACACGAAGCAAACCTGTTGATGACTGAGGTCCATGAGGGTTCATTTGGTACTCATTCCAATGGACATGCCATGGCTAGAAAGATGTTGAGAGCAGGCTACTATTGGCTGACAATGGAGTCTGACTGCTGCAAATATGTGAAGAAATGCCACAAGTGTCAGATTTATGCGGATAAGATTCATATTCCTCCGACACTTCTGAATGTGATTTCATCACCATGGCCTTTCTCTATGTGGGGAATCGACATGATCGACATGATTGAGCCGAAAGCATCCAATGGACACAGGTTTATTCTCGTAGCAATCGATTACTTCACCAAATGGGTCGAAGCCGCTTCATATGCGAATGTGACCAGGCAGGTGGTTGTGAAGTTCATCAAGAATCAGCTGATTTGCCGGTATGGTGTGCCAGATAAGATCATTACTGATAATGGATCTAATCTGAATAATAAGATGATGGATGAGTTGTGCGCTGAGTTCAAGATTGCACACCATAACTCCTCTCCTTACAGACCTAAGATGAATGGGGCTGTTGAAGCTGCTAATAAGAATATCAAGAAGATCATCCAGAAGATGACAGTTACGTACAAAGATTGGCATGAGATGCTGCCATTCGCTTTGCATGGATATCGTACATCTGTCCGCACTTCAACAGGGGCAACCCCTTTCTCTCCTATTTACGGCATGGAGGTTGTGCTCCCAGTAGAGGTGGAGATACCATCAATGAGAGTCTTGATGGAAGCCAAGTTAACTGATGCTGAATGGATTCAGAGTCGTTATGACCAGCTGAATCTGATTGAAGAGAAGCGATTGACTGCCATGTGTCATGGTCAATTGTATCAGCAGAGAATGAAGAAAGCATTCGATAAGAAGGTCAAGCCTCGTGTGTTCCGAGAAGGTGATCTCGTGCTCAAGAAAGTCTTGTCTTTCGTGCCCGATTCCAGGGGCAAGTGGACTCCAAACTACGAGGGTTCATATGTTGTTAAGAGAGCCTTTTCAGGCGGAGCTTTGATGCTTATAACAATGGATGGGGAGGATTTCACTCGTCCTGTGAATTCAGATGCAGTCAAGAAATACTTTGCCTAAAAAAAAAGTATATGCAAATGAAAAACAGAATAGCTCGCTAAGTTGAAAACCCGAAAGGGCGGCTTAGGCAAAAATGAGCGTCTCGGTGGAGAACCCGCAAGGGTGATCCAGGCAAAAGTTAGAGACTTGGAAAAAGAAAGAGTATATTTGCATCCCGCTAGATTGAGTACCTCACCCTGGGGCAATCTAGGCAAAAATTAGGGATTTGGCAAGTAACTGCATCCTGACAAGACTTTCTGTTCCGCAGCCGTCTTTTCGTCAGCAGATTCCCGATTCGTCGTTAACCGAAGCTTCGCATACATCGAGATTCAAATTGGTAGAGAAAGGATCATTATGTTCAATGTAGCCCTCTTCCAATATATATCACTGATTTCAAATTTGTACAAATCTATGGAGTCTTGCCATTTGCAGGCTACCATTCCATCAAATCAATTTGAGCTTTTTATCCAATTATTTGCACTCTTATTTGTTTCAATTCAACAAATGTTTTGCATGTTTTAATTGATAAAATGTCATTGTTTTAAACAAATAAATTTTTCAAATTGTTGTTTTAAACAAAGTGAACATTCACAATGATGAAAGGATACTTAAGAATTTCTCAGTGCTCTCCCGAGGGTGGCATGATTTCCAACAGGTAAGACATTTGTTCATATTCCTGGCATTGGTTGTATCCTCTTTATCCTGCTTTGTTATTAGGGGTTGTCCCCCAAGCAGAGCTTTTGTTAGGGTTGTTCCCTAAGCAGAGTGTTGTTGAAGACTTCGTTTTCTTCTCCAGCAGTATTCTCCCCCAGCATGGGTGTTTTCCATTTGGAAGCTTCGGTAATTGGTGGTTTGAGACCCCGGTACCCTGTCACTCTCCCTAGTGCAATCGCCAACGGAGTTGTGGTTTTTCTCCTCAGCATGGATGCTTTCCCTTAGAAGATTCAATGGTTGGTGGATTGATATCCCGGTATTTTACCGCTTTCCCCAGCATTGTTGCAAGCTGAGTTGTTGCTTCTTTCCTCAGCACAGTCGATAGCGGGATCTGTGATATATCCCCAGAGCAGAGTGTTGTGGAAGACTTTGTTTGCTCCAGTAGTACTCTCTTCCCCGGCCACGTCGCCAGCGGAGTTGCTATATCTCCCCATCAGTGCATTTATTCCTTCAGCAGGGCAGTGATTGTGTTCCTCCTCAGCAGTTGTGGATTTTCTCCTCAGAAGAGTGTAGCATTTGGTGGTTGATCCCCAGCTCTCTTCCGTAACTCTCAGTGGATTTTTCAACGGATCTCCCCAGGAGACGTCAGTAAGTTTGTGGTTTGGATCGTGTATATGCGAAATCCCCAATGGGACGGATATTCCTCAACAGAGTCAGGATTGCATCTGGATATCCCCCTCAGAGTCTCCGCCGGAGTTGAAACCTCTATTTTCCCCAGTAGGGTTGGTTAGTAATCTATCATCCATAGATTTGGGTTGATTCCCTGATTGCTTTTGATCCCCAGTAGAGTGGCTTGTCGCAGAATCTACGTGGATGATCTGTTCTCCCTTTGTGGGTTGTTCCCCAGTGGAGTTATTTTGGAGTTGCTTTCATAGCAGTGAGCTCTTGTTCCCCTGCAGATATTTTGGGATTTATCCCATTCTCCAACAGATTTGTCTTTGTGGCCGTGTTGCCTGTTGTGACTTTCTGTACTCCAGTTGGGTTGATTGCTGATCCATCACTCAGAGGTTTGGTGTTTCCTGATATCTCTGATCTTTTGCCTCCCCGCAGATCTTTGCTTTTCAGCTTGAAGATCTCCAGCAGATTGGCTTTCCAATTGGACCTCCTTGGTTCTCCCTGGAAGTATAGTACCAGATGTTTGATTCCTGGTCCTGTTTGTGTTAGATATGTCTGTTTTGTCAGCATTCATCAAACATAAATCACGCATATTCATGCATAGTCATAAACATTCAGATATTCATGTTGCATTTTTGCCATATAGCTTTTGTTTGTTGTTTCCTGCTATGGTGATATAGATCTCTTTATAGATCTCTTAAAGCGGATGTTGGGTGTTTAATCTCTCAAAATAGAGTCAGCCCTTAAGCAGAAAGTGTCTATCCTTTCCTGCCACTTCCCCACTGAGATACATCCTCGTGGATGACGGTTGTTTCCATTCCCTCCCAACACACCTTGGGACGGGTTTACCCTTTTGAGTATATCCTCATCAGGACGAGTCTTGATTCAGTCCGCCTTTTTGGTTTGATCCTAAATTGGCCTCTTCAACTGTCTCTTGCGCTTCACTGTGGCATAAATGAATAGTTGCTTACAAACCGGCGCTCATTCATCTTATCCTCAGTGGAATGTTTGGCCTTCTGCCTACAAACCAGCATTTATAAGTCCTATCTTTGCGGTTTTCTACCTACTAACCGGTAGTTATAAACCCCGTTTTCTCCCCTAATGGAGTCAACTTTGTTGTTCATCCCAACCGATGACAATTCCCTTTCTGTGGTTTTCTATCCAACTTTTGGTAGATGTAATCCCCTCTTTGTGGTTATCTTCATCTAGTATTCGATGTTGATTTTTCTTCGCTTGGATGAGTTGCTTGAATAAGTACTCATATCCCCAGCAAGCCTTTTGTGGATAATTGCCGTACGCTAGCAATTTTATCCTCAGCAGGTCCTTTCACCGTTTGTCAGTGATTGCGTTCCCTGGATCATTGATTTTCATCAATGTATCCCCAGCGAGTCTTCTTTCATTTTCCCTCTTGTTGGTAATGTCTGTTGTGGCTCCTTGTTGATCGGCCATCATTATATACCTGGTTTGGTATCCCGATGTCTTTCTCTTCGGATTTTTATCCTACAAACAACCTACAACCCGGTTAAGGATAATCTTTCTTTCGAGGTTATTATTCACGTTTTGATGGCAATGAATAATATATCTCATTCACTCTTCAGTTGAAACCTTTTGTGTTTCCCTAGTCGAGTAAGATTCGTTATTTCCCTTTGCGGAATCGAATATTTGTTGTTTCAGATAATTGTCGGATGCTTGCAATTTATCCCTTTGAGTTGTCTTTCGTTTACCCGGATGCTTGGTATCGATTGTCTCTCTTTTTGGTTAGTCACCTATTATATACTTCGGTATCTCTGGTGTCTTTTCCTTTCGAGTATATTATTCACGGTCTGCCGGTAATGAATAATATGTCTCTTGCGCTCTTTGGTTGGAATCCTTTGTTGATCTTCCCCAATAGAGTAAGATTCGTATTCCTTGTGGAATCGAATGTTCATCCTATAAACAAGTCTGTTGCTCTAGCTTTCTTCAGGGTGAGTGTTTTGGAACACAAACCAATTCACATTTCGGATCTTTATCCTATAAACAACCTACAACCCGGTTCAGGATAATCTTCCTTTTGAGTGTACTATCCACGTTCTGACGGTAATGGATATTATGTCTCTTTCGCTCTTTGGTCAATCTTTTGGTTGTTTTCTCTGTAGAGTAAGATTCGTATTCCTTGTAGAATCGAATATCCATCCTACAAACAAGTCTGATGTTCTAGCTTTCTTCAGGGTGAGTGTTTTGGAACACAAACCAATTCACATTTTCGGATCTTTATCCTATAAACAACCTACAACCCGGTTCAGGATAATTTTCCATGCGAGTGTATTATCTACGTTTTGACGGCTATAGATAATATATCTCATGCACTCTTTTGTCGGATCCTTTGTTTGCTTCCCCAACTGAGTAAGATTTGCATTCTTTACAGAATCAAATGTCCATCCTATAAACAAGTTTGCTTTCGCTTTCTTCAGGATGATGAGTGTTTTGGAACACACACCAATTCACGCCTTGGTCGGTCACCTGTTACATACCTACAACCCGATATCCTTGGTGTTTCCTTCCTGTCTGCTCCCTATTATGACCTTGGTCCCCTGTGGAGTCAGATTTTCCTGGGTTTATTTACCTTTTTCAGGTCTTTCTCAGATGTTTGGTTGGTTGATATCTCTCACCCGTATACCGGTCTTAGATATTCATTCTTCCTAAGTTTGTTACTCACTAACCGGTAACATCTCATCCTTTGGTTTCCCCTGGAAAGTCTTTTCTAGATTTCCCCAGCGGATTTATGTTCCTATTCGTGTTGCTGTATTGGTGTTATCCCCAGTACATGCATTTTGTGAGTCAGCTTGAGTCTTTCCAATTGAAGTGTTTTCCTTTGGAATTTCTTTCTCTCCCCAGTTTGAGTCCTTTACTTCCCCAGTAAAGTCTCCAGTCCGATGTTTCGTTATCCCCTAACTCAGAGTCGTGTCCTGCTCACGCTTTCTTTTTCTTTTTCTTATCCCCAATAAGAATCCCCATGAAAGTCTTGTCAATGTCTCTGTTCCTGGTGAGTGAATTACTCCGATGGATCGTCTTTTCTTCTTTGTGGACCCTTATCCCCACAGAGTTATGTCTTTCGCACGCATACATTTGCGTCATGAGGTCTCTTAGGGACCAAAATTTGTCTCATTACTGTTATTTAAGCCCATTCTACCGCGTCGAGATGAAGATTTCTAAACTTCACTTCTCTGGCTAGAATGACCTTAAATAGGGGCATCTGTAAGACCCTAATTTTTGCCCTAAGATCCCTCATAGCATCATATCATATCATATCATTGCCTCAAGGATCATTGTGCACCTTGCTTCCCTCTTAGTGGGTGGGTTATATTTTGAGTGTGGTTCTTGATCACCAAGCATGTTTAACATTTGTATATCACTGCTTTTCAATTTGTTTATTAACCCAAAAGTACAAAAATATTGTCATCTAACCTTGTTACTTGCAGCTGAAGCAATCAACAGTCAATCAGTCAAGCAAGTCATTGAGCAATAGATGGTGGCCATTCTTGAAGAATTTGGGCACCATGATCATTCATAAGAGTTCATATGAGTTGTGACATCATTTTGAATCAAGATCTCAAGTGGTAGAGGTTTGAAATTCATCAAAGCATGGCTCAGTCAACCAAAACCCTAGCAAAGTCAACTGTGGTCAACTGTGCATTTAATCAGGGATTTGATGGTGGAAAATGGTTTGAGAGGTCTCATTCATGTCCATACAAGCCTTATATAACATGTCAAACATCCACATTGGAGAATTGGAAGTCAGACAAGAAGTTTCCCAAAATAGCAAGTGACCTGTAATTTTCAACTGCCAAAAATGGAAAGGTCTTCTCCTCAACTTTACTTCATCAAACAAGCTTCAAATCATTATTTGTCCAACATGAAAGTTGAAGATCTTGCTCTTGCCTTTCCAAAAAGTCCAAGAACATCCATTTCTCATTTGTGGTTGGCAAGTTATGATCAAATCATTTTCAAGAAAAGTTGAACTTCAAGGAGGCATAACTCTTGAACCATTAGGCCAATTCATGTGATTCTTTTTTGAGCAAATCCCATTTGACATGCTTTATCATAATCCATCATTACATTTCATCAAAAATCATCACATAAAAAGTCCATTTTTCAAGTGAACCAATTTAAATTTTGGTGGGAAAAAAGGTGATTTTGAAAAATACACATGATTTTCACTCCAAACCAATGCCAATCACTTCAAAACAGAAATTTAGACTTGCTTCAACTGGTTTTGCACTGTTCCATTAGTTCTATTTGAAAAAGGGCATTTTTGCCAAATTGCATAACATGAGCATTCACTAATCCATTTCCATTTTGCTAATCATGATTAAGAAACTGGATTAAGAGGTGGTATATAGTCTTAATCATAAAAGAATTTCGAGATCCACAATCATAATCTCAGATCCAAATCACAAATCACCAAAATTCTCTCAATTTCTCTCAAGCTTTTTTTCACTTTTTCCATCGAAATTCATCATTCTTCTTGCTTGTTCGTGTGTGGTTCATCATCTGCAGGTACTATAGGAGATCTGTTGAAGGAGAATCGTGGAAAATCTTGAAGAATCACCACTGTAGAACTTTGAGCTTGCACATGGCAGTTGGAGATTTATGCTAATTCGAGCTGTGTTGAGCTGAAGCATTGGTTCCATACCTTCATCCAAGCATTCTTGAAGATCTGTTTTGATAATCCAAGCCTTGAAGAGCACAAATTCAACAGCTGCATCTCCATCAAGGTAAGATTCGACCGAGCTAATTCTTGAAATCTTCATGTGGCTTTTGTAGATCCTAGTTAGTAGAGCACACTGCAACTTGAATCGTGCGATTTCATTGAGATTTGATGAAGATATCTTGATTTTAAGTTTGAACACCAAAACTTGTTTCTATCGAATCTCTTGCCATGCATAAAATTAGGATAAATCATGATTAGATTGTTGATGTACGTTGAATGCTGGTTCGATCCATATAAGGTTCATAGATTTCTGTGAGATTTTGTTCATGTTGATGATGAACAGCTTGAATGATGATGAATGTTCAAATTTCTGTTTCCAGAACGTGCTTAGATCTCGCCTTGCCAGGATTTGCATGTTTTTGTTGTTTTTCTGCCATGTGACCAATCAGGACGCACCACACCTTTTAATGAAATGCAGCGTTTCATCAAAAAGGCGCTCCATTTGAATTAGCCAGGAGATCGATTCCCCGCTTCGACACTTTTCCATTTGCCTCGCCATATTTTCTCCATGCCATGCCTACATGTTCATATGCATTCCAATCATTTTTTATTTTTCTTCCATATTCAAAAAATCATAAATCAAAAAATACTGATCCAATTCACATGAAATTTTTTTCACCATGATCCTTGTTATGTGCTTTATTTTTTGATGATTTTTAATAAATTTGTGCATGGTTGGATTTTAGAAATGCCTAGGGTTTTACTTTCATGTACCATTCCTTGCACCTTGCCTACCATTTCTTTTGTGAAATCTTGATGCTTATTGGAAATGTTTGAAATTTTACATGTGTGTTCTAGACTCACTCTTGGTCATTTTGGTATATGGTTTGCTAATTTTGCATTTCTGGATTGTGAGATATGATGTGATCTTTGAAGGTGTGACAATGTATGTCACACCATGTCTTGTTCATGTTCTTGATTTTATTTTCCATGCTTATGCTATGCCAATTACTCTGGATTTTTGCATGATGATACTTATGGATGTCTAGTTTGCTTGTGACTTTTCCTGGAATTTTTTAATGCATTTTCAATTTGTTTGAGAATTTTCTCCCCTGTTTGACCAATTGTGAACTTTTTGGGAGTCATGATTTTATTTGATTTGTAAAATCCTTGTGGTTAATTGGATGAACTTGAAATTTGGCATGTGTATTATAGACATCTTGAAGTTTGCCATGGCTTTAATTTCATTCATTTATCATGTTTGGTTCCTGTTTTATGATTGCATGAACTTGATGTACCATTTAGTGACTTGTATGAGCTTGCTTGAACATGCTTTGATTTGTTGATTTTATTGACTTGTTTTCCTTTATCCAAATGCCATGAAATTTGGTGTGTTGCTCATTCAATGTGTTCTGTTTAAGCATGATTTTTCCTGGAATTTATTGAGCCATTTTAGTATTGATATGCTTGTGTTCATTCTGTTTACATCATTGAGTTCTTAACTTGCCTAGTTTGACAAGATTTGCTTATGAAATGCAATTGGTGTATAGCTTTGATATGGGACCAGCTGGACTTTGTTCTTATTTGATTAATCTTGGTTTTGACTAATTTTCAGGTTCTGTTTTAAATTTTTTCCCTATCTTGGACCCTAGGCTTTGGCCTAAGGGTTCACTTCTCACATTTGAGTTTGATTTTCAGGTTTAAGAAGCAATTGCTTTAAGGAGTTTAATTCAAGTTGATTGAGTTTGGTTTATTTGATTGTTATGGACTAACTTGATTTGTTTTGTAGGATGCTAGCTCATTTGACTTGAGTTTTGTGCTTTGCACATGTGATTGATTGTGTTGACTATTGGCTCTTATCTTGTCTATTTTGACTTTGTGACTTGAATACTGATTATATTTGATTGATTTCAGGTACCATAGTTGCTTTAGTTCCTTTGTGAACTTGCTATTGCTTTGCTTTGCTTAAGCATTGAGGTAGAATCTCTTGTCTCCATGTAGTCTGGAAGACCTGGCTTGTTATTTAGCCAGGCACCTGTCTGAAGTCCTCCTTAAGAGGCAATGTTTGTGATTGTTTAACTTTGTCCCCAAGCAGGTAAAGACCTCATGTGAGGCAATTGGTAGACAAAAGAGATATGTAGCCTATCTCTTACTATTATGTGAGTCACTCACCTTGCTCACACCACATGTGTTGATGCATAGTGAGTAAAAAACCCAAGATCTATCGAGTCATTACCTTGTGGAGAGAGTTCCAGCTTTCTGAACTCCCACACCTTCTGATATTCTATGCTCTCCCTGACCTGGGATAAGAGTGATGAGGCACACCCCTCATATCCTTTCATCTGCTTCACCTTGGCTCTCAATGTCAAGGTTAAGAGCACCATTTACCCTATTCCAGTTGACTTTTAAGTCTAACCCTTTGATTGAGCCTAATTGTTTGGTTATAGTGGGTGCTAAATGACTTTGTGTGATTGATTGATTACTTCATGTGTACAGGTTTGCTTGCATACCTTTGTGCATTGATCATCATTAATTGTTCATTATTTCATGATCATCACTCCATATCTATGTGACTTGTTTGTTTGCCCATTGAGGAATCAGCTATAAGTCTATTTTTTGGCCTCTGTTCCTATGATGTGGAAGGGATTGAGTGTAAGACCATTTCATTTGGCTACTCATCTCCATTGCCTAGTGCTTGTTTGTTCGTAGTATGTGAGGATACAATTATAAGTCCATGTTGTTGGCATTTGTATTTCCTATGATCATTTGTTGGAGATTAGAGTAAGCCCAGATAGATTGGCATCTGACATCTACTTTGTTGGTTTGTGTTCGCTTTGTGAGGATACAATTGTAAGACCATGTTTTTGGCATTTGTACTCCTATGATCATTTTTTGGAGGTTGGTATAAGTCCAGATAGATTGGCATCTGACATCCATGTCTTGATTCTTTAGGAGATTGGTGTAAATCCATTTATTGGTATCCGACATCCGCTTTTGCTTTTGGAGGTTGGTATAAGTCCAGATAGATTGGCATCTGACATCCATGTTTGTTTTAGGAGATTGGTGTAAATCCATTTATTGGTATCTGGTATCCGCTTTTGCTTTGTGAGATTGGAGTAAGTCCATTTATTGGCATCCGGTATCATTGTTTCGTTTTAGGAGATTGGTGTAAACCCATTTATTGGTATCCGGTATCCGCTTTTGTTTGTGAGATTGGTATAAGTCCATTGATGGCATCCGGTATCACCTTGCTTTTATTTGTTATTGCTCATTGCTTATTCCTAAGGACACACTTGAATCATCTTCTATATGATTTCAAGAGGTGAACCTTTCTGAGAAGTTTTACATTCCATCCTCCATACCCTCTTTGTCCTAAACCTTTTCACACTTGTTGACTTTTAAAACTTTGATTTATTGTGCAAACATCTTCATGTCTTTTTCAAATTAGAAACCTGGACCCTAAGTCCTTGACTTTTCAAACTCCATTTCCTAACACTTCTTTGAATCAATCTTAATCATACCTTGACCATGTTTTGTAAATACTCATAATCAGTTAACTTCACACATTCAATTGTCTTGTGGCTTTGTCCATTGTTAATATGTTTTCATACATTAGCCATAGGTTTCAATTACCATAGCGGTTGATGTAAATCTTACCTTATCCTTAGTGAGTCGATTGTAAGACTTCCGTACTGAAAACAGGGTTAACCCCTCTAGTACGTCGAAGCCGTCCTCGCATGGTGGATTGTTGATTCAAGTTGAGTTTTCTCCCATTGGTAATGAAAAGCCTTAATGCTTGTGTTTTTAAAATGAACTCACTAATTTTTGGAAATCTTTTAGCCGAACTACGGCGTTTTGATCCTTACCTTTGATGGAAGGTACGTAGGCAACGGGTTCATCCGTTCAAACACAAAAATAATAAAATTGTACATTCTTTTCTCATCTTCCCATTCATGTTTGCACAATGTGTCAAAAACAAATAAACATTTTTTATACAACAAGTGTGAAAAGGGCTCCCTAGGAGTACCTAGGACGTGATGGGTTCCTAACACCTTCCCATTGCGTAATTTACCCCTTACCCAGACTCTCTGATCTTTTATTGGTTTTCTACGTGTAAAACATCTTAGGTTTTTGTTCGCTTTTTAACCAGTCCTTAGGATAAATAAAAGTGCGGTGGCGACTCGATTCATTGTATGCTTTGCTTATGGTTTAATCAATAAATCATATAGCGACGAATACACCGCTACAGATCAATATTAAATTTAATATGAATTAATGAAAATAAAGGAAATAAAATGAAAATAAATTAATCAGAAAAAACATGGACCACTTGATCTCCCTCATTAATTGAGGTGGCAGATCAAGTGGTCTGAAATGCGCGTTCCACCAAACACACGAGTCAGCGTGCTACACCAATGGTAATCACAAAGAGCGCTCAGGATTAAAATAATTTGAAATGGTCAAATGACTCATAAGGTGTCCAGCACATCGCCGGAGCAAATCACCGGTCACCTTCTCTGGTGACCTTGGCCGGACTGGTTCTTTCATCACCATCACAAAATCGAAAAAGAAGGACATGATCTTAAAGAAAAAATGGCAATGATCACGAATCTGACCTCAATTTAAACTAAATCTAAGTATATTGAGAGATACATGGAGTTGAATTTTGAGGTGTATGAACTGAGTTGCTTCGATTTGACCTCAAAGCAACTCAATCTTCTTGCCTAAATTGGTAGGACTTCAGAAAACCAAGGATCCAAGAAAATTGATGAGAATTGAGAGAGAATCGAAGAGAAAAAAAATCTGGAAAAATACCTTCAATATTGTGCAGATCTTGATCTCTCTTGATTCAATTCGTGTTTGATCTTGCTCAAGAAGCTTGAAGAAGTAGCTTAGGATTGGTACAAGGCTTTGGATCCTGGATTTTTTGAATCTCCAAACAATGAGATTTAAACTAAAATTTTAAGTGAAATTTCTCAGGTTTTTCTTTCAATTGTGAGGGTTTCAAATGTGGGAGGCAAAGCTGGCACGCAAGGGTCCTCCATTCTGATATAATGGACGTTTATTTATAGCAAATACAAGTGATATTTGCACCTTTCAAAATACTTCCAAATTTGGCAAAGTGAAGTGCGTGCACAGGCCCTTGAAGCATTTTATTAGAGGGTGTGTTCTTTCAGGAGAGTAAAGATCCTCAAGGCTTGAAGGGTAGGATAGTCCGCGCTTGGAGCAAGATCCATAGGAAAGGAAGGAAGGAGCTAGGTCCGAAGAACTATATCGCTTTGGAGCCTTATACTTCTTGGGTTAGGAGGGGAGCTTCCGAGTACCTCATGCTTTATGAGTATTCAAGACCTACACCTTTGGTTGTGGCTGTGCCTTCAACCCTCCCTAACCAAGGAGTAGAGGAGTTGATAGACGAAGACCGTTCGCGTGCCTGGATCCGTGAACGAGAGGAGTTGCTTCAACAGATCAGAGAGAAGGATGCTTTGATAGAGTTCCTTGAGCACCAGGTTATAGATGATCCTGATGACGCATTGACTTCTCTACTTTCTCAGTATTCCATGTTTTGGAAGAGGAAGTACGATCGACTCGCCAAAGAGAAGGCAGACATGGAGGCAGCCTACGAGAGGGAGGTGAAGAGGCTTCGTGCATCTTATCTTCTAGTCTCCAGAGCTTTAGATGATTGCTTCTAGGGTTCCATAGGATGTTCATTTTCCTTCTCTCTTGTATTGTATTTGGTTACCAAAACTCTACTTCTTTGGTGTAAAAATATTTCCAAATGTTATTGATATGATATTTCCATATGTGATAAATGTTTAATAGTTCTAATATTTGCAAATAGGACTCTAAAGTTCCTCTGATATAAAAATTAAATCATATGCATTGCATGCATCATGTGCATAAGCAGGTTTTCCTCCAGGCTTCTTGTTCTATGGTCTAACTCTGTGTTCTTCATTTATATTGAAGACAAGCCGACTCACCGGTACTACACCCGAGCGAACGCATCAAGACTAATGGATCATTTGGAATAAGAGAATCGTGAACTTAAGGAGGAAGTAGCTAGATTGAATGCTCTGATAGAGTCATTCATGGTTGCCCAGAGCCAGTCGTCTCCGACACCTTCAACTCCTCCCTAGAGGACAGTCATCTCCGAGATCGCCTCATCAACCATGCCTGCAGCCAGCGCCCACTTTGCACCAACAGCCATGCCAGTTGGGTTTCCGTGGGGAATGCCTCCCAACTTCATGCCTGAGGGTCCTGCACACACTTTTGCTTCTCTACCGGCATCTAGCCCGGTCCTTGCCGTTCCTCCTCCTGTCGTGCATACTATGCCCAGAGTAGACGACACCATCTACCATTCTGAGCCGTCTGAGGGCCGTGATGTCTATGAAAAGATGGATGCTATGAATGATAAATTTCTTGAGCTCCACAAGGAATTGAAAAGTCTCCGAGGAAAAGACCTTTTCGACAAGTCTGCTGCTGAACTCTGTTTGGTCCCCAATGTCAAAATCCCTGTAAAATTCAAGGTACCTGACTTTGAAAAGTACAACGGAATACTTGTCCACTCAGCCACCTGGTCATGTATGCCAGGAAAATGTCGACTCAGACCGACAATGACCAACTTCTCATTCACTACTTCCAGGACAGTATGTCCGGTGCTTCCCTAAGATGGTATATGGGCTTGGATAGCACGAACATCCGATCCTTCAACGACCTTGGCGAGGCCTTCGTCAAGAAATACAAGTATAACATGGATATGGCTCCCGATATGGATCAATTAAGAGCCATGTCCCAGAAGGACAAGGAAACTTTTAAAGAATATGCCCAGAGGTGGCGAGACGCAGCAACACAGATTATGCCCCCGCTGGAGGAGAAAGAGATGACCAAGATCTTTTTGGAGACCTTGAGTTCTTTTTATTACGAGCGGATGATTTCCAGCGCTCCTTCTGACTTCACCGAGATGGTGAACATGGGGATGCGTCTGGAAGAGGGAGTCAGGGAAGGGCGCCTGACTAGAGAAGAAGGCGCTTTTGCCAAACTGTATGGGACGTTTGGAAAGAATAAAGATGGAGAGGCACATGCTGTAACCTCCCATATTAAACCAAGAAGACCCTCAGTAAGGAGGAAGACCGTGCGTCCTTCCGGTAACCAGCATTAGGTGGCTCACATAGCACTTGTTTTCATAGATAATCAGCAGTATCAGCATCACAACAATAATCAATAACAACCACGTCCGCAATATCAATAACAACAGCACCGTCCTTAACCGCAGGCCTACCAGCCTCGAAACAGTAATCAAGCCAGTACAAGCTATGAGAGGAAGAGGGTCACCTTCGATCCTATTCCCATGACCTATGCTGAATTATATCCCTCTTTGATAGAGAGGAAATTGATTACTCCACGAGACCCACCGGCTATACCTACCAACCCTCATTGGTGGTATAAGCCAGAATTACACTATGTTTATCATTCTGGTGCTCCCGGACATGACGTGGAAAACTGCTACCCACTGAAGACCAAGGTTCAAGACCTTGTGAGATGTGGTATTCTGTGTTTCGAGGACGTAGGTCCTAATGTGAAGAAGAACCCATTTCCCGAGCATGGGAAATCTGTCAACATGGTCCAGTGTTGTCCTGGTAAGTACAAAGTCAAATATGTCAACCATATTCGACAATCTCTGGTCGAGATGCATAGACTGCTGTGTGAGTACAGTCATTACGAGCACGACCACGATAGATGTCGAGTTTGCACTGTCAATCAAAGAGGATGTCGCCAAGTCCGCAAAGATGTTCAAGAAATACTGGATGAAGGAGTCATTGAGATACTTCAGAACAGAAATGTTGATGAAGTCAATGTAATTTCTCCTGTATTTCGGATCCCTGAGCCTGTTGTCATCAAGTATGATGGTAGCAAGCAAAAGGCTTCTCCTGCTTTGACCATTAAACCAGTTGGCCCTATGCCATACTCTTCTGTGAAGGCGGTTCCCTATCGCTACAATGTTGTAGCGTTAGAGGATGGGAAAGAGGTGCCCCTGCCCTCTACCTCTGTTGTTAATATTGCCGATGTCAGCGACCTGACCCGTAGCGGTCGTGTCTTCACAACTCTTCCGAAACCCCAAGCTGATGTTCGAAGGGCTGACGCTGCTAATTATGTTGAACGCCTGGCGGGGATTGCTGTGAATGCTACGAATCCGGCACTTGTTGCCAAACCTGCCTCTACGTTGAAAAATCTTGTCTCTATTGTCCAGAGTGGCAATACGAAAGAAGATTGTGATGAGATGTTGAGGCTCATCAAGAGGAGTGAGTATAATGTTGTAGATCAGCTTCTACAAACGCCATCCATGATCTCTGTATTATCCTTGTTGATGAATTCAGAACCACACCGAGAAGCTCTATAGAAGGTGTTGGATGTGGCGTATGTGGATCATGACGTCACAATAGAGCAATTTGACAGTATTGTTACAAACATCACCGCTTGTAACAATTTGAGTTTTTGTGATGCTGATCTCCCCGAGGAAGGAAGAGACCACAACTTGGCACTACACATCTCTATGAGCTGTAAAGATGATGCCATGTCCAATGTGCTAGTGGACACTGGGTCATCATTGAATGTGTTGCCAAAGTCCACTCTTGCAAAATTTTCATATCAGGGGCCTCCCATGAGGCAGAGTGGAGTGGTGGTGAAAGCTTTCGATGGGTCCCGTAAAACTGTGATTGGAGAGGTTGAGCTCCCAGTCAAGATAGGACCAAGTAATTTCCAGATCACCTTCCAGGTCATGGACATTCACCCATCGTATAATTGTCTATTGGGCTGACCATGGATTCACGAGGCAGGCGCCATGACATCCACCCTACACCAGAAACTGAAGTTTGTCAAAAACAAGAAGCTGGTGGTGGTAGGGGGAGAAAAGGCTCTCCTGGTTAGCCATTTGTCTTCCTTTTCTTACATAGATGCTGAGGATGAAGTTGGAACACCGTTCCAAGCTTTATCTATTACTGAGCCTATCAAGAAAGGAACTTCTTCATTTGCGTCCTATAGAGATGCTAAGTTGGCCATTAAGCATGGTGCAACCGCTGGATTGGGGTTAATGATAAAGCTGGAAGACAACAAATCCCAGGCTGGCATAGGGTATTCTTCTGGTGTCTTCAATAAGCATGGGTTGTTTAAGAGTGGTGGATTCATCCACACCGGTCAAGATGAGGAAGCCGCTGCTATTGTGGAAGAGGATGCAGAGGAAGATTTTGGCAACTTTGTCATCCCTGGAGGGGTCTGCAATAATTGGGTTCCTGTTGATGTTCCAACAGTTATCCATAAGTAAAAGTAATGTTCATTGTGTTTAAAAACCCTCTTCCCATGCCAAAAGGAGGAGTGATGACATTGTTGGCTCATAAATACAATGATATTTTCATTCAATAAATTCATGTCAAATGTTTGTTTTTCCAATTATTTTCCCTTTTCGATTTTGCATGAAATTGGTGATCACATAAAACCCTAAAAAAAAATTTAAAAAATAATCATAAGAATAAAATCAATCTTTTCATCTGCATAATGATTTGCCTTGTTTGAATTCTAAAATCTTTTATATCCAAAATCATTATGCAGGTTGGTCAAACCCATTGAACATAATGATCCAACACCATCTCCCAACTTTGAATTCCCTGTATTTGAGGCAGAAGAAGATGATGTTGAAGAGATTCCTGACGAGATTACCCGTTTGCTTGAGCATGAATAGAAGATCATTCAGCCGCATCTTGAGAATCTGGAAACAGTCAACTTGGGGTCAGAAGACTCCTGGAAGAATCTTTTAAGAAGGGGTTGATTGAGTTTCTACGAGAATACGTCGACGTCTCTTCCTGGTCGTATGAAGACATGACTGGTCTGGATACATATATCGTGCAACATTTCCTGCCTTTGAAGCCTGAGTGCGTGCCTATGAAGCAGAAGCTCAGAAGAACTCATCCTGATATGGCAGTAAAGATCAAAGAGGAAGTTCAGAAGCAAATTGATGTGGGTTTTCTGGTGACTTCTACATATCCTCAATGGGTGGCCAATATTATGCCCGTTCCTAAGAAAGATGGAAAAGTCCGAATGTGTGTGGACTATAGAGATTTGAATAAAGCTAGTCTGAAAGATGATTTCCCTCTACCACATATTGATATGTTGGTAGATAATACAGCTAAATTCAATGTTTTCTCGTTTATGGATGGATTTTCTGGATATAATCAGATTAAAAAGGCACCCGAGGATATGGAGAAGACAACATTCATCACACCTTGGGGAACATTTTGTTATCAAGTGATGCCCTTTGGTTTGAAGAACGCTGAAGCCACGTATCAACGAGCTATGACTACCTTGTTTCATGATATGATGCACAAGGAGATCGAGGTGTATGTTGATGATATGATTGCAAGGTCAAGAACGGAAGTTGAACATGTTGAGAACTTGTTGAAGCTTTTTCAGCGTTTGAGGAAGTATAAACTTCATTTGAATCCTAACAAGTGTACATTTGGAGTCCATTCCGGAAAGTTATTGGGCTTTATTGTCAGCGAGAGAGGTATTGAGGTTGATCCCACCAAGGTCAAAGCAATACAAGAAATGCCTGCACCCAAAACTGAGAAGCAAGTCTGAGGTTTTCTTGGCCGCTTTAATTATATCTCCAGATTTATATCCCACATGACTGCCACATGTGCGCCAATATTCAAGCTCCTCCAGAAAAATCAGTCTCATGATTGGACCGAGGATTGCCAAAAATCCTTTGACAGTATTAAAGAGTATTTGTCTGAGCCTCCAATTCTGTCTCCACCTGTGGAAGGGAGACCATTAATCATGTATCTGACAGTTCTTGAAGACTCAATGGGTTGTGTCCTTGGTCAGCAAGACGAATCAGGAAAAAAGGAATATGCTATCTACTACCTAAGTAAGAAGTTCACTGATTATGAGTCTCGATACTCGATGCTTGAGAAAACATGTTGTGCTTTGGCTTGGGCTGCTAAACGCTTACGCCGGTATATGTTGAATCATACAACTTGGTTGATATCCAAAATGGATCCAATTAAGTATATCTTTGAGAAGCCTTCTTTAACTGGGAGGATTGGCCGTTGCCAGATGTTGTTATCTGAGTATGATATTGAGTATCGAGCTCAAAAGGCTATAAAAGGTAGTATCTTGGCTGACCACTTGGCACATCAACCAATTGAGGATTATCAGTCAGTTCAGTATGACTTCCCAGATGAGGAAATTCTGTATTTGAAAATGAAAGATTGTGATGAGCCTACGCTCGATGAAGGGCTAGATCCTGGTTCCCGATGGAGCATGGTGTTTGATGGTGCTGTGAATCAATATGGAAATGGTATTGGGGAAATGATTATTACTCCTCAGGGCGCACATTTTCTTTTTACAGCAAGGCTAACTTTCAAATGCACGAATAATATGGCTGAGTATGAGGCTTGTATTATGGGATTGGAAGAATGCATTGATCTTAGGATCAAACATCTTGATGTTTATGGTGATTCAGTCCTTATTGTTAATCAAATTAAGGGTGAATGGGTGACGAATCAGCCTGGCCTCATCCCCTATAGAGATTATGCGAGGAGGATTTCAACGTTCTTTACTGAAGTTGACTTCCATCATATTCCTCGAGATGAGAATCGGATGGCAGATGCTCTTGCTACACTTGCTTCAATGATTGTGGTTAGACTTTGGAATGAAGTTCCCAATATCACTATGATGCGTTTGGACAGACCAGCTCATGTATTTGCAGTAGAGGAAGTGTAAGATGACAAACCGTGGTACTATGATATTAAGTGTTTTCTTCAGAACCAAATTTACCCTCCTGGGGCATCTGTGAAAGATAGAAAGACTTTGAGAAGATTATCAGGCAGTTTCTACCTCAATGGAGATGTGCTTTATAAGAGAAACTTTGACATGGTTCTGCTCAGATGCGTGGATAGACACGAAGCAGACCTATTAATGACCGAGGTCCATGAGGTTTCATTTGGTACTCATTCCAATGGACATGCCATAACTAGAAAGATGTTAAGAGCAGGCTACTATTGGCTGACAATGGAGTCTGACTGCTGCAAATATGTGAAGAAATGCCATAAGTGTCAGATTTATGCGGATAAGATTCATATTCCCCCGACACTTCTGAATGTGATTTCATCACCATGGTCTTTCTCCATGTGAGGAATTGACATGATTGGCATGATAGAGCCGAAAGCGTCCAACGGTCACAAATTTATTCTCGTAGCAATTGATTACTTCACCAAGTGGGTTGAAGCGGCATCATATGCAAACGTGACCAGGCAGGTGGTTGTGAAGTTTATCAAGAATCAACTCATATGCCGCTATGGTGTGTCGGATAAGATCATTACTGACAATGGATCTAACTTGAATAACAAGATGATGAAAGAGTTGTGCAGTGAGTTGAAGATAGCACATCATAATTCTTCTCCTTACAGACCCAAGATGAATGGGGTTGTTGAAGCTGCTAATAAGAATATCAAGAAGATTGTCCAGAAGATGGTTGTTACGTACAAAGCTTGGCATGAGATGCTGCCATTTGCTTTGCATGGGTATCACACATCTGTCCGCACTTCAACAGGGGCAACCCCTTTCTCTCTTGTTTAAGGCATGGAGGTTGTGCTCCTAGTAGAGGTGGAGATCCCTTCAATGAGAGTCTTGATGGAAGCCGAGTTGACTGATCCTGAATGGGTTCAGAGTCATTATGACCAACTGAATTTGATAGAAGAAAATAGATTGACTGCCATGTGCCATGGTCAGTTATATCAGCAAAGGATGAAGAAAGCCTTTGATAAGAGGGTCTAGCCTCGTGCGTTTCGAGAAGGTGACCTTGTGCTCAAGAAAGTTTTGTCTTTCGCGCCCGATTCCAGTGGCAAGTGGACTCCAAACTATGAAGGTCCATATGTTGTTAAGAGAGCCTTTTCAGGCGGTGCTTTGATGCTTACAACTATGGATGGGGAGGATCTCACTCGTCCTGTGAATTCAGATGCAGTCAAGAAATACTTCACCTAAAAATAAAAACAGAATAGCTCGCTAAGTTGAAAACCCGAAAGGGCGGCGTCGGCAAAAATGAGCATCTCGGTGGATTGAAAACCCGAAACGGCGATCCAGGAAAAAGTTAGAGATATAAAAAATGAATATGTATCCCGCTAGATTGAGCACCTCACCCTGGGGAAAACTAGGAAAAAATTAGGGATTTGGCAAGTAACTGCATCTTGATAAGACTTTGTTCTACAAGCTGTCATCTGTCAGGGATTCTCGCTCAGTCATTGTCAACTGAAGCTTCAAATACATCGGATTCAGAGTTGGTGGAGAAATGTTCATTATGTTCAATGTAGCCCTTTTCCAATATATATCACCAATTTCAAATTTGTAAAAATCTATGGAGTCTTGCCATTTGCAGACTACCATCCCATCAAATAAATTTGAGCCTTTATCCAATTATTTGCACTCTTATTTGTTTCTATTCAACAAATGTTTTGCATGTTTTAATTGAGAAATATCATTGTTTTAAAATAAATAAATTTTTCATAAGTTGTTTTTAAACAAAGTGAACATTCACAATGACAAAAGGATACTTGGGATATCTTCAGTGTTCTCCCAAAGATGGCATGATCATTCAACAGGGTAAGACATTTGTTCATATTCCTGGCATGACTGTATCCTCTTTCCTTTAGGGCCCGTGTGTGTTTTCCTCCTAAGCAGAGTGGTTGACAAAGAGGTTTATCTTTCCTTCAATGGAGTAATGATTCTTCCTCCTCAGTAGACGAGATTTCGTCAGTACGATATATGGTGGTGACCCTGGAAACTATTGTTTGGTGGTTGTTCCCCACAGAGTTCACCCTCCACTCTGATAATTTCCCCATTAAGTTGATTCTACGGCGGGTTTTATCTGTGTGTTGATCTTGTCCCCAGTTGGAGTGGCTGATGCTCATTCCCCTGCAGAGATCTTTGTTTCCTGGTATCTCTTGCCCCCATCAGATTGGATGTTCTCTAGTGGGTCTGGCTTTCTCTCTTGAGATGTAGTACCGGTTGCTTGTTCATTGATCATTGGACCTGTTTGTGTTAGGTATGTCTGTTTTGTCAGCATTCATCATACATAAACCACGCACATATGCATATAATTTTGACATTCAAATATTCATGTTGCATTATTTGCCATAAATACCTTTGTTTGTTGTCTCCTGCTATTCGGTGATACATATTTCACCAAGCAGATGTTTGTGACTGATCTCCCCATGTAGAGTTAGCACCATAAGCAGAAAGTGTTTATCCTTCCTTCCATATTCCCCACTGAGTTATGTCCTCGTGGATGATGGTTGTTTCTATTTCCTCCGAACGCATATATTGAGATGGAGTTCCCCCTGAGTTATATTCTCATAGGGATGAGTCTTGTTTCATCGCGCCTCTCTAGTTTGTTCTTAGAGTTGGCTTCTTGAGATTATCCTTGCACTTCCCCGTTAGTTTTGATGAATGATTGCTCAGTGACCAACAATTGTCCATCTTTTCCCCGGCGGAGTCTGTGGTTTTCTACCCTCATACCGGTAGTTGTAAATCCTATTTTATCCCCTTGCAGAGTTAACCTTATTTTTGTTCATCCTAGTCGATGACGGTTACTCTTCCGTGGTTTTCTACCCAGTATCCGGTAGATGTAATCCCCTCCTTGACGGTTATCTTTATCCAATATTCGGTATTGATAGTCCTTCACCTTTTGAGTATATCTCCCAGTAACCGGTGATATATCTCTCCGATCATTGCCTTTGTCAATGTATCCCCAGCGGGTCATCTTTCATTTACCTTTTGTCGGTAATGATTGTTTCCCCTTTGATTGGTCTTCATTTTATACCTAGTATTTGGTATCCTGATGCCCTTTTCTTTCAGTCAATTTATCCTTCATTAACCCAGTAACCGGTTGTGGATAATCTTCCATGCGGGTATGTTATCTATGTTCTGACGGTAATAGATAATATATCTCATGCACTCTTTGGTCGAAGTCTTTTGGTCTTCCCCAGTCGAGTAAGATTCGTATCCCCTTTTGCATAGTCGAATACCCTTCCTGTAATCGAGTTTTCTTTTTAGCCCTATTTTGGATGATGAATGTCTTGGAAATATTCCCCAATTCACGCTTGGTCGGTCACCTATTATACGCCCAGTAACCGATATCCCTGGTGCTCCTTCCCTTCTGCTCCCTATTATGACTTTTGTCCCCGGTGGTGTCAGAGTTCCTGAGTCGAAATATACCTTTTTTAGGTCTTCCTCAGATGATTTTGGATGTTTGATATCTCTCACCCTCATATCGGTCTTAGATATTCATCCTCCCTGTGCATGTTGTTCTCTCGCCCTTATACTGGTGTTTCGATCACATGTCTCCTTGAGCTTATTACCCAGTAACCGGTAATACCTCACCCTGTTGTTTCCCCAGATGAGTCCTGTTTGGACATTCCTCATCGAAGTCCCTTAATGGATTTTTCCCCATTTGAGTCCGGATTTTCATCCGAAGTATCCTTTGTGGATAATTTTGTCGTATTGGCATATTCCCCAATACATGCATCTTTGAGCCAGCTCGAGTCCTTCCATTGATTTATGTTCATGGAGTTCCTCTCGTGTCTCAGCAAATCTTAAGTCGTGACCTGCTCACGCATGTTTTTCCCTCTCTTATCCCCATAAGAGTCCTCTGAGTCTCTGTCTCATTGAGTGTATTACTCATATAGATGATCAGTTTCTCCTGATTTATTTTCTCTTTGTGGACACATATCTCCACAGAGTACTACATTTTGCATACATACATTAAGCCCATTCTACCTCATCGAGATGAATATTTTAACCTCCACTTCTCCGGCTAGAATGGCCTTAAATAGGGGCATCTGTAAGACCCCGATTTTGACCCTAAGATCCCTCATGGCATCATAACATTTGCATTGGCATTGCCTCAAGGATCATAGCATCTTGGTTCCCTTTGCCTTTGGGTGGGACCTCTTGTGAGTTGGTTTGAGATCACCAAGCATGCTTGAATTGTATATTATTGCTTTTCTCATTTGATTTACTAATTAAAATCACAAAAATATGTCACTAACATCTCTTGTTTATAGCTTGAGCAGTCACAAAGTCTAAAGCTTCTAAGAGATCTTATTTGCATTGGTATGGACAAGAGAAGATGAAAGCAAGCATGGAAATGGTTCCCAAAGTTCTCATCCATCAAATATGCCTTCCAAGTATCTCAATTCATCATTTTTATCAAAGAAAATCAAAGAGTTTGAGGCTTGTTTCCCAAGGAAACCCTAATTCATCTGTTCATCAGCTGTGCCTTGCTTATGAAGCAACCTCAACCCATGGTCAAATATAATCAAGGGAAGTTCTTTAATTCATCATTTCATGCATATTTGAACTTATTTGAGTGCCCTCAATCATCAATTCATCAAGATATGAGGTTTGGACTTGAGAAGTTGATCAGTTAATTCATCTGGCTATTTTGAATTACACTGAGACCTAACTTTTTATGTGTTGGTCCAATGGAGATAACCCCAAGAGAAACAATTTTCTTAAGAACCATATGAATAACTTTCATGTTCATCAAAAATTGATTTGAAGCTTCGAAGGTCATCATCCATTCCAAAAAATTATAGGTCATTTTGACTGAAACCCTAATTTTGGGTCAACTTCCCAGGGACATAACTCCTCCATTTTGCATGATTTTAAGGTGAGATCAAATGAATTGGAAAGATTAATATGTCTACTTCAAATGTTATGTTGGGAAAAATTTCAAAATCTCAAAATAAATACATGTGATAATACAAAACATTTTAGGTCACTTTGGACCAAATGCATTGAAATATGAAAAAGTCCAACTTCAAGTTCCGATAACTTCTTCATCAAAAATCCAAATGATGCCAAATTTAAGTCCAAATTGATAGTCTTAAAAATATCTACAATATTCATGTTGAAGATTTTGTCATTTGGAGCTTGCATCATTGAGACACAAGGGTTTGAACTTTGGCCAATTTTGAAAGTCTCACATATGCATGTTTTGCACCCTACACTTCAAGTTCAATTTTCATTAAGTTCCAAGGCCCAAATGGAGTTTTGATCAACATAAAATTTGTTCCTTATGCAATAAGCTTTCCAACCATTACTCATAAGGTTGCATTTCATTTATGGACATAGCATTTTCGAAGACTTCAATGTAATATTGCATTTTTGGAAAATCATTTCAATTGCCATGCATGAGCTAATACAACTCAATTTGCACGTCCATTCTACTTATAGCATGCATAAGCTTTCATTTCCAAGTGGAATTGGGCCCTCCATACGCCTGTACAGGCCCATGCATGAAGGCCCTTTCCATCCATGCACATGATTTGATCATGCAATTCAGCCTTGCTCAGCTATAAATACAATGCCTTGGCCTCTCATTTTCACAACCTAAAGGAACTATTTCATTTCTCTTCAAATTTTTCAGATCTGAATTTTGATTTCATTGATCAATCTTCAGATCTCAAAGTTCCTAAACTTTCTCTCCTTGATCCCTAGTGTCTACTGTTAGCAAAAGCATCCAAAGATCTTGACTCCAAGCCTTGCAATTCAAAGGTTTACTTCAACGTTGCAAGAGCATCTGCCATCCAATTCTCATCTCGAGGGATATGATGAAATTCAACCATTATAAATCAAGTTGAAATCCTTCTCGCGTAATCTCTATATGGTATTAAACCGAGTTGATTCGTCTCCCATTCACCTTTGATTTGATTCACAACCAAAGTTGAATCTCCATAGACGTCTAAGTACTTGATTATAAGATCAATGGCCTCTTCAA
Source organism: Lathyrus oleraceus (assembly GCF_024323335.1). Lineage (NCBI taxonomy): Eukaryota > Viridiplantae > Streptophyta > Magnoliopsida > Fabales > Fabaceae > Lathyrus > Lathyrus oleraceus. The sequence goes on from NC_066582.1 coordinate 208,695,878, forward strand.
GCCCCATAATGCAAGCTTCATATTCTGTCATATTTTTTATGCACTTGAAAGTCAATCTGGATGTAAACTGAAAATGTGTGCCTTGAGGAGTAATAATCACTGCCTCAATTCCATTACCATACTGATTAACAGCTCCATCAAATACCATGCCCTAACGGGAACCAGGTTTTGGCCCTTTTTCAAGTAATGGTTCATCACAATCTTTCATTTTCAAGTACAAGATCTCTTCATCAGGAAAATCATATTGCACTAACTGGTGATCTTCAATCGGTTGGTGAGCCAAATGGTCAGCCAAGACACTACCTTTGATTGCATTCTAAGATCGATATTTAATATCATATTCTGATAACAACATCTGCCAACGGGAAATCCTCCTAGTTAAAGCAGGCTTCTCGAAGATATACTTGATTGGATCCATTTTAGATATCAACAAAGTGGTATGATTCAGCATATACTGACGCAAACGCTTAGCAGCCCAAGCCAATGCGTAACAAGTTTTCTCAAGCATAGAATACCGAGTCTCAGAGTCGGTGAACTTCTTACTGAGGTAATAAATTGCAAATTCCTTCTTTCCATCCCATCTTACTGACCAAGAACACAACCCATACTCTCTTCAAGCATAGCCAGATACATGATCAATAGTCTTCCTTCAACAGGCGAAGATAGAATCAGAGGCTCAAGCAGATATTCTTTGATACAGTCAAAAGCTTTTTGGCAGTCTTCGATCCATTCACAAGACTGATCTTTCTGAAGAAGCTTGAATATAGACGCACATGTGTAAAATGAATCTTGAGATATAATTCAAGCGGCCAAGAAAACCTTTGACTTGCTTCTCAATTTTGGGCGCAAGCATCTTTTGTATTGCTTTGACCTTGGCAGTATCAACTTCAATACCCTTGTTCAAATCCGAAAAATCCGTCCATAAACGAAAAGACTTTGAATTTAGCTGTATTGTCTACCAACATATCAATGTGTGGCAGAGGGAAATCATCTTTTGGATTAGCTTTGTTCAAATCTCTATAATCAACTTACATACGGACTTTTCCATCCTTCTTCGGCATAGGCACAATAATGGCCACCCACTGGGGGTACTCAGCAGTCACAAGGAAACTAACATCAATTTGCTTCTGCACTTCTTCTTTGATCTTCACTTCCATATCGGGATGAGTTCTTCTCAGCTTCTGCTTGACTGGCGGGCATTTTGGCTTCAACGACAATCTATGCTCCACTATCTCAGAATCGAAACCAGGCATATCTTGATAGGACCAAGCAAACACATCTGAATATTCTCGCAGAAGTTCAATCAACCCCTTCTTAACATCAGGACACAGCCGAGACCCGATCTTGACTTCTTTCACATCATCCTCGGAACCCAAGTTGACTAACTCAATCTGCTCTTCGAACGGCTGGATGGCTTTTTCCTCGTGCTCAAGAAGACGAGACAATTCATCAGATACTTCTTCATCACTTTCCTCCTCAGCCTCAAACACAAGGAATTCAAAATTTAGAGAAGGAGAAGGATCATTGTATTAAATGGGGTTAGAAACCAAACTCCATAATGATTTGATATTTTGATTTTAGAGAAGTGAATTTGTGACCAAATATTATGAAGATGGACAAGTATATTTTTTATTTATGTTTTTTGTGATTACCATTTTCAGAATAAAGTAAAAAGTAAAAACAAAACATCATAGATGTGGATGAGTAGAATTATATTTTATTGATGATCAAATTGAAATGCCCAAACAATGTTCACTTCTCCCTTAGGCATAGGATAAGGATTTTCAGAAATAGATAAAAGCAATTACTTAGATCGATGCATAATAACAGGAATATCAACAGCAGTCCAATTGTTGCAAGCCTTTCCATGCGTCACAAAATTGGTGCAGTCTTTATCTTCATCATCCTCTAGCACATTAGCTAAGTGTTGTTCATTACCATGAATTAACCCTCCATTAGGGAAACTGAGTTGCACATCATCAACTCTAACCACTAGTGAACCTACTTGGAAACCCAATCTGGCTCTGCTCTTGTTGTGGGAGACCTCTATCATCCGTCCCCACTGATCAGACTGACCATCTTCAACAATCTTCAATGAGTCTTTGAATGAGGACATGGGTGCCCCAAATCTCTTTTCTTTAGTAATATATAAGGCTTGGAACGGAGTTCCAACCTCATCCTTAGCCTCAACATAAGAGAAAGATGATTGGTGGCTAACCAACAACGCCTTCTCCCCGCCAATGATAACTAGCTTCCCATTCTTGACAAACTTCAGCTTCTGATGCAACGTTGAAGTAATGGCTCCTGCCTCATGAATCCATGGCCTTCCCAATAGACAACTATAGGTCGGGTGGATATCCATTACTTGAAAAGTAATTTGGAAGTCACTCGGACCTATCTTCACTGGAAGGTCCACTTCTCCAATCACAGTTTTCCGCGAACCGTCCAAAGCTTTGACTATCACGCCACTATATCTCATAGGTGCTCCTTGGTAGGACAACCTGGACAAAGTCTACTTTGGAAGTATGTTCAATGAAGACCCGATGTCTACTAGCACATTCGACAGAGCGTCATCTTTGCAATTCATCGAGATATGCAGAGCCAAATTATGATTCTTACGCTCCTCGGGGAGTTCTTCATCACAGAAATTGAGATTATTTCAAGAAGTGATGTAAGCTAGAATATGATCGAGCTGATCCAGTGTAACATCATGCTCCATATACGCTTGCTCGAGAACTTTCTGCAGTGCTTCTTTTTTGCTTTTAAGTTCATTAACAGAGACAGTATTGAGATCTTGGAGGGAGTTTGGAGCAGCTGCTCCACCATATTGAACTCGCTCGTTTTAATCAATCTGAGCACCTCATCATCATTCGTTAGGATTCAAGCTACTGGATTCACCAGACTGACACCTTGTAGCGCTAACAGAATCTACCACTAGTATATAAACTTTCTTATTAACAAATATATCCTCCACATTCTTTGGGAACACTGGCCCAAACACACGACCACTGCGGGCCACCTTGGTAATATCGGCTATGCTTACAATAGAACTGGTCGTAGGCAAAGGAACCCTTTGACCATTCTCCAACATGGTAGCATTGTACTGATACGGAACAGCTTTATCGGATGCATACAGGACTGGACCCGCCAACCGTACTACCAACGGTGATACCGATCTATTGTTGATGTTGTTACTGTTGCTGCTATCATACTGAATAACCACTCTTTCAGGAGTTCTGAAAATAGGGACCATGACATTCACATTGTCATCTACATGACGGGATTGAACAATCTGAATCAAGCCTTCATCCATCAACCTCTAGATGTGTCTCTTCATAACTATACAACCTCTGGGATTGACACTGCAAATAGCACAATCATCATGGTCATGCTCACAATCGCTAACCAAGCAAATATCCTTGTGCATCGTCACCAATGATCTTCTAATGAAGCGTAGATCAAATACCTTAAACTTGCCAGGACAACCGTCCACCATATTAACAGATGAATTTCCATGGGCAGGTAATGGGTTAGCTTTGACGTTCGGCGCACGGTCCTCGAATGACACAATTCCACTCTTAACCAGCTTATAGACTTCATACTTGAGGGGGATAACAATTCTTAATATCATGTCCGGGAGCTCCTTGATGAAAAGCACAACAGAGTTCCGGTTTGTACCATCATGGAAGTGGTTCAGGGATTTGCTGAGGATTTCTTGGTTACAAGAGGTTCTTGAGAACCAAAGACAGATATAACTTTGCGTATGTCATCGGGATTGGGTCAAAAAAGACCTTCTTCCTCTCAAAATTTGGTTGCTGGTGATTGTTGGTATTACTGTTCTTGTAGGTGTTTGCTCATTGTTGTGGTTGTTGTTGTTGACGTTGTTGTTGTTGGATTGGTGTTGACTGATTAGCTGAAAATACTGGGATCACTGATGATACTTGATGATGATGTTGACAGGGTGGTTGACTTCTTCTTACCTGAGGCCTCCTTTGCCTCCCAACTGAAACTGAATTAGCTTCACTCTCCTTCTTCTTACTAAAATTGTTGCCATACCTCTTGCTGGATGACACTTCCTCTCTGGATAATTGTCCCTCTCGGACACCTTATTCGAGCCCCATCCCCATGTTTACCATTTCGGTAAAATCCCTAGGGGCACCGGCGATAATCCGCTCATAGTAAAATGTGATCAGGGTCTTGAGGAAGATCTTGGTCATCTCCTTTTCTTCCAAAGGAGGGGTAATCTGAGAAACAAGTTCTCTCCATCTTTGCGCATACTCCTTGGATGTCTCTTTATCCTTCTGAGACAATGACCTCAACTGATCTCTACGTGGGTCCATATCCATATATACTTGTACTTCTTCATAAATGCTTCGCCCAAATCATTGAACGTGCGGATGCTCGCACTATCCAATCCCATGTACCACCTCAGAGCGACACCGGTCAAGCTGTCTTGAAAATAATGGATCAAAAGCTGATAATTATCGGTTTGAGTAGACATCTTTCTGGCGTACATCACCAAATGATTGAGTAAACAGGTATTCCCTTTGTACTTTTCAAAGTCAGGCACTTTGAACTTCACCGGAATCTTCACATTTGGAACCAAACAAAGTTCCGCAGCACTCTTCCCAAATAGATCCTTACCCCTTGATGTTTTCAATTCCTTACGCAGCTCAAGGAATTGTTCCTTCATCTCATCTGTCTTCTCATACACATCAGGGCCTTCAGACGGCTTAGAATGATAGATGGTGTCTTCTATACGAGGTAGAGTATGCACAATAGGTGGCGGCACAAACATGACCGGGGCTAGATGCCGGCATGGAAGAAAATGTAGGTGCAAAGCCCTCGGGCACAAAATTAGGCGGCATTCCCCACAGGAATCCGGCAGGCATGTCGGGTGCAAAGTGAGTTGCGGTTGCAGGAATGGTAGAGGTAGCCACCTCTGAAATGACAATCCACTAAGGAGGAGGAGTTGTAGGCGTTGGAGAAGACTGACTCTGAGCAGCTAGTACTGACTCCATCATGGCAGTCATACGGTGGATCTCATCCTTCAGGTCTCTGTTCTCTTGTTCAAGATGCTCCATAATCCTTGAGTGATTGGCATGTGTATTATATCAATGAGTCAGTTTGGCTGAAGCACATAAGAAACACCTATGAGACATCTGGCGAAAGAGAAACCTGCTTATGCGAATGATGCAAGAAATGCAATGCTTGATTATTTTTGTTTTCAAGGAACTTACTATATTATTTGCAAATATATATTTTAACAACAATTATAACAATTTGGTATGACCATAAAAATATCTTTTATGTATATATATATATATATATATATATATATATATATATATATATATATATATATATATATATATATATATATATATATATATATATATATATATATATATATATATGATTGGAAGGATTACACTGAATACGATTTCAGAAACCAAATGAAAATACAAGAGAAAAGGAGACTAGTCATCCTAAGGATCCCTAACAACAATGTCAGAAGATCTAGCTACAGGCGTGTACTTCCTTTGAATGCGTCGGATCTTGGTCTCAAAAGAAGCCTTCATCTGAGTCTTCTCGAGGACAAGCTGATCAACAATCTTCTTCCTAGCGATGGAAGGCTGAGGCATATTAGAGGAAGATGAAACCTCTAGTTCTCTCTGTCTCTTCGTCACTCGATCTTCAAGAAGCTCAATAAGTGCATCTTTGTCCTTAGACTCAAGTTGCAACTCCTCATGCTTTCGGCTCAAAGCATGGAAACATTCTTCCGACATATCCTTCTCTTGTTTCATCTTGGTGAGCGCGTCTTCCAACTCCTCTATATCTTGGTTAGGGAGAGTTAATGACTCAACCACAACCATAGACATAGGTCTTTCACAAGCATAAGGCGTCTTCAATTCCAAAGCTCTCTTCTTCACCCAAAGAGTGTAAGCTTCCAAAGCTACACAATTGCACAGACCAAGCTCGGATCTTCCCTTCCTATGCACATTATGCCAAGCATGCACCATCTTATACTTCAAACATTGGGTATATTTACCCTCTTGATAGAAAAGAACTTCTAACAAAGTGTTATTAGGTTTGTCTCTCAAGGGGAACCCAAGTTGACGACGAGCCAAAGTAGGGTTGTAGTTAATTCCTCCTTGTGTACCAACGAGAGGCACATTAGAGAATTCATCACAACTATCAATAATCTCCAAGATACTTAATGCAGAGTCATACCATACAATATCATCATTAGTGAGAGACATAAGTGTCTAAGACCACCGTAGACATTGCTTGTTCTCCATAAAAGCAGGTGTCTATGGCAAGTGTGAAATAAACCACTTGTACAGAAGAGGAACATAGCACACAATCGTTCCACCACCCTTAGAATTACTTAGATGCAAAGAGAAATACATATCACCTAACAAAGTAGGCACAGGATTCCTAATCAAGAAAATTATAATGGAATTAAAATCAACAAAGTCATCAATGTTAGGAAGCAAAGCCAACCCATAGATGAGCAACACAAAGGCAGCTTCAAAAGCATACACATTATCGGCTTGAGCAAAGGCAATATCTTCCTTGATGAGGAATTCAAAAGTTAACCCAATCAACCCTCCTGTCTTCACCCATTGTGCCTCAGACTTCTTCAAATGAAGAGCTTCAGCAATAAGATAAGATCTAGGAATCTCTTCGAATCCACTAAAAGGCACTTTGTTAGAAACAGGTATTCCCAAAAGATGGGCATACTCCTCCAACGTAGGTACAAGCTGATAATCTGGAAAAGTGAAGCAAAAGTAAAGAGGATCATAGAACTGAACCAACACACTCAGAAGTCCCTCAACCACATCAGCAGACAAAATAGACAGAAGCTTCCTATGGCGTTGTTTGAAGTCCAAGGGATCTAATACAAAAGATGACAGCTTCCTTAACTCTTTCAAGTCGGGACATCTGAAACTGTACTTCTTAGTGTTCCTTCGTCCACAATCCATGGTCTAAAAATATTTGCAAATAATACCTCTGTTCCTTGAAATTTTCGTGTGATGAATGTCATGATGCGCATGAATTCAACAATCACAAATAAGGGATCACACACAAGGCAAACCAACAAAGGTCAAGGGATGAATCAAGTCATTGTCAAGATCAATCATCCATTTTTGTGGATTATGGTTTACACCTTATCAACACCCAAGTTCCATTGATATTGACAAGACTTGATTGGATCAACCAAGAATCAAGGGTTTGTTGTGAGTCACGAGCATGGAGTCTGAGTAAGAACCACCCCAAAGGAGTGAACTAAGGATTAAAACCTGTAGATCATGTTCTAAAAAGTTCCCAGAGTCTTAATTTCATCTATCGGATATTACAGGTTAGGATGACTGACTCATCAACCCATAATATTCTCAAGAGAAACTCGTCTGAGTGTAGTATCCCGTAACAACTGTTATCAAGTCTACACTTAAACAGTCTCTGCACTACGTCCTAAATAGGCCAAGATGAGTTAAATGCTCTACGGTCCTCAGCTTCTCGGACCCCAAATCAGAGATAGTAATGCCTAACCACAAATACTTGTATGACATTCCCAACTCTAAAAGGGTCTCCAATGAGTAGATGGGTCTCAAGCCAACTTGTTAAGGACTACTCCACACAAGTCGAACATGACTATACCATCCTCCTATCTTAATTGCACTCAAGTTCGGGTTAGAACTTATCTCACCACTTAGAGATCACCAAGCACAACAAGAAAATTATACCATACAAACAAATATACATACATTAGAGATACAATTATATACACACAAAAAAGTAGACTAAACCCACTAGAGACTACTCCCCAGCAGAGTCGCCACTTAATTTCTGTAGCGGTAAATTCATGACCATCAAGCTATGGATAAGCGAGACGTCAATAAAAAAAGAGTGGCCACCGCGCTTTTACTGTTTCCAAGGGAAAGGGGAAAAGTACGAAGAAAACCCAAAAGATAAGAAGTTTTCAAATCAAAACTAATAAAATGTCAGAGATTACAGGTAAGGGGGTTGGTTACACAGAGGGAAGGTGTTAGCACCCAAAGTGTCTTAGGTACTCCTAGGGAGCCCGTTTTTGTGTGCATATGTATTTTGGTATAAAAGATATTTGCAATAAATAGAGTGGGGGGATGAGAAAAGAATTTATTAATTATATTTTTGTGTTTGACAAGACCTTCGGACGTGTGCCTACGTACCAACATAAAAATGAGGGATCAAAACCTCGTAGTTCGTGGTATTGATTTCAAAGTGAGTGCATTGCTTTTAACAAAAGTTTAATTTTAAAAGGCACAAGGGCCTAAAAATTATTTGAGTGAGTGTTAGTTCTTTTTAGCTTTTGAAATTTTAAGTCAAGTATAGTTAAATTTATTTACATGTTTGATTAAGAAAAAGTTTGAAAATGTAATGGCATAAGGCCAAAGTTTCTAATTTGCAATATGGTCGAAGTTTAGAAAAACAGACACAAGCAAAGAAGATTTTTAAAAGGGGGAGAGATTTTGAAATTAAAAAAGTGAGAAGGAGATGAAAAGACTAATCCTAGGTACAAACTTAAATGTTGAGAGTTGAAAAGATCTGATCAATGGGCTGTAATCCAATAGACAAGAATGTCATATAAAAATGCAACTTTCCCTTGGACTTTAGAATCAAGCAACAAACAATGCACAAAGTAGCAAGTTGAAGAGCAAGGCATCAAATAAATATGGTCACATCCAAGCTTAGTAACTCCATGATCTTCTTCAAAAATTTCCCATGTGTCAGATGACTTCAAAGATGGCATAAGTCACAGGTTCAAAATAACAGCTTCACAATGATCATATTGCAGATGAACTCAAATGGATCTTTAAAGTTGTATCAGATGAATGTTCACTTGACAAGCACTTGGTTTCATAAAAGTTGGCATTGGCGAATTCTTTGCATAGGGAGTATTGCCCAAATTCTAAGTCCAATAGTCTTAGATCAAACCAGTAGTCCACACAACATATTTTTTAGGGGTTTTGCTCTTATTATGTACATTAAGGTCAAAAGACTGTAACGGGGTATTCGTTACCTTTAGGTTTATTGACTAAACCAAAAGTAAACATACAATTCCAGTCGCCACCGCACTTTTATTTGTCCAAAGGAAAGGCTAAAAAGCGAATAAAAGCCAAGTAAGAAGTTTTATCAAATAAAAAACTAATAAAAATGTCAGAGATCTAGGTAAGGGGGTTGGTTATGAAATGGGAAGGTTTTATGCACCCAAAACATCCTTAGTACTCTAAGGAAACCTCTTTTTGCAAATGTGTGTTGTAGGTTGGTATTTGTGAAAATATGCGCAAAAGATTGGGGGGATGAGAAGAGAATCGATTATATTTACAAGTTTCGTTGTTTGAATGGATGAACCCATTACCTACGTACCATCACAAAGGTAGGATCTAAACCTCGTAGTTCGGGGTAAAAAATCTCAAAAGATTGGTGAATTGATTTGATCAAAACCCTTTAAGGTCTTTTGTTATCAAAGGGAGAAAACTCAACCTAAACCAACAATCCACCATGTGAGGAAGGCTTCAACATACTAGTGAGGGGTTAACCCTATAATAAGTATGGAAGACTTATAATCCAATCACTAAGGATGAGGTGAGATTTACATCAACCACTATGATAACTCAAACCTATGACTAATGTTTATGAAAAGTTTTAACAAAGGTGGCCATTGGAACCACAAAAACAACTTGAAGTGAGTTATATTTACAAGTTATGTTTATTTACAAAATGAAGTCAAAATTGAATTAAGATTTATTCACAATGAGTATTAATGAAAAGATATTGAAAAGTCAAAGGCATAAGACCTAGGTTTCTAGTTTGAAACAAAGTCAAAGTTTGCAAGAAAAGATTTTGGCTTGGGTTAGAGTAAGGAGAAGAAGATAAGGGCTAGTCCTAAAGCATACAAAGATAAGAGATAAGATAAAACCCTTGGAGCTCCTTTTTCTTGAAATCATAGAGATGATTCAAGATGCTTCTTTCCTTTGGACTTAGAACACAATCAAGCAATCAAACAAATTAGATTCAAGCTCCTAGGATCTCCATTTGTCTTGTCTCTCTTAACTTGGATACTCATGACAATGGTCCTCCTTACTATCTCAAGATGGAATCCCTATCACAAAAGAGCAAAAATAAAAAAATTCACAACACAATAAGGGGAATGGACAAAGAATAAGTTTAGGAAAGGAAGTCCTTTAAAGTCAACTTTGAAATTTAGCATTCTAAAGGCATGAGGCCTAGTTGCTCTTCAACCAATTTAGCATTCTAAAGGCATGAGGCCTAGTTTCTCTTGAACTTTTTTAAGCATGGGTAAGTCATAATTCTAAGTCCTTTCTCCTTTTTGCATTAGGTTCACACAAAACAAAAGCAAAACCAACACAAGACAACAATATATTTGTATACAAAAATGAGCTCAAATGAGCAAAAGGAAAATGACATAAATATAAAATATGTGCTCAAGTGAGCAAAGTGAAAAGAAATATGAATAAATGAGCAAGAAATAAATTGCATTAGAATAAAGGGGCAAGAAATTAAATGCTCAAATTAAAGTTAGTAATTAGTATGGTTATGTTAGTTTGTCATAAGACAATTTAGCGCTATGTTAAGAAATTGTAAGTGGACTAATGTAGTAGTCACACCTATCTGAGGCCGGTCAATAAAACTATAGGCAAATAAACACAAGTTAGAGATCATGACTAGTAAGCTAAGCTCCAAAAACTTGCCATGCCAAAACAAAAGGGGAGAGGCCTTGTATGGACTTTAGGTTTTTTGCTTGACCAAGAAGCAACCTATCTTGGACACAAAGCAACTCACTTTCTCTTGGATCAAGTTGAGTTTGATTTGGATCAAAGAAGGTTAAATCTCTCATTTGTCAAGACCAACCATAAGACATTAACTGATTGGCCAAAATAAAAAGAAAGAGATGAAGGTGAAATGAATGAAAAGAGAATTCAAGCATCAAACACAATTGGTCAAAAGTGAACAAAGTCATCATCAACCAATGCCAAACAGAATAGAAATGAAGATTACAAGTCAACAAGTCAAACATAATTTTTTGGTATTTTTGAATTAAAATTAAAATGCAAAATAAAATAAACAAAATATGGTCAAACCTCAAATTTAATTCAAATCAACTTCAACAAGTCCAATTAAATTCTCATAGGTCTAACATGGTCAAACAAACTTTGACAAATTTTTCCAACAATTTTTGAAATCATAAACTATTTAAAACAATTAAAAACAATAAAAAATAACACAATATGAATTAAAAACTCATATAAATCTCAAATCAATTAAGAAATTGATGAGACTATTTTTCATTGACTTATCATGATCCATATGTGTTAAGAAAATATTTTTGGATTTTTCAAATATCAAAAAGTATTTTAAAATGAATTAAAACTATTAATAACCAAATAATTCACAAAAATATTAAATGAAGTCACAAAAATAATTAAAAATCAAAATATGAAACTATATTTTTCAAGAATTTTTTTGGCATTGGTCTCATATTTTTGTGACTTCAAATAAAATATTTATGAATTTTTGAAAATAAAAGGAATTAAATGAAATTAACAGAAAATAAGAAAAATAGAAAAAATGCGCAGCCACAGGATCACTTCATTAATTGACGTGGCAAGGCATCAAAGGCTCAGGGGCACGGTCACACGGTGTAATGGAGTCAAGCATGCAGCACAAAGATTTAAAATAAGTCAATACATTGGACGCATGAGATTATAATATAGCAACATGATCCAATGGCTCTGAAGCAAACACGTGGGGATGGTGGTGGAAACCACCATCTTCTCTGGTGATCTAACCAAATTCGGCCACCACGCGCAGGAAAACAAAGTTTAATGAAAATGAAAACTGAGGACATCAAAATGAAGCTGAGGTGATGTACATCACCCCTGTAACCATGGATATTCCTCACAGTTCCTATTTAGAGAGAAACGTGAGCTTGAAGATCATGGTACATGAACTGAAATGGCACGATTTGCAAAATTAAGACCACCATTGGCCTGCCTCATGTTAGAGGACTTCAGAAAATAGCATAAACCAACGGAATTCACATTATATTGCAAGATCTAGATCAAGAAAGTTTGGTGTTCTACCTCTGAAATGAAGCTTCAAACAACACGAATTCTCCAAGCTCTTGATCTACTTTTGCTCTGGAAGTGTGATGATGATGCTAGGTTAAGGAATTGAGCTTTGAAGATCAACTAACGATGTTGAAATTCAAGCTTGAAAAAGAGAATAAAAACTGAAAATTCCTTTAATGAGGGTTTGGATTTCAATTCAGCATCTATTCAGATCTCCACTTGGTTGCCATTTGAATGAGAATGCAGACTTATTTATAGCTGAAATGTGATGCAAGGCAATGCTTCCCTCGTGTGCATGATGTTTGAATCCTCCTGGCATGGGCCTGTACAAGCGCATGTGAGGCCCAAGAATGAATGAAAATCCATGTTGATACCACCTGGAAATGAATTGGACGTGCATAATGGATTGCACAAGCTTGCACACCAAGTTATAATGTGAAATGCAAAAATGAACCTAAATAGAAAGCTCTTTGAAACTCCCTCATGGAAAGTCCAAAAAATTCATGTGAGTAATGGTTGAAAATCCCTTGAAATAAGGAACAAAAGTCATGTTGGGCAAAAATTCATTTGGAGTTTTGAACTTAATGAAAACTGGCTGTGAAAGTTTGGATACAAAACATGTTTAAGTCACCTTTGAATTTTTTTACCAAAAGCAAGCATCTTCAAGCCCTTCTTCTTAAATGATTCAAGCCTAAAATGGACAAACTTCCAACATAAAAGTTGTAGATATTTTCAACATGATCAATTCAGACTCAAATTTTACAACATTTGGATTTTTCATGAGAAAGTTATGAGCACTTGAAGTTGGACATTTTTCAAATTCAATGACTTAGATCCAAAGTGACCTATAATGTATTGTATTATCACATGTATTTATTTTAGGATTATAGATTTTTTTCCAACATGACATTTGAAGTAGAAATATTAAACTTTCCAATGAATTTGGTCTCATCTCCAAATCATAAAAATAAAGGAAGTTAAGTCCTTGGGGAGTTGACCCAAAATTAGGGTTTCAGTCAAAATGACCTATAATATTTTAAAATGAATGATGACCTTCCAAGTTTAAAATGGATTTTTTATGAACATGAAAGTTATTAATATGGTTCGTAAGAACATTTTTTCCTTTGGGGTCATCTTCATTTGACAAACACATCACAAGTTGTATCTAAGTGATCCTCAATTTAGTCAAATGACTTGACTGGTCAACTTCTCAAGGCCAAACATAAAATCTTGATGAGTGAATGATTGAGGATCCTCAAATAGGATCATATATGCATAAAAAAATGAATGAAAGAACTTCCCTTGATTAAATTTGATCATAGGTTGAGGTTGCTTCATGAGCAAGGCACAATTGAAGCACAATGAAATTAGGGTTTGCTTGGGAAACAATCCTCAAGCCCTTTGGGTTATCTTGATCAAATTGACAAATTGAGATACTTTGGAGACATATATGATGATTATGAACTTTGAGGACCATTTTCATGCTTGTTCTCATCTTCATCTAGCCACTTCATTGAGCTTAGGAGCCTCCTAGGAGCATTGTGAGCACATGATCACTTGAGCTTCAAAACAAAGAGAGTTAGTGACATATTTTTGTACTTTTGGTTAGTAATCAAATAAGAAAAGCAGTAATATACAATACAAGCATGCTTGGTGGTCTCAAACCACTCACACAAGTCTCCACCCTAGGGTTTAGGAGCCAAACAAGCTATGATCCTTGAGGCAATGCATTGAGCAATGATATGATGCCATGAGGGATCTTAGGTTCAAAAATAGGGTCTTACAAAGACCACATAATCAAACAAGTATATAATAACACAATATATCACAAAATATGATCCAAATGGACAAAATGAAAATGACATTAATATAAACAATTTGAATAATATGAATAATGGCAAATGAATAAGGCTTAAAAATTAAAGTGCATTAAAATTAAATGACTTGAAATTAAATGTTAGTTGTTAATTGATTAGAAGTTAGTATTGCTTTTTATTTTCTTTTGTTTTAAGTCATTATTTGGATAACACTCAACCCACTTATCACAAGCATGGATCCTTGAACCAAGACATCTTCCAAAGGAAGGAAAAATGGTCAAGTTTCTCTATAATACCATGAAAGAGGGCAGACTTACAATCCCACTAACTAGAATGCTATGCCTTTTTTGTCAAAATTTAGCGCTATGTTAGCAATCGTAATTGGACTTATGTAGAAGTCACAACTATTTGAGGTCGGGAAATATAATTTTGGTGTTAATGCATGTTAGAGACATAGTATAATGGATTATGCTCATGGAACATACCACACACAAAAAGAATATGCAAAGTGGAGGGCCTAATCTCATCCATACTTATGTTGATTTTGCAATCAACTAGCCTTAGGATATAGAGATATCATAGGTCCATGACATGAATGCATAAAGAAGGGGAATGAGATGAAGAGGGAGGGGGAATGTATCAAACACAAATTGGTCAAAGGAGGACTTTTACCAAATTAAGATCATTCACTCATTTTGGGAGATGGAATGTACATCCCATCAATCCCCTAAATCCAATGATCTTAACCTAGCAAAGTCAAATAAACCTTGACCAAGGCACAATAACACAAGTCAAACTCACAAAGTGAAATAAATTGGCTCTACACAAATAATTTGCCATTTAACCAATTAAAAATAATAAAAATATACATTAAATTAAATTATGGTTGATCAATTTCCTAAAACCTCATCAAAACACCAAAGAAATGGCCATGAGATTTATTATAGGTCAAACAAGGTTAAAGGACCTTGGAGAAAAAATTTCATAATTTTTGGAAAGTTAAAAGTATTTTTAAACAATTAAAAATATTCACAAAATCAATTAAATCATGAAAAATATTAATAATGATCCAAAAACTTTTTTTAATTCAAAAAATGAGAGAGGATTTTATTTAAATTTTTTTGGTGAAACTGTCATATTTTTTGGATCAATATTAAATTTAATATGAATTAATGAAAATAAAGGAAATAAAATGAAAATCAATTAATTAGAAAAAATGTGGACCACTTAATCTCCCTCATTAATTGAGGTGGCAGATCAAGTGGTCTGAAAGACACGTTCCACCAAACACACGAGTCAGCGTGCTACACCAATGGTAATCACAAAGAGCGCCCAGGATTAAAATAATTTGAAATAATCAAATGGCTCAGAACGTGTCAAGCAAATCGCCAGAGCAAATCATCGGTTATCTTCTCAGGTGACCTTGGCTGGACTGGTTCTTTCATCACCATCACAAAAATGAAAAAGAAGGACATGATCTTAAAGAAAAAATGGCTCTGATCACGAATCTGACCTCAATTCAAACTAAATCCAAGTTATTGAGAGATACATGGAGTTGAATTTTAAGGTGTATGAACTGAGTTGCTTCGATTTGACCTCAAAGCAACTCCATCTTCTTTCCTACATTGGTAGAACTTCAGACAACCAAGGATCTAAGAGAATGGATGATAATTGAGAGAGAATCGAAGAGAAGAAAAATCTAGAAAAATACCTTCAACAATGTGCAGAACTTGATCTCTCTTGCTTCAATTCGTGTTTGATCTTGCTCAAGAAGCTTGCAGAAGTAGCTTAGGATTGGTACAAGGCTTTGGATCCTGGTGTTTTTGAATCTCCAAACAGTGAGATTCAAACTCAACTTTCAAGTGAAATTTCTTAGGTTTTCCTTTCAATTATGAGGGTTTCAAATATGGGAGGCAAAGCTTCCTCCATTCTGATGCAATGGACCTCTATTTATAGAAAATGCAAGTGATATTTGCACCTTTCAAAATACTTCCAAATTTGGCAAAGTGAAGTGCATGTTTGCATGAGCGAGCACATACCCATGAAGCAACTCAATTAAGTCCATATGCAAGTGCAATTGAGTCTATATGTGGATTGTAATGCTAGGCAAAAGTGTATTGATGTTTGAAGATTGATCATTGCCAATTGATGAAGCCTTGTTCAGACCATGCGTAGACCCCTTAAACCTTGTCCAAAATGGATGAAATTGGACTCTTTGGAAAGGTTAGATCAAGAGGAGCAACTCTTATGTTGAACACTTTTCCATTTGGATCTTGTATCATGATGAATTTTGAGGTGGAAGTTTGGAAATTTCAACATGTTAAGAATTTTTCTAAGTGTCAAGCCACATGTTCAATTATTCCACCTTGGATAACTTTTTATGTGAGCTTCAAATGAGAAAAGTGTCTTCATAAAAGTTGTAGATATTTCAAAAACCTTAAAAATGGTCACAAATCGGACTTCATTTGGATTTGGGATGAATGAGTTATGCATTTTTGAAGTTGAGGAAAATCACTTGTTCAATTGTATTGGTCTATAATGACCTATAATGTATCCTCATATCACATGCTCATAAAAGTTGAATTAGCTCTTCCTCCAAACATCAAAGTTGAAGTAGACACCTTGAATTTGATTATGAAATTTGGAAATCTTTCATCTCATAAAAATTGAGCAAGTCATGGCCATGGGATGTTGACTTTCAAATTAGGGTTTAGACAAAATGACCTATAATCTTTCAACATAAAAAATGACTTTCCAAGAAAAAATAGATATAGACCTCAAAATTAAAATTTCTTGGAATGTCATTTAGAGTAACATTTTACTTGGAATAATTTTCATATGACGAAAATTGTAGGAGATAGGGTCTAGGGGAACCCAGTTTTTATCAGATCAATTCCTCTGGTCAACCACCATCAACCACCTTGCTAACTTGCAATTATCTTGACTTTTGGGACTCATGGGATATCACATATGCATAACATGATGAAATTTGAAGTGTCTATTGAAATATTTGAGCAGTTGGTGAAGAATCTTGTTGAAGAAGTTACTCAAGATACCTAGATGAACTAGGGTTTCCAAAGTAAACCAATTCCAAACTCTTGAAGAATGTTTGATCAAAATAACATGTAAAAATCATGGGGACTCACATATGATGCCTAGAGCCATTGTGGATCATTCCTTGGTTGAGCTCTTAGCATTGAGGGTCTTAAACCCTAGATGTGAACTTGATAGATCAAAGGTGATCAAGTGCCTCACCTACAAAAGAGTTAGACAAATACAAAGACATTTTTTTTGGTATTTTGGTTTGTAAATGATAAAATAACAAGTATGATACAATCACATGGTGCTTGCTGATCTCTCCGAAAACAAACCCAATGAATGATCAATTTAGACTCAAATTTTGCATCATTTGGAATTTACATGAGAAAGTTATGGGCACTTAAAGTTGGACATTTTTCAAATTCAATGACTTAGATCCAAAGTGACCTATAATGTTTTGTATTATCACATGTATTTATTTTAGGATTATGAAATTTTTTCCAACATAACATTTGAATTATACATCTTAAACTTTCCAATGCATTTGGTCTCACCTCAAAATCATAAGAATTAAGGAAGTTAGGTCCTTGGGGAGTTGACCCAAAATTAGGCTTTCAGTCAAAATGACCTATAATGTTTTAAAATGAATGATGACCTTCCAAGTTTAAAATGGATTTTTTATGAACATGAAAGTTGTTAATATGGTTCATAAGAACATTTTTGCATCTGGGGTCATCTTCATTTAACAAACACATCACAAGTTGTATCTCAGTGATCCCCAGTTTAGTCAGATGACTTAACTGGTCAACTTCTCAAGGCCAAACTTAAAATCTTGATGAATGAATGATTGAGGATCCTCAAATAGGCTCATATATGCATAAAATAATGAATGAAAGAACTTACCCTGATTAAATTTGATCATAGGTTGAGGTTGCTTCATGAACAAGGCACAGTTGAAGCACAATGAAATTAGGGTTTCCTTGGGAAACAATCCTCAAGCCCTTTGTGTTATCTTGATCAAATTGACAAATTGAGATACTTTGGAGACATATATGATGATTATGAACTTTGTGGACCATTTTCATGCTTGTTCTCATCTTCATCTAGCCACTTCATTGAGCTTAGGAGCCTCCTAGGAGCATTGTGAGCACATGATCACTTGAGCTTCAAAACAAAGAGAGTTAGTGACATATTTTTGTGCTTTTGGTTAGTAATCAAATAAGAAAAGCAATAATATACAATACAAGCATGCTTGGTGGTCTCAAACCACTCACACAAGTCCCCACCCTATGGTTAAGGAGCCAAACAAGCTACGATCCTTGAGGCAATGCATTGAGCAATGATATGATGCCATGAGGGATCTTAGGGTCAATATTAGGGTCTTACAGATGCCCCTATTTAAGTTCATTCTAGCCGGAGATATGAAGGTTAAAATCTTCGTCTCGACGAGATAGAATGGGCTTAAATAAAAAACAAAGAGACAAATTTTGGTCCCTAAGAGACCTCATGATGCAAATGTATCTATGCAAAATACAATCTTCGTGATGAATGAATGCCACAAAGGAAAAGAAATCAGAAGAAACTGAAAAATCCATAGGAGTAACACACTCACTAGGGAGACCGAGAATCTGGGGGAATAAAAGGCGAAAATGCGTGAGCAGGTCACGACTTGAAAACTTGCTGGGAGACACAAAGGGTATCCATGAAAATAAATCAATGGAAAGACTCGAGCTGACGCAAAGATGCATGTATTGGGGAATATGCCAATACAGTGAAACTATCCACAAAGGATACATCGGATAAAAATCCGGACTCGGACGGGGATGTCCACAAGGACTCAATTGAGAAAGAAAAAAAACGAGATACTACCGGCTACCGGGTAATAAACTCAAAGAGAGACATGTTATCAAAACACCGGTTACTAGGGGGAGAGAATAACACGCTCAGGGAGAAAGAATATCTAAGACCGGTATAAGGGTGAGAGATATCAATCATCCGAAACATCTGAGGAGAACCCAAAAGGCACGTCTCAACTCAGGAAAGTATGACTCCACAAGGGACAAAAAAGTCATAATAGGGAGCAGAAGGAAGGAACACTAGGGATACCGGTTAATGGGCATATAATAGGTGACCAACCAGGCGTGAATTGGGAACATATCCAAGACACCCATCATCCGAAAGGAGGGCTGAAAAATCAAACTCGACTTATAGGATGGGCATTCGATTCCACAAGGAAATACAAATCTTACTCGACTAGGGAAGAAAAATACTTCGACTGAAGAGCTCATGAGATATAGTATCTACTACCGTAGGTAACATACTCACATGGAAGATCATCCACAACCGGTTACTGGGTTAATAAAGGATAAATCGACCAAAAAGAAAGGACATCGGGATACCGGTTACTGGGTATAAAATGATGACCAAGCAAAATGGAGAAACAATCATTACCAAACAAGGGCAAATAAAGGATGACTCGCTAGGGATAAATTGCCTGATAAAAGAAATTATCCAAGAGATATATCACCGGTTACTGGGTGGTATACTCAAAACGAAGGAATATCAATACCGTTTATTGGGTAAAGATAACCAACAAAGAAGGGATTACATCTACTGGTTACTGGGTAGAAGGCCACAAAGATCCACTGGGGAAAAGGATGAACAATTATTGGTTACTGAGCAATTGAACAACCGAACCACGAGGAATTGCAGGGGAAAAACAAGAAAGACACAATCAAACAAGATTCAACCCGATGAGGATATAACTCAAGGGAGTAATTCCAATCCCGGTACATAATTCGGGAGGAAACTGAAACAAAAATCATCCACGAGAACATAACTCGGTGGGGAATAAAGAAGGAAAGATAGAAACTTTCTGCCTATGGGGCTGACTCTATATGGAGAGATCAGACACAAACATCTGCTTGGGGAAGAACATTTCACCAATAGTAGGAGACAACAAACAAAGATATATGGCAAAGAATGAAATCATGAATATCTGAATGATATGACTATGCATGTATATGCATGATTTATGTATGATTAATGATGACAAACAGACATATCTGACATAGACAGGTCCAAGCATCAATGGACGGACATCCAACACAACATCTTAAAACTAAGGCAGAGGCCCACAGGAGAACTCAGCCCTGGTGGGGATTAGTACCAGGAGACATAGACCATCGCTGCGGATAGGCAAAGTCACAACTTTCGACTGCCAGGGATTTTCCAACAATTCTTGGGAACAAGTGGCTGAATATCAATAAGATCCATTGTAGAAAAAACTCTACTGGAGAACTTATCAAGGAATGATGTGAAACTCCGTGGGGAACAACCTCCAAACAGATACCCATCAATCAAAACACTCCCTCTTAACTGCTGGATACACATCTCTGTTAGGGGAGAAAGAACAATTTGCTCCGTTGGGGAAGGAAACAACACATCTTCCTCATCATAGTCCAATACTGGAAGAAATCTTCAGACTCGGAGAGGATACAAATTATCAAGCTCGGATTAGGCAACTCCACTTGTGATGGACTATAGGCAACCCTTAAAGGAAACTGCCTCTGCTGAGGGGATCAAAAACGAATCCTTTTCCGATCACGTGCCATGCTGGGTATGAAAAGGGGAACAAGCCCTTCACCAACTTCTCTAAACAATTTCTCGTTGAGGAAATAACTGAAAGTTGATGAAGAGGATATAAACATGCTAGAATATGAACAAATGTCTTACCCTTTTGGAAATCATACTATCCTTGGGAGAGCACTGAAGACATTTTTTAGTCATTGTGAATGTTCACTTTGTTTAAAACAAGTTATAAAACTTTATTTGTTTAAAACAATGATATTTATCAATTAAAACATGAAAACAACAGAAATAAGTAAGAGTGCCAAGAATTGGATAAAGGCTCAAATTTATTTAATAGAATGGTAGTCCGCAAAAGGCAAGACTCCATGGATCTTTACAAATTTGAAATTGGTGATATATATTGGAAAAAGGGCTACATTGAACATAATGACCATTTCTCCACCAACTCTGAATCCAATGTATTTGACGCTTCAATTGATGATGACTGAGCGAGAATCTTTGACAAAAGACAACTATAGGACAAAGTCTTGTCAGGATGCAGTTACTTGCCAAATCCCTAATTTTTGCCTAGATTGCCCTAGGGTGAGGTACCCAATCTAGCGGGATATATATATATATATATATATATATATATATATATATATATATATATATATATATATATATATATATATATATATTCATTTTTTTCATGTCTCTAACTTTTGCCTAGACCGCCCTTTCGGGTTTTCAATCCACCGAGACGCTCATTTTTGCCTAAGCCGCCCTTTTGGGTGTCGACTTAGCGAGCTATCCTGTTTTTATTTTTAGGCGAAGTATTTCTTGACATGTTCAATTATTCCACCTTGGATAACTTTTTATGTGAGCTTCAAATGAGAAAAGTGTCTTCATAAAAGTTGTAGATATTTCAAAAACTTTAAAAATTGTCACAAATCTGACCTCATTTGGATTTGAGATGAATGAGTTATGCATTTTTGAAGTTAAGGAAAATCACTTGTTCAATGGTATTGGTTCATAATGACCTATAATGTATCCTCATATCACATGCTCATAAAAGTTAAATTAGCTCTTCCTCCAAACATCCAAGTTGAAGTAGACACCTTGAATTTGATTGTGAAACTTGGAAATATTTCATCTCATAAAAATTGAGCAAGTCATGGCCTTGGGAGGTTGACTTTCAAATTAGGGTTTAGACAAAATGACCTATAATATTTCAACATAAAAAATGACTTTCCAAGCAAAACTAGATCTAGACCTCAAAATGAAAGTTGTTTAGAATGTCACTTAGAGTATCGTTTTACTTGGAATAATGTTCATATGATGAAAATTGTAGGAGATAGGGTCTAGGGGAACCCAATTTTGATCAGATGAATTCCTCTGGTCAACCACCTTGCTAACTTGCAATTATCTTGACTTTTGGGACTTATGGGATATCACATATGCATAATATGATGAAATTTGAAGTGTCTATTGAAATATTTGATCAGTTGGTGAAGAAGATTATTGTAGAAGTTACTCAAGATACCTAGATGAACTAGGGTTTACAAAGTAAACTAATTCCAAACTCTTGAAGAATGTTTGATCAAAATAACATGTAAAAATCATGGGGACTCACATATGATGCCTAGAGCCATTGTGGGTCATTCCTTGGTTGAGCTCTTAGCACTGAGGGTCTTAAACCCTAGATGTGAACTTGATAGATCAAAGGTGATCAAGTGTCTCACCTACAAAAAAAGTTAGACAAATGCAAAGACATTTTTTTGGTATTTTGGTTTGTAAATGATAAAATAACAAGTATGTTACAATCACATGGTGCTTGGTGATCTCTCCCAAAACAAACCCAATGAATGAGGGGTAAGGAGGATGCTAAGGTGTGATCCCAATGCCAATGCATATGATGAGATAGCATGAGGGATCTTAGGGTCAAAATTGGGGTCTTACACACCCCATTTCTCTAAAATCAAAATATCAAATCATTATGCAGGTTGGTTCTCAAACCCATTGAATATAATGATCACACTCTCTCTCCAAACTTTGATTTCCATGTGTTTGAAGTTGAGGAAGAGAATGATGATGAAGAAATATATGATGAATTATCATGTTTGCTGGAGAACGAGGAGAAAGTCATTCATCCGTTTGAAGAGAAGATTGAACTAGTCAACTTGGGTTCCGAAGATGATGTGAAGGAAGTCAATATTGGGTCTCAACTATGTCCATAAGCTAAGAAGGGGTTGATTGATCTTCTTCAGGATTATTCTGATGTGTTTGCTTGGTCCTATCAAGATATATCTGGGTTGGATTCTGAGATTGTGGAGCATATATTACCTTTAAAGCCAAAATGCCCATCGGTCAAGCAGAAATTGAGAAGAACTCATCTTGATATGGAAGTAAAAATCAAAGAGGAAATGCAGATGCAGATTGATGATGGTTTTCTTGTTACCTCTGAGTATCCACAATGGGTTGCCAATAATGTGCCTGTTCCTAAGAAAGATGGAAACGTGTGCATGTCAGTTGATTATAGAGATTTGATAAAGCCAGTCCGAAAGACGATTTCCCTCTGCCACATATTGATATGTTGTTAGACAATACAACTAAATTCAAAGTCTTTTCGTTTATGGACAGATTTTTCAGTTATAAGCAGATCAATATGGAACCTAAAGATATGGAAAAGACCACATTCATTACACCCTAGAGAACATTTTGTTATAAAGTGATGCCTTTCGGTCTAAAGAATGTTGGTGCAACGTACTAAAGAGCTATGACCACTCTTTTTCATGATATGATGCTGTAAGACCCCAATTTTTACCCTAAGATCCCTCATGCAATTCCGTCATAAGCATTAGCATTGGGATCATACCTTGGCATTCTCTTTACCCCTCCTTCATTGGGTTTGTTTTGGGAGAGATCACCAAGCACTTTATGATTATATCATACTTGTATTTTATCATTTCACTAACCAAAATACCAAAAATATGCCTTTGTATCTATCTAACTCTTTTGTAGGTAAGGGACATGATCTCCTTGATTCATTCATCACAATTAGGGTTTTAATACCCTAGTTTGACTGGGTATCTTGAGTAACTTCTCCAACAAGCTATCTCACCAATTGATCAAATTTATAAAGGGACACTTCAAAATTCATCATATTATCCATATATGATATACCTTGAGCCAAGAAAGGTAATAGAATTGGAAGTTAGCAAGTTGGTTGATGGTGGTTGGCCAGATGAATTCATCTGATCAAAACTGGGTCTCCCTAGACCCTATCTCCTAAAATTTTCACCATATGAAAATGATTCCAAGAGAAAACTTACTCTAACTGACATTATAAACAATTTTCATGTTGGGACCTAGAGCTAGTTTTTCGTGGAAAATCATTTTCTATGTTGAAACATTGTAGGTCATTTTGTCTAAACCCTAATTTGAAAGTCAACTTTCCAAGGCCATAACTTGCTCAATTTTTATGAGATGGAATACTTACAAGTTTCAAAATCAAATTCAATGTGTCTACGTCAACTTTGATGTTTGGAGTGGGAGCTGATTCAACGTTTTTGAGCATGTGATATGCGGCTACATTATAGGTCACTTTAGACCTATACCATTGATGAAGTGATTTTGCCAAACTTCAAAAATGCATAACTCTATCATTTAGAATCCAAATGACATGAAATTGGGGACCATTTTGAAGGTCTTTGAGAGAGCTACAACTTTGATGAAGACACGTTTCTCATTTGAAAGACCAATAAAAAGTTAAGCAAGGTGGAATATTAAGACATATGGCTTGACACTTAGAAAATTTTTGATATGACAAATTTTTCCAAACTTCCACCTCAAATATCTCTATGTTCCAAGCCCCAAATGAAAACATGTTCAACATCAAACTTGTTTCTCTTGATCTCGCCTTTCTAAAGAGCTAAAATTCATGAATTTTGGATGAGGAATGCATAGGATGCGCATGGCTTAAACAGGCTGGTATCATGTGGCATGGATCAAACTTCAAATGACAATGCTCAATTCCCTTGCAATCCAATCCATCTCCAATGCATCTGAACTTCATTTTGGACTTTCAAACAATCATTTCATGGGCCTATGCGCGCCCATGCACCATGCTTTCATCATTTGCCAATTTTAGAAAGTGAAAGTGAGTGTGCAAATATCATCTAACTCCCCTATAAATACAATTGCTTATGCTCAGAATTAACACACACACTGCGCCAACTTTGAATCCCCATTGCAAACCCTTCATACTAAGAGGATAAACCTGAAAAATTCAATTTAATTTGAGCTTGAATCTCTACTATTTTGGAATTCAATTCTCCAGGAGTCCATTGATTCTAAGCCTTTCCATTCCTCTTCTTCAAGCAATTGAAGTGAAGCAAAGCACGATTCAGATCAAGATCTATCAAGCTCAGACCTCCATTGAAGGTAATTTGTAGAAAATTTGATCTCTTCGATTCTCCTTGTTTCTTGCTCAATTCTATTGATTATTGTGTTGGCTGAAGTCCTACCAATGTAGGCAAGGTGTTTGAGTTGCTTTGAGGCCAAATCGAAGCAACTCAGATCATGAACCTCATTTTTCAATTCCACATATCTCTAAATATAGTTGGAATTGGAAGAAATGGAGGTGATATTCGTGCTCAGTGATGTTTTCTCTTTAAAATCATGTCCCCGTTTGAAATTTTGGTGATGGTTCATGATGACCAGTCCGGCGAAGCTCGTCGGAGAAAACAACCGGAGCTCTGGCTCCGGTGATGAGGTGTCTTTGGTCTAAACCGTGTGATCCATTTCTCATGTTTTAATCTTAGCCGTGCCTTTTAATTACTCATGTTACAACACAGTTGACTCGTGTACACATGGAACGTGCGCTGTGGATCGTCAGATCTGCCACTTCAATTAATGAGGGAGATCTGATGGTCCACGTATTTTAGCATTTTCTGATTTTTCTTTTAATTCCATTATCTTCAATAATTCATAATAAATTTAATATTGATCCAAAAAATATGAGACTTTCACCAAAAAAATTCAAATATTTTTCTCTCTCACATTCTGAATTAAAATTATTTTTTAGTAATTATTAATATTTTTCATCAATTAATTGATTTTTCATTTGTTTTTAATTGTTTAAAATTATTTTGAAGTGTCCAAAAATTATGAAACTTTTTATCCAAGGTACTTTGACCTTGTTTGACCTATGATAAATCACATGGCCATTTATTTGGTGTTTTGATATGATTTTAGGATTTGGACAAAACATATTTGAGTTTAATGCATTATTTTAATATTTTTAATTGAATAAATGCCATTTTAATTGTGTTGACCATTTGGATTGACTTATTTGAGTTTCTCATATGTTGTTGGGCCTTGGTCAAGGTTGATTTGATTTTGTCAAGTTAATACTATTGGATTTAGGGGATTGATGGAATGTACATTCCATCTCCCAAAATGAATGAATAATATTAATTTGGTAAAAGTCCTCCTTTGACCAATTTGTGATCTCATTCATCCCTTTCCCTCTTCATCTAATTCCCATTCTTCATCCATTCATTTTAATTGGCCAATGACATCTCAAGGTCCTAATGCTAGTTGATTGAAATATTCACATGAGTATGGATGAGATTACGCCACACATTTGCATATTTTTTGTGTGTGGTATGTTTAATGAGCTTAGTTCTTAATACTATGTCTCCAACATGCATTGACACCAAAAGTTTATTGCCCGACCTCAAATAGTTGTGACTTCTACATAAGTCCAATTACGATTGCTTAACATAGCGCTAAATTTGTGACACAAAAGGCATAAGCATTCTAGTTAGTGAGATTGTAAGTTTCCTCTCTGCCATGGTATTGTGTGGAAACTTGGCCTTCTTTCCTTCCTTTGGAACATGTTTTGGTTCAAGGATCCATGCTTGTGGCAAGTGGGTTGAGTGTTCTCCAAAGAATGTCTTGAAATCAAAAAGCAAAACAAAACTAACTATTAACTTACTAACCATTAACTTTTACTTTCAAGCTTTTACTTTTAATGTAATTTATTTTTGTTGTTCTATTATCATTTGTCATTGCACATACCACTTGGACCATATTGTGTGATATACTTTGTTGCTTTGTTTGTTTGTTTGGTATTTGACCATTAATGTACATAATAATAACAAAACCCCTAAAAGATCTTGAGTGGACTGTTGTTTTGATCTTCCCAATTGGACTTAGAACTTAGGCAACATTCATTTGCTAATGGACTTGGCCAATGCCAATTTGTTGAAGAATCAAGAACTAGCAAGTTTGAATTCATCTGATACATCATTCTAGATCTCTCCAGATTCATCTACAACATTGATCATTGTTAAGTTGTTATGTTGAACCTGTGACTTGTGGAATTCATCTTCTACATAGGCTATTTTGAAGAAGATCATGAAGTGGATAAGCTTGGATGAGGCCATCTTTATTTGATGCCTTTGCTTGTCAAGATTGATATAATTGTGCATTTGTGTGTTGCTTGATTCTAAAAGTCCAAAGGAATTCTAGGTTTCTATTGACATACTTGTCTATTGGATTGCTCCCATTTGATCAGATCTCTTCAACATTAAACTTTTAAATTTTTGTGTATAGGGAAGTCTCTTCATCTTCTCCCCATTTCTTTAATTTCAAAATTTCTCCCTCCATTTTCAAAACCTTCTTTGGGTGAACTATTTTGTTCTAAACTTTGACCAATTTCAAAAAGATAGAAACTTTGGCCTTATGCCATTGCATTTTCAAACTTATTTTCTTAAATCAAGCTTGTAAATAAACTTAACTATACTTGACTTAAACTTTCAAAAAGCCATAAAAATAATTAACTCATTCGAACCAATTTAGACCTTTGTGTCTTTCAAGCTTGATTTTTTGTTAAAACCAACATACTCACTTTGAAATTTCTAGCACGAACTACGAGGTTTTGATCCCTCATTTTTATGTTGGTACGTAGGCACAAGACCGAAGGTCGTGTCAAACATAAAAATATAATTAATGAATTCTTTTCTCATCCCCCCCCCCCCCCATTTTATTTCTTTGTAAACATCACTTTGTACAAAATACAATTGCACACAAAAAAGGCTCCCTAGGAGTACCTAGGACACTTTGGGTGCTAACACCTTCCCTCTGTGTAACCATCCCCCTTACTTGTAATCTTTGATTTTTATTTGTTTTTATTTGAAAAATTCTTACTATTTGGGTTTTGTTCGTACTTTTTCCCTTTTCCCTTGGAAATAATAAAAGCACGGTGGCGACTCTTGTTAATTGATCTTTAGCTTGTCAATAGCTTAATGATCATGAATTTCCCGCTACAGATGCATAAAGAGATCGAGGTTTATGTTGATGATATGATTGCTAAATCTAGTGATGAAGCGGAATATCTTGAGAATTTGTTGAAGTTATTCCAGCATTTGAGGAGGTATAAACTCTGCTTTAATCCTAATAAGTGTACTTTTGGCATTTGTGATGGTAAGTTGTTGGATTTTTTTGTCATCAAGAAGGGTATTGATGTTGATCCTGCCAAGGTCAATGCAATACAAGAGATTCATGTGCCAAAAACTGAGAAGCAATTCAGAGGTTTTCTCGGTCGCTTGAATTATATCTCAAAATTTATATCGCATATGACTGCCACATGTGCGCCACTATTCAAGCTCCTACGGCAAGATCAGTCTTGTGATTGGACCGAGGATTGCCAGAAATATTTTGAAAGTATCAAAGAGTATCTTCTTGAGCTATCGATTCTGTCTCCACCTGTTGAAGGAAGACCGTTGATCATGTATATGATTGTGCTTGATGAGAGTATGAGTTGTGTTCTTAGTCAGCAAGACGAATCCGGTAAGAAAGAATATGCAATTTACTACCTCAGTAAGAAGTTTACCGACTATGAGACTCAATATTCTATGCTTGATAAGACATGTTGCGCATTGGCTTAGGTTGCTAAGCGTCTACGCCAGTATATTTTGAATCATTCTACTTGGTTGATATCCAAAATGGATCCAATCAAGTACATTTTTTAGAAGCCTGCTTTAAATGGGAGGATCGCCCGTTGGCAGATGTTGTTATTTGAGTATGATATTGAATATCGATCTCAGAAAGCTATTAAAGGTAGTGTCTTGGCTGACCATTTGGCTCACCAACCTATTGAAGATTATCAATCAGTCCAGTATGGTTTTCCTGACAAAGAGATTTTGTACTTAAAGATGGAGGATTGTGATGAACCATTGCTTGAAGAATGGCCAGAACCTGGTTCTCATTTGGGCATGGTATTTAATGGAGCTGTTAATTCATATGGTAATGGAATTGGGGAAGTGACTATTACTCCTCACGGCATTCATTTTTCGTTTATAACTAGATTGACATTCAAGTGGACAAATAATATGGTTGAGTATGAAGCCTGAATCACGGGCTTGAAAAGGCCATTGATCTCATAATTAAATATCTTGACACCTATGGAGATTCAACTTTGGTTATGAATCCGAAAAAAAGTGAATGGAAGATGAATCAACCCGGTTTGATACTGTAAGACCCCAATTTTGATCCTAAGATCCCTCACGCATTTCATCATAAGCATTAGCATTGGGATCATACCTTGGTATCCTCCTTACCCCTCCTTCATTGGGTTTGTTGTGAGAGAGATCACCAAGAATTTTGTGATTATATCATACTTGTATTTTATCATTTTACTAACCAAAATACCAAAAATATGTCTTTGTATCTATCTAACTCTTTTGTAGGTAAGGGACATGATTTCCTTGATTCATTGTCACATCTAGGGTTTGAGACCCTCATGAATAAAGAGCACAATCAAGAATTGATTCAAGAATGGTTATGAGCATCATATATGAGTCCCAATGTTCTCTACATGTTATATTGATCAAGTTTGCTTCAAGAATTTGAGGGTGATTTTCCTTGGAAACCCTAGTTTGACTGGGTATCTTGAGTAACTTCTCCAACAAGTTATCTCACCAATTGATCAAATTTCTAAAGCGGCACATCAAATTTCATCATCTTATGCATATATGATCTACCATGAGCCAAAAAAGTCAAGAGAATTGGAAGTTAGCAAGTTGGTTGATGGTGGTTGGCCAGATGAATTCATCTGATTAAAATTGGGTCTCCCTAGACCCTATCTCCTACAATTTTCACCATATGAAAATGATTCCAAGCGAAAACTTACTCTAAATGATATTATAAACAACTTTAATGTTGAGACCTAGAGCTACTTTTGCTTGGAAAATCATTTTCTATGTAGAAACATTATATGTCATTTTGTCTAAACCCTAATTTGAAAGTCAACTTCCCAAGGCCATAACTTGCTCAATTTTTATGATATGGAAGATTTCCAAGTTGCACAAACAAATTTATTGTCTAATTCAACTTTGATGTTTGGAGTGAGAGCTAATTCGACTTCTTTGAACATGTGATATCAGGCTACATTATAGGTCACTTTTGACCTATACCATTGATCAAGTGATTTTGCCTTACTTCAAAAATGCATAACTCTATCATTTAAAATCCAAATGACATGAAATTAGTGACCATTTTGAAGGTATTTGAGAGAGATACAACTTTGATGAAGACACTTTTCTCATTTGAATCTCCCATAAAAATTAAGCAAGGTGGAATATTGAGACATATGGCTTGACACTAAGAAAATTTTTGATATGACAAATTTTTCCAAACTTCCACCTCAAATATCTCCAAGTTCCAAGCTCCAAATGAAAGAGTGTTCAACATCAAACTTGATCCTATTGATCTCACCTTTCCAAAGAGCTAAAATTAATGCATTTTGGATGAGAAATGCATAGGATGCACATGGCTTAAATAGGTTGGTATCATGTGGCATGGATCTAACTTCAAATGACAATGCTCAATTGCCTTGCAACCCAATCCATATCCAATGCATCTGAACTTCATTTTGGACTTTGGGACAATCATTTCATGGACCTATGCGCGCCCATGCAGCTTGCTTACATCATTTTTCCAAAATTGGGAAGTTGAATGAGTGTGCAAATATCATTTGAATTCTCTATAAATTGAAGCTCTTGTGATTAGAATTAACACACACATTGCACCAACTTTGATTCCCCACAGAAAACCCTTCATACCAAGATGATAAACTTGAGAAATTAATTTGAATTTGAGCTTGAATCTCCACTGTTTTGGAATTCAATTCTCCAGGAATCCATTTCTTCTAAGCCTTTCCATTCCTCTTCTACAAGAAATTGGAGTGAAGCAAAGCACGATTCAGATCAAGATCTAGCAAGCTCAGACCTCCATTGAAGGTAATTTGTAGAAAATTTGATTTCTTCGATTCTCCTTTTTTCTTGCTCAATTTTACTGATTATTTTGTTGGTTGAAGTCCTACCAATGTAGGCAAGGTGTTTGAGTTGTTTTGAGGCTGAATCGAAGCCACTCAGATCATGAACCTCATTTTTCAATTCCACATATCTCTCAATATAGTTGGGATTGGAAGAAATAGAGGTGATATTTGTGCTCAATGATGTTTTCTCTTTAAAATAATGTCCTTGTTTGCAATTTTGGTGATGGTTGATGATGACCAGTCCGACGAGGCTCGTCGGAGAAGACTACCGGAGCTCTGGCTCCGGTGATGAGTTGTCCTTGGTCTAAACCGCGTGATCCTTGCTCCTTGTTATAATCTCAGTCGTTCCTTTTGATTAACAAGTTTGCCACGCAGTTGACTCAGGTGTTGGTGGAACGCGCGCTATGGATCATCAGATTTGCCACCTCAATTAATGAGGGAGATCTGATGGTCCACGTATTTTTGCATTTTCTGAATTTCCATTTAATTCCATTTTCTTCAATAAGTCATAATAAATTTAATATTGATCCAAAAAATATGGGACTTTCATCAAAAAAATTCAAATATTTTTCTCTTTCATATTCTGAATTAAAATTATTTTTTGGGTCATTAATAATATTTTTCTTGAATTAATTGATTTTTCATTTGTTTTTAATTGTTTAAAAATAGTTTTAAGTGTCCAAAAATTATGAATTTTTTTATCCAAGGTCCTTTGACCTTGTTTGACTTATGATAAATCACATGGCCATTTATTTGGTGTTTTGATGTGATTTTAGGATTTGGACAAAATATATTTGAATTTAATGCATTATTTTAATATTTTTAATTGAATAAATGACATTTTAATTGTGTTGACCATTTGGATTGACTTATTTGAGTTTCTCATTTGTTGTTGGGCCTTGGTCAAGGTTGATTTGACTTTGTCAAGTTAATATTATTGGATTTAGGGGATTGATGGAATGTACATTCCATCTCCCAAAATAAATGAATAATATTAATTTGGTAAAAGTCCTCCTTTGACAAATTTGTGATCTCATTCATCCCTTTCCCTCTTCATCTAATTCCCCTTCTTCATCCATTCATTTTCAATTGGCCAATGACATCTCAAAAGTCCTAATGCTAGTTGATTGAAAGATTAACATGAGTTTGGATGAGATTAGGCCACACCTTTGCATATTTTTTGTGTGTGGTATGTTTAATGAGAATAGTTCTTAATACTATGTCTCCAACATGCATTAACACCAAAAGTTTATTGCCCGACCTCAAATAGTTGTGACTTCTACATAAGTTCAATTATGATTGCTTAACATAGCGCTAAATTTGTGACATAAAAGGCATAAGCATTCTAGTTAGTGAGATTGTAAGTCTCCCCCCTTCCATGGTATTGTGTGGAAATTTGGCCTTCTCTCCTTCCTTTGGAAGATGTTTTCGTTCCAAGATCCATGCTTGTGGCAAGTGGGGTGAGTGTTCACCAAATAATGTCTTGAAATTAAAAAAAGCAAAACAAAACTAACTATTGACTTACTAACCATTAACTTTTACTTTCAAGGTTTTACTTTTAATGCAATTTACTTTTATTGTTCTATTATCATTTGTAATTGTACATATCATTCTAATTGTTTATGCTTAAGCAATTTTCACTTTTACCACTTGGACCATATTGTGTGATATACTTTGTTGCTTTGTTTGTTTGATTGGTCTTTGACCATTAATGCACATAATAATAACAAAAACCCTAAAAGACTTTTGAGTGGACTGTTGTTTTGATCTCCCCAATTGGACTTAGAACTTAGGCAACATTCCTTTGCTAATGGACTTGGCCAATGCCAATTTGTTGAAGAACCAAGAGCTTGCAAGTTTGAATTCATCTAATACATCATTCAAGATCTCTCCAGATTCATCTGCAACATTGAGCATTGTTAAGCTATTATGTTGAACCTGTAACTTGTGGAATTCATTTGCTACATAGGTTATTCTAAAGAAGATCATTGAATTGATAAGCTTGGATGAGGCCATATTTATTTGATGTCTTTTCTCTTCAAGATTGATATAATTGTGCATTTGTATGTTGCTTGATTTTAAAAGTCCAAGGGAATTCTGGGTTTTTGTTGACATACCTGTCTATTGGATTGCTCCCATTTGGTCAGATCTTTTCAACTTTAAACTTTTAAATTTCTTGTATCTAGGGTAGTCTCTTCATCTTCTCCCCATTTCTTTAATTTCAAAATCTCTCTCTCCATTTTCAAAAACTTCTTTGTGTGAACTATTTTGTTCTAAACTTTGACCACTTTCACAAAAGGTAGAAACTTTGGCCTTATGCCATTGCATTTTCAAACTTATTTCCTTAAATCAAACTTGTAAATAAACTTAACTATACTTGACTTAAATCTTCAAAAAGTCCAACAAGAACTAACTCATTCAAACCATTTTAGGTCTTTGTGCCTTTCAAATTTAAATTTTGTTAAAAACCAACCAACTCATTTTGAAATTTCTAGCACGAACTACGGGGTTTTGATCCCTCATTTTTATGTTGGTACGTAGGCACAAGACCGAAGGTCTTGTCAAACACAAAAATATAATTAACCAATTCTTTTCTCATCTCCCCATTCTATTTGTTTGTAAACATCACTTTGTACAAAATACATATGCATACAAAAAGGGCTCCCTAGGAGTACCTAGGACACTTTGGGTGCTAACACCTTCCCTCTGTGTAACCAACCCCCTTACCTGTGATCTCTGATTTTTATTAGTTTTTATTTGAAAACTTCTTATTAATTGGGTTGTGTTCTCATTTTTTATCTTTCCCTTGGAAACAATAAAATCGCGGTGGCGACTCTTGTTAATTGATCTTTAGCTTATCATTAGCTTAATGATCATGAATTTCCCGCTACAGATACCATACCGAGATTACACAAGGAGGATTTCAACTTTCTTTACAAAGGTTGAGTTTCATCATATCCCTCGAGATGAAAACCGGATGGCAGATTCTCTTGCAACATTGGCTTCAATGGTCGTGGTGAATTTTTAGAATGAAATTCCTAATTTGACGGTGATGCGTCTTGATAGGCCAACTCATGTATTTATTGTTAAAGAAGTCAAAGATAAAAAGCCTTGGTATTTTGCTACCAAATGTTTCCTTCAAATTCATATTAACCCATCTGGGGCATCTTTGAAAGATAAGAAGACTTTGAGAAGATTAGCTGGAAACTTCTACCTAAATGGTGATGCGCTTTACAAGAGAAACTTCGACATGATTTTGCTCAGATATGTGGATAGACACGAAGCAGACTTATTGATGAATGAAGTCCATGAAGGTTCTTTTGGTACTCATTCCAATGGACATGCTATGGCAAAGAAGATGTTGAGAGCATGTTACTATTTACTGACAATGGAATCTGACTATTGCAATTTTATGAAGAAATGCCACAAGTGTTAAATTTATGCAGATAAGATTCATGTTCCTCCGACACTATTAAATGTCATTTCCTCCTCATGGCCCTTCTCCATGTGGGGAACTAATATGATTGGCATGATTGAACCCAAAGCTTCGAACGAACATCATTTTATTCTGGTGGCTATTGACTACTTCACATAGTGGGTTGAAGCGGCATCGTATGCGAATGTAACCCAGCAAGTTACTGTAAGGTTTATCAAGAATCAGATTATATGTCGTTATGGTGTGCCAAGTAAGATCATTACTGAAAATGGATCGAACTTGAACAATAATATGGTGGAAGCTCTTTGTAGAGACTTCAAGATTGCACATCATAATTCTTCTCCCTACAGACCCAAGATAAATGTGGTTGTTGAAGCTACAAATAAGAACATTAAGAAGATTATTTAGAAAATGGTTGTGACATACAAAGATTGGCATGAGATGCTCCCATTTTCATTGCATGGGTACCGTGCATCCCTCCGCACTTTAACAGGGGAAACCCCTTTCTCTCTCGTTTATGGCCTGGAAGTTATGCTCCCCGTGGAGGTTGAGATCCCTTCATTGCATGTCTTGATAGAAGCCAAGTTGACTGAAGTTGAATGGTGTCAAACTAGATATGATCAGTTGAATTTGATTGGAGAAAAGAGATTGACTACCATGTGTCATGGTCAGTTATATCGACAGAGAAGGAATAAAGCATTTGATAAGAAGATCAAACCTCGTGTGTTTAGAGAAGGTGACCTCTTGCTCAAGAAGATTCTATCTTTCAAACCTGATGCTAGGGGAAAATAGGCTCCTAATTATGAAGGCCCATACATTGTTAAGAGAGCCTTTTCAGGCAGTGCTTTAATTCTTACAACTATGGATGGTGAAGAGTTCACTCGTCCTATTAATTTTGATGCAGTCAAGAACTACTTCGCCTAAAAAAGAAAAGAACGGCTCACTAAGTTGAAAACCCGAAAGGTAGGCTTAGGCAAAAATGAGCGTCTCAGTGGATTGAAAACCCAAAAGGGAGATCCAGGCAAAAGTTAGAGACATAAAATAGAAAATTTATCTCGGTAGATTGAGTACCCTACCTTGGGGCAATCTAGGCAAAAATTAGGGATTATGGAAAGTAAATACATTCGGCTGGTCCTGACCTTTAAAGCAGTTTTGAGCGGTCATTTGGTTCTGATTCATCATTCTCAACCAAAGACAAGCACCGTGGATTTTTGAAGTTGATAGGGAGAGTAGTGATCATTGTATTCAGTGTAGCCTCTTTCCATATAAATTACCATTTTTCAAACGTTGTAAAGATCCATGGAGTCTCGCCATTTATGGACTACCATTCTATTAAATAAAGTTGAGCTTTTATCCAATTATTTCTATTCTTATTTGCTTCTATTTTGAAATTGGATTTTCATGATGATACTTTTTAAATAAATCAATGAATAATTATTTGTCTTAAAATAATAAAAACATTCACTTTAAGAATAATTGATTTTAGCAAGGAATGTCAACAACAATATAAGAAAAGGCAAGTCTTGAAGTGTGAAGCATTGTTGTCTTCCCTAAGTAGTTGGTTTGATAATATTTTTCTTCCCCGACAGTTTGTCATTCGTTCCCAGCATGGTTAATAAGTTTCTCCCCAGGCGACCTATTATCCCTGGTTGAGCTGATGATTGGTCCCCTTTGTAGTTTATCTTCCCCAGCTTAGGTGTTCATGTCTTGCATTCCCTAGTTTGTGACTTGATGATTGGACCCTAGGTATCCCGGAACCTTTACATGGTTTCCATATCCCCATTTGCATTTATTTGTGTTGCATAACCGCGACAGTTTCTCCCCTATGTGAGTCAGATCCGGTTATCGTTTCCTTGGAATTGCTTTATTTTGCAATTTCCAAGAATATTTTTTTATTATTGAGGACTGTGATGGATTCTGATTTGTTCCAACAGGTCATAGCATCCCCAACATTTGCTCAATTCCCCATTCAGAGTTTTATCTCTTGTATTCTTCAATGGAGTTTGTCTTCTGATTAAAGTTCCCTATTTCCCGGTAGTGCTTGATTTTGAGCAGTATTGATTTTATGTCCCCTACAAGGTTATCTCCCATTTGATATGATGTTGGTTTAAAATTCCCCATAGCGTTGACTTGTTTGGATCCTCTGCAGGTCCTTCTTTATCCTTAGCATGTTTGGTTGTTTATCCTTGAGCAGTGCTCTCTTCCCCGCGGAGTTTGCCATGATTGATTGGAAGCATGTTCACCATGTCTTCCCTAGCCAGAATTGATTGATTCAAAGCTAGATGATTTATTTTCATCCCTAGCATATTCTCCAGTTGGTGTCTCCATCTTGTTGAAATTAGTCGAGTGTTTTGTAGTGATGATTCAAATCTTCGTTATTTGTATTCTTTGTGTTGTTTTGTCAACATAATCGCATGCATACATATTCATGTATAAAACACAGCATCAGCTATTTTATTATGCATTTTATCACATTGATTTTTCTTCTGATCCCCTGTTTTGGTGATATTTTTCCCATTCATATTTGGTGTGTCTAACTGTAAGACCCTAATTTTGACCCTAAGATCCCTTATGCCATCTCATCATATACATTGACTTTGGGATCACACCTTGGCATCCTCCTTACCCCTCATTCATTAGGTTTGCATCGGGAGAGGTCACCAAGCACATTTGATTGTATCATACTTTTTTTCATTATTTACTAACTAAAATACGAAAAATATGTCAATGTATAGTTTGTAGCTTTTGTAGGTAGTGTGTGTGTTCACCAACACCTCATCAAGCTCATATCTAAGGTTTAAAACCCTCAATACAAAGAGATTAATCAAGATATGGTTCACATTGGTTCTAGACATTATATATGGATCCCCATGGTCTTGACATGTCATTTTGACCAAGAAATCATCAAGAGTTTGAAGCTTGTTTGCCTTGGAAGCCCTAATTCAGTTGGGTATCATGTGTGCCTTCCACAACAAGTTTCTTCAACATTTGATAAAATATATCAAGGTATACTTAATTACATAATATTACACATATATGATCCTCCATGAGTCCCAAATATCAAGAGAATGTCAAGTTAGCAAGTTGGTTCATGGTGGTTAACCAGAGAAAGTCAACTAGTCAAAACTGGGGTTCCCTAGACCCTATCTCCTACACTTTTTGTCAAATGAAAATTATTCAAAGATAAACTTTACTCCTTATGACATTCCAAACAACTTTAATGTTGATGTCAAAGGCTATTTTTGCTTGGAAAGTCATTTTTTATGGTGAAATATTATAGGTCATTTTGTCTGAACCCTAGTTAGGAGGTAAACTTCCAAAGACCATAACTTGCTCAACTTTTATGAGATTAAATCCATTAAAGTTCCATGATTAAATTAAATATGTCCTCTCCAACTTTGATGTATGTAAGAAGTTCAAATTCAACATGCAAATGTATGTTCCAAGAGGAAAGATTATACGTCATTTTGGGCCATTACCATTGAACAAGTGATTTTCCTCAACTTCTAAAATGCACAAATCCTTCATGCCAAATCCAAATGAGGTCAAATTTGTGACCTAATTTAATTGGTTTGAAAGAGCTACAACTTTTATGAAGGAACTGTTTCAATTTGAAGTCCTTAGCAAAAGTTATTCAAGGTGGAAGAAGTGAACATTTGGCTTGGTACTTAGAAAATTTTCAAATATGTTTGATTTCCCAAACTTCCACCTCAAAATTCATCATGATCCAAGCTTCAAATGGAAATATGTTCAACATGAAAGTTGTTCCCCTTGATCTCACCTTCTCAAAAAGTGTAAGATCACCTTCTTTGGGCAAAGAATGAAGGACTTGCGCATGGGTTCTTTTCAAGGGACAATTGGATGATTTTCACCTTCACATTTCAAACTCAAATGCATGGCCACATGACATG
Source organism: Lathyrus oleraceus (assembly GCF_024323335.1). Taxonomy (NCBI): domain Eukaryota; kingdom Viridiplantae; phylum Streptophyta; class Magnoliopsida; order Fabales; family Fabaceae; genus Lathyrus; species Lathyrus oleraceus. Next base: position 208,734,139 of record NC_066582.1, read on the forward strand.
ATTTCAGCATGATTCTCAAGCAATTTTGGACCTGAATACATCACTTGATGGGCCTATCACACGGCCATGCAAGGATGCAATGAGAATTGCTGAATTTTGCAAAATTTGGAAGTGTGTGGAAATGAATTGGAATGCCTATAAATACAACCCTTCATCCTCAAAATTAAGGACCTCATGCCCAAGCTTTGAACTTGCAATCCAAACCCTCACCATTAAAGGAAAATCTTGAAGGTTTTCATTTGACAATCGAGCTTCAAATCTCATTATGTTTTGAGATTGAACTCCAAGAGTCAAAGCCATTTTCCAATCTTAATCACTTCATACAAGCTTCTGAAACCAAGCCAAGCACAATTGGGATCAAGATCAGGCAAAGTTGAAGCTCCCTCGAAGGTAATTTTTCAAAAATTTCATCTCTTTGATTCTCTCTCAATTCTTCACTATTCTTTGTGATTTTTGGTTGGCTGAAGTCCTACCAATGTAGGCAAGAAGACTGAGTTGCTTTGAGGTTAAACTGAAGCAACTTAGTTCATGATCCTCAAAATTCAAATCCATGTATGTTTTTATCTACTTAGAAATTGAGAAAATTGAGGCCAAATTCGAGCTCCTGGGCATTTTCTCTTCAAAATAGTGTCATTGTTTTTCATTTTTCATGAAGTTTAGGTTGGACCAGTCCGATGGTCATCAACGGAGAAGATGGCCGGAGCTAGGGCCTCGATGGTGAGTTGGCTTCATCTCATCCATTTGATCTTGGTCCAAGGGTCTACTCTCATCCTTTGGTTTGAATTACCACTTATACATGCGAATTGACTATGGACTATGGGGGATGATCTGCGCTTGGCCATCAGATATACCACCTCAATTAATGAGGGAGATCTGTTAGCCCTTGTTTTTTTGTTTTTTTTTTCATTTAATTGCTTTGTTTTTTTTAATTCATAAAATTTTCATTTTTAATCCAAAAAATATGGGACTTTCACCAAAAAAAAAAATTCTCTTTCATTTTCTGAATTAAAATTTTTTTTAAATTAATTTTGATATGTTTCATGAATTAAATGTTTTTGTACATATTTCTAATTGTTTAAAAATACTTCTGACTTTTCAAAAATCATGAATTTTTTTGTCTAAGGTCCTTTGACCTTGTTTGACCTAGGATAAATCTCTTGGCCATTTATTTGGTGTTTTGAAGAGGTTTTAGGTTTTGACTAAATTAAATTGTCTTTTAATGTATTTTTTTAATTTGATTTTTAATTGATTAATTGTGTAAAAATTATGTTGAGCCATTTTTATGGTCTTGTGATGTTTGACTATATGTTTGGACCTTGATCAAGGTTGATTTGACATTTGTTGGATTAAAATCATTGGATTTAGGGGATTGATGAAATGTACATTTCATCTCCCAAAATAAATGAATGATTTTAATTTGACAAAATTCCTCCCGTGACCAATTTTTGTTTTTCTAGCTCCCCTCTCTCTTCATCTTCATCCCCATTCTTGCCCATCCCTTTCATTGACTAATGAAATCTCAAATATCCTAAGGCTAATTGGTTCATCAATGACCTTATGTCAGATGAACCAATACAAGTATTGATGAGAAAGGTTCATCCCTTTTTATCTTTTCTTTTAGTGTGTGGTATGTTTTAGGAGTTTGATTCATCATACCAAATCTCTAACATGCATTAACATCTAAACTTTTATTGCTCGATCTCAGATAGTTATGACTTCTACGTAAGTCCTATTACGATTGCTTAACATAGAGCTAAATTTTGACCCTAAAAGGAATAATATTCTAAGTGAGATTGTAAGTCTCCCATCTTTCATGGTATTATGTGGAAACATGACCTTTTTTCCTTCCTATGAAGATGTCTTGGTTCAAGGACCCATGCTTGTGAATAGATGGTTGAGTGTTCTCCAAAGAATGACTTAATCAATTAAAAAGCAAAACACCCCTAACATGCAATTAACATTGACTAACATTTGACTAACTCTTACTAATATTGCTTTAATTTCAAGTCATTTACTTTATACAATTTAAATTTCAGTCATTTATCATTCATTGCCATTTACATTTCACTTAACTTGTTTATGTTTGTCATTTTCACTTTGCTCATTTGAGCCATATCTTGTGATTATATATTTTGTTTGTGCTTTTTTAATTGTGCTTGTGGTCTTATGACCCTTAAAATACATAATAAACAACAACAATCCTAAAAAAATGTTTGGTGGACTGTTGATCTTAATCTGAACTTTTGGACTTAGTACTAGACAACATTCCATATACAAAAGGACTTGGCCAATGCCAACATTTTGAGACCAAGTTATTGTGAACTGAGCCTTCATTTGATGCAAGTCTTGGGATTTATTTGAACTCGTCTGCTACATTCTCTTGATGCCAACTGTTATTTTGATCTTTTGCCTAATGTCTTATTCTGAGTTGATCAAGGAGTATTTCATCTGATACATGAGAAGACAAAGAAGACTGCTAGCTATGGGATTTGCTTGCTTGGATGTGGCTATCTTTATTTGATGCCTTGATCTTCATGATGTCTGATATTGCTAATTGCTTAATTGATTATTGCTTGATTCAAAGTCCAAAAGGAAATTGGGTTTTCTATATGACATTCTTGTCTGTTGGATTGCATCCCATTGGTCATATCTTTTCAACTCTTAACTTTTAAATTTATGCTTAGGATTAACTCTTCATCTTCTCCCACTTCTTAAATTTCGAAATCTCTCCCCCTTTTCAAAAACTCTCTTTGCTTGTGTTTTCAAACTTAGACTTTGTTTAAATAATTAGAAACTTTTGTCTTATGCTAATGAATTTTAAAATCTTTCTCTTAAATCAAATTTGTAAATGAACTTAACTATATTGACTTAAAATTTCAAAAGACAAAAATGTCATATAGAAAAACAATCCATCCATTTTTGCAATTGTTACCACAAACTACGAGGTTTTGATCCCTCATTTTTGTGTTGGTACGGTGGAACAAGTCTGAAGGTCTTGCCAAACTCAAAAATATTATCAATGAATTATTTCCTCATCCCCACATTCTATTTTTCTCAAACATCAGTTTATACCAAAAACACATACACACATAAAAAAGGGCTCTCTAGGAGTACCTAGGACACTTTGGATGCTAACACCTTCCCTCCATGTAACCAACCCCTTTACCTGTAATCTCTGGCATTTTATTAGTTTTGATTTGAAATCTTCTTATCTTTGGGTTTTATTCGTAATTTTCCCTTTTCCTTTGGAAACAATAAAAGCACGGTGGCGACTCTGGTTTTATTTATGTTGAGTTTATCCATAGCTTGATGGTCATGAATTTATCGCTACAAAATTAAGTGGCGACTTTGATAGGCAGTATTCCTCAGTGGGCTTAGCCTACTTTTTTATGTGTATATATTTGTATATTTGTTTGTTTGATATAACCTGTCTATTGTGCTTGGTGATCTCTGAGTGGTGAGATAAGTTCTAACCTGAACTTGAGTGAAATTAAGATAGGATGATGGTATAATCATGTTCAACTTGTGTGGAGTAGTCCTTCACAAGTTGGCTTGAGACCCATGTACTCAGTGGAGAACCTTTTTGAGTTACTAATGTCACACAAGTTATTTGTGGTTAGGCATTACTTTCTCTGATTTGGTGTCCGAGTCATTGAGGACCGTAAAACATTTAACCCAACTTGGCCTATTTAGGACGTACTGCGGATACTATTCAGGTGTAGACCTGATAACAATTTTTAATTGATACTACACTTAGACGAGTTTCTCTTGAGAATATTATGGGTTGATGAGTCAGTCATCCTAACCTGTAATATCTGATAGATGGGATTGAGACTCTAGGATCTTTTTAGAACATGATCTAAAGGTTTTTATCCTTAGTACACTCCTTTGGGATGGTTCTTAACCTGACTCCATGCTTGTGACTCATAATAAACCCTTTGATTCTCGTTTTATCCGATCAAGTCTCATCAATATCAATGGAACTTAGGTGTTGGTAAGGTGAAAACCATAATCCACCAAAATGGATGATTGATCTTGATAATGACTTGATACATCCCTTGACCTTTGTTTGTGTTTGCCTTGTGTGTGATCCCTTGTTTGTGATTGTTGCATTCATGCATACATGTGCATCATAAACATTCATCACGGAAAAATAAATTTCAAGGAACTGAGGTCTTATTTGCAAATATTTACATACCATGGATTGTGGACGAAGGAACACTAAAAAGTACGGTTTCAGATGTCCTGATTTGGAAGAGCTAAGGAAGTTATCATCCTTTGTACTAGATCCCTTGGACTTCAAGCAACGTCATGGGAAGCTTTTGTCTGTGTTATCTGCTAACATGGTTGAAGGACATTTGAGTGTTTTGGTTCATTCTATGATCCTCTCTACCGTTGCTTCACTTTTCCTGATTATCAGCTCTTACATACGTTATAGGAGTATGCCCATCTCTTGGGAATACCCGTATCTGACAAAGTACCCTTTAGTGGATTGGAGGAGATTCCCATATCTCATATCATAGATGAAGCTCTTCATTTTAAGAAATATGAGATTGAGGCTCATTGGATAAAGAAAGGAGGAATTATGGGGTTGACTTATGAGTTCCTCATTTGAAAAGCTAATGTCTTTGCTCAAGCCGGTAGTATGGATGCTTTTGAAGCCATCTTTGTGTTGCTCATTTAAGGTTTAGCTTTGTTCCCTAACATTGATGGTTTTGTTGATGTTAACGCTATTAGAATCTTCTTGATTGGGAATCATGTGCCTACTCTATTGGGTGATATGTATTTCTCTTTGCATTTGAGTAATTCTAAAGGTGGTGGGACTATTATTTGTTGTGTTCCTCTTCTGCACAAGTGGTTTATTTTTCACTCGCCTCAGACGCTTTTTTTCTTGGAGAACAAACAATGTCTAAGGTGGTCTCACAGACTTATGTCTCTCACTAATGATGCTATCATTTGGTATGATTCTGCATTGAGTAGTGTCAATATTATTGAAAGTTATGGCGAATTCTCTAATGTGCCCCTCATTGGTACACAAGCAGGAATCAACTACAACCTTGTTTTGGCTCGTTGTTAACTTGGGTTCCCCTTGATAGATAAACCTAATAATACCCAGTTAGAAGCTCTTTTCTTTCAAAAGGGTAAAGATCTCCAACATTTGAAGTAGAAAATGATACATGATTGGCATAATGTGCATAGAAAAGGAAGATTTGAGCTTGGTTCATGCAACTGTGTGAATTTGGAAGCTTATACTATTTAGTTGAAGAAGAGAGCTTTAGAGTTGAAGATGCGTATGCTTGTGAAAAACCTATGTCTTTGGTTTCGTCTGAGCCATAAACTCTCCCTAACCAAGATATAGAGGAGTTGTAAGACGCACTCATCAAGATGAAGTAAGAGAAAGATATGTGCGAAGAGTGGTTCCATGATTTGATCTGAAAGCATGAGGAGTTGTTGCTTGAGTCGAGAGACAAGGATGCACTTATTGAACTTATTGAAGACCAGGCAATGAATAGATAGAGAGAGCCAGAGGATCCACCTTCCTCTAGTATGCCTCAGCCTCCCAGTGCTTGGAAGAAGATTCTTGATCAGCTTGTCCTTGAGAAGGCTCATATGAAGACATTTTTTGAGTCTGAGATTCAACGCATCCGAAGGAAGTACGCGCCCTCTACCAGATCATCCGACATAGTTGCTAGGGGATCCTTAGGATGATTAGTTTCCTTTTCTCTTGTATTTGTATTTTGGTTTCTGAAATTTTACTCAGTCTAATCCTTCTAAATTTTATGAATAAAAAGAGATTTTATGGTCATTCAAATTGATACTATTGTTATTATTTAATATTTGCAAATAAAACTTCATATGTTCCTTGAAATTAAATAAACAGAAACATTTCCTTTTATGCATCATTTTCATAGCAGGTTTTTCTTTCGCCAGATGTCTTATCGGTTATTCTTCTGTGCTGCAGCCAAGCTGACTCACTGATACAACCCTCACGCTAATCAACCAAAGATCATGGAGCATTTAGAGCAAGATAATAGAGAGCTAAAGGATGAAATTGCACGGTTAAGTCCTATGATGGAGTCTGTTCTTGCTGCATAGAATCAGTCTTCACCAACTTTTGCAACTCCTCCCTAGAGGACTGTCATTTTTTAGGTTGCCACCTCAACTGTTTCTGTTGCTGCTGCCAGTCAATCCGGTCCTTCCATGCCTGCTGGATTCCCTTGGGGGATGCCATCAAACTTTATGCCTGAAGGGTATGCACCCACTTTTGTTTCTCTTCCGGCATCTAGCTCGGTCATGTCAATACCTCTTCCGGTTGTTCATACTCTGCCTCGTATTGAGGACACCATCTACCACTTTGAGCCATCTAAGAGGCCATATGTATATGAGAAAATGGACGAAATGAAATATCAGTTCCTCGAGCTGTGCAAAGAGTTGAAGACTATGAGAGGAAGGGATTTGTGTGGGAAAAGTATTGATGAGCTATGCCTAGTGCCTAATGTGAAAATCCTGATGAAGTTCAAAGTCCCTGACTTTGAAAAGTATAAGGGAAATACATGTCCACTAAGCCACCTTGTGATGTACGCCAGAAAAATGTCAACTCAAACTGATAATGATAATGATCAGTTGTTGATTCACTATTTCCAAGACAGTTTGACAGGTGCAACTTTGAGATGGTATATAGGGTTAGACAGTGCAAGTGTCCGTACTTTCAATGACTTGGGTGAAACCTTTGACAACCAGTACAGATATAATGTAGATATGGCTCCTAATAAAGACCAACTGAGGTCTATGTCTCATATGGATAAGGAGACATTCAAAGAGTATGCTCCAAGGTGGAGGGAACTTTCTGCCCAGATTAGTCCACCATTGGAAGACAAAGAAATGACGAAGATCTTCTTGAAGACACTGAGTTCGTTTTACTATGAATGTATGATTGCTAGTGCCCCCAATGACTTTACCGAAATGGTAAACATGGAGATGAGTTTAGAAGAGGGAGTCCGTGAAGGACGCCTGTCTAAAGAAGAAGCATCGTCTAGCAAGAAGTATGGTGGTAGTTTCTCTAAGAGGAAGGAGGGGGGAAACTAATTCAGTAACTATGGGGATGGAGAGAAGGCCTCATGTCAGAAAGAGTTCTCAACCTCGTCAATATCAACATCAAGTTTCTTCAGTGATTCTTGTATTTTCCAACAATTCCAACAATCAATATGTTCTAATTCAACAACAACGTCAATAACAACGACAACAAAGAACCGACTACAACAACAACAACAATAAACAGCAAACTTTTGAGAGGAAGAAGGTCTCCTTTGACCCTATTCCTATGTCTTACGCAAAATTGTACCCATCTTTAGTTCTCAAGAACCTTATTCAACCCAGAAATCCTCCGTAAATTCCTGAGCCACTTCCATGGTGGTTCAAACCTGAACTTCGCTGTGCCTTCCACCAGGGAGCCCCTGGCCATCACATAGAGAACTGCTACCCATTGAAGTATGAAGTACAAAATCTTGTGAAAAGTGGGATGGTATCCTTTGAGGACCGAGCGCCTACTGTGAAAGCTAATCTATTGCTTGCTCATGGAAATACTACTGTCAACATGGTGTATGGTTTTCCAGGAAATTTCCGAGTATTCGATGTATGACGTATATGTATGTCGTGGATGGAAATGCATAGAACCTTGTGTTTAATCAGTGATTGTGAGCATGACTCTGATGGTTGTACAATCTGTAGTGTGAACCCCCGTGGGTGTATGATCATCAAGAGAGATATCCAGAAGTTGATGGATGAGAATGCAATCCAGATTCAACAGTCGAGGGATATAGATGATGTGAATGTAATTGTATCGGTGTTTAAGACCCCTGCGCGGGTAGTTATCCAGTTCGATAGCAGAAACATAAACAACGCTAATATATCGGTATCTCCGTTTGTAATACGGCTAGCAGGCCATGTTCCGTATGCATCCGATAAAGTTATGCCTTATCAATATAACGTTACAATGGTGGAGAATGGTCAAGAGATTCCTTTACCAGTTGCAGACTACGTGGTGAGTATAGCTGATATTGCGAAGGTGACCCGTAGTGGTTGTGTGTTCGGTTCGGTCTTTCCGAAAGAGGTAGAAGATGTTACAGCCGGTAAGAAGGTCGAGATTCCAGTGATGAATCCAGTTAGTGCTATAGTGTGTCAGTCTAGTGAATCCAGCAAATTGAAGACTAATGATGATGATGAAGTTTTGAAATTGATTAAAAGAAGTGAGTTTAATATGGTGGAACAGCTGCTCCAAACCCATCAAAAATCTATGTGTTTTCCTTATTGATGAACTCTGAGGCACATAGGGAGGCGTTACAGAAAGTGCAAGAGAATGCTTATATGGAGCATGATGTGACTATAGATCAGTTTGACCATATTGTTGCCAACATCACTTCTTGCAATAATTTGAGTTTTTGTGATGAAGAGCTTCCTAAAGAAGGAAGAAATCACAATCTAGCACTCCATATTTCTATGAACTGCAAGGAGGACGCTATGTCCAATGTGTTGGTTGACACTGGTTCATCTTTGAATGTTCTAACGAAATCAACTCTGTAAAGACTCTCTTATCAAGGCGCCCCAATGAGATACAATGGCGTAATTGTTAAAGCGTTTGATGGTTCCCATTAAGCCGTCATTGATGAAGTGGACCTTCCAATTAAGATAGGTCCGAGTGATTTCCAGATTTCTTTTCAAGCGATGGATATCCACCCAGACAATAGCTGCTTGTAGAGAAGGCCATGGATTCATGAAGCTGGAGCAGTGACGTCTACTCTACATCAGAACCTTAAATTTGTGAAGAACGGAAAGCTCGTCATTATTGGTGGAGAGAAGGCATTGTTAGTAAGCCATTTGTCATCCTTTTCGTATGTTGAAGCTGAAGAGGAGGTTGGAACGTCGTTCCAAGCCTTATCTATTGCTGATGAAGTAAAAAAAACTTGGGCAATTGTAAGAGCCCAATTTTGCCCCTAAGATCCCTCATGCTATCTCATCATATGCATTAGCATTGGGATCATACCTTGGCATCCTCCTTACTGTAGCGATAAATTCATGATCATTAAGCTATGGATAAATTGGACATCAAATAACAAGAGTCACCACCACGCTTTTATTGTTCCCAAGGGAAAAGGGAAAAAGTACGAACAAAACCCAAAAGTAAGTAGTTTTCAAATCAAAACTAATAAAATGCCAGAGATTACAGGTAAGGGGGTTGGTTACACAGAGGGAAGGTGATAGCACCCAAAGTGTTCTAGGTACTCATAGGGAGCCCTTTTTGTGTGCATATGTATTTGGTACAAAATGATGTTTACAAAAAAATAGAATGGGGGGATGAGAAAAGAATTCATTAATCATATTTTTGTGTTTGGCAAGACCTTCGGTCTTGTGCCTACATACCAACATAAAAATGAGGGATCAAAACCTCGTAGTTTGTGATACAAATTTCAAAGTGGATGCATTGCTTTTAACAAAAATTAAGTTTGAAAGGCACAAAGGCCTGAAAATGGTTTGGATGAGTTACTTCTTTTTGGCTTTTTTTGAAAGTTTAAGTCAAGTATACTTAAGTTTATTTACAAATTTGATTTAAGAAAAGAAGTTTGAAAACGCAATGGCATACGGCCAAAGTTTCTATCTTTTTGCAAAGAGGTCAAAGTTTAGAATAAAATAAGTTCAATTAAAGAAGATTTTGAAAAGGAAGTGAGAGATTTTGAAATTGAAGAAATGGGGAGAAGATGAAGGGACTAATCCTATGCACAAAATTAAAAGTTAAAAGTTGAAAAGATCTGACCAAATGGGTAGCAATCCAATAGACAAGAGTGTCAATAGAAAACCCAGAATTCCCTTGGACATTTAGAATCAAGCAACACACAAATGCACAATTATATTATCTCGAAGAGCAAAGGCATCAAACAAAGATAGCCACATTCATGCTTTATCCACTCCATGATCTTCTTCAAATTAGCCCATGTAGCATATGAATTCCACAACTCACAGGTTCAAAATAACAACTACACGAGGATCATGTTGCATCTGAACTCAGAGGGATCTTGAATGATGTGTCAGATGAAATTTCAAATTACAAGCACTTGGTTTCTCAATAAGATGGCATTGGCCAAGTTCTTTATCATAGGAATGTTGCCTAAGTTCTAAGTCCATTTGTCCAAGATCAAGCCAACAATCCACACAATTTTTTTTAGGTTTCTTTTGTTGTTATTATGTACATTAATGGTAAAAGACCACACAAACAAGCAAAGTATATAAAAACAAGAAATATCACACAATATGGTCCAAGTGGACAAAGTGAGAATTGCATTAACAAAAACAATTAGAATGATATGAATAATGGCAAATGAATAAAGGCAAGAATTAAATGACATTAAAGTAAATGGCTTGAAATTAAAAGTTAGTTGTTAATGAGTTAGAAGTTAGTATCGTTTGCTTTTGCTTTTTATTTTAAAACAGTCTTTGGAGAACACTCAACCCACTTATCACAAGCATGAATCCTTGAACCAAGACATCTTCCAAAGGAAGGAAAAAAGACCAAGTTTCCACACAATACCATGAAGGAGGGGAGACTTACAATCTCACTAACTAGAATGCTATGCCTTTTATGTCACAAATTTAGCGCTATGTTAAGCAATCGTAATTGGACTTATGTAGAAGTCACAACTATTTGAGGCCGGGCAATAGAATATTGATGTTAATGCATGTTAGAGACATAGCATTATGGACTTTGCTCATGAAACATACTACACACAAAAAGAATATGCAAAAGGTGTGGTCTAATCTCATCCATACTCATGTTAATTTTTCAATCAACTAACTTTAGGACTTTGAGATATCATAGGCCAAATGAGATTAATGCATAAAGAAGGGGAATGAGATGAAGAGGGAGGGGAAGAGATGAAAACTCAAATTGATCAAAGGAGGACTTTTACCAAATTAATATCATCCATTCATTTTGGGAGATGGAATGTACATTCCATCAATCCCCTAAATCCAATGATATTAACTTGACAAAGTCAAATCAACCTTGATCAAGACCCAACAACAAGAGTTAAATTCAAACAAGTCATCACAATTGGTTAACAAAATTAATTAGCATTTATTCAAATTAAAAATACTAAAATAAGGCATTTAAATTAAATATGTTTTGTCAAATTCCTAAAACCTCATCAAAACACCAAAGAAATGACCATGAGATTTATTATAGGTCAAACAAGGTCAAAGGACCTTGGAGAAAAAATTTCAGAATTTTGGAAGACTTAAAAGTATTTTTAAACAATTAAAAACAAATGCAAAATCAATTAAATCATGAAAAATATTAATAATGATCCAAAAAATAATTTTAATTCAAAATATGAAATAAGAAATTATTTGAATTTTTTTGTGAAACTCTTATATATTTTGGATAAATATTAAAATAAATATGAATTAATGAAAATAAAGAAATTAAAATGAAATTCAAATAATCAGAAAAAACGTGGACCACTTGATCTCCCTCATTAATTGAGGTGGCAGATCAAGTGGCCACCAGCGAACGTTCCATGGTGGACTTGAGTCAATGCGGCATAGGCTTGGTATTTAAAAGTAACGCACGAGATTAAAATAATTTGAAAAGGATCAATGGCTCTTAACCATGCCAACACATGACCGGCGTCTAAGGGCTAGTCATCTTCTCCGGTGACCCTGGCCGGACTGGTTCACTCATCACCATCAATAAAATAAAAAAGGAGGACATGATCTAAAAGAAAAAATGGCGTAGAGAACGAATCTGACCTCAATATTAACTAACTTCACATATATAGAAAGATATGAGGAGTTGAATTTTGAGGTCTGTTAACTGAGTTGCTTCGATTTGACCTCTAAGCAAGTCAATCTTCTTGCCTACATTGGTAGGACTTCAGACAGCCAAAGATCCAAGAGAATTGAGTTGAATTAAGAGAGAATCAAAGAGATGAAATTTTCTGGAAAATATCTTCAATGTAGGTCTGGATTCAACTATTCTTGCTTTGGCTTGTGCTTGATCTTGCTCAGTATGCTTGCAGAAGTGGATTAGAATGCACAAAAGGTCTTGGATCCCTGGAGTTTTGAATCTCAAAACAGTGAGAATTCAACTCAATTTCCAATGGAAATTCTCAGGATTATCCTCTCAAATGGAAGGGTTAGGGGTTTAGGATCAAAGCTGGCACGAATGTGTTGAATTCTGAGCATATGGAGCTCTATTTATAGTTGGATCATGTGATATTTGCACCTTCTAAATAACTTTACAAAATTGGCAATGAGTGATGCATGGGTCAATGGGCGTGTACATGCCCATGAGATCATTCCATTTGATCCATAATTTAGTGTAAAAGAGTTTGAAATCAACTTGGAATGCAAGGCAATCGTACACAACTGTTTGAAGTTTGATCTTTGCCAAATGATAATGCAATGTTCATGCCATGCGTAGCCCTAGCAATTCTTGTCCAAATTGGATGAAATTGGACTTTTTGGAAAGGTTAGATCAAGAGGAACAACTTTCATGTTCAACACTTTTCTATTTGAAACTTGTATCATAATGAATTTTGAGGTGGAAGTTTGGAAATTTCAACATATTGAAATTTTTTCTAAGTGTCAAGCCATATATCTCAATATTACACCTTGCTTAAATTTTTGTGGAAGCTTCAACTGAGAAAAATATCTTCATCAAAGTTGTATATCTTTCAAAGACCTTCAAAATGGTCAGCAATTTCATGTGATTTGGATTTAGAAAGATAGAGTTATGCATTTTTGAAGTTTGGAAAAATCACTTGTTCAATGGTATAGGTAAAAAGTGACCTATAATGTAACCTCATATCTTGAATTTGATTTTTCAACTTGGAAATCTTTCATCTCATAAAAATTGAGCAAGTTATGGCATTGAGATTTTGACCTTCAAATTAGGGTTTAGACAAAATGACCTATAATGTTTCAACATAGAAAATGATTTTCCAAGCAAAAATAGCTCTAGGTCACAACATGAAAGTTGTTTGGAAGGTCATTTAGAGTAACTTTTCTCTTCTAATAATTTTCATATGGTGAAAATTTAGGAGATAGGGTCTAGGGAGACCCAGTTTTGATCAGATGAATTCATCTGGCCAACCACCATCAACCAACTTGCTAACCTTCAATTGTCTTGACTTTCTTGGCTAATGGTATATCATATATGCATAAGATGATGAATTTTTAAGTGTCCCATGGGAAATTTGATCGATTGGTGAGATAGCTTGTTGGAGAAGTTACTTAAGATACCTAGTCAAACTAGGGTTTCCAAGGCAAATCACCCTCAAACTCTTGAAGAAAACTTGATCAATATAACATGTAGGAAACAATGGAACTCATATATGATGCTCATAACCATTCTTGTATCAATTTATGGTTGTGCTCTTTGTCATGAGGGTCTCAAACCCTAGATATGAACTTGATAGATCAATGGAGATCATGCCCTTCCTACAAAAGAGTTAGGCAAATGCAAAGACATATTTTTGTATTTTGGTTAGTAAAATGATAATATACAAGTATGATACAATCACATAGTACTTGGTGATCTCTCCCAAAATAAACCCAATGAAAGAGGGGTAAGGAGGATGCCAAGGTATGATCCCAATGCTGATGCTTATGATGAAATTGCATGAGGGATCTTAGGGTCAAAATTGGGGTCTTACAAGTGCCCCTATTTAAGGACATTCTAACTGAGGAGGCGAAGGTTAAAATCTTCATGTCGACTCAGTAGAATGGGCTTAAATAACAACACAAAAACAAATTTTGGTCCCTAAGAGCCCTCATGATGCAAATGATATGAATGCGAAACTAAATTCTTTATGGGGAAATATGACCACAAAGGAAAAGAAATCAGAGATACCGAAAATCCACAGGAGTATCATTCCATAAGGAAAATTCACTAGGGAGACATAGACTCTGAGGGAATAAAGGAGTCATGTGTAGGCCAGGCTACGACTTAAAACTACTGAGGGACTCGAGGAATTCCATATAAAATGGAAAGACTCAACTGGGGAACAAGAACATCTGCAGGGGATACGAGTAAGTCAGGATAAAACTGAAGTACTTGAATCTTGTAGGAAAAATGATTTCACTAAGGAAATGTGCACTCAACTCAACTGGGGAAGAAATAAACTTCAACACAAGAGGAGCAGAAATCTATTATCTACTACATGTTACTGGGTAAGGAGATAATAAAGATCTGACAGAGAGAACATCCGTCATCGGTTAAGATGAACATATCAAGGATGACTCGTTGGGCACCGCCAGGAAAGAGTATTCATTATCGGTTACTGGATAAGAATAGCCTTGTTGGGGAAAAATGCAGAAAATAGGGTTTACAACTACTAGTTACTGGGTAGAATACCAAGGGTAAGAGTATATGTCATTGGTTAGGATGAACATATCAAGGATAGACTTGCCTGGAAAATGTCAAGGAGGATACCCTTCATCGGTTAAGATGAACATATCAAGGGTAAACCAACTAAACAAAAAAGTAGTAATTACATCTATCGAATGCTGGATAGAAAACCATCAAAGAGAAAATCCGTCACCGGTGAGGATGAACATATCAAGGATAGACTCTGAGAGGGGAGAAAATAGGAATTACACCTATCAGTTACTGGATAGAATACCATGAGAGAGAATCCGTCACTAGTTAAAGTGAACATATCAAGGATAAACTCTACGGAGGGAACAAAAGCAGAATTTACAACTACCGGTTACTGGGTAGAAGACCGCGAAGATTAGGAAACCCGTCATCGGTTAGGATGAACATATCAAGGATTAATTCTCTGGGAAACAAGAATAGGGATTACAACTACCTTTTTACTAGGTAGAACACCAAAAAGAGGATATCCGTCATCGATTAGGATAAAAATATGAAGGATAAACTCAAGCAGGGGAGAGAAAGATATCTGTCACCGGTTAGGGTGAGCATATCAAGGATATACTTTCTAGGGAATAGATCCACTGGGGACTCTACTGAGGAAAAAACAAGGGTACTTTTGCCGGGTATTGGGCAAGAAGTAACAAACTGCAAACTAATAAGAATATTACCAGTTACTGGGTAATAGACTCTTAGGAGACTCAAAGCATCTATCTAGGTAAGAGCTAGAAAGAAACAGTCAATCAAGACTCATCCCAATGAGGATATAACTCACGGGGAATGATTCCATCCATATAAACAACTGGAAAGGAAACTGAAACGATAATCATCCACGAGGAACAACTCAGTGGGGAAGAGGAGAAAGGTTAAAGTCTTTCTGCTTAAGGGGATGACACTCTACAATTGAGGGAGGACAAACACCGAAATTTGTAGGGGGATAAAGTACCGTCACACAGGGAATGAGAATTGCAAATCAACAAGTTAAACAAATATGATAATGCCAATATGCATTTATGAAATTATATGAATGTATATGTATATGACGATTATGCTGACAAGACGATCACAAAGGATACAAAGGTATCGCAAAGAATTCGCATCATCAGTACAGTCCCTGATCAATCCACAAAAATAGGGCAACAACCGCTGGAAAACAGCAAAATCACAAACCTAAAGCTCAACTCTAGTTGGGGAAAGACGAGAATTGCAGAGGAGAAGCGAAGTTATCGAGTCTGCGGGGAATTTTAGGTTAACACCATATCAATTGGGAGACAACCGTACAGAAGATAAACACAAAATAGCTGCTCGGGAACCAGGAGGAAACTCTGACTGGGATCGAGTCAGATGGAGACTGGTGGGGAAACCAATATGATCTACTGAGGAAAAGATCTTACTCTGCTAAAGATCAACCTTGCTAAAGAAACGCGATCTTCGTTGGGGAACACAGAAACACTGCCGGGAAAAACACGCCGCAAGGTACTGAATTAACCAACTCAGCTGGGGGAAAGAATCGAAACTCTGCTAGGGAACAAACACTTTGCAGGGGAACCGGATCAACACAAACAAACTAGGGATACCCGAAGAGTTAAGTGCTTGGGGAACCTTTGATGTTTAGCACTTAAGGACTTGGTGCTCTTTGAAGTGTTGTTGATACTTCCTTTTAATTTTCTTTGGAAATTCTGGCTTTTATATATTTTTAAGAAAAAGAGATTTCAATTAGAAATTTAAATTTCTCAAAAATGATCATAATAAAATTTAAACTATTGGCTGAAGTAAATAAGAGTAGAAACAATTGGATAAAAGTTCAACTTTATTTAATGGGATGGTAGTCCGTAAATGACAAGACTCCATAGATCTTTACAAAGTTGAAAATGGTCATTTACATGGAAAAGGGCTACATTGAATAAAAATGATCCTTAATCCTTCTACCAACTTTTGATATCCACTGTGCTCTTGACCCCTACTGGGATGATGAATTGACGTTAACCCTTATGCTCAAAGTTCTCCAAAATTTGAAGATCAGCAGAATGCAGTTACTTGCCATAATCCCTAATTTTTGCATAAGTTGCCCCAAGGTGGGGTACTCAACTTATCGGGAAATTTTTCTGTTTTTATGTCTCTAATTTTTGCCTGAATCTCCCTTTCGGGTTTTCAATCCACCGAGACGCTCATTTTTGCCTAAGCCGCCCTTTCGGGTTTTCAACTTAGCGAGTTGTTCTTTTCTTTTTAGGCGAAGTATTTCTTGACTGCATCTGCGTTCACAGGACGAGTGAACTCTTCACCATCCATAGTTGTAAGAATCAAAGAACTGCCTGAAAAGGCTCTCTTAATAACATATGGGCCTTCATAATTAGGAGTCCATTTTCCCTTAGAATCTGGTTTGAAAGATAAAATCTTCTTGAGCACAAGGCCACCTTCTCTGAACACACGAGGTTTAACCTTCTTATCAAAAGCTTTCTTCATCCTCTGCTGATATAACTGACCATGAAACATGGCAGTTAATCTCTTTTCTTCAATCAAATTCAACTGGTCAAACCTGGTCTGACACCATTCAGCCTCAATCAACTTGGCTTCCATGAGCACACGCAATGAAGGAATCTCAACCTCTATGGGGAACACTGCTTCCATACCATACACAAGAGAGAAAGGGGTTTCCCCTGTTGGAGTGCAGATGGATGTACGATATCCATGCAAAGCAAATGGGAGCATCTCATGCCAATCCTTGTATGTGACAACCATCTTCTCAATAATCTTCTTAATTTTCTTGTTTGCAACTTCAACAGCCCCATTCATCTTAGGTCTGTAGGGAGAAGAATTATGATGTGCAATCTTGAAGTCTTTGCAAAGAGCTTCCACCAAATTATTATTCAAGTTCGATCCATTGTCAGTAATGATCTTACTTGGCACACCATAACGGCATATGATCTGATTCTTGATAAACCTCATAACAATTTGCTTGGTTACATTCTCATACGATGCCGCTTCAACCCATTTTTGAAGTATTCAATTGCCACCAAAATGAAACGATGTCCATTTGAAGCTTTGGGTTCGATCATCCCAATCATATCAATTCCCCACATGGAGAACGACCATGGGTAAGAGATAACATTCAATAGTGTCGGAGGAACATGAATCTTATCAGCATAAATTTGACACTTGTATTTCTTCACAAATTTGCAACAGTCAGATTCCATTATCAGCCAATAGTAACCTGCTCGCAACATCTTCTTTGCCATTGCATGTCCATTGGAATGGGTACCAAAGGAACCTTCATGTACTTCAGCCATCAACAAGTCTGCTTTGTGTCTATCCACGCATCTGAGCAAAACCATGTCGAAGTTTCTCTTGTACAGTATATAACCATTCAAGTAGATATTACTGGCTAATCTTCTCAAAGTCTTCTTATCTTTCAAAGATACCCCAGGCGGATAAATTTGACTTTGGAGGAAACACTTGATGTCGTAATACCATGGCTTCTCATTTTTGATCTCTTCAACAAGAAACACATGAGCTGGCCTATCAAGACGCATCATAGACAAATTGGGAACTTTATTCCAATACTTCACTACAATTATTGATGCCAATGTTGCAAGAGAATCTGCCATCCGGTTCTCATCAAGAGGGATATGATGAAACTCAACTTTTGTAAAGAAAGTTGAAATCCTACTCGCATAATCTCTATACGGTATTAAACTGGGTTGATTTGTCTCCCATTCACCTTTGATTTGATTCACAACCAAAGTTGAATCTCCAAACACATCCAAATACTTGATTCTGAGATTAATGGCCTCTTCAAGCCCCATAATGCAAGCTTCATATTTTGCCATGTTATTTGTAAACTTGAAAGTCAATCTATCTGTAAATGGTAGATGCGTGCCTTGAGGAGTAATAATTACTTCCCCAATGCCATTTCCATACTGATTAACAGCTCCATCAAATATCATGCCCCGACGGGAACCAGGTTCTGGCCCTTCTTCAAGCAATGGTTCATCACAATCTTTCATTTTCAAGTACAAAATCTCTTCATCAGGAAAATCATACTGCATTGACTGGTAATCTTCAATTAGTTGGTGAGCCAAATGGTCAGCCAAGATACTACCTTTGGTTGCTTTCTGAGATCGGTATTTGATATCATACTCTGATAATAACATCTGCCAACGGGAAATCCTCCTAGTTAAAACAGGCTTCTCAAATATATACTTGATCGAATCCATTTTGGATATCAACCAAGTGGTATGATTCAACATATACTAACGCAGACGCTTAGCAGCCCAAGCCAATGCGCAACAAGTCTTCTAAAGCATAGAAAACCGAGTCTCACAGTCGGTGAACTTCTTACTGAGGTAGTAAATCGCAAATTCTTTCTTTCCAGTCTCATCCTACTGACCAAGAACACAACTCATACTATCTTCGAGCATAATCAACTACATGATCAACGGTTTTCCCTCAACATGTGGAGACAAAATTGGAGGCTCAAGCAGATATTCTTTGATACTGTCAAAAGCTTTTTGGCAGTCTTCAGTCCAATCACAAGACTGATCTTTCCTAAGAAGCTTGAATATAGGCGCACATGTGGCAGTCATGTGGGAGATGAATCTGGAAATATAATTCAAGCGGCCGAGAAAACCTGTGACTTGCTTCTCAGTTTTGGGTGCAGGCATCTCTTGTATTTCTTTGACCTTGACAGGATCAACTTCAATACCCTTCTCGCTGACAATAAAGCCCAACAACTTACCAGAACGAACACCAAAAGTACACTTATTGGGATTCAAGCAGAGTTTATACTCCCTCAAGTGCTGGAATAACTTCAACAAATGCTCAACATGTTCCTCTTCGTCAATTGATTTAGCAATCATGTCATCGACATAAACTTCAATCTCTTTATGCATCATATCATGAAAAAGAGTAGTCATTGCTCTCTGGTAAGTTGCACCAGCATTCTTTAGACCGAAAGGCATCACTCTATAACAAAATATTCCCCAAGGTGTAATGAATGGTCTTCTCCATATCTTCGAGTGCCATCTTGATCTGATTATATCCAGAAAATCCATCCATAAACGAAAAGACTTTGAATTTAGCAGTATTGTCTACCAGCATATCAATGTGTGGTAGAGGGAAATCATCTTTCGGACTGGCTTTATTCAAATCTCTATAGTCAACACACATGCGGACTTTTCCATCTTTCTTTGGCACATGCACAATATTGGCCACCCATTGCGGATACTCAGCAGATACAAGGAAACCAGCATGAATTTGCTTCTGCACTTCCTCTTTGATCTTCACAGCCATATCAGGATGCGTTCTTCTTAACTTCTGCTTGACTGGCGGGCATTTTGGATTCAACGACAATCTATGCTCCACAATCTCAGAATCCAAACTAGGCATGTCTTGACAGGACCAAGCAAACACATCTAAATAATCTCGAAGAAGATCAATCAACCCCTTCTTAACGCATGAACACAGGCAAGACTCGATCTTGACTTCTTTCACATCATCCACGAAACCCAAATTGACTAACTCGACTTGTTCTTCGAACGACTGAATGGTCTTTTCATCTTGCTCAAGAAGACGAGATAATTCATCACTCACTTCTACATCACTTTCCTCCTCGGCCTCAAACACAGGGAATTCGAAATTTGGAGAAGGAGAATGATCTTTGTATTCAATGGGGTTAGGAACCAACCTGTATAATGATATGATATTTTGATTTTAGAGAAGTGAATTTGTGATCAAATATTATGCAGACAGACAATTATATTGTTTATTCATGTTTTTTGTGATTACCATTTTCAGAATAAAGAAAAAAGTAAAAACAAAACATCATAGATGTGGATGAATAAAATTAATTTTACTGATGATCAATTTGAAAATGCCCAAATAATGCTCACTTCTCCCTTAGGCATAGGAGGAGGATTTTAAAAACATATAAAAGCAATTGCTTAGATTGATGCAAAATAACAGGAATATCAACAGCAGTCCAATTGTCGCAAGCCTTTCCATGCGTCACAAAATTGGTGCAGTCTTCCTCTTCGTCATCCTCTAGCACAGCAACTAAGTGTTGTTCATTGCCATGAATGAACCCTCCGCTACGGAAGCTAAGTTGCATATATTCAGACCTTGCAGTTGATGAACCTCTTTGGAACCCCAAACCAGTTCTGCCTTTGTTATCGGAGACCTCTACCATGCGCCCCCACTGATCAATATCGCCTTCTTCCACAATCTTCTTAGCATCTTTCAATGAGGACATAGGTGCCCCAGCTCTCTTTTCAGCAGCAATAGATAAGGCTTAGAACGGAGTTCCAACCTCATCCTCAACTTCTACGTAAGAGAAAGATGACAAATGGCTAACCAACATCGCCTTCTCTCCACCGAAAATTACTAGCTTGCCATTCTTCACAAATTTGAGCTTCTGGTGCAAAGTGGAGGTGACAGCTCCTGCCTCATGGATCCATGGACTTCCCAACAAGCAACTGTAAGCCGGGTGGATATCCATTACTTGGAAAGTAATTTGAAAATCACTCTGACCTATCTTAATTGGAATGCTCACTTCACCAATAATTGTCTTGCACGAACCATCAAAAGCTTTGACAACTACGGCGCTATATCTCGTAGGCGCTCCTTGGTAAGATAACTTTGACATAGTTGACTTCGGAAGCATATTCAGTGATGACCCGGTGTCAACAAGCACATTCGACAAAGCATCTTCTTTACAATTCATAGAAATATGCCAAGCCAGATTATGATATTTTCCCTCCTCGGGGAGTTCTTCACCACAGAAGCTAAGATTATTACAAGAAGTGATGTTAGCCACGATATGATCAAATTGGTCCACTGTAACATCATGTTCTACAAAAGCTTGTTCCCGAACTCTCTGCAGTGCTTCTCTATGTGCTTCTGAATTCATGAGCAGAGACAACACTGAGATCTTTGAGGGGGTTTGAAGCAGCTGCTCCACCACATTGCTGGATTCACCAGACTTACCCTTTGAAGCACCAACTGGATCTGCAACAGGCACTTCTACCTTCTTACTCACAACTAATTCCTCCTTATCCTTTGGGAACACCGACCCAAACACACGACCACTGCGGGTCACCTTGGTAACATCAGCAAAGCTCACCACTGAACTAGTCGTAGGCAACGGAACCTCTTGAACACCTTCTATCATTGTAGCATTATACTAATACGGTACAACTCTATAAGATGAATACAGGACTAGGCCCGTTAACCGTATTACCAACGGAGATACTCATCTATTGTTGACACTGTTACTGTTGTTGTTGTCGTACTGAATTGCCAACCTCTCTGGTTGCTTGAAAATAGGCACTATGACATTTATATCGTCATCTACATGATGGGATTGAACAATCTGAATCATGCTTTCATCTATCAGTTGCTGGATGTCCCTTTTCACAACTTCGTAGCCTCTGGGGTTAACACTACAAACAGCATAACCATCATGGTCGTGCTCACAATTGCTTACCAAACAAACATCCTTATGCATCTGCACTAAGGATCTTCGGATAAACCGCACATCAAAAACTTTAAATTCCCCAGGACAACCATCCACCATATTCACAGAAGAGTTCCCATGAGCGGGCAAAGGATTAGCTTTTACATTCAGCGCACGGTCCTCAAAGGACACCATTCCACTCTTCATCAGCTTTTGAACCTCATACTTGAGCGGGTAACAGTTCTCGATATCATGTTCGGGTGCTCCTTGATGAAAAGCACAACGGAGTTCAGGTTTATACCACCAAGGAAGTGGTTCTGGAATCTGTGGCAGGTTTCTTGGTTGAATCAGGTTCTTGAGAACCAAGGACGGGTAGAGTTCTGCATAAGACATAGGAATCGGGTCAAAAGAGATCTTCTTCCTCTCTAAATTTTGTTGATGATGATTGTTGTTGGTATTGTTGTTGTTGTAGGTGTTTGTTCGTTATTGCGGTTGTTGTTGTTGACGTTGTTGTTGTTGAATTGGTGTTGATTATTGATTAGAAAATAATGGGATAACGGAAGATACTTGATGATGATGATGTTGACGGGATGATTGATTCCTTCTGATCTGAGGCCTCCTCTTCCTCCCACTGCTTATTGGATTTGCTTCGTTGTCCTTCTTCTTGCTAAAACTACTGCCTACCTCTTGCTTGTTAATGCCTCATCTTTTGATAAACGTCCCTCTCGGACTCCTTCCTCAAGCCTCATCCCCATGTTTACCATTTTGGCATTGGGGGCACTAGAAATCATTTGTTCATAATAAAATGAACTCAGGGTCTTTAGAAAGATCTTTGTCATCTCTTTCTCCTCCAAAGGAGGAGTGATCTAAGTAGCCAATTACCTCCATCTCTGCGTATACTCTTTAAATGTCTCCTTATCTTTCTGAGACATAGACCGCAGTTGGTCTCGATCAGGTGCCATGTCCACATTGTACTTATACTGCTTAACAAAAGCCTCTCCCAAGTCATTGAAAGTGTGAATGCTTGCACTATCCAGCCTCATACACCAACGGAGCCCAACACCGTCAGACTGTCCTGGAAATAATGAATCAACAGTTGATCATTATTGGTCTGAGTAGACATCTTGTGAGCATACATCACTAGATGACTGAGCGGACAAGTATTCCCCTTATACTTTTCAAAGTCAGGCACTTTGAACTTCACCGGAATCTTGACGTTGGGTACTAAACATAACTCAGCAGCACTTTTCCCAAACAAATCCTTACATATTAGTGTCTTCAATTCCTTGCGCAACTCAAGAAACTGATCCTTCATTTCATCCATATTCTCGTAGACATCCGGACCCTCAGAGGGCTCAAAGTGATAAATGGTGTCCTCTACACGGGATAAGGTGGCACAACGGGAGGTTTCACAGACAAGACCGGGCTAGATGCTGGCATGTAAGCAAAAGTAGACGCAAAGCCTTCAGCCACATAGTTGGACGACATTCCCCATGGGAATCCGGCAGACATAGTAGGTGCAAAATGGGCGGTATCAGCTAACATGGTAGAGGTAGCCACCTCTGAAATAACCGTCCTCGCAGGAGGAGTTGCAGGTGTTGGAGAATATTGACTTTGAGCAGCAAGAATTGACTCCATCATGGCAGTCAGGTGGGCGATCTCGTCCTTCAGCTCTCTGTTGTCTTGCTCTAGATGCTCCATAATTCTGAGATGCAATACTTGATTATTTATTTTTATTTTCAAGGAACGTATTATATAATTTGCAAATATATATATATATATATATATATATATATATATATATATATATATATATATATATATATATATATATATATATCAACAATTTTAATAATTTTTATATGACCAAAAATATCTTTTTCATTAATATAATTGGAAGGATTACATTGAGTACGATTTCACAAACCAAATAAAAAATACAAGAGAAAAGGAGACTAGTCATCCTAAGGATCCCTAACAACACCAGAAGATATGGATGAAGGCGCGTATTTCCTTCGAATGCGACGGATCTCAGTCTCAAAAGAAGCCTTCATCTGAGTCTTCCCGAGGACAAGCTGATCAATAATCTTCTTCCAAGCAACGGAAGGTTGAGGCGTGCTAGAAGATGAAACCTTTGGCTCTCTCTGTCTCTTCGTCACTCGGTCTTCAAGTAGCTCAATAAGTGCATCTTTGTCCTTAGACTCCAACTGCAACTCTTCATGCTTCTTGCTCAAAGCACGCAAACTCTCTTCCCACACATCTTTCTCTTGCTTCATCTTGGCGAGTGCGTCTTCCAACTCCTCTACATCTTGGTTAGGGAGAGTTAATGGCTCAACCACAACCATCAACATAGGTCTCTCACAAGGATAAGGCATCTTCAACTCCAAAGCTCTCTTCTTCACCCAAAGAGTGTAAGCTTCCAAAGCTATACAATTGCATGGACCAAACTCGGATCTTCCTTTCCTAAGCACATTATGCCAAGCATGCACAATCTTCTGCTTCAAATGTTGGGGATCTTTACCCTCTTGATAGAAAAGACCTTCTAACAAAGTGTTATGAGGTGTGTCTCTCAAGGGGAACCCAAGTTGACGACGAGCCAAAGCAGGGTTGTAGTTAATTCCTCCTTGTGTACCAATGAGAGGAACATTATAGAATTCACCACAACTATCAATAATCTCGAAAGTGCTCAAAGATGGATCATACCAAACTATATCATCATTAGTGTGAGACATAAGTCTCTAGACCATCTTAGACATTGTTTGTTCTCCACAAAAGCAGGCGTCTGAGGCAAGTGCGAAAATAAACCACTTGTACAGAAGAGTAATACAACAGACAATAGTTCCACCACCCTTAAAATTCCTTAGATGCAAAGAGAAATACATATCACCCAACAAAGTAGGCACAGGATTCCCAATCAAGAATATTCTAATGGCGTTAACATGAACAAAACCGTCAATGTTAGGGAACAAATCTAATCCATAAATGAGCAACACAAAGATAGCTTCAAAAGCGTCCACACTACCAGCTTGAGCAAAAACAGTAGCTTCCTTGATGAGGAAATCAGATGGCAACCCAAACAATCCTCCTTTCTTCACCCAATGAGCCTCTATCTCATACTTCTTCAAGTGAAGAGCTTCAGCAATAATACTAGATCAGGGAATCTCCTACAATCCACTAAAAGGAACTCTACTAGAAACAGGTATCCCCAAAAGATAAGAATACTCCTCCAAGGTAGTCATAAGCTGAAAATCTGGGAAAGTGAAACAGCGGTAGAGAGGATCATAGAACTGCACTAGTACACTCAAGAGTCCTTCAACCACATCAGCACATAAGATAGACAAAATCTTCCCATGGCGTTGTTTGAAGTCCAAGGGATCTAATACAAAAGATGCTAGCTTCCTTAACTCTTTCAAGTCAGGATATCTGAAACTGTATTTCTTAGTGTTCCTTCATCCACAATCCATGGTATGAAAATATTTGCAAATGATACCTTAGTTCCTTGAAATTTTCGTGTGATGAATGTTATGATGTGCATGAATGCATGAATGCAACAATCACAAATAAGGGATCACACACAAGGCAAACAAAGATCAAAGGATGAATCAAGTCATTTGATCACACTGAATTACACCGTGTTTTTGACTCGGATTTCACATGTTTATTAGGACTTTATTATCATTTTGTTTGTACTATGCTCTCTTTTCTCTTGTTTTCAGATATTTAGCACTTTCAGACTCTTTTGGAAGAAACGAAGCAAAAAGACCTAAAATTAGGGTTTTTCGGCGAAAATACACACATGGCGGCCGCTATAGGAGCAACCATGAGTCATCAGCCCTTAACTAGAAGGTAACCGCCACGTTCCCATGATCCACCCCATTTACACACATGAAGGGATGGTGGGCGCCACTTTTGGTAATCACGTTCCCACTAAGGAGAAGTTAGAGGGCACCATGGTCTTTGCAAGCTGCTGAAATCCTCTATAAATAGTTCGTTCCATTTCATTTTCTAATCATCCAACTTAGTTTTACAACACTAAGCATATATTTATCATTTGTAATAGCGGTAATCCGTCACATCGGGGGGTTATCGCACCTTAGTGAGATTGAGTTGGGTCACTTCGAGTTGCTGTCGTCTTTAGCTTCAGGAGTCGGAAGTTTATTTTTGTACCAGATTTAAAGCCCTCCAGTTGGAGCAGGTTCTTATTTATCGCTTTATTTATTTATTTCCCGCATCACTTTCATTTTGTTTATTTCCCGCGTCGTTTTTATTTTATTTATTTCCCGCATCGCTTTTATTTTATTTATTTTCCGCACTCGCTTTACTTTATTTATTTTCCGCACTCGCTTTACTTTATTTACTTTCCGCACTCGCTTTACTTTATTTATTTTCCGCACTCGCTTTACTTTATTTATTTTACGCACTTTACTCTCTCTTTACGCCTCACATTCTAAAATAAACTTGTCATCATGATTAATACCGTTGTGTTCGTTTGTGTTATCATGTCTGGCTAAATCTTTTAAAGTATAGAATGTAAGGATCGCGGTTAAAGTAATGTTTCACATATTGAATCTGTAGAAATACTTTAAGGATGCTTTGATTTTTAACTTGAGTTTTCTAAAACAAACTTGGTTAGTTTTAATTATTCGAGGAGTGCGAAAGCACCCTAGCTTAGTAACTAGGAATTTTTATCACTTTAAGGAAAAACTATTTTTGAATTTGTTTTTGGACGTGTTGATAGATTTAAAATCAGGAAACTCCTTGGGTAAACTTTCCAAATCAAAATCACTTTTCAACTAAGTTTACGAGTCTCATTTCTTAAAAATAAGTTCACTACTTTAGCATTCTGCGCACCGTTTATAAGTGACAATAAAAGGCCTTAATTTAAGGGTAAACTCGGTTCTGAATACGTGAAAGCGACAATTCCTGTTAAATGGATTATTTTCAAGATTATAAAATATTGCCTCATAAGTAGTTCTATTTAGACAATCGAAACGTCACTTAGCTGACGTGAATTACATTCAACCTGTCTTTACCTGCATTTATTATTTACCGTTGTTTTGCAAACCCAATATCTCTTTTATACCGTCTTAGATAAACACTGTAACGATAGTAATCGATAGATTGACGATTGGTCTCTGTGTGGTCGATATTCTTTTATATTACTTTGAGGTAATTCGTGCACTTGCGAATCAAGACGATCAAGTTTTTGGCGCCGTTGCCGGGGACCAACTTCGTCAAATTTCGTACCCTATTGTTACACCGTCTAGACTAAGGCAATATTAGCCGGTAAATGCGAAGAACCCATAGTATTGGAAATTTAATAGATCCTTTAGCGGAACCCGAACGTTATACTCGTACACGCCTCTTACTCATCCGAATTAAGAAAGCTATGGTCGAGAATCGCGATAAGAGTCCTCTTAAGGAATTTTCCCAACCCTCTGACGAGGAACCTAGTTTGAGTATAGTAAACCCCCTTATTCCTGCTAACAATTTCGAACTAAAACCGTCTTTGTTGCAACTAGTGAAACAAAACCAATACACGGGTCTCGCTACTGAGAACCCGAATCAACATTTAAAAGTTTTTATCCAACTAGCCGACACCTTTAAATCTAACGGCGCTTCACCCGATGCGATCCATTTAAGATTATTTACTTTCTCCCTCAGGGATAGAGCACGTTGATGGCTTGATTCACTTCCAGCTAATTCAATAACTACCTGGGAAGACCTTAGGAGAGTATTCCTTGTTAGATATTTCCCCCCTAGTAAGACTGCTGTTCTTTAAAACCAAATAACTAGATTTGCTCAAAACTAAGGAGAATCGCTTTTCGAAGCTTGGGAGAGATATAAAGAGCTATTAAGAGTATGTCCACACCATGGCCTAGAACAATGGTTGATCGTTCATACCTTCTACAATGGACTCCATTATAACACCAAGATGAGCATCGACGCTGCCGCAGGTGGCGTGCTGATGAACAAACCTTATCCCGAAGCTTGTGACCTAATTGAGGATATGGCCCAAAACCATTATCGATGGGGAACTGAACGAGCATCAATAGAGAAAAAGGAGACCCAAGGTGGAATACATGAGGTAAGCTCTCTAGACATGATGCAGGAGAAAATGGACGCTTTAGCCCTTAGGATCGAACATATGCCTACAAAAACTAACACCGTAGCAGTAGTCCACACAGAGTACGAACTTTGTGGATCTAAAGGACACGAATCGGCGGAGTGTAACCTTTTGAACAAACAGAATACCGACCAAGTGAATTACGCCCAAGGTAACCCATTTTCAAACACTTACAACCCTGGATGGAAGAATCATCCAAATTTCTCCTATAAAAACCAGAACCCTATCCAAAATCATGCACTTCAGAGACCGCAAGGTTATCAAGCCCAAAAACCAAACCAACTTATGCAAGTTGTGCCCCAGAAGTCTAACCTTGAGAAAATCATGGAGAGATTTATATCAGGCCAGACTCAGCAAAATAAAGAATTCCTAAACCAGAACATTCACGTAAACGAACTTATAACGCAATTAGGAACCAAGGTTGATCAGATAATCACTCACAACAAGATGCTTGAAACCCAGATCTCACAGGTAGCACAAAACCAAGCCCCACAAACTACACCTCGAGGCCAATTCCCTAGACAACCTCAACCAAACCCTCGAGGGAAAGCTAACGCTATCTCGTTACGAAGTGGGACCGCTTACGAAGGGCCTCATAACACAGCAACGAGCGAGTCCAAAACTTCTATACCTACCAACTTAGAAGAGGAACCTGTAGAATCTGAGAAACAAACCAACCAAGAAGTTGAAGCAAAGGATAAAACTTACAAACCACCATCCTCGTACAAACCACCAATCTCATATCCGCAAAGACTCAAACAAACCAAATTCAATAACCAATACCAAAAATTTATAAAAGTGATAGAAAAGCTTCATGGAGAGATTCCTTTCACCGAAGCTATCGCCCAAATTCCGTCTTACGCCAAATTTCTCAAAGACATCTTAACCAACAAGCGTAGGCTCGACGATCCAAAACCCTTGGAATGCAATTTTGTTTCCGAGGATAAACTTGCTAAGAAGGAGAAAGACCCTAGTAGTTTTTCTAAACCTTGCATTTTAGGGAGTCATGTGATCGACAAAGCTTTCCTAGACTTAGGCGCTAGTGTGAGTTTAATGCCCTTAGCTGTATGTAAAAGGTTAAACCTAGGAGAATTGCAACCAACTATGATGTCCCTACAATTAGCCGATAGGTCCGTTAAGTATCCTGTAGGAATTTTAGAAAAGATAACAGTTAGGATCGGTCAACTTTATCCCAACAGACTTTGTGGTCATGGATATCAAAGAAGATGAAGATATCCCTATTCTTTTAGGTAGACCATTCTTATCAACAGCTAGAGCTATAATAGATGTCAAAAGTGGGAAATTAACCTTCGAAGTAGGGGATGAAAAGATCGAGTTCATTCTTTTGAAATTCCTGATGGCACCAATTCTAGGAGACGCATGTTATGCGATTGATATCATAGATGAATGCATAAGAGAATTTGATCAAGGAGAACCTAAGATCGAACCATTTTCAAACCCGAATGAAAAGGATGATGAGTTAGAAGAAACGGAACCTCACACTAACGAATGTCTGGATCTTACTCCAGACCCTTCACCAAATTCTCAAAAACCAGCTCAAGAACTTAAGGAACTACCCAAGAACCTAAGATATGAGTTTTTGGATAAAGAAATGAACCGCCCAGTAATAGTTAGTGCCACCTTAAACCAAGACGAGACGAATCGACTCTTGAATGTTTTAAGAAGATACCCTTCTGCCTTAGGGTACAACATCTCTGATTTAAAAGGTATTAGCCCATCCGCGTGCATGCACGGGATCTCACTAGAGGAGGATTCAAAACCTTCCAGAGAACATCAGAGAAGGATCAACCCTGTGATGAGCGAGGTAGTAAAGAAGGAAGTCCTTAAACTACTGGAAGCTGGTATAATCTATCAGATCTCTGATAGTAAGTGGGTAAGTCTTATACATGTGGTACCCAAAAAAGGAGGAATCACAGTCGTGCAGAACGAGAAGGGAGAGCATGTCGCTAAACGCATAGAGGGCGGATGGCATATGTGCATAAATTATAGGAAGCTCAATAAGGAAACTAGTTAAGACCATTTCCCCCTTCCATTCATAGATCAAATGCTGGAGCATCTTGCCAGACACTCTTACTTTTGTTATCTTGATGGATATTCTGGATTTTTCCAAATACCCATTCACCCCGAGGATCAAGAGAAAACAACCTTTACTTGTCCTTACGGAACATTTGCTTATAGACGAATGCCGTTTGGACTCTATAATGCTCCAGCTACTTTCCAACGTTGTATGATGTCAATCTTGGCAGATTATCTCAACGGAATCATGGAAGTATTTATGGACGACTTCTCGGTGTGTGGATTACACTTTGAAGACTGCCTTATTAACCTTGAGAAAATCCTAGAGAGATGCGTAGAAGTTAACCTTGTGTTAAACTGGGAAAAGTTCCACTTTATGGTTAAAGAAGGCATTGTGTTAGGACATATAATATCTGAAAGAGGCATTGAGGTCGTTAAAGCAAAAATAGAAAACCTTAACCCTCCTAAGACAGTTAGAGAAGTCTGTTGTTTCCTTGGACACGCCGGTTTCTACCGACGCTTCATAAAAGACTTCTCTAAAATTACAAAACCCTTGACCGGCCTTCTGATGAAAGACATTGAATTCATTTTCGATGAGAAATGCATCAAAGCCTTTAACCAGTTAAAACAAACATTAATTTCAGCGCCCATTCTACAAACCCTGGATTGGACTAAACCCTTCGAAATAATCTGTGATGCTAGCGATTTCGCTATAAGAGCCGTTTTAGGGAAAAGAAAAGATAAGAAACTACACGTAATATATTACGCTAGTAGAACCCTAGACGCCGCTCAATTAAATTATACAACAACAGAGAAGGAACTCCTAGTTGTAGTTTTCGCAATCGATAAATTTAGGTCTTATCTTGTAGGATCTAAGATTATAGTCTATACAGACCATGCAGCTATCTGTTACCTTCTGAGCAAAAAGGATGCAAAACCTAGATTACTCAGGTGGATCCTTTTGCTACAAGAATTCGACTTAGACATTAGAGACAAAAAAGGAACAGAAAACGTAGTTGCTGACCATCTTTCAAGATTAGAGCATTTAAAGCCAGATCATTTACCTATAAATGATGACTTCACCTATGACAGACTGATAGCTAAGATAGATACCGCTCCCCTTGAACCTGATAGAGACAACCTTGAGATAATTTCAAAAATTAGCAATACCGTGGTATGCTGATTTTGTGAACTATCTAGCCGCTGATATCATACCACTTGACCTCAACTATCAACAGAAGAAGAAGTTCTTTAAAGATATAAGACACTTCTATTGGGACGAACCACTCCTTTTCAAAAGAGGAATTGATAACATATTTCGACGTTGCGTCCTAGAAGAAGAAGTCAGAAACATCATAGAACATTATCACTCTTCACCCTATGGTGGACATCCAAGACATACACTAAGATCCTTCAAGCTGGTCTTTATTGGCCGACATTATGGCGTGATGTCCATGCTTATATTGTCCGATGTGACCGGTGCCAGCGTGCTGGAAACATCTCAAGACATCCAAGAAGTAGAACTATTTGACGTTTGGGGTATTGATTTCATGGGACCTTTTCTATCTTCATTGGGAAACAAGTACATTTTGGTAGCAGTTGACTATGTGTCCAAGTGGATAGAAGTTATTGCCGCACCCACCAACGACACATGAGTAGTCATCAAGATGTTCAAGAATAATATATTTCCCAGATTTGGAGTGCCACGACTTGTCATAAGCGATGGTGGATCACATTTTATATCCAGGATATTTAATAAGCTCTTAAGGAAATATGGATTAAAACACAGAGTAGCAACACCATATCACCCCCAGACTAATCGTAAAGTGGAATTATCTAACAGAGAGATTAAGTAGATCTTGGAGAAAACTGTATCAATATCTAGAAAAGATTGGTCTGAAAAGCTAACAGAAGCACTATGGGCTTACATAACTGCTTACAAAACCCCTATTAGGACTACACCGTACCAGTTGGTCTATGGGAAGTCATGCCACTTACCGTTTGAACTCAAGCACAAGGCATATTGGGCCATCAAGACCCTAAATTTGGATTACCTAGCATCTGGCAAGAAGTGAATCCTTGATATTCACAAATTGGAGGAACTCCGCTAGAACGCTTACGAGAATGTCGTTATATACAAAGAGAGAACCAAGGCTTAGCATGACAAAAGGATCGTGAAAAAGGAATTTAATATAGGAGACTCTGTTCTCCTCTTTAATTCGAGATTATGTCTTTTTCCAGGTAAGTTGCGTTCGAGATGGACAGGCCCCTTTGAGGTGTTCAAAATCCTAAAATCTAGAGCAGTTGAAATCCGGAACAACTCCTGTAATCCATTCATGGTAAATGGACAAAGACTGGAGAAATACTAAGGAGTTGACATGCCCACAGAATGTCATGACCAAACTCTGACCGATCCTCCAGTTCCTACCTCTAACATATAAAGTTCAAATCGTCAAGCTAACGACATTAAACAAGCGCTGCATGGGAGGCAACCCATGATTTCTTTTCCTTTTCTTTTACTATTTTCAATTTTTTTTTGTTTTATATATATGTATATCTATGTGGAGACTAACAATTATAATATTTGTGATTTCAGGTATCCTCTGTTTCTAATCTAACTTTTCAGGAATGGAGAATATCGATACTATGCCAGTAATCTTTCGTGACCCAGCTCAAGAGCAGCGCTACGCCATGCTTTCACAGCGCCCAATGCTGCCTACCAAATATCTCGACTCGAGCTGCATGGAGGCATTAGGCATTGAGCCTAGTGTCAGGCATTCGTGCAGTCAGTTGTAGTGGGATGAATATCTTGATGCTATGCACGTGACTTACACGAACCTGACTTTGGAGTTCCTTAGCTCGCTTACCTATGAGCCCTATGTTGGTCACGCTAGTGATGGAGGATACATTAATTTCAGGTTGTTTGGGGTAGAATACACCTTCAACCACAAGCATTTCGCCGACTTGCTTGGTTTTCAGACTTCCTATGATGCTTCATCTGAGCTCCCCATGAGCTACTTTCTGAGCCGAGACGTCGAGAAGTTTTGGAGCGATATTACGTGTGGAGGTAGTCCTGACCCTTCCACCCAAATCTCCAACAAGATTCACAACCCTGCTTTCCGATACTTCCAGATGATCATTGCCCACACCTTCATGGGGAAGAGTGACCCTGATACGCATGTGAGTGCTGAAGAGATCTTCTTCATGTACTATACCACTCAGTCACGCCCGGTAGATTGTGGAGCTTTCTTGATCGAGAGTCTATATCTTAATGCTCGCTCTGCTGCGAGCCCTATACATGTTGGAAGCCTGGTGACTCATATAGCCTCGGCCATGGGACTCGATAGAAGACTATCTCACCTGACGTCTTACTGCAGCTACAACTTGATGGATATTGATTTCTGTCTGGACCGTGGTCTCATGAGGAGATATTCTTTCCACCCGGATCAATACAGGCTATTAGTCAAGGGTGAGACCATTCACTACTTCACTTTACCTGACCCTCAGGTAACTTGTGTTATTGATCAGGCCAACTGGGCCTACACTATAGAAGGGCAGGGAGAGATAGTAGACGCACCGAAGATCGCACCGATCAGAATCAAAGTTCGTACCAACAATCCGAATCTCTAGACTCCGAGCATGCAGTCCGAATTGGTTAAGCTTCGCATGGAGATAGCTCAACTTCGCCAGGAGCTTGCTGATGTTGCTTTGTAGGTTGAAGTATCAGTTGCCTCACACGACACCGAGACTGATACGCTGCATGATGAGATCGCCGACCTCCGACGCCAGATCACAGAGCTTCGAGGATACGAAGACGAAGATACTCCACCATACCCCGAGCATTGATGCCATCATGAACCGAGAAATACCATTTGAATTTCCCTATTTTTCCCTTTACTTATTATTCATGCCTATTTTTATCGTTTCCTATGACATTATGCTTGCTTTATTTTTCCTAAGATCTCTGGACTCGTGAATTATTATTGACTCTTCATATACATATACATATATATATATATATATATATATATATATATATATATATATATATATATATATATATATATATATATATATATATATATGCATTATTATGTTTTTTATGTCCATTTTATTTTGTTTTGTTTTATTTTACTTTACTATTTTATTTTATTTTGTTTTGTTTTATTTTATTTTATTTTGTTTTACTTTATTTTGATTTATTTTATTTCGTTTTATTTTATCAGGCTTAAATCAAAAACAAAAAAAACAACATTCATGGATACCTATATGCAAGCCCCCCCCCCCCCCCTTTACAAAAAATAAGACAAAAGGACAAAAGCCCAAGTAGCAATGGGCAAAGTCGGCCCAACCAAATCCGAAGACATGGCGAGTGCCATAGGCTTCATGGCGGGCGCCATGACGTAACAAGCAGATTTCCCTTTTTCACCATTTAAACCTTCTTCAACCTCTCCAAACCCATTTTCTTATTCTTCCAACTCCACCGAAGTTCATAAAAAAATTCCAAGCTTCTCATTTTCACTACAAGCCATTACAATTTCCCAACTTCACTTCTCCATTTCTCCACCAAAAACCCATTAAACTCCATTTTTTCATTTCTTTTTTATAAATACTCATTTTTCTCTACAATCACCATTAATGGCCGGAATGGAGTTTAACAACATCATTCTTTGTGGAGGAAAGCCCGGTGAGCGACAATACAAGAGTTTGCAAAGATTGCAAACTCGGGAGATCCTCGCTACCAAGTATGTCGACGAACACAATTTGTACGCTCTAGGCATGTTGGTTCTAGGTGTTGGCAGCAATTTTGGTAAAACTAAGAGTGTTCACAAGATGTCACATGTGATGTCTTAACATAAGATATCTTGTACCTGCTGGATGTTTAAAATATAATTATGTAGAATTGTTCCAGGATGTCAGACCCGATGTCATGACATCTGTATACAAAACATTCAGTCTGAATGTTATGTGTTATGTGATTGCATTTTTAATAGCAATTTGTGTCTGATTGATGAGTTAATTGAACACGCTATCAATCAGTAATTACAACGTGATTAACTTATTTTCCAAAGAGATCTAACCAACTGTCATGAGAAGATTTAAATGGAAAATAATTTTAGGGTTTTATGATGCCCAAGCCCAGCTGAAAGCTTCTATAAAAAGGACATGCAAAACCTGATTTGATACACAAGAAATACAAAGCGAAATATTGAGAGAGAATAAGGGTTTTAGTCTTGTGTGATCGTGTGACTTGTAAGCCATTCAGTTCATGCATAGATGATTGAATTGGTCTAATTTTTGAGTTGTAATTTGTCACTCTAAGCTTTTAAGCATGAGTGTGTGTCTACTTGATTGAAGTTGCTAAGTAAGATCAAGTGTGTGTCTTTGAAGAGTGTCTTCTTTTCATAGTAATTCTTGTTTAATATCACTGGTGTGATTGAGGGGGAGTGAGTGGGATCTCATATCTAAGAGTTCTTAGGTAGAAGTCACACGGGTAGAGATTAGGTGAAAAAGAATGTAACTTGTGTTGTTTACTGAGAGTCTTTGAACTGATTCTATTTCAGTGGATTTCCTTCCTGGCTTGGTAGCCCCCAAACGTAGGTGAGTTGCACCGAACTGGGTTAACAATTGCTTGAGTCTTTTGCATTACTGTTCTTTATCGTTATCCTATTTGTATTATTCAGATATTAGTGTCGTGACATTACCTTCGATATCTCATATCTGATACCAGAACTTCAATTGGTATCAGAGCAGGCATCTTGCTCTGGTTCTGGGTGAGATCTAGGGACAATACTATCTGGTACTATGGAGAGAGATGGAGGATATGTTCACAGGCCCCCTATTTTGGATGGATCTAACTATGACTACTAGAAAACTCGAATGATAGTCTTCCTAAAATCTCTGGATAATAAGGCTTGGAAGGTTGTGTTAACAGGCTGGGAACATCCAGTAGTTACTAAGGAAGGAGAAGCTACAATTGATAAGAAGCCTGAAGAACAATGGTTCAAGGAGGAGGATGATCTAGCCCTTGGAAATTCTAAAACATTGAATGCTATATTCAATGGAGTAGACAAGAATATCTTCAGATTGGTAAATAACTGTGAGGTGGCTAAAGATGCTTGGGACATTCTCAAGACTACTCATGAAGGTGTAGCACCTCAAATTTTCCCTCCTCATTCATGCATTCATTTTTAGGTCATTTAACATTTCATATTGCATTTCATCATGTCAATCAGAATTAGCCCCAAGAGTTTGTCTTCCAAGAAGCTTGGATATCATTCAAGTCATTTTGTGGGTTCTATCTGAATGATCAGTCAACACAAGGGAATTGTACATTGATTGGGGTCTTTCTTAACACTCAAGGAAGTTTGTATTCAACTATGAAGTCAAAAGTCAACCGTTGGTCAACCGTTGGTCAACTGAGGGTCAAATGGCTAGGGAATGACTTGAGATATTTCCAACATGTTCAAATAGGGTCTATTCATCATTTAAAACGTTAATCTTGAAGGAGCAAAAGTTTGTTCATGAGCTGTCATGCTCGCTAGGCGAGCAGAATGGTTCGCCTAGCGAGTCCCAAGAAAAGCCACCAGAGTCACCTGCGTCCAGAAGAACTTCTTGAGCTGTCTTGCTCGCTAGGCGAAGCCCACACGTTTTGAAAATAAAAAATATAACAAAAAAGATCATGGGCTTGAATTGCCTTCATTCTGAGCCCACCAAGCCACGAAAATCAGAGTATAAACTTTAAAATTTCATTGGAACAAAACCCTAACTAATCTGCAGCAGCCTCCAGACACTGAAGAGAAAAAACTCACTTGCACAGAATCACCTCTATCAATTCCATCTCACATAAACCGTAACATTGCTTTGCAAACCCAACCGTGCAATTCAATTTCAATCGATCTCTCCAATCAGGTTTGCCCTATTTCCACTACTTTATGCTTTCAATTTGAAATTTCTGAATGTATGAGGTATTATGGGTGAATTTGGAAGAGTGGGTATCGTTAGGTTTTGCATGTGGGTTTAGATGTGCATGAATGTGTAGAACAATACCTTGAATGTTTGATCACCCAGTTTCTGAAATGGGTACCATAGGCTTTAAGGGTTTCGGAAATCGTATTGTTATCAAAGAAGAACCCAGAACCCGCAAGCATTCGCTAGCACCTCACTAGGCGAGCCTGCAGCGAAGCTTCGCTAAGCCTTCGCTAAGCGAAGCAATAGCGATCATGGCAGTAGCTGGTTTTTCTATTTGCTCTCTAATCTGTTTTGTGTTTGCTGTGATATGCTTTCTATTGCATCTGTGCACTGTTTACCTGACATTGTTGTTGCTATGATTCTTCTGTTTGGTGCCACTCTTGGTTGCACCCCCATCTTGTTTTTCTAACTTGTTTGTTGAGTTTTTGGGAGGGCTCACATGACCCTTGAAGAGATAGCCACTTGGTATTCCACTTTATTTGTGGGATACCATTTGGAGATTTATTCTGATTGCTTTGCTTACTTGTTTTCTTTGATGGTGCTAGCCTGAGAGATCTCTGGGTTTCTTGTTTCTTTAGTTGTTGTTACTTCGGATCTTTATCCGTGTGGTAGATCTCTTGATCCCTTTTACATCTTTCCCGTATTTTACCGCTTTCTTAGCTGGAAGACCTCGATAGGAGGCAATGTTTTTGTGTGTTTACTTTTGCGCCAAAAGACCTCCAAGAAGAGGCACCAGTGCTAAACACCTCCATGAAGAGGCAATTGACGGATAAAAGGGATTAGTAGTCAATCCCCTGTTATTCGGTGTGTCGTTCTTTATGCTTGCACTACGTGTCGATGCTTCAGAACAAAAGCCCAAGATCTTTTGTCTGGTCAGTCAGTGGAGAGGGTTCCATCTTTCGGAACCCCCACGCTTCGTCATGAGCTCACCCGGTCCAGGGTTAAGAGCTATGAGGTCTTATCCTCTTTACCTTTTTGATCTGCTCATCCTGACGTTCAATGTCAGTGGTTAAGAGCCCACTTGATTACCTTTCCATGGCTTGTTTGTCGAGGTTGATATGACCCCTCTTGACTAAAGCCCTACCCATGTATGTTTGAGCCCCCTTGTTGGTGCGTTTACCTTATGCTATATGTTTTTGTGTGGTATGATCGTCTCCCCATAGGTTTGCTAGGCTTCGTATAGTCTCTCGTTTGCATGTCAATTAAGGTAGCACGGTTCCTTCGTCTAGGACTTCCTTTTTGCATGATCATTCCTAAAACACAAATAAACTCTTTGATTTTTCTTCTCCTAAGAACACGTTAACTCCTTCTACTTCAGATGAGTAAGTCTCCAAAGGTCGAGCATCCGGTAGATTGCGTAGTAACGTTGTTCATCTAAAAAAACACAAAAATAAATAACAATAGGTTAGCCGAGCTACGGTGCTCTGATTCTCAATCCTTCTTGAGATACGTATGCAGTAGGGTAGGGCCTGTGCGAGCAATAACTCTTTCTTTTCCCTACTTTGATTTTCTCCCTTTCGCATCACATATAGGACTTTTTATACACACACTTTAGACATAAATAACAAACGTGGATCCTGTGGAGTACCACAGACGTGAAGGGGTGTGATAACCTTCCCTTCACGTAACCGACCCCCTTACTCGGTTTTCTTTGGTTCGAGACTTTGTTTTATCCGTTCCCTCTTGGTTATGCAGTACTACCTTTCCCTCCTCTTGGGATAAAAGTACATAGCTGACGACTCTATTCTTTCTTCCTCGCCACCTCTTTTTCGGGTTTGTACTTGATTCAGGAAATCAGGGGAGCGACAGCTGGCGACTATGTTGGGGACTTATTTTCCCTAGTGGGCCTTTCCTAGCGTTTGTTTGTTTATTGTCTATTGTGTGTTATTTATTTATTGCTTTGCATACTTATCTGCTTGCATTGCATCCTATGTGCGCTTTACTGTTTCATGCATACTGTGTTGGCTGTGCATCTGTTTCACTTTTGGGTGGGAGTCACAAGAGGTAAAAGGCCCAATACACAGGCTATGAGTGAACTTTAGGACACCTAGGAATAAAGTGATTCATGGGAAGTGGGTGGTATGGCGCCACTTAGCGGAACATGGTATCACGAGCAGTTCAGATTCTGATGGGGTATTACCGTTGCATACACCTGGTATGCATATGATGATATTCTTGAAAGGATTGTTTATCCTGCGTTTCTCTTGACCTTACCCTGGCCTAGATTACACCCGTGAGTGGGGCGGGAAGGAATCATTTACAGGTACTGATGGTGACTGTGTCCTGTCGGTGACTTTCGTTTGGTTCTTGTTGGTGACCGTTGGTTCTGAAGTATGGGTTCTAAGTTGATGACTGTGTTCTATGGTTCCCGATGCCTACCTTGTTAGCTGACACCTATTACGCGATACATAGCAGGCATGGTAAGTGTGGAGCTATCAGGTGTTGTCTCCCATTGCTACTCAAGTGGTTCTTGTCTTTTCTACCAACCAATGGACCGTTCGTGGATACTCAGAATACCCATAAATGGACTCAGAGGATCATGTCGCTCACATCTTATGATATCAAGTGGCAAGTTTATAGGATTAATGTGCGCAACGTCATTATGAGATGTGGAGAGTTTCACAATGTTCCACTCATAGGGACTAGGGGTTGCATCAACTACAACCCGGTTCTTTCTCTCCGTCAGTTGGGTTTTGTCATGAATGAAAGGTCGCAAGATGTCGAGATAGCTGAAAGTGTGTACTTTGAGAAACGGAGCGATCCTGCAAGATTGGAGCAAGTGGGAGAAGCTTGGGAGAATATTGGTATAAAAGATGGATTCGTTTTAGGAAGGAAGTTTGCAATTGCTACGCCTGCTTACACTGAGTGGGTCAAGGAAAGAATTGGGACTTTGTTGCTACCATATGACCGGATGGAACCATTACAGGAGCAACCGCCTTTGATCCTTTCTGAGAGTGTGCCTGCTGAGTATTACAAACAAACCTTAATGGAGAATCGCCAGTTGAAAGAAAATGAACAAGAGATCCAAATGGAGCTTTACAAAGCAAAAGCTAATAGGCTGAGTTTAGCTCATAAACTCAAAGGAGTGCAAGGTGAAAGTTCTAGTAGATCGAGAAACAAAAAGAGGTCCTATGATGAGATAGAAACAATGTTGGATGAAGAACACCATGAACGCTTGAGATTACAAAAAGTGGAAGCCAATTACAAAAAGAAGATACGAGACTTGGAAAGACAGCTTAAGGAAAAAGATGCTCGGTTGAAGAAAGAGGTAGATCTGAGGCATGCAGCAGAGAGCCAGCTCAGAGGAAGTGACATTCGTGCATCTCATTTCCGAGAGGAAGTTGTTGAACTTAGGGTGCAACTGAAAGAGAAGCTCACCCCTCTACTTGAGTGTTCAGAGTGTGACTGATTGATGGATCAGTGCCAGTATTTGAAGACTCTCATTCCTGAAGGACGACTTCCCTAGTTTGTCTTGTTGTTTATTTTGAGAATCACCTCCAGGATTGTTGGGTGGGATTCCTTGTTCTACACTGACGAACTGAATCTTTGCTTGAACTATGTTTGTATGAACCTTATTTCTTATGACTATGGATGAGATTATTGATGTCTCACTTTTGCTTGCCGTCCAGTGTATGTTGCTTCTTTGTTGTTTATGTTCCGCTTACGGGTGCAGGTTGCCATTTTTCAAAGGTGAACGAGACTCTTGAATACTTGAAAAATGATAAAACATAGCATACGCATCATACACATATCATTCTTGCATCATTACTTCTGTTCTTGAAGAGGATTTCTCATTCTGGTTCCCGTTTCAGGCAGGATTGCTGAGTATCGTCCGCACCGTTACACAACAAGGCAGAATCAACAGAAGACCATGGATCAATTTCAAGCAGATCTAGCAGAGATGAGGACCAACATGACCCAATTCATGAGCATGATGCAAGGGGTAGTGGAAGGGCAAGAGGAACTCCGAGCCTTGGTCCAAAGACAAGAAACTATGATTCCCCCTGTCAGTCAGAATCCGCCAGAAGGGACCCCTGTCGATGACGCTGCTGCTACCAACCCTGTCAACAACTATGCTACTGGTGACGAATTGCGTGGTATTAGAATCAATGGGCAACCCATCATTATAGAGGCTGCTAATGCTCGAGCGACACGTGCTCCAGTTCACCATCCTTCTCATTTGGTTGACAAGCAAGAAGATATGTTCACTACTGATGAATTTGGAAAGGCAGAAGAGAGAGATAGAAAGGTCGACGCCCTTGCTGAAAAGATTCGCGCCATGGAGTGCCAGAATTCTTTGGGTTTTGATGTTTCTAACATGGGTTTAGTTGATGGGTTGAGGATCCCGTACAAGTTGAAAGCGCCATCTTTTGACAAGTACAATGGCACTTCTTGTCCCCGAACTCATGTGCAAGGTTACCACCGGAAGATATCCGCTTATACTGATGATGAAAAAATGTGGATGTACTTTTTCCAAGACAGCTTGTCTGGAGCCTCTTTGGATTGGTACATGGACTTGAGAAAAGAATCTGTCAGAAGCTGGAGAGAGTTAGGTGAAGCTTTTCTGAGGCAGTACAAGCATAACATGGACATGGCTCCGAGAAGAACTCAGTTGCAGAGTTTGTTTCAAAAGACTGGTGAGAGTTTCAAGGAATACGCCCAGAGGTGGCGGGAACTAGCTGCGAGAGTGCAACCTCCGATGTTGGAGAGAGAATTGACTGATATGTTCATAGGAACCCTACAAGGTGTATTCATGGATCGTATGGGAAGTTGCCCGTTTGGTAGTTTTTCGGATGTTGTGATTTGCGGAGAAAGAACTGAAAGTCTTATCAAAGCGGGAAAAATCCAAGACCCTGGTTCTTCAAGTTCTTCAAGTGCTAAGAAACCATTTTCAGGGGCACCCAGAAGGAGAGAGGGTGAGACAAATGCTATACATAATCAGAGAAATGGAAACAGAGGACAACAATATCGTCAAGTTGCTGTTGTGACTATTCCAGCAACCCAACCTCAACAACCACAAAGAGGACAACCACAACAACAACAACAACGCGAATTCCAACCAAGACAAAGAATGCCAGATCGTCATTTTGATCCGTTGCCAATGACTTATGCTGAATTACTCCTTGAACTGCTTAGGTTAAAGTTTGTTGAACTTCGTGCTATTGCTCCCTTAACAAGGATTCCCGCTGGTTATGATGCTAATGTCCGCTGTGATTTTCATTCTGGTGCGCCAGGGCACCACATCGAGAATTGTCGGGCTTTTCACCATAAAGTTCAAGATTTGATTGATGCCAATACGATTAACTTTGCTCCTACTCCGAATGTGGTGAATAATCCTATGCCTCAACATGGAGGGCCCAGAGTAAATAGTGTGGAAGATGGGGAAAATTTGAACTTGATGAATCACGAGGATGTCTTTGTAATAGACAATGAAGATGGTGACAGTGATTGTGATATGGATAATTGGGTGCGCCCGTGTGCTCCAGGGGAGAAGATCAGCAACTGGACTGCTAAAGAAATAGTCCAAGTTACTCTTCAGACAGAGTAATTTTCTTTTGTTTTTCATTTTGCATGAAAGCCCTACGCTCTGCCCAGGGCGTAGTGGTTCATTGTAGGGCCACATCATGTTTTGAATTTTCAATGATTATCATAAATGAAGGACGTTTTGCAATCAAATTTGTGTTCACTGTCTTTCTGTTTTTATTACTTTCATTTTCAAAACAATAAAAATGGCAATGCTTTTTTGTGACTTCCTTGAACTCTTTTCTGAAATAAAGCATGAAACATCGTTCGTGCAGAATTGATCTCGCGGATTCCATTAAAAACAGTTTTGTTATGGCTCAGTATGACATTGATAATCCCATTTACCAAGCCGAAGAGGAGAGTGAAGAAGATTGTGAACTCCCCAAAGAATTGGCCAGACTATTAAAACAGGAGGAAAGGGTCATTCAACCTCATCAGGAAGAGTTGGAAGTCACTAACCTTGGTACTGAAGATGCAAAGAAAGAAACAAGATAGGGGTTGCTTTAGAGGAAAAGGTCAAGAGAGGGATGATTGAAATGCTGCAAGAATATATGGACGTATTCGTATGGTCGTATCAAGATATGCCTGGTTTGGATACAAATATTGTGGTGCACAGGCTACCTCTCAGAGAAGATTGTCCTTCGGTAAAGCAGAAGCTTCGCAGAACTAGTCCTGATATGGCTGTCAAGATCAAAGAGGTGGTTCAGAAATAGTTGGATGCAGGTTTTCTAGCAGTTACCAATTATCCCCCTTGGGTGGCCAACATCGTATCCGTGCCGAAGATGGATGGTAAAGTCAGGATGTGTGTCGATTACCGAGATTTAAACAGAGCCAGTCCGAAAGATGACTTCCCATTACCTCACATTGATGTATTGGTCGATAACACTGCTCAGTCCTCGGTTTTCTCTTTCATGGATGGATTTTCTGGCTATAATCAGATCAAGATGGCGCCAGAAGACATGGAGAAGACGACATTCATTACACCTTAGGGATGTTCTGTTATAAGGTAATGCCATTTGGGTTGAAGAACGCCGGTGCTACCTACCAAAGAGTTATGACGACTCTCTTTCATGACATGATGCACAAAGAAATTGAAGTGTACGTGGATGATATGATTGCGAAGTCTCAGACAGAAGAGGAGCACTTGGTAAACT
Source organism: Lathyrus oleraceus (assembly GCF_024323335.1). Classification (NCBI taxonomy): domain Eukaryota; kingdom Viridiplantae; phylum Streptophyta; class Magnoliopsida; order Fabales; family Fabaceae; genus Lathyrus; species Lathyrus oleraceus. The sequence continues at coordinate 208,777,830 of NC_066582.1, forward strand.
TGCAAAAGTTGTTTGAAATATTGAGAAAGTTCAAACTGAGGCTGAATCCAAACAAATGTACATTTGGAGTGAGATCTGGAAAGCTGTTAGGTTTCATTGTCAGTGAGAAAGGGATTGAGGTTGATCCAGCGAAAGTAAAAGTTATTCAAGAAATGCCTGAACCAAGAACGGAAAAGCAGGTTCGTGGGTTTTTAGGGAGGCTGAACTACATTGCACGGTTCATATCTCACCTAATAGCTACGTGCGAACCGATATTTAAATTGCTAAGAAAAGATCAAGAAATCAGGTAGAACAATGATTGTCAAAAACCTTTTGATAAGATAAAATAATATTTGCAGAAACCTCCAATTCTTATACCTCCAGTTCCTGGGAGGCCTCTGATAATGTACCTTTCAGTAACAGAGAATTCGATGGGGTGCGTATTGGGACAGCATGACGAGTCTGGTCGAAAAGAGCACACAATATACTACCTTAGCAAAAAGTTTACCGACTGTGAAACAAGATATTCGCTGCTCGAGAAAACTTGCTGCGCTTTGGCATGGGCTGCTCGCCGACTAAGACAGTATATGTTGAACCATACTACTTTGTTGATTTCTAAGATGGACCCAGTAAAGTATATCTTTGAAAAGCCGGATCTTACCGGACGAGTGGCTCGTTGGCAGATGATTTTGACAGAGTATGATATCCAGTACACGTCGCAAAAGGCCATCAAGGGTAGTATTCTGTCTGATTACCTTGCCGAGCACCCAATCGATGACTATCAGCCGATGATGTTTGAATTCCCCGATGAAGACATCATGTACTTAAAGATGAAAGATTGTGAAAAGTCTCTTTTCGAGGAAGGATCGGATCCTGATGACAAGTGGATACTGATGTTTGATGGGGCGGTAAATGTGAATGGAAATGGTGTTGGGGCAGTACCCATTAATCCTAAAGGTCACACATACCTTTTTCCGCCAGATTGACTTTTGAAGTAACCAGTAACGAAGCTGAGTACGAAGCCTGTATCTTGGGTATCGAGCAAGCCATTGATCTAAGGATCAAAACTATGGACATTTATGGAGATTCTGCGCTAGTGATTAATCAAGTCAATGGAGACTGGAATACTCATCAGCCGCATTTGATTCCTTATAGAGATTACACCAGAAGGATCCTGACTTTCTTCAAGACAATAAAGTTGTACCATGTACCCCGAGATGAAAATCAAATGGCTGATGCCTTAGCCACATTGTCTTCCATGATTAAAGTTCATTGGCAGAATCATGTGCCACGCGTTGTTGTGAATCGACTCGAGAGGCCTGCGTATGTGTTCACAGCCGAGTCAGTTATTGATGAGAAGCCGTGGTTTTATGATATTAAGAATTTCCTCAAAAGCCAAGAGTATCCTGATGTGTTGTACAAGAGGAACTTTGACATGGTTCTGCTCAGATGCGTGGTTAGACACGAAGCAGACATGTTAATGAAGGAAGTACATGAGGGATCTTTTGGTACCCATGTTGGTGGTCATGCAATGGCCAAGAAATTGTTAAGAGCCGATTATTACTGGATAACCATGGAATTTGATTGTTTCAAATACGCTCGAAAGTGCCACAAATGTCAGATCTATGCAGATAAAGTGCATGTGCCACCAAACCCTCTGAATATTATGAATTCTCCTTGGCCATTCGCGATGTGGGGCATAGATATGATTGGAAAGATTGAACCTACTACTTCTAATGGACATCGCTTCATCCTAGTCGCGATTGATTACTTTACCAAGTGGGTGGAAGCAACTTCCTATGCCAATGTTACCAGACAAGTGGTTGCTCGATTCATTAAGAAAGAAATTATCTGTCGTTATGGGGTTCCTGAGAGAATCATCACTGATAATGGTTCGAATCTCAATAACAAGATGATGAAAGAGCATTGCAAAGACTTTAAGATCGAACACCACAATTCTTCTCCTTACAGACCAAAGATGAATGGTGCTGTAGAGGCGGAAAACAAGAACATTAAGAAGATTGTGCAAAAGATGGTTGTGACGTACAAGGATTGGCATGAGATGTTTCCTTTCGCTTTGCATGGGTATCGTACCTCAGTGCGTACGTCAACCGGGGCAACTCCGTTTTCACTTGTGTATGGCATGGAGGCAATCTTGCCAGTAGAAGTTGAAATCCCTTCTTTGACGGTGATGATGGATGTAAAACTTGACGAGTCTGAGTGGGTTCAAGCCAGGTTTGATGAGTTAAATTTAATTGAGGAAAAGCGATTAGCAGCTATGTGTCATGGACAACTATATCAGAGAAGGATGAAGAAGGCCTTTGATCAGAAAGTGCATCCTCAAAGCTATCAGATAGGTGACTTAGTTTTGAAGAGGATCCTTCCTCCCGGTACAGATAACAGGGGCAAGTGGACTCTGAATTATGAAGGTCCATATGTTGTTAAAAAGGTCTTTTCTGGTGGAGCCTTGATGCTTACAACTATGGATGGTGAAGATTTTCCGTCTCCTGTGAATTCAGATGTAGTCAAAAAATACTTCGCATAAACTGACCCACTGAACAAAAAAAGAAAGTCCAGGCAAAAAAAGGGCATCCCGGTGAAACAAGAGAAAAAGAAAAGAAAAGGGTTCGGGCAAAAGTTAGGGATAAAGAATAAAAAATAATATGTACACCCGGTAAGTCGAAAACCTGGAAAGGCGGCTTAGGAAAAAATAGGTATCCCGGTGGATTGAAAACCTGAAAAGGCGGTCCAGGCAAAAGAGGGATTAAAGCGAAGACTACAGTTTGAGTTATCTGTACTTCATCGTGTTTCAGTGTCTACCATCTTGAAGGATATGATCGGTCCAATCACTCTTCTCAGAAAGCAAAGAATTTGGGGGAAATTGAAGATCTATGAGTCGTAACAGAATTGGAAAATAGTGGAATGTCCTGTTCACATTGCCAATAGGATAGTTTATTTTCTCTTTTGGCGCAATTACCTCTTCCTAGGAATTGCTTCATGATGTATTTGCCTTTATAGGCCATTTTCAATCAATAAAAGTCATTATTCAGTCAAATTGCTCTCTTGTTTTTTTTATTGCTACTGTTTTGTTTGCAAAAAACGTCCGAATTTTTTATAAACATTGCATCTAGAAACATGAAGGCTAGACAATGACGTGCGGAAAGATAAAACATCTGAAAATCATTTTGAATGTTGAGTACACTTGAGTATATTTTGTCCATACGATCCCCTGGAGCATGTATGTCTTGCCGTTTCGCAGGTTACTATCTTTGATTGATGGCTAAGGCAGATGAGCCAAAGTTTGTTCGAAGGAAGACCCTGTTGTTTCAACACTGTCCAGTCGTGTAAGAAGTTGGGTCGTCTAAGTCGAGTTCAGAATTTGTTTCCCCAGCATGGTCGAGAGGTTGGTGTTTTCCCAACAAGTGACTCCCCAGTTGAGTTGTTTTCTCTACCGTTTCGAGAATGTCAGATCAGTAAGTACCCTCAGCGGAATTGTCATATGTCCCCACAGAGTTGGAAGATTGAATCAGAAATTGTATGCTCAGTAAAGTGATCATTTGTTTTCCCAGCAGGAGTTCTCCTCCCTTTGCATCTTTCATGTAGTAATCATCATTTGCATTCGCATTCTCAAATCGTGTGGCATTTCCATTTAGTATGGCGCATTACGCCATAGAAAACTCAAACATATGCATACATGTATTAAACCAGATTGGATCATATCTCCGGAAGAGACGGATCATTTTTCAACATTAGTGTAGCACATTTGCAGCAGTTGCTCTTGGCAACATTCAAAATCGATAATCCCAGTGAGATTTATTTTCTCACCAATCCGTGAAAGGAAAGCTTGATTCCCTTCCGAGTTAGTCACCAGTAAGTGTCTTCCTTATTTTGACATATGTAAATATCATCCTTGCGATACCGGTAAGTGTCGTGTTGATCCCCGTAAATGTCTGTGCTTTTCTTTGATGTCGGTAAACATCATCTTTCGATGTCGGTAAACGTCGAATTCCAATCGTTGGCCATCAATAAATGGCATGTCTCTCATGATGTCTAAAAAAAAATAGTTTTGTTGACACCCGTGTGTGTTCTTTCCTTTTTGGTGTCAGTAAACATCATTGTTCGATGTCGGTAAACATCAGCCACTTGTTAACCATCGGTAAATGGTTTTGTCGTTCAAGATATCGGTAAATGGTTTCGTTTCATAAATGTTTTCTCTCCTTGGTGTCTGTAAACGTCTTTGTTCGATGTCGGTAAACATCGAGTTCCTTCCCAATCATCGGTAAATGTCTGGTCTTGTTTCACCTGTAAACGTTTTTATTCAATATCGGTAAACATCGAGTTCCTTCCCAGTCATCGGTAAATGTCTGGTCTTGTTTCATTTATAAACATCATTTTTCGATGTCGGTAAACATCGAGTTCCTTCCCAGTCATCGGTAAATGTTTGGTCTTGTTTCGCTTATAAACATCTTTGTTCGATGTCGGTAAACATCGAGTTCCTTCCCAGTCATCGGTAAATGTCTGGTCTTGTAGCGCTCTCTTTGATATCGGTAAATATCAAATTTGTTTTGAAGCCGCCATCGGTAAATGGCCCCGCTCTCTTTGATATCGGTAAATATCAAATTTATTTTGAAGCCACCATCGGTGAATGGCCTCCCTTTCCCTGATTCGTCACCTACAGAGTGAAAATTCTCCGGTTCTTTTGGTATTCAATCCCTATTTACCTTGAAAGTCTGATAGGGGCAGCTGTAGCACCTCAAATTTGCCCTCCTCATTCATGCATTCATTTTTAGGTCATTTAACATTTCATATTGCATTTCATCAGGTCAATCAGAATTAGCCCCAAGAGTTTGTCTTCGAAGAAGCTTGGATATCATTCAAGTCACTTTGTGGGCTCTATCTGAATGATCAGTCAACACAAGGGAATTGTACATCGACTGGGGTCTTTCTCAACACTCAAGGAAGTTTGTATTCAACTGTGAAGTCAAAAGTCAACCGTTGGTCAACTGAGGGTCAAATGGCTAGGGAATGACTTGAGATACTTCCAACATGTTCAAATAGGGTCTATTCATCATTCAAAACGTTAATCTTGAAGGAGCAAAAGTTTGTTCATGAGATGTCATGCTCGCTAGGCGAGCAGAATGGTTCGCCTAGCGAGTCCCAAGAAAAGCCACCAGAGTCACCTGCGCCCAGAAGAACTTCCTGAGTTGTCTTGCTCGCTAGGCGAGCAAATTCTTCGCTAGGCGAAGCCCACGCGTTTTGAAAATAAAAAATATAACAGAAAAGATCATGGGCTTGAATTGCCTTCATTCTGAGCCCACCAAGCCACGAAAATCAGAGTATAAACTCTAAAATTTCATTGGAACAAAACCTTAACTAATCTGCAACAGCCTCGAGACACTGAAGAGAAAAAACTCACTTGTACAGAATCACCTCTATCAATTCCATCTCACATAAACCCTAACATTGCTTTGCAAACCCAACCGTGCAATTCAATTTCAATCGATCTCTCCAATCAAGTTTGCCCTATTTCCACTACTTTATGCTTTCAATATGAAATTTTTGAATGTATGAGGTATTATGGGTGAATTTGGAAGAGTGGGTATCGTTAGGTTTTGCATGTGGGTTTAGATGTGCATGAATGTGTAGAACAATACCTTGAATGTTTGATCACCCAGTTTCTAAAATGGGTACCATAGGATTTAGGGGTTTTGGAAATCGTATTGTTATCAAAGAAGAACCCAGAACCCGCAACCATTCGCTAGCACCTCGCTAGGCGAGCCTGTAGCGAAGCTTCGCTAAGCGAAGCAGTAGCGATCATGGCAGTAGCTGGTTTTTCTGTTTGTTGTCTAATCTATTTTGTGTTTGTTGTGACATGCTTTCTATTGCATCCGTGCACTGTTTACCTGACACTGTTGTTGCTATGATTCTTCTGTTTGGTGCCACTCTTGGTTGCACCCCCATCTTGTTATTCTAACTTGTTTGTTGAGTTTTTGGGAGGGCCACATGACCCTTGAAGAGATAGCCGCTTGGTATTCCACTTTATTTGTGGGATACCATTTGGATATTTATTCTGATTGCTTTGCTGACTTGTTTTCTTTGATGGTGCTAGCCTGAGAGATCTCTGGGTTTCTTGTTTCTTTAGTTGCTGTTACTTCGGATCTTTATCCGTGTGGTAGATCTCTTGATCCCTTTTACATCTTTCCCGCATTTTACTGCTTTCTTAGCTGGAAGACCTCGATAGGAGGCAATGTTTTTGTGTGTTTACTTTTGTGCCCAAAGACCTCCAAGAAGAGGCACCAGTGCTAAAGACCTCCATGAAGAGGCAATTGACGGATAAAAGGGATTAGTAGTCAATCCCCTGTTATTCGGTGTGCCGTTCTTTATGCTTGCACTATGTGTCGATGCTTCAGAACAAAAGCCCAAGATCTTTTGTCCGGTCAGTCAGTGGAGAGGGTTCCATCTTTCTGAACCCCCACGCTTCGTCATGAGTTCACCCGGTCCAGGGTTAAGAGCTATGAGGTCTTATCCTCATTACCTTTTGATCTGCTCATCCTGACGTTCAATGTCAGTGGTTAAGAGCCCATTTGATTACCTTTCCATGGCTTGTTTGTCGAGGTTGATATGACCCCTCTTGACTAAAGCCCTACCCATCTATGTTTGAGCCCCCTTGTTGGTGCGTTTACCTTATGCTATATGTTTTTTTTGTGGTGTGATCGTCTCCCCATAGGATTGTTAGGCTTCGTATAGTCTCTCGTTTGCATGTCAATTAAGGTAGCACGGTTCCTTCGTCTAGGACTTCCTTTTTGCATGAGCATTCCTAAAACACAAACAAACTCTTTGATTTTTCTTCTCCTAAGAACACGTTAACTCCTTCTACTTCAGGTGAGTAAGTCTCCAAAGGTCGAGCATCCGGTAGATTGCGTAGTAACGTTGTTCATCTAAAAAAACACAAAAACAAACAAAAATAGGTTAGCTGAGCTACGGTGCTCTGATTATGAATCCTTCTTGAGATACGTATGCAGCAGGGTAGGGCCTGTGTGAGCAATAACTCTTTCTTTTCCCTACTTTGATTTTCTCCCTTTCGCATCGCAAATAGGACTTTTTATACACACACTTTAGACATAAATAACAAACGTGGATCTTGTGGAGTACCACAGACGTGACGGGGTGCAATAACCTTCCCTTCACGTAACCGGCCCCCTTACTCGGTTTTCTTTGGTTCGAGACTTTGTTTTATCCGTTCCCTCTTGGTTATGCATTACTACATTTCCCTCCTCTTGGGATAAAAGTACATAGCTGGTGACTCTATTCTTTCTTCCTCGCCACCTCTTTTTCGCGTTTGTACTTTGATTCGGGAAATCCGGGGAGCGACAAAAGGCACCTCTAGAGTGAAGATGTCTAGATTGCAGCTGCTCACTACAAAATTTGAAAATTTAAGGATGAATGAAGATAAAAATTTTCATGAATTTCATACGAATATCCTTGAAATTGCTAATGCCTCAGGAGCTCTGGGAGAGAAGATGTCAGATGAAAAATTAGTAAGGAAAATTCTCAGGTCACTCCCTAAGAGAATTGCTATGAAGGTGACAGCCATAGAAGAGTCTCCATACATCTCAAATATGAGAGTTAATGAGCTAATTGGATCCCTCCAAACATTTGAGATGGGAATGTGTGATGGATCTAAAAAGAAAGCCAAAAGCATAGCCTTCATGTCAAACACTGAAGGGGAAGAGGAGGAAGGTGGTCAAGATATTGATGAAGATCTAGCAAATGATGTGGCAATGTTGGGAAGACAGGTCAACAGACTTATGAAAAAGATGGATGTTAGATCTAAGGCCAATGTCAAGAACATCGCACCTGACATCAGTAAATCCAATAATATTGGAAGAAGAACAAGGTCAGATGAAAATCCCAAAGAAGGAAAAGGAGTTCAGTGCCATGAATGTGATGGGTATGGTCACATTAGAACTGAATATGGGACCTACCTCAAGAAACAGAAGAGGAGTCTTGCTGCCATTTGGTCTCATAAAAGTGAAACAGAAGAGTCTGCCATGGGGTTCTGATGAAGATTCTAGTGATGATGAAGTAACCTTTAAAGGGTTAGCAACTATTTACAGAGAGTTGTGTCACAGAAGTGCAGAAGTGTGTAGACAAGTTGAAAGCCAAAAGAAAGTGATAGCACAGCTGGAGAATGAGAAGGCAGAACATGTGGAAACCATCTCCAAGTTGAAGATTGAAGTTGTACTCTTGAGTTCTAAACTGGATGAGATGACCAAGTATGTAATAATGTTAAACAATGGATCTGACACCTTAGACAAGATTCTCCAGACTTGTCAAATAACAGGAGACAAATTTGGCATTAGGTTCAATGAATCTAAGGCTGAGTGTATTTACACTGGTGGCAAACCTAAATCCAAATCCAAGTGTAGCCATATTGATAGAAGACCTGCAATGTCACATCATATGTCACAACATCATAAAGGAAGACAACAGAAAGGGAAACACCAAAAATGGAGATGTCATTACTGTGGAAAGTTTGGCCACATAAAGCCTTTCTGCTATAAGCTGTATGGATACCCTCAGCCTGCTCATTATCAACCTAGACCCAAACATCACAGACCTGACAATAAAAAGCAATGGGTTCCTAGGACTAATGTTAAAAGTTTGATAGCTCACACTTCCTTCAGAGTTTAAGCCAAAGAAGATTGGTATTTTGACAGTGGGTGCTCTAGACACATGACTGGAAACAAAAACCTGCTAATTGGCCTTCATCCTCATGCCACAAGTTATGTAACCTTTGGTGAAGGAGCAAAGGGTGAAATCAAGGGGATTGGTAAGCTCGATTGCCCTGGAGTTCCTGACCTTGACAATGTCCTACTTGTTAAGGGATTGACTGCAAATTTAATAAATATCAGTCAACTGTGTGACCAAGGTCTAAAAGTTAACTTCACTAAAACTGAATGTCTGATTACTAACAAAGAAAGTGAAGTGATCATGAAAGGAGTCAGGTCTAAAGACAATTGTTACATGTGGAGTTCTCAAGAAACTGGTTATTCTTCAATGTGTACCTTAGTCAAAGAAAAAGAAGTGAAGACATGGCATCAAAGATTGAGCCATCTGTATCTTAAAGGTATGAAGAGGATTATATCTTTCGAAGCTGTTAGAGGAATTCACAACTGAAATTCTGGTATCATATATGAGATGTCGAAGGTAATGTCACGACACTAATATCTGAATAATACAAACAGGATAAAGATAAAGAATAGTAATGCAAGAGACACAAGCAATTGTTAACCCAGTCCGGTGCAACTCACCTATGTATGGGGGCTACCAAGCCAGGAAGGAAATCCACTAAATAGAATCAGTTCAGAGACTCTCAGTAAACTACACAAGTTACAGTCTTTTCACCTAATCTCTACCCGTATGACTTCTACCTAAGAACTCTTAGATATGAGATCCCACTCACTCCCCCTCAATCACACCAGTGATATTAAACAAGAATTTCTTATGAAAAGAAGACACTCTTCAAAGACACACATTTGATCTTACTTAGCAGCTTCAATCAAGTAGACACACACTCATTCTTAAAAGCTTAGAGTGACAAATTACAACTCAAAAATCAGACCAATTCAATCATCTATGGATGAATTGAATGGCTTACAAGTCACACGACCACACAAGACTAAAACCCTTATTCTCTCTCAATATTTCGCTCTGTATTTCTTGTGTATCAAATCAGGTTTTCCATGTCCTTTTTATAGAAGCTTTCAGCTGGGCTTGGACATCATAAAACCCTAAAACTATTTTCCATTCAAATCTTCTTATGACAATTGGTTAGATCTCTTTGGAAAATAAGTTAAATCATGTTGTAATCATTGATTGATTGCGTTTGCAATTAACTCATCAATCAAACATAGATCGCCATTAAAAGCGCAATTACATAACACATAACAATCAGACTGAATGTTCGGTGTACGGATGCCATGACGTCGGGTCTGACATCCTGGAACAATCTTGCATAATTCCATTTTAAATATCCAGCAGGTACATTATATCAGATGTCATGACATCGTGTATGACATCCTGAAACAATCCTGCATAATTATGTTTTTAAACCTCCAGCAGGTACAAGACATCTTATGTTAAGACATCATATGTAACATCTTCTGAACACTCTTTGTTTTACCTAAATTGCTGCCAACACTTAGAACCAACAAACTCCCCCTTTGGCAAATTTTGGTTAAAACATATATCAGTCCATTTTGTTCACAAGAAAAACACATCAGCAATTAAACAGCATAACAGCGTTTAAGCAGCAGCAGAAGCAAACAGAATTACTAGCTATAATAGCAACTAGTAAAACACACAAATGCACATGGGTACTTCTTCTCCCCCTAAGTCTGTTCAATACATACATCTCCTTCAGCACTTGTAACATTCAGAGTTACCCTCTGACATCTCCTTCAACATCACCCGTGCAACACAGAATATGCACAAAACATCAGACATCTCCTCCAATATCACAGAACAGAACATCATTCTATCTCACATCAAACATCTCCTTCAACATCAGTTGTTCATCTTCAACATCAACTGTTCATCTATTTAGCTATACCAACACATACATACTCACTGCAGTTTTCCACATACAACTCCACGTAGCTCCACATATTTCACACACTCTGCAGTTCTCCACAAAATACCTTCTCCCCCTTTTTAGTCAAAATAGACCAAAGGTGACCAATTAGAAAAAATAAATGTCAATCAGCCTAGCAGAGAATGTCACAAGAGATGTTATAACATATAAAATGTTAAAACATAAATATCAGGAGATATAAACCATAATTATACACAGCTGTAATAGCTGATATAATCAGAAATCCATGGAACTCATAAAGAGCCCAAATATTACATCATGGCATCAAAAGGACTGCCAAAAATTACAAACATTAACCAGAAAAAAAACAATAAATCATCCAGCATCCAAAACAGCCAAAACATCATCCAGAACAGCACACAGTCTTTATAGCAGGGGGACCATTACAATTTAGTCTGAGGAAGTAGCATCTTCTTCACCTTCAGATTCAGAACTGCCACTAGATTGAGAATTGGACCTCCCACTTGAGGTATTAGCATCTGACTCCTTGGTTTCACCAACCTTATCCATCTCTTCCTGCTCCAAGTTACTAATGAGAACCTCTAAAGCCTCTTTCCTAACCTTGGCAACCCTAATCCCAGTTTCCAACTCCTTACAAGTTTCCTTCAATTGAGCAATCAAGCCACCTTGAGAGGCTGGCTCCTTCCTTGCAGATGTCATGACAACATCATTGGCATGGCTTCCTTCAAATAACTTGTAGTGAATGGACAATGGAGGCTTCCTTCTGCTGGGAATATCACTTGTGTTTAGAATACCAGGTTGCTTGGTGAGATATAATTCCACAAATGATGGATGGAAAGGCAACAGGCAGCTTTAATGAATTAGTGGAGGCATGTCTAACAATTTGTTCAAACATGAACCTTCCAAAATCAAAGTTGAGCTTGGTTCCAATAGCATAGATGATTCTTCCAAGACCATTAGAGATAGTTGAGATATGGTTTATTGGCACCCAGTTGGCTGAACCAATCTTATGCAAGATGGCATATTTAACAGTTAATTTGCCAGCTGATAAATGCTTCTTACTTGGGCAACAGTAATTATCCTACAGACTTCATTGTCTGTAGCCTCTAACTCCACACCTCCTTCAGTTCCTCTCCCTAGGAACTTATTGATTATGGTTGGGGAGAACCTTACACACCTACCTCTCACAAAGACCTTGCAGAATTCCTTTCTATTTTTGTTAGAAATATCCTCTGGTATATTAACCACAAATTCCTTCACTAGCCCTTCAAAACATTAGGGTAAAGCAATAACAGTTTTCATCAGACCAGCAGTCTTTATCAATTCCATAACTTCACTTCTACAGCCTCCTTCCCTAGCTCCCTCTCAACAGCAACTCTCCTTTGAATAACAAACTTCCATTTGGCAACACCATCTTCCAGATGGAAGGAAATGTTGTCTAAATGCACAGCTGCAACCTTGGCTGGAGACTTTTTAACAGTCTGTCTTTTAGCAGGAGAGATGTCTGGGACATCGTCTTCGATATCATCTGCAGAGTCAGAACTCTCTCTGACCTTCCTCTTCTTAACCTCTACTTTACTCAATGATTTGGAGGGTCCTACACCAGCAACCTTCTTGCCTTTTCTGGCTGTCAACATCTCAGACACAGTCTTCCCTTTCCTGGTCTTCAGTTTCTTTGCAACACTTGGTTTCACATGATGGACCAAGGTGTCATCTTCTTCTTCTGAACTCTCTTCCTCCAGATTAATAACATTCTCAACATTTTCATGAGAAACATCTACAGGTTTCTTACTAGGCAATGTTTTACCTAGAGAGCATAATCCCTCAGCAGCAATGTCTTTCTCTAATCTAGATGAGTCATCATCTTTCTCAGTTTGGGGTTCCACCTCAGGTGAGGGGTCCCTTCTAGACAAAGGGGTCGAAACACCCTTGACTGCATGCCCCTCGTTTAGAATCCTAGTTACCAGGTTCCTAATGACACAATCTGTATAGTGCATGTCGTCCTTAGGAAGAGGGTTATCAGGAATGTTACCTTGATTATTTCCAGCCGTGGTAGAAGGGCCAGGGGCGTCGCATGGAATTACATAAAGAGGAATAACCTCCAAAATATCTTCATCCAGAAACTCCGTGGAGGGAGTCCTTGCTTTGTGAGTGGGGTTTGATCCTGAGGATGAGGGATGTTGTGACATTTTTTTGAACTTTTGAGAAATATCTTCTTGCCCTAGCAGAGGTTGTCTGAGAAGTTGGATGAAGATGGTAATGGTTGTGTTGAGGTAGCGTGTGGAAATGACATAGATACTAGTTCCAATACTAGGTAATGATTTACCATAAATGTGGCACTTTCTTTTAAGTGGGCAGACAATATTTTTATTACCTTTTCCACTCCACTTTAATTTCTATAACTTCTCATGAATACAAATCCCCAATTTCCCTCTTAAACATTCAAACTGATTAGCATCCAAAGCCCTTTCAAATTTGTCAGCTAATTGCATTTCATGCTTTATTGTTATGATTTTTTCTTCTCTAATGAAGTGATGACAAATATCAATGTGCTTAGTCATGTTGTGTTGAAAAGGTTTTTTGGAAATAGTCATAGACTCAGGTTGTCAAAGTACAATGTCATGACATCGTGTGTGACATTGTATTCAGTCAACATTAGTTTCAACCAACCCTGTTAAGAACAGCTACTTCCAGCTGTTGTGTATTCAGCTTGATATATAGCACAAACACCATTTTCATCTTTGAATACTTTTGAATGTGTAGGAGCAGGTGTCCTTGCATTCTCCATGCCAATCTTCTTAACATTGTTCTTGACACATTTGCTTTGAGATAGCAAAAAAGACTCTTCTATCCGCTTGACTTGTAGCCCAAGTCCAACAAGGCTCATCTCAACAACATGTTCTACCATCTGATCTGACATCCCACCAAACCCAATATTATCTACATCTATTTGAGCCACCATTAGCTTTTCTCTTTTATTTTTCACAGATAGGATCTTGTCAATACCTCCCCTCTTGTAACCATTGTTAGTGAGGAACATTATGAGTCTCTCATACCAAGCCCTAGGAGCTTGCTTCAAACCATAGGGGGCTTTCTTCAATCTGTACACATGCCTTTTAGGCTGTTCAACATATACTTCCTCTTTCAAGTAGCCATTTGAGATCACTTCCCTTGATCTAGTTGTGACCCTTTTGCTTGGATTTCTTCGAATGAGATCTTTGGGATGATCTTTCTGAACTCTGATGGAGGGTCCCTTGTTGACTTTGTCAGGTTCAGCTTGAGGAGGTTCATTCACCTTCTCTGAGAAATCAGCTGGGGGATCATTCAGTGATGTCTTAACATCGTCTGTGACATCAGTCTGTTGGTCAACCACACCATTAATAGATTCCATCATTACTTTGGTTATGGAATTAAAGACTCTATATGCTCTGTTGTAGCCCATAAATAATCTTTCATTACTTTTGGGATCCATCTTCCTTGTATCTTCTTGAAGTTTTAGACAAAAATATTTGAAGACTTCAAACACATTAGATTTTTTTTTTATCCAGGTGTATCTGGAGAAGTCACCCACCACTACATACTTCTTCCCACCAAGGCTTTCCACCTACATGGGTCCCATTAAATCCATATGGAGGAGTTTCAAACCTTTGGAAGTGATGTCATGTCTGACTTTCTGGTGTGACATCCTTGTCTGACATTTCCCACAGACTTTTCTTTCATCAATTCTCAATTTGGGAGTTCCTCTAATAGATATAATCATCTTCATCCCTTTAAGATGCAGATGGCTCAAACTTTGATGCCATCTCTTCAAACTTTGATGTCATCTCTTCACTCCTTCTTCTTTGACTAAGGTACACTTTGAGGAATAACCAATTTGAGAGCTCCACATGTAACGGTTGTCTTTGGTCCTGACTCCTTTCATGATCACTTCACTTTCTTTGTTAGTAATCAGACATTCAGTTTTAGTGAAGTTAACATTTAGACCTTGGTCACATAGTTGACTGATGCTTATTAGATTTGCAGTCAAGCCCTTAACAAGTAGGACCTTGTCAAGTTCAGGAACTCCAGGGAAATTAAGCTTACCTATCCCCTTGATTTCACCCTTTGCTCCATCACCAAAGGTTACATAGCTCGTGGCATGAGGATGAAGGCCAGTTAGCAGGTCTTTGTTTCCAGTCATGTGTTTGGAGCACCCACTGTCAAAATACCAATCTTCTTTGGCTGAAACTCTGAAGGAAGTGTGAGCTATTAGACTTGTAAAATTAGTCTTAGGAACCCATTGCTTTTTGTTGACAGGCCTGTGATGTTTGGGTCTAGGTTGATGGTGAGTCTGATGATGAACAGGGCTAGGATAACCATACAACTTATAGCATAAGGGCTTTTTGTGGCCAAATTTTCCACAGTAATGGCATCTCTATCTTTGGTGTTTCCCTTTCTGATGTCTTCCCTTACGATGTTGTGACATATGATATGACATCTCAGGTTTGCTTTTAATATGGCTGCTCTTGAGTTTGGATTTAGGTTTGCCACCAGTGTAACTGCACTCAGGCTTAGATTCATTATACCCAATGCCAGATTTGTCTCCTGTTATTTGTCCAGTCTGGAGAATCTTGTCTAAGGAGTCAGATCCATTATTTAACATTCTTACATACTTGGTCATCTCTTCCAGTTTAGAATTCAAGAACACAACTTCAGTTTTTAACTTGGAGATGGTTTCCATATGTTCTACCTTCTCATTCTCCAGCTGTACTATCACTTTTATCTGGCTTTCAACTTGTTGATTCTCATCTAGTTTGGCATTCAGAGCCACTGCTTCTGTTTTTAATTTGGAGATGGTTTCCAAGTGTTCTACCTTTTCATTCTCCAGTTGAGTTATTACATTCTTCTAGCTTTCAACCTGATTACACACCTCTGCACTTCTGTGACACAACTTTTTGTAGGTAGTGGCCAACTCTTCAAAGGTTACTTCACCATCACTTGAGTCTTCATCAGAACCCCATCTTCCAGTCAAGGTAGTCACCAGATTTGCAGACTCTTTTGTTTCACTCTCATCAGACTAAGTGGCAGCAAGACTCCTTTTTTGTTTCTTGAGGTAGGTTCCACATTCAGTTCTGATGTGTCCATACCCATCACATTCATGGCACTATACTCCTTTTCCTTCTTTGGGATTATCATTTGACCTTGTTCTTCTTTCAGCACTATTGGATTTACTGATGTCAGATGAGATATTCTTGACATTTGCCTTAGATCTTACATCCATCTTTTTCAACAATATGTTGAATTTGAAGGTGAGAAAAACAAGAAAGGGGGGTTTGAATTGTTTGAAAAAATAAGCTCTTTTGCAAAATGAAATCACACAAAGATTTTATACTGGTTCGCTTATAACACAAAGCTACTCCAGTCCACCCGGCCAAGGTGATTTCGCCTTCAACAAGGACTTAATCCACTAATCTTGAAAGATTACAAACAACCCCTAAGAGAGAGGAAAATCTCTTAGTCCTCTCAAGTCTACAGACTACAAAGAGTCACTTGAGGAAATCAAATAAAAATAAGATACAAGATGTGTAATCTAGAGTGCTTCTAAGAAAGCAAATATTACAAACTTAAGAACAAATTTTTCACTTGATAAGCAACAGCTTAGTGAAAATCTTTGAAGAACAAAGATGATTTTCTTGAGCGTGATATGATTTCAGTATAGTTTTGGCTAGTGATTTCTTCGTGTTTACTGAATGAGATTTCTTCTCTATTTATAGGAGTTGAAGTAGAGTTGAAGTAGCGTTGAATCTGTTGG
Organism: Lathyrus oleraceus; assembly: GCF_024323335.1. NCBI lineage: Eukaryota > Viridiplantae > Streptophyta > Magnoliopsida > Fabales > Fabaceae > Lathyrus > Lathyrus oleraceus. Next base: position 208,794,218 of record NC_066582.1, read on the forward strand.
ATATTGAGATGTAATTACGCCATTCCATTAATAGCTTCTGCAGTAGACTTTTTCACTTAGAAGTGACTACTTACCACAATTAGTATCTTTTCTCTTGGAAGAGGAGATTAACGTCTCTTTCTAATTGAGGAAATCCATTTGCAGAACTTTAACTTGGCTTAAACGTTACTTCATCATGATTAACAATTCTGATTAGAGTCTTTGTGTATCTGGAGAAACTTGCTTCTGATGTTATTTCTTGAATGTTCAGAAAGCGCTGATAACTTCAGAGTTTACAGAAGGCATTTGTTCAGAGTCAGAGCTTCTAGACTTTACTTCATGTTCAGATGCTTCTGATACTTGCAGTTTTGTCCAGAGTCAGAGCTTCTTAAAACGAGATTTCACTTTAGATGCTTCTGATACTTGAGATTTTGCATCTGATCTTGTTTTGCATCTGATGACATCATCAGATTTATTTCTTCTTTCTTTAGAACCCTGCACACTTAGAAACTTTTCGTTAGGGTGCCATTTTTGGTTTCATCCTTTGTTATCATCAAAATCATGGAATCTATTGTAGAACTATTTTTGTTCTTACAATCTCCCCCTTTTTGATGATGACAAAACAAATAAAATTATCAGATGAAACATGAAAAATATTAGATCAGATAGACAAAAGCTCCCCCTGAGTTAGTACTAGGGAGTTCAGAAGTTCTTACCAGAGCTTTCCAAGCAATAAGATTTCTGAAAACTTTCTGCAATTTCTTATATTAATGTTAGAATTATTTAATCAGAGCTATTTATATCAGAACTAATTCTAAAATTGTTGCAGAATGCTTAAGGTTTTTAGACATAGTTTTCATCAGAGCTATTTAATAATTTCTCCCCCTTTTTGGCATAATCAAAAAGGCATAAAAATAAAAAAGAATAATAGAGAGAAAAACACTTCATTAAAAAGCACAAAGGCAAACAGCAGTCAAAAACAACAGATTCAAAGAAATATCAGAGCTAAAAGGAAAAGACAGAAGCAAAAACACTAGGCAACCAAAATAAATCCTAAGTGCCTAAGGGTTTGGAGGAGGAGGAAGTCTCTGTAGTAGCATGGCAAACATATTCTGGAGGTTTTCATTCAGAGCGTCTTGCTTGTCCATCCTTGCCCGGAGCTCACTCTGATCTTGCTTGATCTCTTTCTGATCTTGCTTGATCTCCTTCAGAGTGTTAAGAATCAGAGGGATCGCAGAGGAAGACTCCCCCTGAATCAGAGCCTGCTGAGTTTCAGCTTCAGCAGCAGCTTGGGCTTCTGCATCTGCCTTAGCCTTGGCTTCAGCTTCCTGAATTCTCAGAACTTCTGCCTCCTTTGCCAGGCGTTCTTCTTCCAACCTCTTAGCTTCTTCTTCAGCTTCCTTAGCCAATCTTTCTTCTTCTAATCTCTTGGCCTCAGCTTCCCTAGCCAGTCTCTCTTCCTCTAATCTTTTGGCCTCAGCTTCTCTAGCCAATCTCTCTTGGAGTCTTTCCTCAGAGTCTCTGATGTAGCCATTTCTGACTTGTTCAGAGATACTCTTCAGCCTATAAGACTCAGAGGTCATCCAACTAATAACTCTGTTCCAGTGTGTCCTAACAGATTTAGGATCATCACTGACTTCAGAATTTTTAGCCAGAGACTTGATCTTCTGGACTGAGGATTCTGCAACCTGTATAATGGCCTCCTCAAGGGTAGGTATGATAATTTTAGGTTCAGGTTCAGGTGAATGAGGTGGAGAGTTTTGAGGGCTGAGATTTAGAGGTTGAGGTTCAGTTTCTGGTTCTGGCTGGGGTTCAGATTCTGCTTCTGGTTGAAATTCAGAATCTGGGTCTGGTTGAAGACTGGGGGATGAAGCATAGAGTGGGTTTACATCTAATGGGTCAGAGTCTGGGCTAGGTACAGCGGGAATTAATGGTGGAGTGATACAAGGTTCAGATGGGCGAATTACAGATGGTTGAGTTTCAGAGGGTGTGGTGGTTGTTTGTGGTGGAAGGGAAGTTTGATTTTCAGAGGTAATGGTGGTTGTTTGTTGTGGAATAGAAGTTCGGAGGGGAGAGGTTACTTCAGTTTGTGTTTGAGTTTGTGGGGCGAAGTTTTTAGCATAAATTTCAGCTATTGTTGGGGAGTTTGGGTCAGAGTGTTCTTGATCAGAGGACTCATGATCAGAGAACTCTTGGTCAGAAGAAGGTGAAAGGTAAGGGGGTGATTCATAATCAGAGGATGATGAAGAACTGTGGTGATATAGTTGATTTGGGTCAGAGGTTGTTGTAAAAGTACGGGCAATTTTTAGAACAGGTGGAGGTTGAGAGGTTCTAATGGTAGAAGGTGGTATTTCAGCGGTGGTATATATTGGTTGAGAGGAGAGAGGGTTAGAGGAAGCCATTACAGATTCAGAAGAGACAGGAGGAATGGACTTACCAGAGGAGACATTCAGAGGTGCTGAAGCTTTGGTGCCAGAGGTTTCTCCAATTCTGGCTTTCTTTGCCTTCCTTGCTTCCTCAGCTATCTTCTTCTCAGAAAGGCCTCTTTTGTATCTGACCAGATCTTCTACAGAGTCCAGACAGTCTTCAAGGCGAAAATCAGAGATATCAATGCCTTCATCCAGACGATCCTGAAGGTAGATAGCAATGGCATCTCTGGGTTCATTCTTGAAGAACCTTTCAAGGCCATGAGGCATCTTCCTCTGATCCTTCAGAGCTTCCCAGGTCACATTCATAGTGGGCTTGACTCTGATGTCCTTGATGATTCCCATACTCCTCAGATTTCTGGCATTCAGAGGCTTTCCAACGTCAATTGCCAGATCATCCATGCATCTGGTCTTCTCCAGAGCATCTACCAGCCCATGCTCAATGAAGATGTCAGAGAGCAATCTTCCCAGAGGAATGTAGGATCTGGGCTTCATATTGTTCCTTGTTTCTCTGACTGAATCCCTCAGATATCTGAAGAGAAGAACAGGGAGGTTGATTGGAATACCCTTCTGAATACAGTAGAGGATGCACTTCTGATCAGCATTTATATAATCTGAAGAGTTGGAGGCTGGACGATGATGGATTGTTCCCAGAATAATCTTCAACCAAACTCGGAGGTTCTGATGAAGCTCCTTGTTCTTAGATGGGTTTCCTTCAACGTTTGCTTTGAAGATAGTAGGGTTAATGACTTCTGTGATGCGCTTGGACCTTGGAGGAATGTTGTAAATCCTTTTACCTCCAGCCTTTTCCATATTCAGCAAAGAAGCAATAGACGCTTCTGTGATAATGATCTTCACACCCAGAACAAAAGAAACGATGAACTCATCATCAGCATCTGCACATCTCCAGAATTCCTTCACCAGAAGAGGATAGATTGGACCATACAATCTGTTGAAGTAGGTTTCCCAACCTTGCTTGCGAAGATCTTCAGTTAAATCAACGCCATTTCTTTTCAAATTCTCAAAATCCACAAGCGATTCACACAGTACATCCAAACCTTCAAAGGGAGTAGAAAGATGAATGTGTTGTTCACGTTCCAAAATGTGAGGTTCTTTGTAAACTGGGGTTGTGGTAACATCTACAACCATGGGTGTTTGAGTGTTTGAGGTTTGGGGGTTAGAAGCAGCTTCCATTTGTTGGGAGAAGTTAAAAACTGCTTGTTCTTGAGGATTCATGATGAAGATTGATTGATGAAGAAGATGAAGAACTGAGAAGGTTGCAGAGAAAACTTCGAGAGAGGGTTTAGGGTTTAAGAGTGAGTGAGAGTGATAAGTGTGTGAAATGTGAGAAAAGTGTTTATATACTAAGGGTAAAAACACATGCAAAACGACACACGTACCAGCGTTAGCACAAAAACCAAAATGGCACGTTTGGGGGAAAAATGATTACAGCTCATTAATGAATGTCTAATCCCAACAGTAAGCACACTGCTCAAGGAGATTTTCAAGCGTTCTGACCTTTGATTTCTTTTGACAGCTGTCTAGAAGTTCTAGGGTTAGACGCATGTTCCCCACGTGTTGATGTTTCTGATCTTCAGGAATACCAAAGGATTTCTGAAGATTTCTAACTCAGATATCTTCTTAACTTGGTAGAAGTATCAGAGTCAGAGGCAGAAGTATATTTGTTTTTATCAGAGTCTCATTTTACATGTTCAGAGCCAAATTTTACTCAGGACAATTTTTAATGTTCAGATTTTCTAAGATGAAACGAAATCTATCTTCAGCTAGAGGCTTAGTAAAGATATCTGCCCATTGATGTTCTGTATCAATGAACTTCAGCGTTACTATCCCTTTCTGAACATAGTCTCTAATAAAATGATGTTTTATTTCTATGTGTTTGGCTCTGGAATGTAAAATGGGATTCTTACTCAAACAAATAGCAGCAGTATTATCACAAAGGATAGGAATGTTACTCTCAAATATCTGGAGATCTTCTAGCTGATGCTTCATCCAGAGCATCTGAGTTGTGCACAGTGATGCTGAGATGTATTCTGCTTCTGCAGTTGATAGAGCAATTGTTGACTGTCTTTTGCTAGCCCAGGAGATTAGATTGTTTCCCAGAAGCTGGCAATTTCCAGATGTACTTTTTCGTTCTATTCTATCTCCTGCATAATCTGCATCACAATAACCAGAAAGCCTATACTCTGATGTTTTCTCATACATCAGGCCCAGGTTAGGAGTTCCTTTCAGATACTTAAGAATTCTCTTAACAGCTGTTAAATGAGATTCTCTAGGATCTGATTGGAATCTGGCACAAAGACAAACGCTGAAGAGAATATCAGGACGAGTAGCAGTCAGATAGAGAAGAGAGCCTATCATACCTCGATAGAGCTTCTGACAAACCTTGTTGCTTACCTCTTCCTTCTCCAGAATGCAAGTTGGATGCATGGGAGTCTTTGCAGAATTGCATTCAGACATATCAAATTTCTTCAGAACATCTTTAATGTACTTACTTTGATGAATGTACGTGACTTCTGGAGTTTGATTGATTTGAATTCCCAGAAAGAACTTTAGTTCTTGCATTAGACTCATTTCAAATTCTGCCTGCATTAACTTAGAAAATTCTTGGCAAACAGAGATATTAGCAGAACCAAAAATAATGTCATCAACATAAATTTGGCATATCATGAGATCATTTTCATGATTTTTACAGAAGAGTGTAGAATCAACCTTCCCTCTGATAAAATTTTGTTCTAGAAGAAAATTACTTAAGCGTTCATACCAAGCTCTGGGAGCTTGTTTAAGTCCATATAAGGATTTCTTAAGTTTGAAAACATGTTCTGGAAAATTTGAGTTTTCAAAACCAGGAGGTTGATTAACATACACTTCTTCTGAAATATAACCATTTAGAAATGCACTCTTGACATCCATTTGGTATAATTTTATAGAGTGATTAATAGCAAATGATACAAGAAGACGAATAGACTCTAACCTTGCGACTGGAGCAAAGGTTTCATTATAATCAATACCTTCTTGTTGACTATAACCTTGAGCTACCAGTCGTGCTTTGTTTCTGACAACTTCTCCTTTCTCGTTCAGTTTGTTTCTGAAAACCCATCTGGTTCCAATGACATGAGTGCCTCTGGGTTTAGGAACGAGATCCCAGACATCATTCTTGGAGAATTGATCTAACTCTTCTTGCATAGCTGCCACCCAATCATTATCTTGAAGAGCTTCATCACAGGACGTAGGCTCAATCAGAGACACTAGTCCCAGAGGAATATCTTCAGAGGTTCTGAAGGTAGATCTGGTTCTAACAGGTTCATCTTTGTTTCCCAGAATCAAATCTTCAGATACGTTGCTACGACTCTTGACTTTTCTTGGAATTTCTGGAGATTTAATTTCTTCAGAGTCTGGAGTGGCAGTTGCTTCTGGAGTTTTCTCAGATTCTACCAGAGTGATCTCTAAATCTGCAAACTTTTCAACTAGCTTTGACTTTTCAGGGTCAAGCTTATCATCAAATCTAACATGAATTGATTCCTCCACAATTTTGGTTTCTGTGTTGTATACTCTATAGCCTTTAGAGCGTTCTGAGTATCCTAACATAATACCTTTCTGTGCTTTGGAATCAAACTTGTTCAGATGTTCTTTAGTATTTAATATAAAGCAAATGCATCCAAAAGGATGAAAATATGAAATGTTGGGTTTTCTTCCCTTACACAGTTCATAGGGAGTCTTATCCAGAATAGGTCTAATAGAGATTCTATTCTGAATGTAACACGCTGTATTTACAGCTTCTGCCCAAAAGTGCTTTGCTACATTTGTTTCATTGATCATGGTTCTGGCCATTTCTTGGAGTGTCCTATTCTTCCTCTCTACGACTCCATTTTGTTGTGGAGTTCTAGGGCAGGAGAAATCATGGGATATTCCATTTGAATCAAATAGTTCTTCAAAATCTTTATTTTCAAATTCTCCACCATGATCACTTCTGACTCTAATAATTTTGGAGTCAAATTCTTTTTGCACTTTAGAACAGAAACTGGTGAATACAGAGTGAGACTCACTCTTGTGCTTTAGGAATTTTACCCATGTCCAGCGGCTGTAATCATCAACGATTACTAGTCCATACTTCTTTCCATTGACTGATGCTGTTTTCACAGGACCAAATAAGTCAATGTGAAGAAGCTCCAGAGGCTTGGAGGTAGAAACAACATTTTTCTTTTTAAAAGATGTTTTTGAAAACTTTCCTTTCTGACAAGCTTCACACAGAGCATCTGAAGAAAACTTCAGTTTAGGTAAGCCTCTGACTAACTCAAGTTTAGTTAGCTGAGAAAGTTTCCTCATGCTAATGTGGCCTAAGCGTCTATGCCATACCCATTGCTCTTCGTGAACTGACATTAAACATTTAACATTTTGATCTTTTAAATCAGAAAGATTTATTTTATAAATGTTGTTTTTCCTCTTGCCTGTGAAAAGGACAGAGCCATCGTTCTGATTAATGGCTTTACACGTTTTTTGATTAAAGATTACATCATAACCGTTATCACTTAATTGACTTATGGATAACAAGTTATGCATTAATCCTTCTACATAAAGAACATCAGATATAGAGGGAAGAGTACCATTACCAATAGTTCCGGAGCCTCTGATCCTTCCTTTCTGATCTCCTCCGAAGCCTACAAAGCCAGCGTCTTTAAGTTCCAGGCTTTGGAACATAGACTTTCTTCCCGTCATATGTCGCGAGCATCCAGAGTCCAGGTACCATGACTGGTGTCTGAACTTTGCTGCATAGGATATCTGCAACATAGATAATCTTATCTTTCGGTACCCAGAATCTCTTGGGTCCTTTCAGATTAGTTTTCCCAGAGTTTCTTACAACTTTGGGTCTTCTAGCATTTTTAAATTTGTGTTCTTGTGTGTGTGTGTAGTGGTATGAGAAAGGCGATTTAATTTGGTTACTGGTAGAAGTTTTATCAGAATCAGAATCATACCCAATTCCCTTTTTATTATTCTGACCTACTCCATAAATCATGGATGCCATAATACTCCTATTTATCCCATTCTTCAGAAATTGTTGAAAGGCTTCTTCATACTTATAAATAATTTCATTTGAAGTTTGTGGTGCTTGAGACAACACTTCTTCTAATTCTAAGCTTTTTGTTTTAGCTCCATCTCTTTCTAACGTTAAAGATTTGATTGTATCTTCATGTGCTAGAATTGTTGTCTCAAGTTTACTACATTCTTCAGATTTTGCTTTAAGAAGACCTTTAATGCTTTTAACTTTTTGTTTTAATTTCTGAAGAGAGGTAAGAGTTTCTGATAAACATGATTCTAAGTCAGATCTAGAAAGTTCAGAAAATACCTCTTCAGATTCTTCATCTGAGCTGCTGGATGTGGTAGCCATAAATGCTACGTTGGCTTGTTCATCAGAGTCAGATTCTGATGATCCTGATTCACTATCGTCCCAGGTGGCCATTAATCCTTTCTTTGTTCTGAAGGCATTTTTCTTGAAGCTTTCTTTCTTAGAGTTATCTTTCTTCAGCTTGGGGCATTCATTTCTATAATGACCTGTTTCTTTACATTCAAAACAGGTAATATCTTTATTAGGTTTACCTTTTGAAGTTGACTCTGATCTATCCCCTCTGGGTCTTGATCTTCTGAAGTTGTTGTTGTTCCTTCTTTTCCAGAGTTGCTTAACTCTTCTGGTTAGTAAGGACAGTTCTTCTTCATCATCAGAGTCTTCAGGTTCAGAGTCGTCAGTATCTGCAGTTTCTGCCTGGAGAGCTCTGGTTCTGTCTGACTTCCGTCTTTCAGGTCTGGACTTCAGCGCCACTGACTTGTTCCTTTTCTGAGGCTCATCCTCCTCTAGTTCTATCTCATGACTTCTGAGAGAGCTAACAAGTTCTTCAAGGCTGATGTTGTTCAGATCCTTTGATAGCTTCAGAGCAGTAACCATTGGTCTCCATTTCTTTGGCAGACTTCTGACAATCTTCTTAACATGATCTGCAGTCGTATATCCCTTGTCTAGCACTTTAAGACCTGCAATAAGAGTTTGGAATCTGGAAAACATAGCTTCTATAGCTTCGTCATCTTCCATCTTGAAGGCTTCATATTTCTGGATCAACGCCAGAGCCTTCGTCTCCTTGACTTGGGAGTTTCCTTCATGGGTCATCTTCAGAGAGTCAAGTATATCTTTAGCCGTCTCTCTGTTGGTGATCTTTTCGTATTCGTTGTAAGATATAGCATTTAGAAGTATTGTTCTGGCCTTGTGATGATTTTTGAACTCACGTTTCTGATCTTCTGACATTTTGCTTCTGGGAACTTCAGCTCCATTTAAGGTTGGAGGTTTGTATCCATCTGTGACAATGTCCCAGAGGTCAGCATCATAACCCAGAAAGAAACTTTCGATTCTATCTTTCCAGTAATCAAACTTTTCTCCATCAAAAACAGGAGGCTTGGCATTGTAAGAATCTTTCTCATTTGAGTGGGCCATTTGTTTTTCTCGCACTGGATCTCTCTACACGGTTAAGTGTTTGATTTGAAAATCAATAACAGAGCCGGAGCTCTGATACCAATTGAAGGTGAGAAAAACAAGAAAGGGGGGTTTGAATTGTTTGAAAAAATAAGCTCTTTTGCAAAATGAAATCACACAAAGATTTTATACTGGTTCGCTTATAACACAAAGCTACTCCAGTCCACCCGGCCAAGGTGATTTCGCCTTCAACAAGGACTTAATCCACTAATCTTGAAAGATTACAAACAACCCCTAAGAGAGAGGAAAATCTCTTAGTCCTCTCAAGTCTACAGACTACAAAGAGTCACTTGAGGAAATCAAATAAAAATAAGATACAAGATGTGTAATCTAGAGTGCTTCTAAGAAAGCAAATATTACAAACTTAAGAACAAATTTTTCACTTGATAAGCAACAGCTTAGTGAAAATCTTTGAAGAACAAAGATGATTTTCTTGAGCGTGATATGATTTCAGTATAGTTTTGGCTAGTGATTTCTTCGTGTTTACTGAATGAGATTTCTTCTCTATTTATAGGAGTTGAAGTAGAGTTGAAGTAGCGTTGAATCTGTTGGATATTGAGATGTAATTACGCCATTCCATTAATAGCTTCTGCAGTAGACTTTTTCACTTAGAAGTGACTACTTACCACAATTAGTATCTTTTCTCTTGGAAGAGGAGATTAACGTCTCTTTCTAATTGAGGAAATCCATTTGCAGAACTTTAACTTGGCTTAAACGTTACTTCATCATGATTAACAATTCTGATTAGAGTCTTTGTGTATCTGGAGAAACTTGCTTCTGATGTTATTTCTTGAATGTTCAGAAAGCGCTGATAACTTCAGAGTTTACAGAAGGCATTTGTTCAGAGTCAGAGCTTCTAGACTTTACTTCATGTTCAGATGCTTCTGATACTTGCAGTTTTGTCCAGAGTCAGAGCTTCTTAAAACGAGATTTCACTTTAGATGCTTCTGATACTTGAGATTTTGCATCTGATCTTGTTTTGCATCTGATGACATCATCAGATTTATTTCTTCTTTCTTTAGAACCCTGCACACTTAGAAACTTTTCGTTAGGGTGCCATTTTTGGTTTCATCCTTTGTTATCATCAAAATCATGGAATCTATTGTAGAACTATTTTTGTTCTTACAGAATTGTCTTCCCAACATTACTACTTCATTTGCCAGATCTTCATCAACATCCTGACCACTTTCCTCCTCTTCCTCCTCAGTGTTTGACATGAAGGCTATGCTTTTGGTTTTCTTTTCAGATCCATCACACATTCCCATCTCAAATGTTTGGAAGGAACCAATTAGCTCATCAACTCTCATATTGGAGATGTCTTGAGACTCTTCTATGGTTGTCACCTTCATAGCAAATCTCTTAGGGAGTGACCTGAGTATTTTCCTTACTAATTTTTCATCTGACATCTTCTCTCCCAGGGCTCCTGAGGCATTAGCAATTTCAAGGATACTCATATGATATTCATGAATATTTTCATCTTCTTTCATCCTTAAATTTTCAAACTTGGTGGTGAGCAGCTGTAGTCTAGACATCTTCACTCTAGAGGTGCCTTCATGAGTGTTTTTGAGAATGTCCCAAGCATCTTTAGCCACCTCACAGTTGTTTACCAACCTGAAGATATTCTTATCTATTCCATTGAATATAGAATTCAATGCTTTATAATTTCCAAGGGCTAGATCATCCTCCTCCTTGGACCATTGTTCTTCAGGTTTCTTATCAGTTGAGGCTTCTCCCTCCTTAGTAATTACTGGATGTTCCCAGCCTGTTAACACAACCTTCCAAGCCTTATTATCAAGATATTTTAGCAAAGCTACCATTCGAGGTTTCCAATAGTCATAGTTAGATCCATCCAAAATTGGTGGCCTGTGAACAGATCCTCCATCTCTCTCCATAGTACCAGAAAGTATCGTCCCTAGATCTCACCCAGAACCAGAGCAGGAGGCCTGCTCTGATACCAATTGAAATTCTGGTATCAGATATGAGATGTCGAAGGTAATGTCACGACACTAATATCTGAATAATACAAACATGATAAAGATAAAGAATAGTAATGCAAGAGACACAAGCAATTGTTAACCCAGTTCGGTGCAACTCACCTACGTATGGGGGCTACCAACCCAGGAAGGAAATCCACTAAATAGAATCAGTTCAAAGACTCTTAGTAAACTACACAAGTTACAGTCTTTTTCACCTAATCTCTACCCGTATGACTTCTACCTAAGAACTCTTAGATATGAGATCCCACTCACTCCCCCTCAATCACACCAGTGATATTAAACAAGAATTGCTTATGAAAAGAAGACACTCTTCAAAGACACACACTTGATCTTACTTAACAGCTTCAATCAAGTAGACACACACTCATGCTTAAAAGCTTAGAGTGACAAATTGCAACTCAGAAATCAGACCAATTCAATCACCTATGGATGAATTGAATGGCTTACAAGTCACACGACCACACAAGACTAAAACCCTTATTCTCTCTCAATATTTCGCTCTGTATTTCTTGTGTATCAAATCAGGTTTTCCATGTCCTTTTTATAGAAGCTTTCAGCTGGGCTTGGACATCATAAAACCCTAAAACTATTTTCCATTCAAATCTTCTTATGACAATTAGTTAGATCTCTTTGGAAAATAAGTTAAATCACATTGTAATCATTGATTGATTGTGTTTGTAATTAACTCATCAATCAAACATAGATTTCCATTACAAGCGCAATCACATAACACATAACATTCAGACTGAATGTTCTGTGTACAGACGTCATGACATCAGGTCTGACATCCTGGAACAATCCTGCATAATTCCATTTTAAATATCCAGCAGGTACATTATATCAGATGTCATGACATCGTGTATGACATCCTGAAACAATCCTACATAATTATGTTTTTAAACCTCCAGCATGTACAAGACATCTTATGTTAAGACATCATATGTAACATCTTGTGAACACTCTTTGTTTTACCTAAATTGCTGCCAACACTTAGAACCAACAAACTCCCCCTTTGGCAAATTTTGGTTAAAACATATATCAGTCCATTTTGTTCACCAACTTGAAGATTGATGAAAGAAAAGTCTGTGGGGAATGTCAGACAAGGATGTCACACCAGAAAATCAGACATGACACCACTTCCAAAGTTTTGGAACTCCTCCATATGGATTTGATGGGACCCATGTAGGTGGAAAGCCTTGGTGGGAAGAAGTATGGATATGTAGTGGTGGATGACTTCTCCAGATACACCTGGATTAATTTTATAAGAGACAAATCTGATGTGTTTGAAGTCTTCAAAGATCTTTGTCTAAAACTTCAAGGAGAAAAGGAAAGTCAAGTTATCAAAATTATAAGTAAACAAAGATGAAAGATGGATCCCAAAAGTAATGAATGATTATTTCTGGGCTACAGCAGAGCATATAGAGTCTTTAATTCCAGAACTAAATTAATGATTGAATCTATTAATGTTGTGGTTGATGACCAACAGACTGATGTCACAGATGATGTTGAGACATCTCTGAATGATCCTCCAGCTGATTTCTCAGACAAAAATTAGGAGAGTGAACCTTCTCAAGCTGAACCTGAAGATGACAAAATCAACAAGGGACCCTCCAACAGAGTTCAGAAGGATCATCCCAAAGATCTCATCATAGGAGATCCAAATAAAGGGGTCACAACTAGATCAAGGGAAGTGATCTCACATGGCTGCTTTGTGTCCAAGATTGAGCCTAGGAATGTCAAGGAAGCCTTGACTTATGAGTTCTGGAATAATGCCATGCAGGAGGTGTTAGGTCAATTCAAGAGGAATGAAGTATGGGAATTGGTTCCTAGACCTGAAAGAATAAATGTCATAGGTACAAAGTGGGTGTATAAGAATAAATCTGATGAACAAGGAGTGGATTTTGATGAAACATTTTCTCTTGTAGCTCGCCTTGAGTCCATTATACTTTTGCATGGAGTGGCATGTATTCTGAAGTTCAAACTATTCCAAATGAATGTAAAAAGTGCCTTCTTGAATGGCTACTTAAAAAAGGAAGTATATGTTGAACAGTCTAAAGGATTCACAGATCCAAACCTTTCAAAGCATGTGTACAAATTGAAGAAAGCCCTTTATGGTTTGAAGCAAGCTCCTAGGGCTTGGTATGAGAGACTCATAGTGTTCCTCACTAGCAATGGCTACAAGAGGGGAGCTATTGAAAAGACCCTATCTGTGAATAATGAAGGAGGAAAGCTCATGGTGGCTCAAATAGATGTGGATGATATTGTGTTTGGTGGGATGTCAAAACAGATGGTAGAACATGTTGTTAGACAAATGTTGTCTGAGGTTGAGATGAGCCTTGTTGGACTTGGGCTACAAGTCAAGCAGATAGAAGATTCTATTTTTCTATCTCAAAGAAAATATGCCAAGAACAATGTTAAGAAGGTCGGCATGGAGAATGCAAGTCATAAAAGGACACCTACTCCTACACATTTGAAAGTCTCCAAAGATGAAAATGGTGTTAGTGTAGATCAAAGTTTGTATAAAAGCATGATAGGAAGTCTGTTATATCTCACAACAAGTTGACCTGACATTGCCTTTGTTGTAGGTGTTTGTGTTATATATCAAGCTGAATACATAGCAGTTGGAAGTAGCTGTTCTCAACTTGTTTGGATGAAACAAATGTTGACTGAATACAATGTCACATAAGATGTCATGACATTGTACTGTGACAACCTGAGTGCTATAACTATTTCCAAAAATCCTATTCAGCACAGTAGGACAAAGCACATTGATATTTGTCATCACTTCATTAGAGAACTTGTGGAAGAGAAAATCATAGCACTGGAGCATGTTACTACTGAAATGCAATTAGCTGACATATTTACAAAGGCCTTGGATGCTAATCAGTTTGAATGTTTAAGAGGGAAATTGGGGATTTATATTCATGAGAATTTATAACAATTAAAGTGGAGTGGAAAAGGTAATAAAAATATTGTCTGCCCACTTAAAAGAAAGTGCCTTATTTATGGTAAATCATTACCTAGTATTGGAACTAGTATCTATACCATCTTCACATGCTACCTCAACACAACCACTTCCATCTTCATTCAACTACTCAGACCATCTCTGCTAGGGAAACAAAACTTTTCTCAAAAGTTCAACAAAATGTCATAACATCCCTCATCCTCTGGTTCAAAACCCACTCACAAAGCAAGGACTCCCTCCATGGAGTTTCTGGATGAAGACATTTTAGAGGTTATTCCTCTTTCTGTAATCCCAGGCGACGCCCCTGGTCCTTCTTCCACGATAGGAAACAATCAAGGTAATAACTCTGAAAACCCTCCACCTAAGGATGACATGCACTATACAAATCGTGTCATTAGGAACCTAGTGACAAGGATCCTAAATGAAGGACACTCAATCGAAGGAGTTTCAACTCCTCTGTCTAGAAGGGACCCCTCACCTGAGGTGGAACCTCAAACTAAGAAAGATGATGATTCATCTAGATCAGAGAAAGACATGGCTGCTGAGGGACTATGCTCTCTAGGTAAAACCTTGCCTAGTAAGAAACCAGTAGATGTTTCTCATGAAACTGCTGAGAAGGTTATTGATTTGGAGGAAGAGAGTTAAGAAGAGGAAGATGACACCTTGGTTCATCATTTGAAACCAAGTGTTGCAAAGAAAATGAAGACCAAGAAAGGGAAGACTGTGGCTGAGATGTTGACAGCCAGAACTAGGAAGAAGACTGATGTTATAGGTCCTTCTAAATCATGGAGTAAAGTAGAGGTTAAGAAGAGAAAGGTCAGAGAAAGTTCTGACTCTAAAGATGATGTCGAAGACGATGTCCCAGACATCTCTCCTGCTAAAAGGCAAACTGTTAGAAAGTCTCCAGCTAAGGTTGTAGCTGTGCATTTGGACAACATTTCCTTCCATCTGGAAGATGGTACTGCCAAGTGGACATTTGTTATACAGAGGAGTTGATGTGGAGAGGGAACTTGGGAAAGATGTTGTGGAAGTGAAGGAGGTTATGGAGTTGATCAAGTCTACAGGTCTAATGAAAACAGTGGTTGCATTACCCCAATGCTTTGAAGGTCTGGTGAAGGAGTTTGTGGTGAATATCCCAGAGGATACTTCTGACAAGAATAGCAAGGAATTTTTCAAGGTGTTTGTGAGAGTTAAGATGTGTAAGGTTCTCCCAAACTATAATCAATAATTTCCTAGGGAGAGGAACTGAAGGAGTTGTTGAGTTAGAAGCTACAAACAATGAAGTTTGTAGGACATTCACTGTTGGCCAAGTCAAGGAATGGCCAAGCAAGAAGCATCTATCAGCTAGAAAATTAACTGTAAAATATGCCATCTTGCATAAGATAGGTTCAGCCAACTGGGTGCCAACAAACCATATCTTAACTATCTCTAATGGTCTTGGAAGGATAATCTATGCTATTAGAACCAGGCTCAACTTTGATTTTGGAAGGTTCATGTTTGAACGAATTGTTAGACATGCCTCCACTAATGAAGTAAAGCTGCCAATTTCCTTTCCCTCTATCATTTGCGGAATTATTTTAAGCCAGCAACCTGGTATTCTAAACACAAGTGATATCCCCAGTAAAAGGAAGCCTCCATTGTCCATTCACTACAAGTTATTTGAAGGCAGTCATGTCAATGACATTGTCATGACATCTGCAAGGAAGGAGCCAGCCTCACAAGGTGGCCTGATTGCTCAATTGAAAGAGGCTTTAGAGGTTCTTATTAGTAGCTTGGAGCAAGAAGAGATGGATAAGGTTATTGAAGCCAAGGAGTCAGATGCCCATACCTCAAGTGAGAGGTCTAATTCTCAAGATCAATCTAGTGGCAATTCTGAATCTGAAGGTGAAGAAGATGCTACCTCCTCAGACTAAGTTGTGGTGATGGTCCCCCTGTTTGAATGCTATGTGTTCTGGATGTTGTTTTGGATGCTTGGATGATTTGTTGTTTTTCTGTTTGATATTTGTAATTTTTGGCAGTCCTTTCTGATGCCATGATGTAATATGTGGGCTCTTTATGAGTTCCCTGGATTTCTGATTATCTCAGCTATTGTAGTTGTGTATAATTATGGTTTTGTATCTCCTGACATTGTGTTTTAACATTTTATATGTTATGACATCCTTTGTGACATTCTCTGCTGGACTGATTGACATTTATTGTGTCTAATTGGTTACTTTGGTCTATTTTGACTAAAAAGGGGGAGAAGTTATTATGTGGATAACTGCGGTTAATGTGTGGAGATGTGGAGAACTGTAGTTATTATGTGTTGATGTAGCTAGCTAGGCTAAACAGATGAACAATTGATGTTGAAGGAGATGTCTGATGTTGAACAGAATGATGTTTTATTCTATGATGTTGGAGGAGATGTCTGATGTTCTGATGTTATGTGCATGTTCTGTGTTGCACAGGTGATGTTGAAGGATATGTCAGAGGGTAACTCTGAATGTTACAGGTGTTGAAGGAGATGTCTATATTGAATAGACTTAGGGGGAGAAGAAGTACCCATGTGTTTTTATGCGTGTTTTACTAGTTGCTACTATAGCTAGTAATTATGTTTGCTTCTGCTGCTGCTTAAACCGTTGTTATGTTGTTTAACTACTGATGTGTTTTTTCTTGTGAACAAAATGGACTGATATATGTTTTAGCCAAAAATTGCCAAAGGGGGAGTTTGTTGGTTCTAGGTGTTGGCAACAATTTTGGTAAAACCAAGAGAGTTCACAAGATGTCACATGTGATGTCATAACATAGGATATCTTGTACATGCTGGATGTTTAAAATATAATTATGCAGGATTGTTCCAGGATGTCAGACCCGATGTCATGACATTTGTATACAGAACATTCAGTCTGAAAGTTATGTATTATGTGATTGTGTTTTTAATAGCAATTTGTGTCTGATTGATGAGTTAATTGAACACACTATCAATCAGTAATTACAACGTGATTAACTTATATTCCAAAGAGATCTAACCAACTGTCATAAGAAGACTTAAATGGAAAATAGTTTTAGGGTTTTATGATGTCCAAGCTCAGCAAATTGCTTCTATAAAAAGGACATGGAAAACCTTATTTGATACACAAGAAATACATAGCGAAATATTGAGAGAGAATAAGGGTTTTAGTCTTGTGTGGTCGTGTGACTTGTAAGTCATTCAATTCATCCATATATAATTGAATTGGTCTGATTTTTGAGTTGTAATTTGTCACTCTAAGCTTTTAAGCATGAGTGTGTGTCTACTTGATTGAAGTTGCTAAGTAAGATCAAGTGTGTGTCTTTGAAGAGTGTCTTCTTTTCATAGTAATTCTTGTTTAATATCACTGGTGTGATTGAGGGGGAGTGAGTGGGATCTCATATCTAAGAGTTCTTAGGTAGAAGTCACACGGGTAGAGATTAGGTGAAAAAGACTGTAACTTGTGTTGTTTATTGAGAGTCTTTGAACTGATTCTATTTTAGTGGATTTCCTTCCTGGCTTGGTAGCCCCCAGACGTAGGTGAGTTGCACCGAACTGGGTTAACAATTGCTTGTGTCTCTTGCGTTACTGTTCTTTATCTTTATCCTGTTTGTATTATTCAGATATTAGTGTCGTGACATTACCTTCGACATCTCATATCTGATACCAGAATTTCAAGGGATATACCATAGTGTTTTCTACATGCTTGATAATTTAGGATTACACGATATTTTTTCTAGTAAAGCACCCACCTACGATAGGCTCACTAGGGAATTTTTGAGTTCCCTAATTTACACTGCTTATCTCGGCACTGCTATCACGATAGGTAGCGTCTGTTTTAGAATGTTTAATGTAGAATACAATTATACTACCGATGCTTTAGCGGGTTTTCTAGGAGTGCCTTATCATGAGGGTGCTATCTATGAGACGCCCTTGGATGTTGAATGGGCACTCGAGGCATTTACTTTTTGGAATAGATTATCTAATGTGAATGTCACTTCCTTTGAAGGAATTTTGGCTTCTAATATTCATAACCCGACCATACGTATTTTTAGATACCTTTTGGCATGTACCATACTTGGCCTGGAGAATTCTAACAAAGTAAATGCCCGAGAGTTACTGTTTTTACAGGGTTGCCTCACTAATCGCAGGATCAATCCTGTTCATTTCATGTTGGCCCATATGTCTGCCATCCTTAAAAAGGGAGGAACCATCTCTTTCGGTGGTTTGATTACCTCCATTGCTAGAGCGTTGAATCTACATGCTGAGTTAGCCACCTTGGAACCACTCCCTCACCGCACCATTAACTTGAAGTTTTTTAAAGATATGAAATTATGCAAGGTGCGGAGAGAAGGTGGTTTCTACCTATTGATACATGGTGCAGCTATACCCAGTGTTGTCCTACCTTGCTCTCATCGTACAAATGTGAGACATGCGAGGAACTGGACATACGATCTTGATGCTCCACCCTATACCGGTCATTTTCCACCTAACATTCCTATGGACGATGGACAAGGGACCGATGATGAGTATGACCGGCACGACCAGTCACCTGCTCATGATATTCCTGTTGCATCACCTGCACACACCGCACCTTCTTCCTCTAACCCTTTTGCAGGTACCACTCCCGGTTTCTACATCACCGAGGAGATGTGGCGCGAGCACCTGGCTCGTGAGGAAAGGCGTGACACCCTCCTGAATACCATAAACCAACAACTAGTTGATAATATGAGTTTTATGGTAGCTTCCCAGCAGCGTAGTGAGCAAGCACATCGGACTGTCACTGAGTCCTTGCTTGCGATCACTAATGAGCAGTAACGCCAGCGACAGGCTAATGAGCGTCACTTCGCTCTCATCGAGGCCACCCAAGGATCTCTCCTAGGTCGCTCTCAGCGGCTGCAGGAAGGACTTAGTACTCGAACCAGACGTCGTCGACCCATGCATCCTGACCAGGGCGGTGACGGTGACGGTACCGGTGCTCACCCTAGCTCTCTTCCAGGTTACTCCTACCCTATCTCATATCGAGACATTGAGGACAATGTTCGGTTTAAGTGTGGGAGGAGATTTTATCGCTTTTAATCTTTCATTTATTTTTATTTCTTTTTATCGCTTTCACTACGCCAAAAACTGGAATAGACAGCGCCCCTTAGAGGGCGCTTTATTACAAAAGTGCACTCTAAAGTGAAGAGAAAAAATAAGGAGCATACTATTGGAATAGACAGCGCACTTTAGAGGGCGCTTTTGTAACAAAGTGCACTCTAAAGTGAAGCGAAAAAATAATGAGGAAATGGAGGGACACCAATAGAGGACGCTTTATTGAAAGCGCCCTCTAAGGATAACCTTAGAGGGCGCTTCTAAAAAAGCGCTCTCTATGTCCATGTACATTTCCAGTTTATAAGGCGCTTTTGGAAAGCCTTAGAGAGCGCTTTTAGAAGCTCCCTCTTAGGCCCCCTTTAGAGGGCGCTTTTGTAACAAAGCGCCCTCTAAAGTGAAGCCAAAAAAAAAATGGAGGGACAACAATAGAGGGCGCTTTTGTGAAAGCGCCCTCTAAGGTTACCCTTAGAGGGCGCTTTTGAAAAAGCGCTCTCTAAGTCCATGTACATTTCCAGTTTAGAAGGCGCTTTTGGAAAGCCTTAGAGAGCGCTTTCAGAAGCGCCCTCTTAGGCCCCCTTTAGAGGGTGCTTTTTTAAAAAAAGCGCCCTCTAAGGTCCCCTTTAGTAAACATTAAAATGATAACATATACTGCATGTCTCTTTATTTTCCCTCTCTATAAGCTATTTCGTTTACGTAACTGGGTTTTCTCTCAACTGCGATTACTCTCTACTGCGATTACTCTCGTCCTCCGTTCGTTCTCCCTCCCTCACCGTCATCGTCGCCGTTCGTTCTCCCTCCCTCACCGTTCACGTTCACTGCGTTAACCTCTTCCACCGTCACTGTTCACTTTCTTCTCCATCGTTACCGTCACCTTTAAGGTATTTCTCTTCTCCATCGTTACCGTTCACTTTCTTCATGTGTTTGATTAGGGCATTTTCTAAACTTAGTTTTTCATTTTGTGCATTATGTTGATTAATGTTGTTTAGGGCAAACTGAGTTTTTTATTTCTGATTGAAAACTGATATATTTGAAGTGTGTTTGAGCTTGTGCTTGGAAGTTTGATGATTATGGATGCAAGTTTGTTCATGTTCCAAACACCATAAGTTTGCATTGGTCTTTTGCATGCAGTAGGTGTGTGTGAGTAAATGTGTATGCAGTAAGTTTGTGCATGCAGTAAATGTGTTCACGTATTGAATCATTGTCTTACTTGGGTCTTATTGAATCATTTCTATATTACAGATAAAATGGCTAACCAAGACGATACCCATGCCGCGAATGAATCACGTAATAATGTTGAAAAAGAAATCAAACGAGGATTGACTGTTATGAAGTCAATCATTCGTGCAAGAGACAAGGGTGTAAAATTTGAAGTACATTGGAGTGCTGAAGACCAACTAATTGAGCCTAACGGTTCAATGTTGGCAAGTTACATTGGTTTCCTTGTTCGCCAACATATTCCGATTACATGTGATAATTGGAGAAGTCCGGACTTGAAGGTTGGCAAGGAAAAAATATGGTCGGAGATACAGGTACTTACCATATATTGTTATATGTTTTTTTTGTTGACTATTTGTTAACCATATATTGTTATAATATTACTTTATAATAACACACTCCATTTGTATGTTTTTTAGAGATCCTTTCACATCGATGAAAGCCGGCAAAAATATTGTATTCAATTGGCCGGAAAAAGACTCCGAGGATTTCGATCCTTTTTGTGCAACAAATTTCTCAAGGATGAGGAAGGAAAATTTGTTGAAGGAGAACGGCCAATGAAGTATGCCGAGATTATTTCAGCCGATGAATGGGATAACTTTGTCGCCAAACGAAGAAACGAAAAATTCCATGTAATGTCTATTAATTATGGTATTATACAATTGTTAAGTTACTTGGTTCTAATATGCCTTAAACTTTTTTATCCAGGAAGTAAGCGACATAAATAGGAAAAGGGCATCAAAACCCGCGTATCCGTACAAAAAAGGGCGTACGGGTTATGCACGGTTACAACAAAGAATTGTGAGTATATTCAAATGCTATGAGCTTATACATTGTCACAATATGTTATAATTGATGATCTTATAATCTAATTCAATGTGTAGCTAGCCGAGGA
Source organism: Lathyrus oleraceus (assembly GCF_024323335.1). NCBI lineage: Eukaryota > Viridiplantae > Streptophyta > Magnoliopsida > Fabales > Fabaceae > Lathyrus > Lathyrus oleraceus. The sequence goes on from NC_066582.1 coordinate 208,815,310, forward strand.
GAAAAGTGACTCAACATCTCTTCCGGACCACGTATTATGGAAGGCTGCTCGGGTTGGGAAGGATGGGGCTGTCGTTGAAGCGGTCCAAAATGTTTATGACGAATGTGTAAGTATATGTAACATTATTTCTTTAATTATATCGAAAATTTTGTTAGACATATAATTCATTTTTAATCTCCTCTAATAATATTTCAGGAGACTTTATCCCAAACCGTACCTTCAACCGAGGTCCAGGATTGCAGGAGCGTACTTAGTCGAGTACTAAATGTTCCTGAGTATTCCGGTCGTGTGAGGGGTAAGGGTTTTGGTGTGACTCCGTCGTCATTTTATAAAAAAACCAAAACAAAAAATCCTACCAACAAAGAGGTGATGGAGACCTTGGCGGAGTTAAGGGCACAAGTACTCCAACTGCAAAACGAGAATGCAAGGTATAGAGAGGAAAGGTGCGCTTCCGAGGCAAAAGATACTAGTGACCGAGCTAGTATCAATCATCAACCGAAATTTCCAGAGGTAATTATATATGTTATTATGAAATTAAAATAGAACTTTTTTACTTGACACATATACAAGTTAACAATAACATTTATTATTGGTTTAGGGCATTTCACCTTGTCAGCTGTATCTATCGTCACCGACTTATCGCATGGTTGGCAAGGGAAAAGTGCACAATACTTCGGGTGAATTACTTCACCATAATCCCCTCCCGGTGGGATTTATGAAAGTTTCGGTTGACCTCGTATTAGATACGGACGCCCGTCTACCATTACCCGACGTTGTTTCAGAGACAACGTTGATGCGAGATGCAGTCGGATCCTTTGTTGGTTGGCCGTCAGATCTAATTTTCCCTGATGCTGAGGTATATATGTTCTAAATGATTATGAATATTTAGTATTCACATTTCAATTCAGCTACAATTATGATATTTAATCAATCCTTATTACATGGTAATGTTAGACTCCTACAAGACCCACCCCTAAAGCTGGTAAAGGGATTTCAAGACGCATCGAGTCGGTTGCATCTCAAAAAGAGGTACAAATATATATACCCATTGAATTATATACACAACGATTCTTTTGCATCACAAAAAGTAATGATTTATTTTATATGAATTTTTAGGTTCCCGGTCGAAAGTTGAAAAACGATGGTAAGGATATTCCAACGAAGGATATTCCAACGAAGGATATTCCAACGACGGCCGGGACAAAATCTCAAATTATGATGCGTCTTGAGAAAATGGTGGAAGAGTCCGATATTATGGACGGGTCCATTCGTAGTATAGATTTTGATGAAGGTGTTTTCGGAAAAGCTCATTTCGAAATAATTGCAAAGGAGGACATGCAACAACTTTTTGAGCACGACGAATTGGGCATCGCTATCATTCATACATACATATAGTACTCCGATCAATCTATAATTTACTTAGTTGAACAATTTATTTACACATTTCAATGAGTAGTCTAATATTTATTATATTTCTATTTAAGGTATATGTATGACAAATTGATGCGGGGAACTGAATTGTGTAACCGTTTCAATTTTATTGTTTCTTCCCGTGTCAACGCAACGTTAATATCGAAAAATCCAACATCCGTAAAGAATGATCTAGTCGATAGATTCATGGCGGCCGACGATAATACTACACGCAGTTTGTATTTTTTACCGTTTAATTCTGGCAACGGGTTAGATTTTCTTTCTAATAATTTCATTCTAATCTATGTATATCTTTTACGTAGAAAATTTTCATTCATCTAAATTTTTGTTTTATTTTACAGTGGTCACTGGGTGTTGGTTGCTATGGATCTTTCGAGACTAATAGTGTATTATCTCGATTCGTTATCGGGTGATTGGAGTAAATATCCGGGTTTGAAGAAGACGTTGACACGTAAGTGAAATTCCCCTAAATATTCGTGTGTATTGCTATATTTAATTATGTCTGTCAGATTGATCTCAATATACGTTTTTATTTTGTTAGGGCAATAATAAAATTTAGATCGAAAAAGAATTACCGCATTAGGAAGGACATTACCTGGGTCAGAGTTCAGATATATATTAAGTATCTTATTTTTGCTTATAATAGTGTTTGTTTTTTTGCTTATAATAGTGTTTGTAAGAAATTAACTATATATATATTGTTTGTTTTTCTGTGTAGTGTCCTCAGCAAAATAATTCGGTCGATTGCGGATTTTTTGTATTGAGATTTATGAGAGATATCATTGCGTTGAATCATATAGACATCCCAAAAATGGTATGGAATAATAACTTAGGGTTTATTTTAATATTATCGGATAACTCATCTAATTTGTTACTAAATCATGAATATGTTTTATTCTCTTAATTGTAGTACTTTGAGGAATACAAATCTTACTCAAGAGCTCATTTGGATGAAATGAAGGATGAATTGTGTCAATTCATTGTTGATCAAAGAATCATATAGCTAGGTTGTATATTGTTGTACATATATGTATGGAATGTTGTTGTTGTATGCTGTTGTTGTATATATGTTGTATATTGTTGTTGTACTTTTACTAAATCATGAATATGTTGTTGTATATTGTTGATCAAAGAATCATATATTAATGTTGTATATATGGAGGATTAATGTTGTATATAAATGGATTCATGTTGTATATATCAATGGATTAATGGTGTATAACATTGGATTAAAGGATGAAATCAATATGAATTTTACACTTTTGCAGCATGCGAACAGGTTACCAATTAAATATCCACTGTTTTTCAAACAAATTTTTTTAAAATAACTAACACTTTAGAGGGCGCTTTCTGTAGGAAGCGCCCTCTAAACACTTTACATTGAGAACTTTAGAGGGCGCTTTGTCCAGAAAGCGCCCTCTAAACACTTTACATTGACAATTTAGAGGACGCTTTCTGCAGAAAGCGCCCTCTAAAGTGTTAGTTATTTTAAAAAAATAAGCGCCCTCTGAACACTTTACATTGACAACTTTAGAGGGCGCTTTTTCCAGAAAGCGCCCTCTAAACACTTTACATTGACAACTTTAGAGGGCGCTTTTTCCAGAAAGTGCCCTCTAAAGTGTCCCTTTATGGACCACTCCAGAGGGCGCTTTTTTCATAAAGCGCACCATAATGTGGCCCTTTAGACAGCGCTTTCTCCAGGAAAACAAAGCGCTGTCTTTACCTATGCCAGCGCCACTTTAGAGGGCGCTTAAAAGCGCTGTTATAGGCCAAAATAAGCGCCCTCTTTTCCCTTATTTGGCGTAGTGTTTCCTTTACCTTTATCACTTTTTATCGTTTTCTTTTAATTTTAGTATGTTTTATGTTTTAGTTGCTTGTTGTTTTTCCCTTTCAATAAAACAACATGTGTCTGACGAGTCATCTGTGTAGTGTATCCTTATTTCCCCCATTTCTTTAACCTTACCAAAAAAAAATTTAGCCAAGAAAACAGTACATCTTGAACATTCAGGCTATAAGACAGGTTTATAACAGCATGTAAAAGACTTGGGAAAACTTTTTCTAAAAATCGGTATTGTCTTAACACCTTAGGCTTCATGATTATAAGAGTCGATCCTGATACCCCATATGTTGTAGCCCCAATTTTTGTTCCAAATAAGTCCTTAAGTAGTTTATCCTATCAGTCAGCTCCGGCTTAAGCATGCTCTACGTAGGGGACCTATGAAAATAAGTGAATGATCACAAAAATTCCTACTTTGTTCTCAAATCGCATGAAAATCCGGGCTAGGTGACTCTCACACGGTCATTTAACCCAGCAAAATAAAGACATATGCGAAACATGCAGAAGAAAAATAAAAATTATATACAAATAAGCCTATTTGTTTGTTGGTTCAGAGGTATCTGGTGCTGAACTCGGTAGGGTGGATTACGACCCAATCTCCCACAACTGCAAATTGGGTTAAATAAAGGGGTTACACCAACTTATGTACCGGAACCCCATGCTTAGAAAAATAAAATAATAAGCCTATTTGTTTGTTGGTTCAAAGGTATTTGGTGCTGAACTTGGTAGGGTGGATTACGATCCAATCCCCTGCGACTGCAAATTGGGCTGAATAAAAGGGTTATACCAACTTATGTACCAGAGACCCATGCTTAAGATCATAATCACTAACCTGTCACTTTACTATGAGTATGTACGGATAACGGGCTTAATGTGATTGCACCTGAATGAAAAGGACTTTAAGAAAACAAAAAAAAGGCTTAGGTATGGTGGGGTAATGTGGATTGATTTTTATAGGAACGAAACCTACGACCGCATTTGTGGGAAGTGACACTACAATACCCTTAGTTCGATTCGTTAGTACCTATAGATACATTCCTTGAATGAACTCATAAGTCTTTTTGTCTCGAATTAACTCTACTTGATACTTTTTTTCTTGCATAAACTATAAAGAGTTTTTCTTGAGGACAAGTAAAGGTTTAAGTGTGGGAGAATTTGATCACACTGAATTACACCGTGTTTTTGACTCGGATTTCACATGTTTATTAGGACTTTATTATCATTTTGTTTGTATTATGCTCTCTTTTCTCTTGTTTTCAAATATTTAGCACTTTCTGACTCTTTTGCAAGAAATGAAGCAAAAAGATCTAAAATTAGGGTTTTTCGGCGAAAATATACACATAGTGTTGCACATGGCGGCCGCTATGGGAGAAGCCATGAGTCATCAATCCTCAACTAGAAGGTAACCGCCACGTTCCCATGATCCACCCCATTTACACACATGGCGGGCGTCATGAAGGGATGGCGGGCGCCACCTTTGGTAATCAAGTTCCCACTAAGGAGAAGTTGCTGAAATCCTCTATAAATAGTTTGTTCCATTTAATTTTCTAATCATCCAACTTAGTTTTACAACACTAAGCATATATTTATTATTTGTAATAGCGATAGTCCGTCACATCGGGCGGTTATCGCACCTTAGTGAGATTGAGTTGGGTCACTTCGAGTTGCTGTCGTCTTTAGCTTCAGGAGTCGGAGGTTTATTTTAGTACCAGATTTAAAGCCCTCCATTTGGAGTAGGTTCTTATTTATCGCTTTATTTATTTATTTCCCGCATCGCTTTTATTTTATTTATTTCCCGCATCGCTTTTATTTTATTTATTTTCCGCACTCGCTTTACTTTTTTTATTTTCCGCACTTGCTTTACTTTATTTACTTTCCGCACTCGCTTTACTTTATTTATTTTCTGCACTCGCTTTAATTTATTTATTTTCCACACTCGCTTTACTTTATTTATTTTCCACACTCGCTTTACTTTATTTATTTTCCGCACTCGCTTTACTTTATTTATTTTCTGCACTCGCTTTACTTTATTTATTTTCCACACTCGCTTTACTTTATTTATTTTCCACACTCGCTTTACTTTATTTATTTTCCACACTCGCTTTACTTTATTTATTTTACGCACTTTACTCGCTCTTTACGCCTCACATTCTAAAACAAACTTTTCATCATGATTAATACCGTTGTGTTCGTTTGTGTTACCATGTCTGGCTAAATCTTTTAAAGGTTAGAATGTAAGGATTGCAGTTAAAGTAATGTTTCACATATTGAATCTGTAGAAATACTTTAAGGGTGTTTTGATTTTTAACTTGAGTTTTCTAAAACAAACTTGGTTAGTTTTAATTATTCGAGGAGTGCGAAAGCACCCTGGCTTAGTAACTAGGAATTTTTATCACTTTAACGAAAAACTATTTTTGAAACTGTTTTCGGACGAGTTGATAGATTTAAAATCAGGAAACTCCTTGGGTAAACTATCCAAATCAAAATCACTTTTCCACTAAGTTTACGAGTCTCATTTCTTAAAAATAAGTTTTCTACTTTAGCGTTCTGCGCACCTTTTATAAGTGACAATAAAAGGCCTTAATTTAAGGGTAAACTCGGTTCTGAATACACGAAAGCGACAGTTCCTATTAAATGCATTCTTTTCAAGAGTAGAAAATATTGCCTCATAAGTAGTTCTATTTAGACAATCGAAACATCACTTAACTGACGTGAATTACATCCAACTTGTCTTTACCTGCATTAATTATTTACCGTTATTTTGCAAACCCAATATCTCTTTTATACCGTCTTAGATAAACACCGTAACGATAGTAATCAATAGGTTGACAATTGGTCTCTATGGGATCGATATTCTTTTATATTACTTTAACGTAATTCGTGCACTTGTGAATTAACACGATCATCATTGTCAAGATCAATCATCCATTTTGGTGGATTATAGTTTACACCTTATCAACACCCAAGTTCCATTGATATTTACAAGACTTGATTGGATCAACCAATAATTAAAGGTTTGTTGCAAGTCACGAGCATGGAGTCTCGGTAAGAACCATCCCAAAGGAGTGAACTAAGGATAAAAACCTGTAGATCATGTTCTAAGAAGTTCCCAGAGTCTTAATTCCATCTATCAAATATTACAGGCTAAGATGACAAACTCATCGACACATAATATTCTCAAGAGAAACTCGTCTGAGTGTAGTATCGCGTGACAACTGTTATCAAGTCAACACTTGAACAGTTTCTGCACTACGTCCTAAATAGGCCAAGAGGGGTTAAATGTTCTACGGTCCCCAACTTCTCAGACCCAAATTAGAGATAGTAATGCCTAACCATAAATACTTGTGTGACATTTCCAAATCCAAAAGAGTCTCCACTGAGCAGATGGATCTCAAGCCAACTTGTTAAGGACTACTCCACACAAGTCGAACATGACTATACCATCCTCCTATCTTAATTGCACTCAAGTTCGGGTTAGAACTTATCTCACCACTCAGAGATCACCAAACACAACAAGCAGATTATATCACACATAGATATATACAAACATCACTTATATCACACAAAACCCAAAAGTAAGAAGTTTTCAAATCAAAACTAATAAAATGTCAGAGATTACAGGTAAGAGGGTTGGTTACACAGAGGGAAGGTGTTAGCACCTAAAGCGTCATAGGTACTCCTAGGGAGCCCTTTTTGTGTGTATATGTATTTGGTACAAAATGATGTTTACAAACAAATAGAATGGGGGATGAGAAAAGAATTCATTAATTATATTTTTGTGATTGGCAAGACCTTCGGTCTTGTGCCTACGTACCAACATAAAAATGAGGGATCAAAACCTCGTAGTTCGTGATACAAATTCCAACGTGGATGCATTGCTTTTAACAAAAATTAAGTTTGAAAGGCACAAAGGCCTGAAAATGGTTTGGATGAGTTAGTTCTTTTTGGCTTTTTTTGAAAGTTTAAGCCAAGTATAGTTAACTTTATTTACAAATTTTATTTAAGAAAAGAAGTTTGAAAATGGAATGGCATAAGGCCAAAGTTTCTATCTTTTTGCAAAGTGGTCAAAGTTTAGAATAAAATAAGTTCAATCAAAGAAGATTCTGAAAAGGGAGGGAGAGATTTTGAAATTGAAGAAATGGTGAGAAGATGAAGGGACTAATCCTATGCACAAAATTAAAAGTTAAGAGTTAAAAAGATCTGACCAAATGGGTAGCAATCCAATAGACAAGAGTGTCAATAGAAAACCCAGAATTCCCTTGGACATTTAGAATTAAGCAACACACAAATGCACAATGATATTATCTTGAAGAGAAAAGGCATCAAATAAAGATAGCCACATCCAAGCTTTAGCCACTCCATGATCTTCTTCAAATTAGGCCATGTAGTAGATGAATTCCACAAGTTACAGGTTCAAAATAAGAGCTACATAAGGATCATGTTGCAGATGAACTCAGAGGGATCTTGAGTGATGTGTCAGACGAAATTTCTGTTGGTGTAAGCCCTAGAGGCCAATACTTTTGGTACTTGTATCGAATTATTTATTAATAATAAAAGGCTTTTTCTTTATTATGGTTGTTTAATAAAGTCCCTGGAATAGATAGTCCGTTTAATGTATCAAGTGTGACTTGATCAAGAGAACACATTAAACATAAGGACACTATTCTTAAAGTATTCGTAGTCGAGCTTTATTGTGAAGTAGGATAACATTAAAGCATAAAGACTATTATGTTTGTAGACTGATGATCACATCTCATGGATCATGGATAAAGAGTTATCAAGTCTTAAACATAGGTATGAATATTAAGAGTAATATTTATACCGGATTGACCCGCTATGAGAATACTATATAGAAAGTTATGCAAAGTGTCAGAAGTTATTCTCATGGTGATAATGGTGTATACCACTCTTCGACCTGAAACCACTATGGATCCTAGATGTAGAGTCGAGTGCTTTATTGTTGATCCAACGTTGTCCGTAACTGGATAACCATAAAGACAGTTGATGGGTACTCCACAAAGCATGCTGAGGGACATGAGTGTCCTAGATGGAATTTTCCCATCCTGCGTAACAGGATAAATGTCTATGGGCCCAATATTGAACTGGACAAGGATGACACGGTTTATACCTTGTGTTTAATATAGACATAAGGGCAAAGGGGTAATTATACACATAATTATTATCACAGGAGGTTTTGTCAGATCACATGACATTTTCGTGTCTTGGGTAGCAGTGATGTGTTGCTAGATACCGCTCACTGTTTATTATATTAAATGCGTGATTTAATATAATTGCCAACGTCGCGAAAACCTACAGGGTCACACACAAAGGACGGATTATTAAGAGATAGAGTAACTAAGGAACATCGTAAGGTACGGTTACTTAAGTGGAATACGAAATATGGTAAGGTACCAAATACTTAAGTGATTTTGGCATATTATGAGATATGGGCCAAAATACACTTAAGTGGGCTTTTTAGCTTGAAGCCCACACAAGTGGTTCTATAAATAGAAACCTTGGGTAGAAGCATTGTCACTCAAGTGAAGACTTGGAATTTCGTTTCCCTCTCTCTCTCTCAAAGCCTTCATTCGTACCAGCTAGCACTGAGATTGAAGGAACCCGTTCGTGTGGACTGAGTAGAGATGTTGTCATCGTTCAACGTTCGTGATCGCCCCGTAGATCTGTATCCAAGGTTTTGATCATTACAAGAGATCTGCACCACAGGTTTAAATCGCCACAAGAGGTAACGATTCTATCACTGATCATGCCCATTCGTAAGGATCACTAAATGGAGAAATTTTTAAATTCCGCTGCGCCTTTGATGGCAATTCTCCTTCAATTTCAAATTGCAAGCACTTGGTTTCTTAATAAGTTGGCATTGGCCAAGTCCTTTAGCATAGGAATATTGCCTAAGTTCTAAGTCCATGTGTCCAAGATCAAGCCAACAGTCCACGCAAAAGTTTTTTAGGTTTTCTTTGTTGTTATCATGTACATTAATGGTCAAAGACCATACAAACAAGCAAAGTATATACAAATAAGAAATATTACACAATATGGTCCAAGTGGACAAAGTGAAAATTGCATTAACATAAACAATTAGATAGATATGAACATTGGCAAATGAATAAAGGCAAGAATTAAATGACATTAAAGTAAATGGCTTGAAATTAAAAGTTAGTTGTTAATGAGTTAGAAGTTAGTATTGTTTGTTTTTGCTTTTAATTTCAAGACATTCTTGGAAGAACACTCAACCCACTTATCACAAGCATGAATCCTTGAACCAATACATCTTCCAAAGGAAGGAAAAAAGGCCAAGTTTCCACACAATACCATGAAAGAGGGGAGACTTACAATCTCACTAACTAGAAGGTTATGCCTTTTATGTCACAAATTAAGCGATATGTTAAGCAATCGTAATTGGACTTATGTAGAAGTCACAACTATTTGAGGTCGGGCAATAGAATTTTGGTGTTAATGCATGTTAGAGACATAGCACTATGGACTATGCTCATGAAATATAACACACATAAAAAGAATATGCAAAAGGTATGGCCTAATATCATCCATACTCATGTTAATTTTTCAATCAACTAGCTTTAGGACTTTGAGATATCATAGACCAAATGAGATGAATGCATAAAGAAGGGGAATAAGATGAAGAGGGAGGGGAAGAGATGAAAACTCAAACTGATCAAAGGAGGACTTTTATCAAATTAATATTATCCATTCATTTTGGGAGATGGAATGTACATTTCATCAATCCCCTAAGTCCAATGATTTTAACTTGACAAAGTTAAATCAACCTTGACCAAGGCCCAACAACAAGAGTCAAACTCAAACAAGTCATCACAATTGGTCAACAAATCTAATTAGCATTTATTAAAATTAAAAATACTAAAATAAGACACGAGATTAAAACAATTTGAAAAGGATCAATGGCTCTGAACCATGCCAACACATCACCGGAGTCCAAGGGCTGGTCATCTTCTCCGGTGACCTTGGCCGGACTGGTTCACTCATCACCATCAAGAAAATGAAAAATGAGGACATGATCTGAAAGAAAAAATGGTGTAGAGCACGAATCTGGCCTCAATTTTAACTAACTCCACATATATAGAAAGATATGAGGAGTTGAATTTTGAGGTGTGTTAACTGAGCTGCTTCGATTTGACCTCTAAGGAACTCAATCTTCTTGCCTACATTGGTAGGACTTCAGACAACCAAAGATCCAAGAGAATTGAGTGGAATTAAGAGAGAATCAAAGAGATGAAATTTTTTGGAAAATACCTTCAATGTAGGTTTGGATTCAACTGTTCTTGCTTTGGCTTGTGCTTGATCTTACTCAGTATGCTTGCAGAAGTGGATTAGAATGCACAAAAGGTCTTGGATCCCTGGAGTTTTGAATCTCAAAACAGTGAGAATTCAACTCAATTTCCAATGGAAATTCTCAGGATTATCCTCTCAAATGGAAGGGTTAGGGGTTTAGGATCAAAGTTGGCGCGAATGTGTTGAATTCTGAGCATATAGAGCTCTATTTATAGCTCGATCATGTGATATTTGCACCTTCCAAATAACTTTCCAAAATTGGCAATGAATGATGCATGGGTGCATGGGAATGTACAGGCCCAATAGATCATTCCATTTGATCCATAATTGAGTGTAAAAGAGTCTGAAATCAACTTGGAATGCAAGGCAATTGTACACAGCTGTTTGAAGTTTGATCTTTGCCAAATGATAATGCAATGTTCATGCATTGCGCATCCCTAGGAATTGTTGTCCAAAATGGATGAAGATGGACCTTTTGGAAAGGTTAGATCAACAGGAACAACTTTCATGTTCAAGACTTTTCCATTTGAAACTTGTATCATGATGAATTTTGAGGTGGAAGTTTGGAAATTTCAACATATTTAAAAAATTTCTAAGTGTCAAGCCATATATCTCAATGTTCCACCTTGCTTAACTTTTTGTGGAAGCTTCAAATGAGAAAAGTGTCTTCATAAAAGTTGTAGCTATTTCAAAAACCTTCAAAATGGTCACCAATTTCATGACATTTGGATTTATAAAGATAGATTTATGCATTTTTGAAGTTTGGAAAAATCACTTGTTCAATGGTATAGGTCAAAAGTGACCTATAATGTAACCTCATATCACATGCTCATAAAAGTTGAATTAGCTCTCACTCAAAACATAAAAGTTGAAGTAGACATCTTGAATTTGATTTTGCAACTTGGAAATCTTTCATCTCATAAAAATTGAGCAAGTTTTGGCCTTGAGAAGTTGACTTTCAAATTAGGGTTTAGACAAAATGACCTATAATGTTTCAACATATAAAATGATTTTACAAGCAAAACTAGCTCTAGGTATCAACATGAAAGTTGTTTGGAATGTCATTTAGATTAACGTTTCTCTTGGAATCATTTCCATATGGTGAAAATTGTAGGAGATAGGGTCTAGAGAACCCCAGTTTTGATCAGATGAATTCATCTGGCCAACCACCATCAACCAACTTGCTAACCTTCAATTCTATTGACTTTCTTGGCTCATGGTATATCATATATGCATAAGATGATGAAATTTTGAAGTGTACCTTGGGAAATTTGATCGATTGGTGAGATAGCTTGTTGGAGAAGTTACTTAAGATACCCAGTCAAACTAGGGTTTCCAAGGCAAATCACCCTCAAACTCTTGAAGAAAACTTGATCAATATAACATGTAGGAAACAGTGGAAATCATATATGATGCTCATAACCATTCTTGGATAAATTCATGGTTGTGCTCTTTGTCATGAGGGTCTCAAACCCTATATATGAACTTCATAAATCAATGGAGATCATGCCCTTCCTACAAAAGAGTTAGGCAAATGCAAAGACATATCTTTGTATTTTGGTTAGTAAAATGATAATATATAAGTATGATACAATCACATAGTGCTTGGTGATCTCTCCCAAAACAAACCCAATGAAAGAGGGGTAAGGAGGATGCCAAGGTATGATCCCAATGATAATGCTTATGATGAAATTGTATGAGGGATCTTAGGGTCAAAATTGGGGTCTTACACTTACCCCTCATCTATTGGGTTTGTTTTGGGAGAGATCACCAAGCACTATGTGATTGTATCATACTTGTTATTTTATCATTTACTAACCAAAAAAACAAAAACATGTATTTGCATTTGTCTAACTCTTTTGTAGGTAGGGCACATGATCACCTTTGATTCATCAAGTTCACATCTAGGGTTTAAGACCCTCATTGCTAAGAGCTCAACCAATAAATGATCCAAAATGGCTCTAGGCATCATATATGAGTCCCCATGATCTTCATACATAATTTTGATCATCAAATTATCAAGAGTGTGGAGTTGGTTTGCCTTGGAAACCGTGGTTCATCTAGGTATCTTGAGTAACTTCTTCACCAAGCTTATTCAACAATTGATCAAATATTTCAAGGGATACTCCAAAATTAATTATCTTATGCATATATTATCTCCCATGAGTCCCAAAAGTCAAGAGGGTTGCAATTTAGCAAGTTGGTTGATGGTGGTTGACCAAAAGAATTCATCTGACCAAAACAGGGGTCCCCTGGACCCTATTTCCTACAAGTTTTATCATATGAAAATTCTTCCAAGAGAAACATTACTCTGAATGACATTACAAACAACTTTCATGTTATAGTCTAGAGCTATTTTTGCTTGGAAAGTCATTCTTTATGGTGAAAGATTATAGGTCATTTTGTTTAAACCCTAATTTGGAGGTCAACTTCCCAAAGCCATAACTTGCTCATTTTTTATAATATAAAATATTTCCAAGTTTCATAATCAAATTCAAGGTTTCTACTTCATCTTTTATGTTTGGAGGAAGAGCTAATTCAACTTTTATGAGCATGTCATATGAGGATACATTATAGGTCATTTTGGACCAATACCATTGAACAAGTGATTTTCCTCAATTTCAAAAATGCATAACTCATTCATCTCAAATCCAAATGAGGTCAAATTTGTGACCATTTTGAAGTATTCTGAAAGAGATACAACCTTGATGAAGACACTTTTCTCATTTGAAGCTCACATAAAAAGTTAGTCAAGGTGGAATAAGTGAACATATGGCTTGACACTTAGAAAAAAAATTGATATGTTAAAATTTCCAAACTTCCACCTCAAAATTCATCATGATACAAGCTTCAAATGAAAACATGTTCAACCTAAGAGTTGTTACTCTTGATCTAACCTTTCCAAAGAGTCCAATTTCATCCATTTTGGACAAGGTTTGAGTGGTCTGCACATGGCTTGAACATGGCATCATCATTTGGCAAAGATCAAACTTCAAACAGCTCTACACATTTGGCTTGCATTCCAAGTTGCATTGAGACTCAATTACACTTGATTATGGACCTAATTGAGTGACTTCGTGGGCCTGTACACACTCATGCAAGAATGCATCCTCCATTTCCAAATTTGAAAGTTGAATTTGAAGGTGCAAATATCACTTGCTACCGCTATAAATAGAGGCCTCTAGCATCAGAATTAAAGACCCTTGCGCGCCAGCTTTGCTCCAATACCTCAAACCCTGACATTTAAAAGGAGAAACCTGAGAATTTTCTTTGAAAATTGAGTTTGAATCTCACTGTTTGGAGATTCAAAACTCCAGGGATCCAAAGCTTATGTTCAAATCTAAACCACTTTTGCAAGCTTCCTGAGTGAGATCAAGCAAGAATCAAAGCAAGAGCAATTGAGTTCTGCACAGCATTGAAGGTATTTTCCAGATTTTTTCTTCTCTTCGATTCTCTCTCAATTCTCATGAATTCTCTTGGATCCTTCGTTGTATGAAGTCCTACCAATGTAGGCAAGAAGATTGAGTTGCTTTGAGGTCAAATCGAAGCAACTCAGTTCATGTACCTCAAATTTCAACTTCATGTATCTCTCAATATACTTGGAGTTAGGATGAATTGAGGTCAGATTCGTGATCAATGCCATCTTTACTTTGAAATCATGTTCTTCTTTTTCATTTTTGTGATGGTGATGAGTGGACCAGTCCGACCAAGGTCGCCTGAGAAGATGACTGGTGTTTTGCGTCGGCGATGAGCTGGACTGTCCAGAGCCACATTATCATTCAATTATGTTTTAATCATGAGCGTTAGTTTTAAATACCATATGTGTGGCGCACTGACTCGTGTACACGGTGGAACGCGCGTTTGGATCCACTTGATTTGCCATCTCAACTAATGAGGGAGATCAAGTCGTCCACGTTTTTTCTGGATATTTGAATTTCATTTTATTTCCTTTATTTTCATTAATTCATATTAATTTTATATATTTATCCAAAAAACATGAGAGTTTCATCCAAAAAAATTAAAAAAAATCCTCTTTCATTTTTTGAATTAAAATTATTTTTTGGATCGTTATTAATATTTTTCATGATTTAATTGATTTTGTGGATATTTTTTATTGTTTAAAAATACTTTTAAGTTTCCAAAAATTATGATTTTTTTTCTCCAAGGTCCTTTGACCTTGTTTGATCTAGGATAAATCTCATGGCTATTTCTTTGGTGTTTTGATGAGGTTTTAGGAAATTGACGAAAGATTATTTAATTTAATGCATATTTTTATTATTTTTAATTGTTTAAATGCCAAATTAAATGTGTAGAGCCATTTTAATTGACTTGGTAAGTTTGATTTGTGTTGTTGGGCCTTGGTCAAGGTTGATTTGACTTTGTTAGGTTAAGATCATTGGATTTAGGGGATTTATGGAATGTACATTCCATCTCCCAAAATGAATGAATGATATTAATTTGGTAAAAGTCCTCCTTTGACCAATTTGTGTTGAATCCATTCCCCCTCCCTCTTCATCTCATTTCCCTTCTTTATTCATTCATGTCATGAACCTATGATATCTCTATATCCTAAGACTAGTTGATTGCAAAATCAACATAAATATGGATGAGATTAGGTCCCCCATTTTGCATATTCTTTTTGTGTGTGGTATGTTTCATGAGCATAGTCCATTATACTATGTCTCTAACATGCATTAACACCAAAATTCAATTGCCCGACCTCAAATAGTTGTGACTTCTACATAAGTCCAATTAAGATTGCTTAACATAGCGCTAAATTTGTGACACAAAAGGCATATAATCCTAGTTAGTGAGATTGTAAGTCTCCCCTCTTTCATGGTATTGTGTGGAAACTTGGCCTTTTTCCTTCCTTTGGAAGATGTCTTAGTTCAAGGATCCATGCCTGTGATAAGTGGGTTGAGTGTTCTCCAAAGAATGTCTTAAAAATGAAAAGCAAAAGCAAACAATACTAACTTCTAACGCATTAACAACTAAGTTTTAATTTGAAGTCATTTACTTTTAATGCACTTTAATTTTTAAGCTTTATTCATTTGCCATTATTCATATCATTCAATTTGTTTACTTTAATGCTATTTCACTTTGCCCATTTGGGAAATATTTTGTGATATATTGTGTTTGTATATACTTGTTTGTTTGTTTGGTCTTCAGACCTTAATGTACATAATAAGAACAAATACCCTAAAAAACATTTTGTGTGGACTGTTGGTTTGATCTGAGACTATTAGACTTAGAATTAGGCAACATTCCTTATGCAAAGGACTTGGTCAATACTAACTTTCATGAAAACAAGTGCTTGTGAAGTAAATATTCATCTGATACAATATTGAAGATCCATTTGAGTTCATCTACAACATGATCATGGTGGAGCTATTATTTTGAACTTGTGTCTTATGCCATCTTTGAAGGCATCTGAGACATGGGAAATTTTGGAAGAAGATCATGGAGTTACTAAGCTTGGATTTGGTTATATTTATTTGATTCCTTACTCTTCATCTTGCTATTTGTGTATTGATATTTCTTGATTCTAAATTCTAAGGAAAATTTGGGTTTCTATATGACATTCTTGTCTATTGGATTACAGCCCATTGGTCAGATCTTTTCAACTCTCAACTTTTAAATTTTTTCTTAGGATTAGTCTCTTCATCTCCTCCCAATTTCTTTAATTTCAAAATCTCTCCCCCTTTTAAAAAATCTTCTTTGCTTGTGTTTGTTTTCTAAACTTTGACCATATTGCAAATTAGAAACGTTGGCCTTATGCCATTGCATTTTCAAACTCTTTTCTTAATAAACTTGTAAATAAACTTAACCATACTTGACTTAAAATTTCAAAATACAAAAAGAACTAACACTCACTCAAATCATTTTAGGCCTTTTGTGCCTTTGTTGAACTTAATTTTTTGTTAAAAGCAATGCACTCACTTTAAAATTGATACCACGAACTACGAGGTTTTGATCCCTCATTTTATGTTGGTATGTAGGCACAAGCTCGAAGGCCTTATCAAACACAAAAATATAATTAATGAATTCTTTTCTCATCCCCCCATTCTATTTATTGCAAACATCATTTATACAAAAACACATATGCACACAAGAAAGGGCTCCATAGGAGTACCTAGGACACTTTGGATGCTAACACCTTCCCTCTGTGTAGCCAACCCCCTTACCTGTAATCTCTAGCATTTTATTAGTTTTGATTTGAAAACTTCTTATCTTTTGGGTTTTGTTTGTACTTTTCCCTTTTCCCTTGGAAACAATAAAAGCGCGGTGGCGACTCTGGTTTTATTGACGTCCAGCTTATCCATAGCTTGATGGTCATGAATTTACCGCTACACACCCATATCTTCTTTAAAGGATGCATAAAAAGCTATCAAGGCTGGCAGCATCGATCAGTGGGGATGAATGATAGAGATTATTGAGAATAAGAATAGGGCTGGATTGGGATTTCAACCAGGGACGTTTAACGTCAAAACTGAAGATGTGCAACCGAGTTTCCACAGTGGAGGGTTCACTCATGGTAATGATCAACACTCAACTGTTGTGATTGAGGACAGTGACATTGAAGATGAATCTTGCGCTAACATTGTGACGCATGGCCAGACTTGCAACAATTGGGTTGTTCTTGATGTTCCTACTAT
Source organism: Lathyrus oleraceus (assembly GCF_024323335.1). Classification (NCBI taxonomy): domain Eukaryota; kingdom Viridiplantae; phylum Streptophyta; class Magnoliopsida; order Fabales; family Fabaceae; genus Lathyrus; species Lathyrus oleraceus. Next base: position 208,832,560 of record NC_066582.1, read on the forward strand.
TATTCGTCGCTCTAAGTAATTTGTTTTTCATTTTTGAGAAAAAAATCCTTCTCCTATGCCTAAGGGAGAAGTGAACATTGTTTGGCATTTCAATTAACATCAATAAAATGCAATTTTAGTCATCCACATTTATGATGTTTTATTTTACTTTTTGTTTTTCCTAAAAATAGTAATCACAAAAAACATAAATAAATAATAATATTCCATCTTGATAATATTTGATCACAATTCATTTCTTTAAAGTCAAAATATCAAATCATTATGTAGGTTGATTCTCAAACCCATTGAATACAATGATCCTACTCTCTCTCCAAACTTTAATTTCCCTATATTTGAGACTGAGGAAGGGACTGATGATGAAGAAGTATATGATAAATTATCTCGTTTACTTGAGCATGAGGAAAAAGCCATTTAGCCATTTGAATAGCAGATTGAGTTAGTCAACTTGAGTTCTGAAGATGATGTGAAGGAAGTCAAGATTGGGTCTCAATTGTGCCCAGAAGCTAAGAAGGGGTTGATTGATCTTCTTTGAGAGTATTTAGATGTGTTGGCTTGGTCCTATCAAGACATGCCTGGTTCGGATTCTGAGATTGTGGAGCATAGATTTCCATTGAAGCCAGAATGCCCGCCGGTCAAGCAGAAGTTGAGAAGGACTCATCATGATATGGCAGTAAAGATCAAAGAGGAAGTGCATAAGCAAATTGATGCTGGTTTTCTTGTAACCATTGAATATCCGCAGTGGGTGGCGAACATTGTGCTCGTTCCTAAGAAGGATGGAAAAGTCTGCATGTGTGTTGATTATAGATATTTTAATAAAGCTAGTCTGAAAGATGATTTTCCTCTGCCACACATTGACATGTTGGTAGACAATATCGCTAAATTCAAAGTCTTTTCATTTATGGATGGATTTTCCGGTTATAATCATATCAAAATGGAACCTGAAGATATGGAGAAAAACACATTCATTACCCTGGGGAATATTCTGTTATAGAGTGATGCCTTTCAGTTTAAAAAATGCTGGTGCAACATACCAGAGAGTTGTGACCACTCTTTTTCATGATATGATGCATAAAGAGATTGAAGTTTATGTTGATGATATGATTGCCAAATCAAGTGATGAATAAGAACATGTTGAGCATTTGTTGAAGTTATTCCAGCATTTGAGGAAATACAAACTCCGCTTCAATCCCAATAAGTGTACTTTTGGTGTTCGTTCTTGTAAGTTGTTAGGCTTTATCGTCAGTGAGAAGGGCATTAAAGTTGATCCTACCAAGGTCAAAGCAATACAAGAAATGCTTGCGCCCAAAATTCAGAAGCAAGTCATAAATTTTCTCGTCCGCTTGAATTATATCTCAAGATTTATGTCACATATGACTGCGACATGTGCGCCTATTTTCAAGCATCTTCGAAAAGATCAGTCTTGTAATTGGACCAAATATTTCCAGAAAGCTTTTGATAGTATCAAAGAGTACCTGCTTAAGCCTCTGATTCTGTCTCCACCTGTTGAAGGAAGACCCTTGATCATATATTTGACTGTGCTCGATGAGAGTATGGGTTGTGTTCTTAGTCAGCATGATGAATCTGGAAAGAAAGAGTATGCAATTTACTACCTCATTAAGAAATTCACTGACTGTGAGACTAGGTATTCTATGCTTAAAAAGACATGTTGCGCATTGGCCTGGGTTGCTAAGCGTCTGTGCCAATATATGTTGAATCATACTACTTGGTTGATATCCAAAATGGATCCAATCAAGTTCATTTTTGAGAAGCCTGCTTTAACTGGGAGGATTTCCCGTTGGCAGATGTTGTTATCTGAGTATGATATTGAATATTGATCTCAAAAAAGCGATTAAAGGTAGTGTCTTGGATGACTATTTGGCTCACCATTTGATTGAGGATTATCAATTAGTGATGTATGATTTTCTTGATTAAGAGATTTTGTACTTGAAGATGAAAGATTCTGATGAACCATTGCTTAAAGAAGGGCCAGAACCTGGTTCCCATTGGGGTATGGTATTTGATGGAGTTGTTAATTGATACGGTAATGCCATTGGGGAAGTGATTATTACTCCTTAAGGAACTCATTTTCCGTTTATAGCTAGATTGTCTTTCAAGTGTACAAACAATATGGTTGAGTATGAAGCTTGCATTATGGGGATTGAAGAGGCCAATTATATAAGAATTAAATATATTGACGTCTATGGAGATTCAACTTTGGTTATGAATCAGATCAAAGGTGAATGGGAGACGAATCAATCCGATTTGATACCATATAGAGATTATGCGAGGAGGATTTCTACTTTCTTTACAAAGGTTGAGTTTCATCATATCCCTCGAGATGAAAACCGGATGGCGGATGCTCTTACAATGTTGGCTTCAATGACTGTGGTGAAAATCTAGAATGAAGTTCCCAATTTGACTGTGATACGTCTTGATAGGCCATCTCATGTGTTCTTTGTTAAAGAGCTCAAAGATGAAAAGCCTTGGTATTTTGATATCAAGTGTTTTCTCCAAAGTTAGATTTACCCGGTTGGGGCATCTTTGAAAGATAAGAAGACTTTGAGAAGATTAGCTGGCAACTTCTACTTGAATGGTGATGTGCTTTATAAAAGAAACTTCGATATGGTTTTATTCAAATGCGTGGATAGACAAGATGCAGACTTATTGATGAATGAAGTCCATGAAGGTTCCTTTGGACTCATTCCAACGGACATGCTAGGGCAAAGAAGATGTTGAGAGCAGGTTACTATTGGCCGACAATGGAATCTGATTGTTGCAAGCTTGTGAAGAAATGCCACAAGTGTCAAATTTATGCAGATAAGATTCATGTTCCTCCAACACTGTTGAATGTCATTTCCTCTCCATGGCCCTTCTCCATGTGCGGAATTGATATGATTGACATGATTCATCCCAAAGCTTTGAACGAACATCGTTTTATTCTGGTGGCTATCGATTACTTCACAAAGTGGGTTGAAGTGGCATCGTATGCAAATGTAACCAAGCAAGTTGTTGTAAGGTTTATCAAGAATCATATTATATGCCATTATGGTGTTCCAAGTAAGATCATTACTGATAACGGGTCAAACTTGAACAATAACATGGTGGAAGCTCTTTGTAAAGAATTCAAGATTGCACATCATGATTTTTCTCCCTACAGACCTAAGATGAATGGGGTGGTTGAAGCTGCAAATAAGAACATCAAGAAGATCATCTAGAAGATGGTTGTAACGTACAAAGATTGGCATGAGATGCTCCCGTTTGCACTGCATGGGTACCGTACATCTGTCCCCACTTCAATAGGGGAAACCCCTTTCTATCTCGTTTATGGTATGGAAGATATGCTCCTCGTGGAGGTTGAGATCCCATCATTGTGTGTCTTGATGGAAGCCAAGTTGACTAAAGCTGAATGGTGCCAGACCATATATGATCAGTTGAACTTAATTGAAGAGAAGAGATTGACTGCCATGTGTCATGGTCAGTTATATCAGCAACGAGTGAATAAGGAATTTGATAAAAAGGTCAGGCCTCGTGTGTTTAGAGAAGGTGACCTTGTGCTCAAGAAAAATTTATCTTTCAAACTTGATGTTAGGGGAAAATAGACTACTAATTATGAAGGCCCATATATTGTGAAGAAAGCCTTTTCTAGCGGTGCTTTGATTCTTACAACTATGGATGGTGAAGAGTTCACTCGTCTTGTAAATGTCGATGCAGTAAAGAAATACTTTTCCTAAAAAGAAAAAGAACAACTCGCTAAGTTAAAAACTCGAAAGGGCGGCTTAGGAAAAAATGAGTGTCTCGATTGATTGAAAACCCGCAAGGGTGATCCAGGAAAAATTTAGAGACATAAAAACAGAAAATTCATCCTGGTAGATTGAGTACCCCTCCTTGGGGAAATCTAGGCAAAAATTAGGGATTATGGCAAGTAACTGTTTTCGGTTGGTCCTAATCATTGGAGACAGTTTTGAGCAAGTTGTTTGGTTCGGATTCGTCATTCTCAACCAAAGCCAAGAGCATAACGGATGTTGGAGTCAGTAGGGAGAGTAGTGATCATTGTATTCAATGTAGCCTTTTTCCATGTAAATTACCATTTTCAACTTTTTGTAAAGATCCATGGAGTCTTGTCATTTACAGACTAACATTCTATTAAATAAAGTTGAGCTTTTTATCCAATTGTTTATACTCTTATTTATTTCAGCTAAATAAAATTGAATTTTCATGATGATAATTTTGAAATAAATTAATAAATAAAAATATATTTTCTTAAATAATAAAAGCAATCACTTTAAAAGCAATTAATTTCATTAAGGAATATCAACAACAGTATGAGATCAGGTAAGTCTTGACAATGCGGAGCCTTGTTGGTCTTCCCCAAGCAGTTGGTTTGATAATTCCCAAACAGTTCATCATTTGTCACCAGTAGAGTTGAACTGGTGATCAATCCCTTTTGCAAATTTTCCCAACTGAGTTGAAGGCTCGCATCCTCAGCAAATTGGCTCAGACCCTATGCATAGTTTTATCTCCTGTATTCCTCGGCTGAGTTCGTCTTCAAATATCGAAGATCTCGGATTCCCGACAGTGTTTGGTCTTGAGGAGTATTTGATTTGGTCCACATCAAGGTTGTCTCCCATTTAATATGATGTTAACCTAATATTCCCCGCATAGTTGACAACTTGGATCCTCAACAGATCTTTTCTCTTTCCCCAGCCCAGATTAAGATATTCGAATCCAGATTATTGGTGTTCATTCAAGGCATTTTTCTCCGGTTGGTGTTCCCATCTTGTTGAGATTAGCCGAGTGTTGCAGTGGTGATTCAAATCTACGATATTTGTATCCTTTGTGATAGTTTTGTCAGCATAATCATGAAACATATACATATTCATGCATAAAACACAACATCATATGTTTCATTATGAACTTGTTATTGCATTTGATTTTATTATTCTTATTCCCTGCTACGGTGATAATATTTCCCCATACAGGTTTGGTGAGTTGGTTCTTCTTTAATGGTAGAGTGTCAGCCCATTGAGTAGAAAAAATTTAACCTTTCTCATTTCCCCACTAAGTTATTTCCTCATGGATGATTATTATTTCAGTTTCCTCCCCAGTTAATTATCTGGATGGAATCACTCCCCTTGAGTTATATCCTCGTTTGGGTTGAGTCTTTGTTTGACTGTTTCTTTCTAGCTCTTACCTAGATAGGTACTTTTAGTCCCCTGAGAGTCTATTACCAAGTAACTGGTAATATTCTTCTCGATTTTTGAGTACATTACTTTTTCCCAATACCCGATAAATTATATTTTACTTCCTTTTGTTATCCCCGGCGGATTCATTTTTGACGTTTCCCCATGCGGTCTATCCTTGATATGTTCATCCCAGCCGATGACAGATATTCTCCCTTTGTGGTTTTCTACCCAGTAAAAAGGTAGTTGTAATATCTATTTTATTCCCTAGGGAGTTAATCCTTGATATGTTCATCTTAACCAATGACGAATTTTCTCCTCTCTTCGGTCTTCTGCCGAGTAACCGGTAGTTGTAAATCCTGCTTTCCCCTACTGAGTCTATCATTGATATGTTCATCCTAACCGGTGACAGATATTCTCTCTTCGGTATTCTATCAAGTAGCGTATATATATAATTCCTACTTTTCCCCGGTACTCATCCTTGATATTTTCATCCTAATCGATGACGAATATTCTTCCTTTGAGTCTATCCTTGATATGTTCACTTTAACTGGTGACGAATATTCTCTCTATGGTCTTCTGCCCAGTAATAGGTAGTTGTAAATCCTATTTGATACTTTCTCCAGCAGGTTATTCTTACCCAGTAACTGGTAACAAATACACTGCTTTTTCCTTAGCGAATCATCCTTGATATGTTTACCCTAATCGGTAACGGATATCCCTCTATTAGAGTATATTATCTTCGTACCCAGTAATCGGTAATAGATAATATATATCTGGTACTCCTGTGTTGAAGTTCATTCTTCGTAGTTGAGTTTGAGTGCGTATTTCCTCAATGAAATCCCCAATCTCCTGTTTGGTACGAGTATCTCAGTTTTGTTCTGATTTACCTATTTCCCCTGCAGATTTTCCCTTTATCCCCAACCGGGTCCTTCCATTGATTTATTTTTATGGAACTCTTCTCATGTCTCCAATAGTTTTTAAGTCGTAGCCTGGCCTACGCACAACACTTTTATCCTCTAAAGTCTCGGTCTCTTAGGTGAGTATTCCTTACATAATTCATTTTTGCTCTTGTGGACTTCCAGTCTCTCCAGATTCTTTTCCTTTGTGGCAATATGTTCCCCACATAGATTATTTTAACATTCATATCATATGAATCATGAGGTTTCTTATGGACCAAAATTTATTTCTATATGTTGTTATTTAAGTCCATTATACTGAGTTGATACGAAGATTTTAACTTTTATATCCTCAGTAGAATGTTCTTAAATAGGGGCAGCTGTAAGACCCCAATTTTGACCCTAAGATCCCTCTGCCATCTCATCATATGCATTAACTTTGGAATCACACCTTGGCATCCTCCTTACCCCCTCATTCATTGGGTTTGCATAGGGAGAGGTCACCAAGCACATTTAATAACAAGAAAAAACCCTAAAAACAATTGGTGGACTGTTGAGACTTGATCTGAAATTTTGGACTTAGAACTAGGCAACATTCCATATGCTAAAGGACTTGGCCAATGCCAACATTTAAGGTCAACAAGCACATTTGATTGTATCATACATTTTTTTCATTATTTACTAACTAAAATACCAAAAATATGTCAATTTATAGTTTGTGGCTTCTGTAGGTAGTGTGTGTGTTCACCAATGCCTCATCAAGCTCATATTTAGGGTTTGAAACCCTAAATACCAAGAAATTAATCAAGAGATGGTTCACATTGGTTCTAGACATCATATATGGATCCCCATGGTCTTTACATGTCATTTTGATCAAGAAATCATCAAGATTTGGAAGCTTGTTTGCCTTGGAAGCCTTAATTAAATTTGGGTATCTTGTATGACTTCTTCAACAAGTTTCTTCAACATTTGATAAAATATATCAATGGATACTTCATTATATAATATTACACATATATGATCCTTCATGAGTCCCAAATATCAAGAGAATGTCAAGTTAGCAAATTGGTTCATGGTTGTTAACCAGAGAAAGTCAACTGGTCAAAACTGGGGTTCCCTAGACCATATCTCCTACAATTTTTGTCATATGAAAGTTATTCCAAGATCAAAGTTACTCCTTATAACCTTACAAACAACTTTCATTTTAAATTCAAGAGCTAGTTTTGCTTGGAAATTCATTTTTTATGGTGAAAGATTATAGGTCAATTGGTCTGAACCCTAGTTAGGAGGTCAACTTCTAAAGACCATAACTTGCTCAATTTTGACGATATGAAATCCATTAAAGTTACATGATTAAATTCAAGATGTCCTATCCAAGTTTTATGTTTGGAATAAGTTCAAATTCAACTTGCAAATGCATGTTCCAAGAGGAAAGATTATAGGTCATTTTTGGCCATTACCATTGAGAAAGTGATTTTCCTCAACTTCTAAAATACACAGCTCCTTCATGCCAAATACAAATGAGGTCAAATTTATAACCAAATTTTAGAGGTTTGAAAGAGCTACAACTTTGATGAAGGAACTGTTTCCATTTGAAGTCTATAACAAAAGTTATTCAAGGTGGAAGAAGTGAACATTTGGCTTGGTACTTAGAAAATTTTCAAATATGTTTGATTTCCCAAACTTCCACCTCAAAATTTATCATGATCCAAGCTTCAAATTGAAAAAATTTCAACATGAAAGTTGTTCCTTCATGCTCAGAATTAAGGACCTCATGCCCAAGCTTTGAACCAGCAATCCAAACCCTCACCAGTAAAGGATAATCTTGAAGGATTTCATTTGAAAATCGAGCTTCAAATCTCATTCTGTTTTGAGATTGAAACTCCAAGAGTCCAAGCTATTTTCTGATCTTAATCACTTCCTACAAGCTTCTGAAACCAAGCCAATCATAATTGGGATCAAGATCAAGCAAAGTTGAACTCCCTCGAAGGTAATTTTTCAGAATTTTCATCTCTTCGAATCTCCCTCAATTCTTCATTATTCTTAGTGATTTTTGGTTGGCTGAAGTCCTACCAATGTAGGCAAGAAGATTGAGTTGCTTTAGGGTCAAATCGAAGCAACTCAGTTCATGATCCTCAAAATTCAAATCTTCGTATCTTTTTATCTACTTGGAATTGGAGAAAATTGAGGCCATATTCAAGCTCCTGAGCATTTTATCTTCAAAATAGTGTCCTTATTTTTCATTTTTCATGAAGCTGAGGTTGGACCATTCCGGTGGTCATCACTGGAGAATATGACTGGAGCTAGGGCTCTGGTGGTGAGTTGGCTTCATCTCATCCATCTGATCTTGGCCCAAGGATCTAATCTCAGCCTTTGGTTTGAATTACCACTTGTACATCCGCGTTGACTGTGGACTATGGTGGATGATACGCGCTTGGCCATCAGATCTGCCACCTCAATTAATGAGGGAGATCTGATGGCCCTTGTTTTTTTTTTTGTATTTTCTGATTTTTCATTTAATTTCTTTATTTTGTTTAATTCATAAAAATTTCATTTTTAATCCAAAAAATATGGGACTTTCACCAAAAAAAATTAAATATTTTTGTCTTTCATTTTCTGAGTTAAAATTATTTTTTGGATTAATTGTGATATTTTTCATGAATTAAATGTTTTTGTACATATTTGTAATTGTTTAAAAATACTTCTGACTTTTCAAAAATCATGACTTTTTTTGTCTAAGGTCATTTGACCTTGTTTGACCTAGGATAAATCTCTTGGCCATTTATTTGTGTTTTGAAGAGGTTTTAGGTTTTGACCAAATTAAATTGTATTTTAATGCATTTTTTAATTGGTTTTTAATTCATTAGTTGTGTAAAAGTTATGTTGAGCCATTTTTATGGTCTTGTGATGTTTGACTATTTGTTTAGGCATTGGTCAAGGTTGATTTGACTTTTGTTGGATTAAAATCATTGGATTTAGGGGATTGATGAAATGAATATTTCATCTCCCAAAATGAATGAATGATTTTAATTTAACAAAATTCCTCCCGTGACAAATTTGTGTTTCTCTACCTCCCCTCCCTCTTCATCTTCATCCCTATTCTTGCCCATCCCTTTCATTGACCAATGAAATCTCAAACATCCTAAGGCTATTTGGTTCATCAATGACCTTGTGTTATATGAACCAATACAAGTATGGATGATATAGGTTCATCCCTTTTGATATTTTCTTTTAGTGTGTGGTATGTTTTAGGATTTTGGTTCATCATACCAAATCTCTAACAAGCATTAACACCTAAATTTTTATTGCCCGACCTCAGATAGTTGGCACTTCTACATAAGTCAAATTACAATTGCTTAACATAGAGCTAAATTTTGACCCTAAAAGGCATAGAATTCTAGTAAGTGAGATTGTAAGTCTCCCATCTTTCATGGTATTATGTGGAAACTTGGCCTTTTTTCCTTCTTATGGAAGATGTCTTGGTTCAAGGATTCATGCTTGTGAATAGATGGTTGAGTGTTCTCCAAAGAATGACTTATTCAATTAAAAAGAAAAACACCACTAACATGCAATTAACTTTGACTAACATTTAACTAACTCTTACTAATATTGCTTTACTTTCAAGTCATTGACTTTATACAATTTAAACTTCAGTCATTTATCATTTATTGCCATTTACATTTCACTTAACTTTTTATGTTTATGTCATTTTCACTTTGCTCATTTGAGCCATATCTTGTGATTATATATTTTGTTTTTGCCTTTTTGATTGTGCTTGTTGTCTTAGGACCTTAAAATACTTAATAAACAACAAAAACCCTAAAAAATGTTTGGTGGACTGTTGATCTTAATCTGAACATTTGGACTTAGTACTAGGCAACATTCCATATACAAAAGGACTTGGCCAATGCCAACATTTTGAGACCAAGTTATTGTGAACTGAGCCTTCATCTGATGCAAGTCTTGGGATTTACTTGAACTCATTTGCTACATTATCTTGATGCCAATTGTTATTTTGATCTTGTGTCTAATGTCTCATTCTGAGTTGATCAAGGAGTATTTCATCTGATACATGAGAAGACAAAGAAGACTGCTAGCTATGGGATTTGCTTGCTTGGATGTGTCCATCTTTATTTGATTCCTTGATCTTCATGATGTCTTATATTGCTAATAGCTTGATTTATTATTGCTTGATTCAAAGTTCAAAAGGAAATTGGGTTTTCTATATGACATTCTTGTCTGTTGGATTGCATACCATTGGTCAGATCTTTTCAACTCTTAACTTTTAATTTTATGCTTAGGATTAGTCTCTTCATCTTCTCCCACTTCTTAAATTTCAAAATCTCTCCCCCCTTTTCAAAAAAAATCTTTTCTTGTGTTTTCAAACTTAGACTTTGTTTAAATGATTAGAAACTTTCGCCTTATGCCAATGAATTTTCAAACCTTTCTCTTAAATCAAACTTGTAAATGAACTTAACTATATTGACTTAAAATTTCAAAAGACAAAAAGAACTAACACTCATTCAAACTCTTGGTCCCGTGGTGTCCCTTTTTATTAACTTTTGTTAAAAACAATTCACCCATTTTTCAAATTGTTACCAAGAACTACGAGGTTTTGATCCCTCATTTTGATGTTGGTACGTCGGCACAAGTCTGAAGGTCTTGTCAAACACAAAAATATACTCAACAAATTATTTCCTCATCCCCACACTCTATTCTTCTCAAACATCAGTTTTTACCAAAGACACATATACACATAAAAAGGGCTCTCTAGGAGTACCTAGGACACTTTGGGTGCTAACACCTTCCCTTTGTGTAACCAACTCCACTGAGTTATTTCCTCGTGGATGATGATTATTTTAGTTTCTTCCCCAGTTTATTATCTGGATGGAACCACTCCCCTTGAGTTATATCCTCATTGGGTTGAGTATTTGTTTGACTGCTTCTTTCTAGTTCTTACCTAGATAGATCTTTTGGTCTCAGAGAGTCTATTACCCAGTAACTGGTAAGATTCTTCTTGATGTTGAGTACTTTACTTTTACCCAATACCCGGTAAAAATTAATCTACTTCCTTTTTTTCCTTAGTGGATTTGTTTTCACGTTGCCCCGACAAGTCTATCCTTGATATGTTAATCCTAACCGATGACAGATATTCTTCCTTTTTGGTTTTCTACCCAGTAAAAAGGTAGTCATAATCCCTATTTTATTCCCCAAATAGTCAATCCTTGATATGTTCACTTTAACTAGTGACATATTTTCTCTTCTTTGCGGTCTTCTACCCAATAAATGGTAGATATAAATCCTATTTTTCCTCTCAGAGTTTATCCTTGAAATGTTCACTTTAACTAGTGACGAATTCTCTCTATTTGTGGTATTCTACCTAGTAACCGGTAATTGTAATTCCTACTTTCCCCTACTGAGTCTATCCTTGATATGTTCATCCTAAATGGTGACGGATATTCTCTATCTTTGGTATTCTACCCAGTAACTGGTAGATACAATTCCTATTTCTCCCCGGTAGTTTATTCGTGATATGTTCATCCTAACCGATGACGGATATTCTTCCTTTGAGTTTATCCTTGGCATGTTCACTTTAACGAGTGACAGATACTTTCTCTTTGGTCTTCTGCCCAGTAACGGGTAGTTGTAAATCATATTTGATTTTTCTCCCTAGTAAATCATTCTTACCCAGTAACCGATAATGAATACGCCTCTTTTTCCTCAGCGAGTCATCCTTGATATGTTTACCCTAACTAGTAACGGATGTCCCTTTGTCCGAGTGTGTTATCTTTATATCCAATAATCGATAATAGATAATACATCTCTTTTAATCATGTGTTGGAGTTCATTCTTCTTCCCCAGTTGAGTTTGAGTGTGTATTTCTCCAGTGAAGTCGTCGATCCCCTATTTGGTTTGAGTATTTCAGTTTTCTTCTGATCTATTCCTATCCCCTACAGATTTTCCTTATCCCCGGACCGAGTCTTTACATTTATTTATTTACATGGAAATTCCCCTCGCGTCCCCCATCTGTTTTTAAGTCGTAGTCGGGCATACACATAGCTTTTTATCCCCCAGAGTCTTTGTATCCCCAATGAGTTTTCCTTACGTAATGCATTGTGCTCATGTGGACTTTTAGTCTCTTCTGGATTCTTTTCATTTGTGGCAATATATTCCCACAAAGATTATTTTAACATAACATTCATACGCATCGTGAGGTCTCTTAGGGACCAAAATTTGTTTCTAGATGTTGTTATTTAATTCCATTCTACTGAATTGATACGAAGATTATAACCTTCACATCCTTAGTTATAATCTCCTTAAATAGGGGCAGTTGTATGACCCTAATTTTGACCCTAAGATCCCTCATGCTATCTCATCATTTTCATTGGCTTTTAGGATCACACCTTAGCATCCTCCTTACCCCCTATTCATTAGGTTTACTTTGGGAGAGATCACCAAGCATATTTGATTGTATCATACTTTGTCTTTCATTGTTTACTAACCAAAAAACCAAAATATGTCAATATATAACTTTATTTCTTTTGTACGTAGTGTGTGCCTCCACCTATGCCTCATCAAAATCACATCTAGAGTTTGAGACCTCATTTCAAAGAGATCAATCAAGAGATTTTTCAAAATTGATCTAATCATCATATATGGATCGCCATGATCTTCATTTATCATTTTGATCAAGAATTCACCAAGAGTTTGAAGCTTGTTTGTCTTGGAAACCCTAATTCATCTAGGTATCTTGTGTGACTTCCTCGGCAATGTTTTTTAATATTTTATCAAATATTTAAAGGGATACTTCATATTACATCATCTTATACATATATGATCCTCCATGAGTGTAACACCCCAAAATTTTCCCTCCTCATTCATGCATTCATTTAGCATTTCATATTGTATTTCATCATGTCAATCAGAATTAGATCCGAAAAAAAAAAAAAAAAAAATATATATATATATATATATATATATATATATATATATATATATATATATATATATATATATAATTTTTTTTACAAAAAAAAAAATAATAATTTTTTTTTTAATTAATTAAATAATTAAATAAATAAAATATAATAAAAAATTTTGGACTTGGGTCTCTCTCATTTGAGCCCACAAAACCATGAAATTCAGTCTATAAATACCAAGGCTTCACTTGAGAGAACACAGAACAAAGGGGGATTTTGAAGAGAAGCAAAATACTCTGAGGTTTCCTTGGAACAAAACCCTGAGGAAAAAGATAGTGAGAGAAGACCTAACGGAGTTCAGAGCAGCCTCCAAACCCCGAAGGGAACTCAACTACACAGAATCACCTCTGCCTCACATAAACCCTGAAGATTGTTTTGTAAACCTCACGGGTGCAACTCAATTTCAATCAAGCTCTCCAATCAGGTTTGCCATTATTCCCATTACCTTTGCCCATGGGTTTAATATGTATATGAATGTATAAACAATGCCTTGAATGTTTAACCGTTTAATTTTTGAGTGTATGCCACAGGGTTTGAGTTTTTTGAAACCATACTGTTGATCATGAAAAAAATGCTTATGGTGTTTCACTAACCCTTTTGTTGAATTTTTGTGAGGGCTCACATGACTTTTGTCGGGATAACTTGCGTGGTTTCCCACTTTATTTGTGGGATAACCCCTGGAGGTTCATTCCGATTACCTGTACTGACTCACTTTTCTTTGATGGCATTAGCTTGGAAGGATCTCAGGGTTTCCCATTCCTCTAATTGCTGTTACTTCGGATCTTTATCCGCGTGGTACTTTTACATTTTTCCCGCATTTTACTGCTTTCCTAGCTGGAAGACCTCGATAGGAGGCAATGTTTTGTGTTTACCTCAAGATACATGTTTTGTGTTTTGTGTTCGTATCCCTGCAGGTAGAGCGGTTCCTTCATCAAGGACTGCCTTTTTGCCCTCGAGCATCCCAAACCCTAAAACCCAAAGCAACACGTTAACTCCTTCTACTACAGGCGAGTAAGTCTCCAAAGGTCGAGCATCCGGTTGATTGCGTAGTGACGTCGTTCGCCCAAAACCCAATCCATAACCCCGTAGTTAGCCGAACTACGTTTTGCTCTGATTCTCAGGCCAGATGAGATACGTAGGCATAAGACGCGATGTCTTAGCGAGCACACATCCCCCTAACCCATAGGTCAGCCGAGCTACAAAGACTCTGATTCTCATATTCAGATGAGATACGTATGCAGTGGTTGCGACATCCGCGCGAGTCATTTTCATTTAACCCTTTTTTTTTTGGCAAACAGCACAAGATAAACCTACACCCTTTAGACGAAAACTACAAAAGTGGATCCCGTAGAGTACTACGGATGCGTAGGGGTGCTAATACCTTCCCTTCGCATAACCGACTCCCGAACCCAAGAATTGGTTGCGAGACCCCGTCTTGTCCTTTCCTTTTTTCAGGTTTACTTCGAGCGTTTCCTTTCCCTCCTTTGGGATGAATAACGCACGGTGGCGACTCTTCTGTCTTTTTCTTTCGCCGGTTGTTTTTTTTTTGCACTGTATTTTTCAGGTTGCGACAGCTGGCGACTCTGCTGGGGACCCTAAGAAGTTGACCTCTTGCTGGTCCATCTTCCCTAAGCGAGTCCCTCCTAGCTTTTATAGTTTGTTTGTTTATTGGGTGTTCATGCTTTTGTACAGTTATTTATTTACCTGCTTTACCTTATTACATTGTGTACATATCATTGTTGTATCTGTTGGTTGGCTATGGCTGCTTGGTGATCTTTGTGAGATGAGTTCTATACCCGAACTCGAGTGCACTTAAGATAGGAGAATGGCATAGTCCTATCAACTTGTGTGGAGTATTCCTTAGCGAGTTGACTTGCAAGCCCATTCACTTGATGGAGGTCATGTTGAGATCAATAATGTCACATAAGTAAGTTGTGGTTAGACATTACTTGTTCCAATATAGACCTAAGAAGCCAAGGACCTTAGTTTACCAAACCCATCTTGGCCTATTCGTAGGACGTAGTGCGAAAGTCGTTCAAGTGTAAGATTTGATACGATTGTTACGCGATACTACACTCATAAGAGTCTCTCTTGAGAATATTGTTGGAATACGAGTAGTCGTTCCTCTGATAATATCCGAAAGATGGGATTATGACTATGGGAACCTTTTGTAGAACATGTTTGGCAGGTTTAAACCTTAGTACACTCCTTTTGGGTGGTTCTTAACCTAAACTCCATGCTCGTGACTTGCAACAAACCCTTGATTCATGGTTAATCCGATCAGGTATCCTTAATATCAATGAAACTCGGGTGTTGATAAGGTGTAAACCATAATCCACCAAAATGGGTGGTTGATATTAAGGATAACATGATCCATCCCATGACCTTTGTTTGGTGTGCTCTTAATTTCTCTCCAGGTAGTGCAACCTGACAGATGTTCAAGCGGGTCCATCAATTCTGATTGACATGCCTTTGCATTGCATAACATCATCTACATATTTGCATCCAACATCTCATGCTTATTCATTTGCAGGGTATTCCCTTTCAAAACGGGGGTGCCTTAAAACTGAACAAGCAGTGCATCGCATACCATACATATTAACCCTTGTCTATTTTGCAGGTGTCACCGCAGTGTCTAATGTTTGTTCCCTGTATCAGGCAGTTATTGGTCCCAAGCAAGTTCACAGATACCCGACAAAGGAAAACCGTCCACGACTAGCGATGGACCAAGTACAGAAAGAGCTGGCTGATATGCGTGAAAGGATGGATCAGTTCATGACATTGATGACTGGTATGGCAGAAGGCCAGGCGAAGCTGAAGGAATTGGTTGAGCAACCGAGGCCCGATCCAGAGGTGGAAATACCAAGTGCTGAGGGGATCCCTGGTAACCCTGGGAACGCTGATAACCCTGTGAACACTGGTAACGCGGGTAACGCAAATGCTGATGGAAACCCGGGTAATGTTGGCAACACGGGGAATGTTGGGAATGGTATTGGTGGAAGATACAATGTGAATCAAGGAATTCGGATTAACGGGCACCCCGTTACTGAAGATTGTCAGTATGATCCATTTTCTTTGCACGACGAAGCCCTCGAGACCACTCGCCGTATGGATGAGCTTGCTGAGAAGCTCAAATCTTTGGAGTCTCAAAATTCCTTAGGCTTTGATGTCACAAATCTTGGTCTGGTTCAGGGAGTAAGGATTCCTCACAAGTTCAAACCCCCTACTTTTGAGAAATACAACGGGGCTTCTTGCCCACGCACTCATCTCCAATCTTATTTGGGAAGGTTGGGAGCTCACACGGAAGATGAAAAGTTGTGGATGTACTATTTTGAAGACAGTCTAACTGGAGCTTCTCGTGAATGGTATTCTCATTTGTCTCGTACTACCGTCAAGAGCTGGAAAGACTTGGCAGAGGCTTTTGTCAAGCAATATCAATACAACTTGGACATGGCTCCAAATCGGACCTTGTTGCAAGGTATGTCTCAGACTGCCAAGGAGACCTTTAGAGAATATGCTCAGCGTTGGAGACAGATTGTTGCGTCCGTCCAACCCCCTATGTCTGAAAGGGAGATGGCGGACATGTTCATGAACACTTTTCAAGGCAATTATATTGAGAGATTGGTTGCTTGCCCGTCAATCAGCTTTGCAGAGATAGTAATTGCTGGAGAAAGAATCGAGAGTCTGTTGAAGATGGGCCGAATTCAAGACAATAGTGGTCCCAAGAGACCGTTTGCTGGTAACGGTCAACAAAGAAAAGAAGGCGAGACAAGCGTTGTGTATGCCGGCAAAGGCAGGGGTAGAGGACGCCCTAATTATTATCAAGATTAAGTGGCCACAGTCACTATTCCAACACCTGTTCCTCAACCGCAATATCATCCGCAACAACAACCCAGGTACAACAATCAAGGAGGTAATCCGGGTCAGCAGAGACACTATCAACAACGTCCAAGACAGACGGACCGGGTCATCGAGACAATCCCAATGCCTTATTCAATATTACTTCCCAAGCTGATTGACATGAATCTGGTTACATTGAGAACTCTGGCCCCACCAATCGATCCCAATAATTTGCCTAGAGGTTATGATGTCAACGCCAGATGTGCTTTTCACTCCAACACACCTGGCCATACTACAGATAATTGCAAGGCTCTCTAGTTAAAGGTACAAGATTTGAGAGATGCCCAGGCTATCAATTTTGCTCCGGTGCCCGATGCCGGCTCACGGCGGGTAGGGGATTAATGCTGTCGAAGTGGTTGAAGCTGGTAATGCCCAAGGCTGGGGCAAATTTGTGGAGCCAGTCATCAAAGAAGACAAGTTTGGATTGGGGTATGCTCCGGGATCTCAGAAGAATGAAGCCGGTACTTTCTCCAGCAGGGGTTTGGTTTCTCCCCACGTCGTCAATGCTGCAGATGAAGACAAGGCTGACAGAGACTGTGACTTAGATAGCTGGATTCGCCCGTGTGTCCCGGGAGAAAAGCTCGACAATTGGTCGTCTGAAAAAACCGTTCGGGTTACTCTACTGAAAGAGTGATTTTTATTGTTTTCCTTTATTACATGCATAATAAAGTCTTACACTTTGCCCAAGGTGTAATGGCTCATTTGTAGGGCCATCCATTTAGTTACGTTTCGCAATTATTTTTATCATCAATAAAGGACGGCTTTTGCAAACAATTTTGTGTTCTCTTTCTTTCAGTTTTTTTACTTTTTACAAAAAAATGGCAATGTTTCTTTTTTCGTTTTTCCTTTCTTTCAAAAAAAAATCTCTCATTCTAAGGTAAAGCATGATCCTCCATCATGCAGAGCCGACCACTCGGATCTCACTGCTAACGACACTGCTATGGCCAAGTATGACTTCGACAATCCTATATATCAAGCCGAAGAAGGGGCTGAGGAAGTTTGTGAATTGCCTGAAGGGTTAGCCAGATTGTTGAAACAGGAGGACCGGGCTATTACACCTTATCAGAAGGTGATTGAGACCGTCAACGTTGGTACCGAAGACGACAAGAAAGAGATCAAGATCGGGGCCAGTCTACAGGCCGAGAGGAAAGACCGTTGATCATGTACTTGACTGTGTTAGAAAGGTCAATGGGTTGTGTGCTCGGTCAGCATGACGAGTCAGGTCGAAAAGAGCATGCAATATACTACCTTAGCAAAAGTTTACCGACTGTGAACAAAGATACTCATTGCTCGAGAAAACTTGTTGCACTTTGGCATGGGCTGCTCGCCGACTAAGACGGTATATGTTGACTCACACGACTCTATTGATATCAAAAATGAATCCAGTCAAGTATATTTTTGAAAAGCCATCACTTACCGGAAAGGTTACTAGGTGACAAATGATACCGACAGAGTACGACGTCCAATACACTTCACAAAAAGCCATCAAGGGAAGTGTCTTGTCAGACTATCTTGCAGAGCAACCGATTGATGATTACCAACCTATGAGGTTTGACTTTCCTGATGAGGACATCATGTTTCTCAAATCGAAAGATTGAGAGGAACCACTCCCGGAGGAGGGGCCTGACCCTGAATCCAAATGGGTTATGATGTTTGATGGGGCGGTCCACGTCAATGGTCGCGGAGTTGGTATAGTGTTGATCACACCGGAAGGGGGTTCATATGCCATTTGGTGCCAGAATAACTTTTCCCTGCACCAACAATGAAGCCGAATACGAAGCTTGTATCCTAAGACTTGAGGAAGCCGTCAAAATACAGATTAAATCCCGGGATGTATACGGGGACTCAGCTTTGGTCATCAATCAAACCAACAGGGAAATGGTGCTATGCTGGAACTACGTACCCAAAATTGACGTATCTCGGTCAGAGACGAATGAAGAAAGCATTTGGTCAGAAAGTGCGCTCTCGGGAGTATCGAGTCGGTGAATTGGTACTCAAAAGATTTCTTCCTCCCAACACAGATCACAGGGGAAAATGGACACCGAGCTAGGAGGGTCCGCACGTGGTTAAAAGGATTTTCTATGGCGGAGCTTTGACGCTAGCAACCATGGAGGGCGAAGGATTCCCGTCCCCTATTAACTCAGACGCAATTAAAAAAATACTTCGCATAAAATAGACCCGCTGGACAGTAAAAAGAATATTCCAGGCAAAAAGGGGCATCCCGACGAACCAAAAAAAAAGAATAAAGAGGTTTGGGGAAAAATTAGGGATATATAAAAAAAAAAGAGTACACCCGGTGAGTCGAAAACCCAAAAGGGCGGCTCAGGCAAAAATGGGTATCCCGGTGGATTGAAAACCCGAAAAGGGGGTGATCCAGGCAAAAGTTAGGGAATAAGCGAATGACTGTGATCTGAGTTCATCAGTGTTATATCACCGTTTCATCCAATCCGGCAACCTTCGAAGGTTAAAGATCGACTAATCATCCACTTCAGAAAGCAAGATGAGCAGAGCGTCTTGAGGACATACGAGTCATAGCAGAGTCGAAACTCAGTGGGACCCTGTATCCCCGTTGTCATTAGGATAGTTCTCTTTTTATAGCGATCACCTCTTTTCAGGGATCAGCTTCCTGATACCCTCGCCTATTCCTGGCACAAATTTTCTCCCCATTAAGAGTCGAATAATTCAGTTAAAGAGCCTTTTTATTTTTCATTTATCAGTTTGTTTGCAAAAATGTCCGAATTTTTGATAAAACATATTGCATATGAACATAATGGTGGCTTTTCCAGATGATTTGCACAGGAAAACATTTAAAATTGCTTTGAATGTGCTTAATCCCGGACGGTGAATTCAAACCGAGTAATTCCCCCGAGGCATACATGTATTTTTGGTTGCAGGTCACAGGAACCGGATGCCAAGTCATGAATCCTCATCCCTAAGCGGTTGACAAAGTCTCTCCTCAGCAGAGCATGTTCCCCAACAGAGTTGACAGTATCCAGACTGTCTATCCCTAGTAGAGTTGACAGTATCCAGACTGTCTATCCCCAGCGGAGTTGACGGTGTCAGACTGTATCTTCCTAGCAACAACGGAGTGGTTGCATACCCAACGGACAAGAGGGTGGTGTTCCCAGTGTTCATCTCATCCCCAGCAGATTATTTCTAACAGATTTGTTCTAATCCCCAGCTAGAGGACGATTAGCAAGTTCATATCCCCAGCAAAGGTTGTTTCCTACGACATTTCCCCAGGAAGTGTTTTCCCCACAGACTCTCCTCACAGAGCCTCGCCGAACCAAGTTTCCATAGTTGATACTCCCCCCGCAAGGTCAATTTTTCAAGCAGCCAATTTATTTTTGGTGGCTCATTGGTCCCGGCAGACGGATCATTCCCCACAGAGCATTCAAGGATTGATACAGCTATCTGTTCCCTACCGGAGTTTGCTTCCCCTAGCAGATTTCTTTTTTTTTCTTTTACACCATGCATAGCATTTGCATTCGCATGCATATCATATCAAGCATACACATAAGCTGATAAACAGGTTCTTCCAAGCAGACTGAAGAATTACTTTACAACCAAGGTCTTGAGATCCAGCCAGAGGATCAAGCGTGAGTGATCCAGCCTGAGGGTCATTTTGAAGATTCAGCCTGAGAATCGTTTTCCCATGATCCAGCATGAGGGTCACTTTTTGAAGATTCAGCCTGAGAATCGTTTTCCCGTGATCCAGCATGAGGGTCATTTTTGAAGATTCAGCCTGAGAATCGTTTTCCCAAGAGTCAGCCTGAGGCTCAATTTGAAGATTCCCCAGTGAAGTCGCCTACAAGCTTTATTTCCCCAGCAAGTCTAGTTGAGGAGTCGTTACAACATGTTCTAGCCCGAAGAATATGTACGAAGCCCAAAAGTAGAATATTCTCGAAGCTGCATATCTAATATGAAGGTTGGGTGTAGATTTCAAAAGAGGGTCAACCAGCGCATGCCTCAGATGCGGGATCCTAATGATGGGAATTTATCATCAAAGCAATCCAGATTTAGCCAGAAGATCGAAATAGATTCGGCCAGAGAATCGAAACAAAGAAGATCTAGCCAGAAGATCGAAGTCAGGTCTAGCCCGAAGACCAGAGATAGATTCAGCCAGAGAATCGAAACAATTCAGATCTAGCCAGAAGATCGAAGTAGATTCAACCAGAGAATCAAATTAAGTTTAGATTCAGCCAGAGGATCGACACTCCAGATCTAGCCAGAAGATCAAAGTCAGGTCTAGCCCGAAGACCGAAAATGGATTCAGCCAGAGAATCAAAGGAAATAGATTCAGCCAGAGAATCGAAACAAAGAAGATCTAGCCAGAAGATCGAAAATCGCAACAATTCAGATCTAGCCAGAAGATCGAAGTAGATTCAGCCAGAGAATCAAAGGAAATAGATTCAGCCAGAGAATCGAAACGAAGGAGATCTAGCCAGAAGATCGAAGAAGATCTAGCCAGAAGATCAAAATCGTATCCAGCCCGAGGATCAAAATTAATATCCAACCAGAGGACTAAATTGAGTATAGGTTCAGCCAGAGGATCGAAACTCCAGATTAAGCCAGAGGATCGGAAGAAAGATAAACAGCGCGGTGTATTTCCGCATTTTTGTGGTATTCTCGGAGCACAAATTTTCGGTCTATCTTTGGTATTCAATCACAGCTCACCCCGTTTGTCTGATAAGCTGTTCGCTTTCATCCTACTCGGGTTAGCTGATGATTGAATAGGGGCAGCTGTAACACCCTAAAATTTGCCCTCCTCATTCATGCATTCATTTAGCATTTCATATTGTATTTCATCATGTCAATCAGAATTAGATCCGGAAAAAAAAAAAATAACGAAAAAAAAAACGAATGTCCCTTTGTCCGAGTGTGTTATCTTTATATCCAATAATCGATAATAGATAATACATCTCTTTTAATCATGTGTTGGAGTTCATTCTTCTTCCCCAGTTGAGTTTGAGTGTGTATTTCTCCAGTGAAGTCGTCGATCCCCTATTTGGTTTGAGTATTTCAGTTTTCTTCTGATCTATTCCTATCCCCTACAGATTTTCCTTATCCCCGGACCGAGTCTTTACATTTATTTATTTACATGGAAATTCCCCTCGCGTCCCCCATCTGTTTTTAAGTCGTAGTCGGGCATACACATAGCTTTTTATCCCCCAGAGTCTTTGTATCCCCAATGAGTTTTCCTTACGTAATGCATTGTGCTCATGTGGACTTTTAGTCTCTTCTGGATTCTTTTCATTTGTGGCAATATATTCCCACAAAGATTATTTTAACATAACATTCATACGCATCGTGAGGTCTCTTAGGGACCAAAATTTGTTTCTAGATGTTGTTATTTAATTCCATTCTACTGAATTGATACGAAGATTATAACCTTCACATCCTTAGTTATAATCTCCTTAAATAGGGGCAGTTGTATGACCCTAATTTTGACCCTAAGATCCCTCATGCTATCTCATCATTTTCATTGGCTTTTAGGATCACACCTTAGCATCCTCCTTACCCCCCTATTCATTAGGTTTACTTTGGGAGAGATCACCAAGCATATTTGATTGTATCATACTTTGTCTTTCATTGTTTACTAACCAAAAAACCAAAAATATGTCAATATATAACTTTATTTCTTTTGTACGTAGTGTGTGCCTCCACCTATGCCTCATCAAAATCACATCTAGAGTTTGAGACCTCATTTCAAAGAGATCAATCAAGAGATTTTTCAAAATTGATCTAATCATCATATATGGATCGCCATGATCTTCATTTATCATTTTGATCAAGAATTCACCAAGAGTTTGAAGCTTGTTTGTCTTGGAAACCCTAATTCATCTAGGTATCTTGTGTGACTTCCTCGGCAATGTTTTTTAATATTTTATCAAATATTTAAAGGGATACTTCATATTACATCATCTTATACATATATGATCCTCCATGAGTGTAACACCCCAAAATTTTCCCTCCTCATTCATGCATTCATTTAGCATTTCATATTGTATTTCATCATGTCAATCAGAATTAGATCCGAAAAAAAAAAAAAATATATATATATATATATATATATATATATATATATATATATATATATATATATATATATATATAAATTTTTTTACAAAAAAAAAAATAATAAATTTTTTTTTAATTAATTAAATAATTAAATAAATAAAATATAATAAAAAATTTTGGACTTGGGTCTCTCTCATTTGAGCCCACAAAACCATGAAATTTAGTCTATAAATACCAAGGCTTCACTTGAGAGAACACAGAACAAAGGGGGATTTTGAAGAGAAGCAAAATACTCTGAGGTTTCCTTGGAACAAAACCCTGAGGAAAAAGATAGTGAGAGAAGACCTAACGGAGTTCAGAGCAGCCTCCAAACCCCGAAGGGAACTCAACTACACAGAATCACCTCTGCCTCACATAAACCCTGAAGATTGTTTTGTAAACCTCACGGGTGCAACTCAATTTCAATCAAGCTCTCCAATCAGGTTTGCCATTATTCCCATTACCTTTGCCCATGGGTTTAATATGTATATGAATGTATAAACAATGCCTTGAATGTTTAACCGTTTAATTTTTGAGTGTATGCCACAGGGTTTGAGTTTTTTGAAACCATACTGTTGATCATGAAAAAAATGCTTATGGTGTTTCACTAACCCTTTTGTTGAATTTTTGTGAGGGCTCACATGACTTTTGTCGGGATAACTTGCGTGGTTTCCCACTTTATTTGTGGGATAACCCCTGGAGGTTCATTCCGATTACCTGTACTGACTCACTTTTCTTTGATGGCATTAGCTTGGAAGGATCTCAGGGTTTCCCATTCCTCTAATTGCTGTTACTTCGGATCTTTATCCGCGTGGTACTTTTACATTTTTCCCGCATTTTACTGCTTTCCTAGCTGGAAGACCTCGATAGGAGGCAATGTTTTGTGTTTACCTCAAGATACATGTTTTGTGTTTTGTGTTCGTATCCCTGCAGGTAGAGCGGTTCCTTCATCAAGGACTGCCTTTTTGCCCTCGAGCATCCCAAACCCTAAAACCCAAAGCAACACGTTAACTCCTTCTACTACAGGCGAGTAAGTCTCCAAAGGTCGAGCATCCGGTAGATTGCGTAGTGACGTCGTTCGCCCAAAACCCAATCCGTAACCCCGTAGTTAGTCGAACTACGTTTTGCTCAGATTCTCAGGCCAGATGAGATACGTAGGCATAAGACGCGATGTCTTAGCGAGCACACATCCCCCCAACCCATAGGTCTGCCGAGCTACGAAGACTCTGATTCTCATATTCATATGAGATACGTATGCAGTGGATGCGACATCCGCGCGAGTCATTTTCATTTAACCTTTTTTTTTGGGCAAACAGCACAAGATAAACCCACACCCTTTAGACGAAAACTACAAAAGTGGATCCCGTAGAGTACTACGGATGCGTAGGGGTGCTAATACCTTCCCTTCGCATAACCGACTCCCAAACCCAAGATTTGGTTGCGAGACCCCGTCTTGTCCTTTCCTTTTTTCAGGTTTACTTCGAGCGTTTCCTTTCCCTTCTTTGGGATGAATAACGCACGGTGGCGACTCTTCTGTCTTTTTCTTTCGCCGGTTGTTTTTTTTTCGCACTGTATTTTTCAGGTTGCGACAATGAGTCCCAAATATTAAGAGAACTTCAAGTTTGTAAGTTGGTTCAAAGAGGTTGACCAGAGAAAGTAAACTAGTCAAAACTGGGGTTCCGTAGTCCCTATCTCCTACAATTTATGTCATATGAAAATAATTAAAAGATAAAAGTTACTCTTTATGACATTCCAAACAACTTTCATGTTGACCTCAAGTGCTATTTTTTCTTTGAAAGTCATTTTTTATGGTGAACGATTATAAGTCATTTTGTTTGCGCCCTAGTTAGGAGTTCAACTTCCAAGGACCATAAATTGATCAATTGTTATGAGATGAAGACCTCCAAGTTTCATGATCCAATTCAAGATGTCCTCTCCAAATTTTATTCTTTGATAAACATCTAATTCAACTTGTAAGGGCATGTGCCAAGAGGAAACATTATAGGTCATTTAGGGTCATCATCTTTGAACAAGCAATTTTCCTCAACTTATAAAATACATAACTCCCTCATGACAAATCCAAATTATGTAAAATTTGTGACCAAATTTAATAGGGATGAAATAGTTACAACTTTGATGAAGTAACATTTTCCATTTGAAGCTCATAGCAAACATTATTTAAGGTGGAAGAAGTGGTCATTTGACTTGGTACTTAGAAAAATTTCAAATATGTTTGATTTATAAAACTTCCACCTCAAAATTCATCATGATTCAAGCTCCAAATGGAAAGGTGTTCAACCTCAAAGTTGTTCCTCTTGATGTCGCCTTTCCAAAAAGTCCAAGATCACCTCATTTGGCCCAAGATTGAGGGACTTGCGCATGGTTCCTTTCATACGTTTGTTTTGGGAAAATTTGAATTCAAATAACCATTTTCTATTGCATGCTCACATGTTATTTTTCAATACTCAATGTGCACGAATTGGAGTTGAATTACATCATGAATTGGGCTAAATTATTTCCCATGCATCCATGCACCAATGTTACTAATTTTGGAAAATTTTCCAAGGGTGCAAAAATGAATTTCGTTGCCTACATAAATAAGTTCATTGCTTCAGAAATGACACACACACCTTGCCCAAGCTTTGCCAAGATATCCCAGTTTTATGCCGTTTGACTTTATGTTTGGGCCTTGGTCATGGTTGATTTGACTTTTGTTTGATCAAAACCATTGGATTTAGGGGATTGATGAAATGTACATTTCATCTCCCAAAATGAATGGATGATATTGATTAAATGAAATTCCTCTCATGATCAATTTGCGTTTATATCTCCCCCTCCCTCTTCATATTCATCCTTATTCTTCCCCATTCCCTTATTTGACCAATGAAACGTCTAATGTCTAAATGCTAATTGATTAATCAATGACCTTGTGTCAGATGAATTAATACAAGTATGATTGAGATGGATTCTTCCCATTTTCTTTTAGTGTGTGGTATGTTTTCGAAGTTTGGTTCTTTGTACCAAATCACTAACATGCATTAACACCTATATTTTTATTGCCCAACCTCAGATAGTTGCGACTTCGACATAAGTCCAATTACGATTGCTTAACATAGAGCTAAATTTGTTCAAGAAGGCATAACCTTGTAGTAAGTGAGATTGTAAGTCTCTCATTCTTCATGGAATTGTGTGGAAACTTGACCTTTTTTCCTTTCATGAGAGCTAGTGGCATACTTGTTGAATTATCCAAGTTGGAGCCCTTTTCATGGAAGATGTCTTGGTTTAAGGATTAATACTTGTGAATGAATGGTTGAGTGTTCTCCAAAGAATGACTTAATCAATTAAAATTCACCACTAACATTTGACTAACCATTGACTAACTCTGATTAATATTGCTTTACTTTCAAGTCATTTACTTTATACACTTTAAATTTTAGTACCTTTATCATTCAATGTCATTTTACATTCCATGCAACTTGTTTATGTTTCAAGTCATTTTCACTTTGCTCATTTGAGCCATATCTTGTGATTGTATATATTTGTTTGCTTGTTTTTGTTTTGTTTGTGGTCTTACGACCTTAAAACATTTAATAACAAGAAAAACCCTAAAAAAATTGGTGGACTATTGAGGCTTGATCTGAACTTTTGGACTTAGAACTAGGAAACATTCCATATGCTAAAGGACTTGGCCAATGCCTGAAGGAGAATTGCCATCCAAGGCGCAGCGGAATTTAAAAATTTCTCCATTTAGTGATCCTTATGAATGGGCATGATCAATGATAGAATCGTTATCTCTTGTGGCGATTCAAACCATTGGTGCAGATCTCTTGTAACGATCAAAACCTTGGATACAAATCCACGGAGCGATCACGAATGTTGAACGATGACAACGTCTCTACTCAGTCCACACGAACGGGTTCCTTCAATCTCAGTGCTAGCTGGTACGAATGAAGGCTTTAAGTGAGAGAGAGAGGGAAACGAAATTCCAAGTCTTCACTTGAGTCTTAGTCTGAGTGGCAATGCTTCTACCCAAGGGTTCTATTTATAGAACCATTTGTGTGGGCTTCAAGCTAAAAAGCCCACTTAAGTGTATTTTGGCCCATATCTTATAATATGCCCAAAATCACTTAAGCGTGTGGTACCTTACCATATTTCGTATTCAACTTAAGTGGACCGTACCTTACGGTGTTCCTTAGTTACTCTATTTCTCATCAATCTGTCCTTTATGTGTGACCCTGTAGGTTTTCGCGACGTTGGCAATTATATTAAATCACGCATTTAACATAATAAATAGTGAGCGGTATCTAGCAACACATCACTGCTACCCAAGACACGAAAATGTCATGTGATCTGACAAAACCTCATGTGATAATAATTATGTGTATAATTACCCCTTTGCCCTTATGTCTATATTGAACACAAGGTATAGACAGCGTCATCCTTGTCCAGTTCAATATTGGGCCCATAGACATTTATCCTGTTACGCAGGATGGGAAAATTCCATCTAGGTCACTCATGTCCCTCAGCATGCTTCGTGGAGTACCCATCAACTGTCTTTATGGTTATCCAGTTACGGACAACATTGGATCAGCAATAAAGCACTCGACTCTACATCTAGGATCCATAGTGGTTTCAGGTCGAAGAGTGGTATACACCATTATCACCATGAGAATAACTTATGACACTTTGCATAACTTTCTATATAGTATTCTCATAGCGGGTCAATCCGGTATAAATATTAATCTTAATATTCATACCTATGTTTAAGACTTGATAACTCTTTATCCATGATCCATGAGATGTGATCATCAGTCTACAAACATAATAGTCTTAATGCTTTAATGTTATCCCACTTCACAATAAAGCTCGACTACGGATACTTTAAGAATAGTGTCCCTATGTTTAATGTGCTCTCATGATCAAGTCACACTTGATACATTAAACGGACTATCTATTCCAGAGACTTTATTAAACAACCATAATAAAGAAAAAGCCTTTTATTATTAGTAAATAATTCGATACAAGGACCAAAAGTATTGGCCTCTAGGGCTTACACCAACAATCTCCCACTAGCACTAGAGCCAATCAGGCATACCCCTAATACCCATTGATCTAGTATGGCCATCATGCTTCTGCTGCGCAAGAGGCTTTGTCAGTGGGTCAACAATATTGTCAAGTGTAGGTACTCTACATATTTTCAAATCTCCTCTATCTATTATCTCTCGAATGAGATGATAACGCCTAAGTATGTGTTTGGATCGTTGGTGAGATCTAGGCTCCTTAGCTTGTGCGATAGCACCATTGTTATCACAATAGAGACCAATGGGATCCACAATGCTAGGGACTATGCCAAGTTCACTAATGAACTTTTTGATCCAAACAGCTTCCTTTGCTCCACTTGAGGCAGCAATATACTCGGCCTCGGTTGTAGAATCAGCAACTGTATCTTGCTTTGAACTTTTCTAGCTCACAGCGCCACCATTTATGCAAAACACATAACCATTGGAACCATTCATATTAAAGCGTCTCAGCACTTTGCCTATGTACTCTGACTTAGGCCAAGCATTTTGTGATCTATCTCTATAGATTCTGATTCCTAATTTATAGGTTGCTTCACCTAGGTCCTTCATAGAAAAGAATTTCCCCAACCAAGAGTTTACTTGTTGCAGGGTAGGGATATCGTTTCCAATGAGTAATATGTCATCTACATATAATACCAGGAACACGATCATGCTCCCACTAACCTTCTTGTAGACACAAGGCTCATCTTCGTTCTTGATGAATCCATATTGTTTTACCGTTTCATCAAAATGAAGATTCCATGAGTAGGTCACAGGCTCATCATGATCCATGAGTAATACATCACCTTGATCTGTTATGAGATATCCATATCTCTCAGGTAGGTGATGTATCCTGCTTGACCTACTCTGGTCTTGTTCTACTTGAGCAGGTTGCTCTTTACACAACTATTTGTGTTTCCTACTCTAATTCCTCCATAGGTGTATCGATGCTTTGTGATTCTTGAATTTCTTCAAGCTCTACTTTCCTCCCACTGATTCCTTTGGAAATAAAATCCTTTTCTAGGAAAACTCCAGTTCGAGCGACAAACACTTTGCCCTCTGAAGGATTGTAGAAGTAGTACCCTCTTGTTTCTTTAGGATACCCCACAAATAAGCATTTGTCAGATTTGGGCTCAAGCTTAGTTGAAATTTGTCGTTTCACATAAACTTCGCAACCCCAAATCTTCATGTAAGACATATGTGGTTTCTTACCACTCCATGTCTCATATGGTATCTTCTCAACCTTTTTGGATGGAACACGGTTAAGTGTGTAAGCTGCTGTCAATAGTGCATGTCCCCAAAACTCTAGGCTTAAATACTCACCATCTCGATCTGATCGAAGAGTTTTAATATTCTTACCTAGTTGGTTTTGTACTTCATTCTTGAATTCCTTGAACTTTTCAAAGGACTCTGATTTGTGTTTCATTAAATACACATAACCATATCTACTGAAATCATCAGTAAATGTGATGAAGTACTGAAAACCTCCTCTGGCTGGTATGTTCAGTGGTCCACATACATCAGTATGTATGAGGGCCAAAAGATCATTAGCTCTTTCACCTTTTCCTGTGAATGGAGACTTTGTCATCTTTCCAATTAAACAAGATTTGCATGTCTCACATGATTCATAATCAAAAGAGTCCAACAGTCCATCTTTATGGAGTTTGGAAATGCGTTTCTCATTTATGTGGCCTAATCGACAATGCCAAAGGTAAGTTGGATTTAATTCATTAGGTTTCATCCTTTTAGTATTAATGTTATAAATAGGCATTTCAAGATCAAGGACATATAGTCCATTGTTCATTTGTGCAGAAGCATAGAATATATCATTCAAATAAATTGAGCAACAATTGTTCTTTATTATAAATGAAAAACCAAACTTGTCCAAACAAGAAACGGAAATAATATTCCTGCTAATTGCAGGTACATAATAACAGTTCTCTAACTGAATTATTAAACCACTAGGTAAAGTCAATACATAAGTTCCTACGGCTAAAGCAGCAACCTTTGCTCTATTTCCAGCTCGTAGGTCGACTTCACCTTTTGCCAAATCTCTACTCCTTTTTAGTCCCTGCACATTTGTACAAATGTGAGAACCGCATCCAGTATCTAATACCCATGATGCAGAAGTAGATAAATTAATTTTAATAACAAAAATACCTGAAGTTGAAGTCTCTACTCCATTCTTCTTATCTTCCAGGTACTTTGGGCAGTTCCTCTTCCAGTGTCCGGTCTTACCGCAATGGAAGAAGGTGCCTTCTTTTGCTATGCCTCCACTAGGCTTCAAAGCAGCAATAGTGGGTTTGGTTTTGACAACTTCCTTGCCTTTCCCTTTATCACACTGCTTGGTGGGCCTTTTGTTTTGTCTCTTTCCATTTCTGATCATCAGAATGGATTTCCCTTTCGACTTCAGATTCTGCTCAGCAGTTCTTAACATGGCTAGCAGTTCAGGAAGAGATTTGTCCATATCATTCATATTGAAACTTAGGACAAATTGACTGAATCCATTTGGCAACGATTGCAAGATTAAATCAGTCGCAAGTTCCTTTCCGAGGGGAAAACCCAATCTCTCAAGGTTTTCCACATATGCAATCATCTTGAGCACATGGGGACCTACAGGGGCTCCCTCAGCTAACTTGCCTTGAAAAAGGGCTTTTGAAACTTCAAACCTCTCATGCCTTGCTTGCTCTTGATAGAGCATTTTCAGGTGTTCGATCATATCGAACGCTGACATGTTCTCGTGTTGCTTTTGCAATTCTGAGTTCATGGTAGCTAGCATGAGACAAGCAGTTTCATTGGCATCATCGACATGCTTCTTATAAGCATCTCATTCTGCCTTAGATGCAGAACTAGGAGGTTCCTCTTCAGGAACAGGTGTCTCCAAGACATACATCTTTTTTATCATGTTTGAGGACAATCCTCAGGTTTCGGTGCCAATCCAGAAAATTTGTCCCAGACAATTTCTTCTTGTTAAGGATTGATCGCAAGATGTTGTTAGAGGTGTTTGTTGTCATGGTAATCTACATAAGGATTAATGAAAATATAAGTATCATTGACATATTTAATTAGGCCTTTAATCAAATATGCTCCCACTATTTTACTCAAAACAAATGACCCTCATCATTTGATTCGGAAAATCCCGTTGGAAGATTTTCTAGTGGGTCGAGATCCATATTTCACTTCATTCTAAGTCCGCATAGGCGGATTACACAAAACTAGGTTATTTAGGTAGGAACTCCTTCCAATTGTATCTCATACAACTCTCGAAAATTTCAGTTGGGTGAATAACTCCTTATTCCAATCCATCATATGGATCATTCCAAACTCTTGCTTCTAAACATATATAATATTATTATAATTAAGTTTGACCCATCGTTTTAGCAGTTGGATATTACAATTATCCCATCGCACCTTACCAATATAGAAAATGCACCTCGCGTAG
This sequence comes from Lathyrus oleraceus, assembly GCF_024323335.1. Classification (NCBI taxonomy): domain Eukaryota; kingdom Viridiplantae; phylum Streptophyta; class Magnoliopsida; order Fabales; family Fabaceae; genus Lathyrus; species Lathyrus oleraceus. Next base: position 208,864,081 of record NC_066582.1, read on the forward strand.
GCGAAACCTACATTATCCGATACTAGTCTTGATGAGTGCTAAAACTTGGAAAGAAAACACATATAATATTATTATAATTTGTTTAGTTAAGTTTGACCCATTGCTTTAACAGTTGGATATTACAATTATCCCATCGCACCTTACCAATATAGAACATGCACCTCGCGTAGGCGAAACCTACATTATTCGATACTAGTCTTGATGAGTGTTAAAACTTGGAAAGCATAAACTTAATATTTAATTTGAGGGAATTGCAATTTTTCTGATCTCACCGGCTTATTTATCATATAAATCGCCTCTCACATGCATCAACATACATTCACATGCATCAACATACATACATACATAATGAAGCAGTTATGGCCCCTAGCACAATTGTTCTCCCAAGCCAATGAGAGAACCTAAGCTAACCTAACAACGATCTAAGCTTCTCCAAGCAAGATCTTCAAGGTTGTCCTCCTTTGGCACTGACTTCTTTGCTTTCTTCATATCATTACATTACATAAAAGAAACTCGTTTTACATACGAGGGAGTGAGATGAGAAAAGAAGTTACATTAAGAGATTAAAAGAGAGGCACGACACGCAGGTCGTATTTTAAAACCCAAATCAAAATAAAGGAAAACTAAGGCCATAACCGATCACCACAAGACAATAATAAACACATTATTATTATTATCAATTTTAATTCTTTTAATTAATTAAAACCAAATTAAATTTCGACGACCGATCACACTACGCAGAGTTAGCCGGGGGTCCGCTGCCCGGTCAGCGGGATCAATTCATTTAAAATCGACGTCATTTTTCGCATCAACACTTGATACTTTAAAGCACGGAGTTAGCCGAACGGGTGAGTTTTTCCTTGCGTTAACCGGTTAACCATATGCGTTAACCGGTTAACACTGTTTCAAATCTGCTCAAAAATTGTTTTCTGCCTTGCGTTAACTGGTTAACCAAATGCGTTAACCGGTTAACCAAATGTGTTAACCGGTTAACACTGTTTGAAAATCTCTTGGAAAACTGTTTTCCGTCTTGCGTTAACCGGTTAACCAAATGCGTTAACCGGTTAACACTGTTTGAAAAACTTAAAAATTTTATTTCGTATTGCGTTAACCATATGCGTTAACCGGTTAACACTGTTCCAAAAAGTGTTTAGAAAGCACAACTCTTGTGCAGTCATAACCCCAATCGCATAACTCTCTGACAACACAACCCTTGTGCCGTCACTAACCCTGATGCACCAATTTCAGACCGTCAAACACATCTTGATTGTTGATTCAGTATGATTGATCAACACGTCATTGCTTCACCATAATAATGTCGGATCAAGAAGCAAACGACCATTGATCGCTCAAAGGAAAACAATCATTGAGTGTTTGAATGAACGAAACGAGAACACTATATCATATATAATGTATTTTGCATCAGGATTACATATATCATATATATATATATATATATATATATATATATATATATATATATATATATATATATATATATAACTTGATCGATCTCAATTTAATCTTTGATTCATTCTGTCTTTAATCATATTTATACAGAATAAAAACAGTTATTAGATTCATGGTTTCGTAAGTGGCTCTGATACCACTAAAGGAGAATTGTCATCCAAGGCACAGCGGAATTTAAAAATTTCTCCATTTAGTGATCCTTATGAATGGGCATGATCAGTGATAGAATCGTTATCTCTTGTGGCGATTCAAACCTTTGGTGCAGATCTCTTGTAACGATCAAAACCTTGGATACAAATCTACGGAGCGATCACGAACGTTGAACGATGACAACCTCTCTACTCAGTCCACACGAACGGGTTCCTTCAATCTCAGTGTTAGCTGGTGTAGCGAGGTATTCGTTACCATTGGAGATATTGACTAAATCCAAGGTAAATCATACAAGTCGAGTTGCCACCGCACTTCTATTTATCCAAAGGAATGGTTAGAAAGCAAACAAAAACCTAAAAGTTTTATCGAATCAAAAACTAGTAAAAATGTCAGAGATCTGGGTAAGGGGGTTGGTTATGCAATGGGAAGGTGTTAGGCACCCAAAGCATCCTAGGTACTCCTAGGGAGCCCTTTTCTCATTTGTTGCAAAGGTTGTTGTTTTTTTTTTGAAAATTTATTTGTGCAAACATGATTGAAGGGATGAGAAAAGCGTGTATGTTTATCTAACGTACTACTTACTAAAGAAGGGTCAAAAGAAAATGACTCGCACAGACGTCGCATCCACTGCATACGTATCTCATCTGAATCTGAGAATCAGAGTCTTCATAGCTCGGCTACCTATGGGTTAAAGAGGAGTGTGCTCGCTAAGACATCGCGTATTATGCCTACGTATCTCATCTGGGATGAAAATCAGAGCAAAATGTAGTTCGACCACCTATGGGGTAAGGGTTGTGTTTCGGGGTGAACGAAGTTACTATGCAATCTACCGGATGCTCGACCTTTGGAGACTTACTCTCATGTAGTAGAAGGAGTAAACGTGTTCTTAGGAGAAGAAAAATCAATGAGTTTGGGGTGTTTAGGGATGCTTACGCGAAAAGGCAATCCTAGATGAAGGAACCGCACTACCTTAAATGACATGCCACGAGAGGCTATACGAAACCTAAGAAATCGGTAACATGCGGGAAAAGTAAATGGATCGAGAGATCTACCGTACGGATAAAGATCCGAAGTAACAGCAATTAGATAAATAAGAAACCCAAAGACTCTTCCAAGCTAAACACCATCAAAGAAAGCGAGTCAGTACAGGTAATCGGAATAGACCTCCAGGTGGTACCCCACAAATAAAGTGGAACACCAAGCAAGCTATCCCTGCAAGAGTATGTGAGCCCTCACAAAACAAAACTCAACAAACAGGTTAGAGAAACAAGATAGCGTAATCAAGAGTTGCCCCCAAATCAAAATGTAACCACATGAATCATGCCATTAAAATTCACAAAAAGCTCACAAAAAGCAACCAAGGGTAGGAGGCCTAAACCTCTTGTCAAACACATGCATCAAAAGGGTATCAAATTCACCCATAATACCTCATACATTCAGAGCATTCAAATTAAAAGCATAAAGTAATGGGAATAAGGCAAACCTGACTTGAGAGATCGAATGAAATTGAATTGTCCGGTTGGGTTTGCAAAACAATCTGAGGGTTTATACGAGAGGGAATAGGTTCTTTGCCGATGAGTTCCCTTCAATCTCTGGAGGTTGCTCTGAACTCTGTTAGCTCTTCTCTCACTATCTTTTTCCCTGCCAGGGTAATAGGAATAGAATTGCCTTTTGTTTCACTGAAACTCTGAATTTATAACCTGATTTTTGTGGACCTGTGGGCTCAAATGAGAGAGGCCCAAGTCCAAAAAATTTATGTTATTTTTTATTTATTTATTTATTTATTTATTTATTTATTTTATTTTTTTTTATTTTTTTTTTATTTTATTTTAAACACGTGGGCTTCGCCTAGCGAGCATGACAGTTCAAGAAATTCCTCTGAGCGTAGGTGATTCTGGTGGCTTTTCTTGGGACTCGCTAGGCGACCCATTCTGCTCGCCTAGCGAGCATGACAGCTCATGAACAAACTTTTGCTCCTTCAGGATTAATGTTTTGACTGCCGAATAGACCCCATCTGAACCTGTTGGAAGTATCTCAAGCCATTCCTTTGTGTTGACTGATCATCTAAATAGAACCCACAAAGTGTCTTGGATGATACTCAAGCTTCAAACAAAAGATGTTAGTGACACATTTTTGTGCTTTTGGTTAGTAAACAAAAGTAAGAGAAACAATGATGTATAATTCAAGCATGCTTGGTGATCTCAAACCAATCACAAGGAGTCCCACCCAAAGGCAAAGGGAACCAAGATGCTAAAGATCCTTGAGGCCATGCAAATGCAATGTTATGATGCCATGAGGGATCTTAGGGTCAAAATTGGGGTCTTACAGATGCCCCTATTTAAGGTCATTCTAACCAGAGAAGTGAAGGTTAAAATCTTCATCTCGATGGGGTAGAATGGGCTTAAATAATAACAAAGAGACGAATTTTGGTCCCTAAGAGACCTCATGATGCAAATGTAGGTATGAAAAATGGTAGCACTCTATAGAGATATGTGTCTACAAAAGCAAAGAAATCAGAAGCCACTGATAATCCATATGAGCAATTCACTCCATGGGACCAAGACCCTGGGGACTCTCCTGGGGATAGAAAAGGGATAAAAATGCGCGAGCAGGACACGACTCAAAGCGTGGGGAACAGAATTCCAAAGGGAAAAGATCCAATGGAAAGACTCGAGCTGACTCGAAGATGCATGTATTGGGGAATATGCCAATACAGCAAAAAACTATCCACAGCGGATACTTCGGATAAAATCCGGATGAAAACAATCCACTAAGGGACTTTGCTGGCGATGTCCACAAGGACACTCCTGGGAAAGCAGCGGGACGAGGTATTACCGGTTACTGGGTAATAAGCTCAAGGAGACATGTGATCTGAACGCCAGGTATGAGGGTGAGAGATACAACATGCTCAGGAAGAGATGAATATCCAAGACCGGTATAAGGGTGAGAGATATCAAAACTTCAAAACGTTTGAGGAAAACCTAAAAGGTATACTTCAACTCAGGGATTCTGACTCCACAGGGGACAAAAAGTCATCATAGGGAGCAGAGAGGAAGGAACACCAGGGATACCAGTTACTGGGCATATAATAGGTGACCAACCAAGGCGTGAATTGGGGAATATTCCCAAAACACTCATCATCCAAAAGAGGGCTAAAAGCAAACTCGATTACAGGATGGATATTCGACTCCATAAAGGGGATACGAATCTTACTCAACTGGGGAAGAACAAAAGGCTTCAGACCCGAGAGTGCATGAGATATACTATCTATTACCGTCAGAACATAGATAATATACACGCATGGACGATTATCCACAACCGGTTACTGGGTTAATAAAGGATAAATCGACTGAAAAGAAAAGGCATCGGAATACCGAAACTAGGTATATAATGATGACCAATTCAGGGGAGGAACAATCATTACCAACAACAACAAGGTAGACGAGAGATGACCCGTTGGGGATAATTGCGTAATCAGGGCAATTATCCAAGCAGATGAGGGGATATCATCACCGAATATTGGATGAAGATAACTGTCACCAATTAAAGATGAGCAAAAATAGTTACTCTGCAAATAGGGTTTACAACTACCGGTATGAGGGTAGAGAAACACAGACTCCGCCAGGGATAATAATTACTAATTATTGAGCAATTATTCATTTACCACGGGGAAACAGGAAAAGAGTCTCAAGAGACCGATCTAGGATCAAACTAGATAGGCACACCAAATCAAGACTTGTCCCAGTGAGGATATAACTCAATGGGGAAAACCATCCCAGTATATGTGTTAGGAAGGAACAAAAACAATCAACATCCACGAGGATATAACCCGGTGGGGAATATGGAAGAAAGGATAGACGCTTTCTGCTTATGGAGCTGACTCTATATGGAGAGATCAGACACACACATCTGCTCGGGGAAGTATATCACCAAATAGCAGGAGACAGCAAACAACGATATATGGCAATAAATGCAACATGAATATCTGAATGTTATAATTATGCATGAATATGCATGGTTTATGTATGATGTATGCTGACAGACAAACATATCTAACACAACCAGGTCCAGGAATCAACCACCCGGTACTACATCTCAAGAGAGAAAGCCAAGTTCACCGGGGAGTATCCAATCTGCTGGGGATCAGAGATACCGGGAAGCAAAGAACTCTGCAAGGGATGAATCATCAACCATTCCAAATGGGGACGAGAGTTATCACACACAAGGTCCACCACACCAACAACTCTACCGGGGAATCTATCCGAGGAGATAAAGGATTTATCGGGATCAACCACCAAATACCGCTCTTGCCCAAAGAGATCCAAGCTGATGAGGAAGAAAGATTGCTACTCTGCTGAAGGGAAGAGAGGTGACTCTCAACAAGCAATCCACTTGGTAGGATAAACCACAAGGGGTTCCGGAGGGAGGAGATACAGTCATGCCAGGAATATGGACAAAAATCTTACCCTGTTGGGGATCGTACCACCCTTGGGAGAGCACTGAGGATCTCCTAAGTATCCTTTCGTCATTGTGAATGTTCACTTTGTTTAAAAACAAATTATATAAAAAATTTGATCGTTTAAAACAATGATATTTTCTTAATCAAAACATGCAAAACATTTGTTGAATAGAAACAGATAAGAGTGCCAATAGTTGGATAAAAGGCTCAAATTTATTTGATAGAATAGTAGTCTGCGAATGGAAAGACTCCATAGATCTTTACAAATTTGAAATTGGTGATATATATTGGAAAAGGGCTACATTGAACATAATGACCATTTCTCCACCAATTCTGAATCCGATGTATTTGAAGCTTTGGTTGATAATGAGCAAGAATCTCTGACGGATGACAGTTGTAGAACAAAGTCTTGTCAGGATGCAGTTACTTGCCAAATCCCTAATTTTTGCCTAGATTTCCCCAGGATGAGGTACTCAATCTAGCGGGATGCATATATCATTATTATATATATTTTTTGTCTCTAACTTTTGCTTGGATCGCCCTTTCGGGTTTTCAATCCACCGAGACGCTCATTTTTGCCTAAGCCGTCCTTTCGGGTTTTCAACTTAGCGAGCTATTCAGTTTTTATTTTTTAGGCGAAGTATTTCTTGATTGCATCTGAATTCACAGGACGAGTGAAATCCTCCCCATCCATAGTTGTAAGTATCAAAGCACCGCCTGAAAAGGCTGTCTTAACAACATATGGACCTTCATAGTTTGGAGTCCACTTGCCCCTGGAATCGGGCGCGAAAGACAAGACTTTCCTGAGCACAAGGTTACCTTCTCGGAACACACGAGGCTTGACCTTCTTATCAAAAGCTTTCTTCATTCTCTGCTGATATAACTGACCATGGCACATGGCAGTCAATCTCTTCTCTTCTATCAAATTTAGTTGGTCATAACGACTCTGAACCCATTCAACATCAGTCAACTTGGCTTTCATCAAGACCCTCATTGACGGGATCTCCACCTCTACAGGGAGTACAACCTCCGATCTTGATTTAGCGATCATATCATCAACGTACACCTCAATCTCCTTGTGCATCATGTCATGGAACAAGGTAGTCATAGCTCGTTGATACGTGGCTTCGGCGTTCTTCAAACCGAAGGGCATCACTCGATAACAGAATGTTCCCCAAGGTGTGATGAATGTTGTCTTCTCCATATCCTCGGGTGCCATTTTAATCTGATTATATCCGGAAAATCCATCCATAAACGAGAACACTTTGAATTCAGTTGTATTATCTACCAACATATCAATATGTGGTAGAGGGAAATCGTCTTTCGGACTTTTCCATCTTTCTTAGGCAGGGGCACAATATTGGCCACCCATTGAGGATATATAGAAGTCACCAGGAACCCCGCATCAATTTGCTTCTGAACTTCCTCTTTGATCTTCACTACCATATCAGGATGCGTTCTTCTGAGCTTCTGCTTTACAGGCATGCACTCAGGCTTTAGAGGTAGGAAATGTTGCACAATATCAGTATCTAGACCAGGCATGTCTTCATATGACCAGGCAAAGACGTCAACATATTCTCATAGCAATTCAATCAACCCCTCCTTAACAGATTCTTCCAGAAGTGCCCAGATCTTCACCTCTCGCACACAATCTTCAGACCCCAAGTTGACTGTTTCCAGATTCTCAAGATGCGGCTGAATAATTTTCTCTTCATGCTCAAGTAGCCGGGTGATCTCATCAGGAATCTCTTCAACATCATCTTCTTCCGCCTCAAATACAGGGAATTCAAAGTTGGGAGATGGTGTTGGGTCATTATGTTCAATGGGTTTAGAAATCAACCTGCATAATGATTTTTGGATATGAAAAGATTTAGAATTCAAACAAGGCAAATCATTATGCAGATGAGAAGGTTGATTTTATTTTATTTTTTAGGGTTTTATGTGATCACCAATTTCATGCAAAAAGAAAAAAGGGAAAATAATTGGAAAAACAAACGTTTAACATGAATTTATTGAATGAAAATATCATTGTACTTATGCGCCATCAATGTCATCACTCCTCCTTTTGGCATGGGAGAAGGGTTTTTAAACAAAGTGATCATTACGTTGACTTATGGACAACTGTTGGAATATCCACAACGACCCAATTGTTGCAGACCCCTCCAGGGATGATGAAATTTCCAGAATCCTCTGCATCTTCTTCTAAGACAGCAGCAACCTCCTCATCTAGACCAGTGTGGATGAAACCTCCACTCTTGAATAACCCTTGCTTGTTGAAAGTACCAGAAGAAAAACCTATGCCAGCCCGGGACTCGTTGTCTTCTAACTCAATCATTTTTCCTAAACCAGTGGTTGCACCATGCTCAATGGCCAACTTTGCATCTTTGTAGGAAGCAAATGAAGGAGTTCTCTTCTTAATAGGCTCATATAGATAAAGCTTGGAAAGGAGTTCCAATTTCAACCTCATCATCTATATAAGAGAAGGAAGACAAATGGCTAACCAGGAGAGCCCTTTCTCCCCCTACCACCACCAGCTTCTTGTTTTTCACGAATTTCAATTTCTGGTGTAGGGTGGATGTCACGGTGCCTGCCTCATGAATCCATGGTCTGCCTAAGAGACAACTATACGATGGGTAGATATCCATAACTTGAAAGGTAATTTAGAAATCACTTGGCCCAATCTTGATTGGGAGATCAACTTCCCCAATCACAGTTTTACGAGACCCATCGAAAGCCTTCACAACTACCCCACTCTGCCTCATGGGAGGCCCTTGATATGATAGCTTTGAGAGAGTGGACTTTGGCAATACGTTCAATGATGACCCGGTGTCCACCAGCACATTGGACATGGCGTCTTCTTTGCAATTCATAGATATGTGTAAAGCCAGGTTGTGATCTCTTCCCTCCTCAGGGAGATCAGAGTCACAAAAGCTCAGGTTGTTGTAAGTAGTAATGTTTGCAACAATGCTATCGAATTGCTCCAAAGTGACATCGTGATCTACATATGCCACATCCAACACCTTTTGCAGAGCCTCTCGGTGTGGTTCTGAATTTAAGAGTAAGGATAACACAAATATTTTGGATGGCGTTTGTAGAAGTTGGTCTACAACATTGTACTCGCTCCTTTTGATGAGTCTCAGCATCTCATCACAGTCTTCTTTCACATTTCCACTCGGGCCAACAGAAGTAGGAGTTTTCAGTACGGAGGAGGGCCTAACAGCAAGTGCCGGATTCGGAGAATTCACAGCGTTCCCGATCGGGCGTTCAACAAAATCAGCATTAATTTGAGGCTTCGGCGGTGCTGAAAATACACGGCCACTACGAGTCAAACCGCTAACATCGGCAATATTCACAACAGAAGAAGAGGGAAAGGACACCTCTTTCCCATTCTCTACTGCTACGGTGTTGTAGCGATAGGGAACTTCCTTTTCAGAGGAGTAAGGCAGAGGACCAGCAGGCTTAATGATCAGAGCGAGAGAAGCCTTCTGCTTGCTACCATTGTACTTGATGATAACAGGCTCGGGTATCCGGAACACTGGGGAGATCACATTGACCTCAGGCTCATTTTCATCAACATTCCTGTTTTGAAGGATCTCAATGACTCCTTCGTCCAGCATTTCCTGAACATCCTTGCGCACCTGGCAACAACCCAATCGGTTAACAGAGCAGACTCGACATCTATCGCGGTCATGCTCATAATGACTGTAGTCACACAACAAACGATGCATCTGGACCAGAGATTGTTGAATATGACTGACATATTTGACCTTGTATTTTCCAGGGCAACCCTGGACCATGTTGACAGATTTCCCATGTTCGGGCAATGGGTTCTTCTTCACATTAGGGCCTACGTCCTCAAAACATAAAATACCACACCTCACAAGGTCTTGAACCTTGGTCTTCAAAGGGTAACAATTCTCCACGTCGTGGCCAGGAGCACCAGAATAGTAAACACAATGTAACTCAGGCTTATACCACCACTGAGGGTTAGCAAGTATAGCCGGTGGGTCTCTCGGAGTAATCAGCTTCCTTTCTATCAAAGAGGGATATAACTCTGCGTACGTCATAGGAATAGGATCGAAGGTGACCCTTTTCCTCTCGTAACTCGTGCTGGTTTGATTACTGTTTCGAGGTTGGTAGGCCTGCTGCTGCGGTCGGTGTTGTTGTTGCTGATATTACGGATGTGGTTGCTGATTGTTACTATGTTGCTGATACTGTTGATTGTCTCTGAAAACAGGTGCTATATGAGCCACCTGGTGCTGGTTACTGGCGGGACGCACAGTCTTCCTCCTCACAGAGGGTCTTCTTGGTTTCTCATGGGAGATCACAGCTTGTGCCTCTCCATCTTTCTTCTTTGCAAACATCCCATAACGTTTGGCAGAAGAGCCTTCTTATCTGGTTAACCGTCCTTCACGGACCCCTTCTTCTAGACGCATCCCCATATTCACCATCTCGGTGAAGTCAGAAGGAGCGCTAGCAATCATCCGCTCATAATAAAAAGAACTTAAAGTCTTCAAAAAGATCTTAGTAATCTCTTTCTCTTCTAGCGGAGGCACGATCTGTGCTGCCACCTCTCACCACCTCTGGGCGTACTCCTTAAATGTTTCTTTATCCTTTTGGGACATGGCTCTCAATTGATCTCTATCGGGAGCCATATCCATGTTGTACTTGTACTGCTTGACGAAGGCTTCGCCGAGATCATTGAAGGATCGGATGTTCGCACTGTCTAAACCCATGTACCAACGCAAAGCGGCACCGGACAGACTGTCCTGAAAGTAGTGGATGAGTAGTTGGTCATTATCGGTTTGAGTCGACATCTTCCTGGCATACATGACCAGGTGGTTGAGAGGACAAGTATTTCCTTTGTACTTTTCAAAATCAGGGACCTTGAATTTCACAGGGATCTTCACATTTGGAACCAAGCAGAGTTCGACAGCAGACTTGCCGAAAAGATCCTTCCCTCTGAGAGTTTTCAATTCCTTGCGAAGCTCAAGAAATTGATCGTTCATAGCATTCATCTTCTCATAAACATATGGACCCTCAGACGGCTCAGAATGATAGACGGTGTCGTCTACCCTGGGCAAAGTATGCACGACAGGAGGAGGAATGACAAGGACCGGGCTAGATGCCGGCAGAGAAGCAAAGGTAGGAACAGGACCCTTAGGCATGAAATTGGGAGGCATCCCCCACGGGAACCCGGTTGGCATGGCTGTTGGAACAAAGTATGCACTGGCAGCGGGCACAGTAGAGGAGACAATCTCGGAGATAACTGTCCTCTGGGGAGGAGTTGAAGGTGTCGGAGAAGACTGGCTTTGGGCAGCCTTGAGTGACTCCATTAGGGCAGTCAATCTGGCCACTTCCTCTTTCAGCTCGCGGTTCTCTTGCTCTAAGTGATCCATCAGTCTTGAAATGTTGGCTCTAGTGTAGTACCGGTGAGTCAGCTTGTCTTTAAAATAAATGAAGGACACAGAGTTAGACCACAGGGCAAGGGACCGGAAACAAAACCTACTTATGCATATGATGCATGCAATGTTTGTGCATATGATTTGTTTTTTATTTCAAAGGAACTTTAGAGTTTTATTTGCAAATTCGGGAAATATTAAGCATTTTATCACATATAGAAATATCTCATCAAATAATATCAGGGAAAAGAAGTGCAACATCGTCAATCATATACAAGAGAAAAGGAAAATAATCATCCTATGGATCCCTAGAAACAATCATCCAAAGCTCGGGACACAGGAAGATAAGATGCAAGAAGCCTCTTCACCTCCCTCTCGTAGGCTGCCTCCATATCGGCCTTCTCTTTGGCGAGTCGATCATACCTCCTCTTCCAGAACTTAGAAGGTTGAGGAAGTAGAGAAGTCCATACATCATCAGGGTCATCAATAACCTGATGCTCAAGAAACTCAATCAACGCATCCTTCTCCTTAATCTGCTGAAGCAACTCTTCACGTTCACGGATCCAGGCACGTGAACGGTCTTCGTCTCTCAACTCCTCTACTCCTTGATTAGGGAGGGTTGAAGGCCCAACCATAATCATAAGGAATGAGATACTCAGACGCCCTCTTCCTAACACAAACAGTGTAAGGCTCCAAAGCGATGCAATTCTTAGGACCCAACTCTTTCCTTCCTTTCCTATGAATCTTGCGCCAAGCGTGGATCATCCTAGCTTTCAAGCCTTGGGGATCTTTACCATCCTGAAAGAATACACCCTCTAACAGAATGTTATTGGGTTTATCCTTTAAGGGGAACCCAAGCTGCCGACGTGCCAAAACAGGGTTGTAGTTAATCCCACCACATGTACCAAGAAGAGGTACATTGGAGAATTCGCCACAAGAGTCAATAATCTGCACACCATTATACACACGGTTATACCAAGAGATATCATCATTAGTGAGAGACATAAGTCTCGTGGGCCACCGTAGACATTCCTTGTTCTCCTTGAAAGCGACCGTCTGAGGTAAGTGAGAAATAAACCACTTATACAACAGAGGCAAACAACACACAATGGCGCCACCACCCTTTGCATTCCTCATATGCAAAGAGAAGTAGGTATCGCCCAACAGAGTCGGAACGGGATTAAGAGTAGAGAAAATCCTAATAGCATTCACATCCACAAACTTGTCGATGTTGGGGAATAACACTAGCCCATAGATGAGAAGTACAAATATGGCCTCAAAGGCGTCCTCACTCATGGCCTTCCCATACATAGTAGCTTGAGCAATGAGGAAATCAGAAGGGAGACCTTGAATTCCCCCTTTGGTAGTCATATGAGCGCCAACCAGAGATTCATCTATGTGTAACATGTCTTCTATCTCTTGAGAAGTGGGAACCCTTTCCAAGACACTGAACGGCAACTGATCCAGAACAGGTATACCCACAAGATAAGCATACTCCTCCAGTGTAGGCAAAAGCTGAAAATCCGGAAACGTGAAGCAACGGTACAAGGGATCATAAAACTGCACCAATACACTCACCAATCCTTCATCCACCTGAGTAGTCAGAAGAGGAAGAAGCTTCCCAAAACGAGCCTTGAAACCCAAAGGATCTAATACATAGGATGTCAGATTCCTTAACTCTTTCAAGTTTGGTTGTCTGAAACTGTACTTCTTTGTATTCCTTCTTTGTCTTTCCATGTCTGAAAATTTTGCAAATAAACCCCTTAAGTTCCTTGAAAATTTTCTTATTTATTGATGATATGGATGCAAATGGGTGCATGAATGCATGAATGCAACAATCACACTCAAGGATCAAGCAAAGCACACCAAACAAAGGTCATGGGATGGATCATGTTATCCTTAATATCAACCATCCATTTTGGTGGATTATGGTTTACACCTTATCAACACCCAAGTTCCATTGATATTAAGGATACCTGAACGGATCAACCATGAATCAAGGGTTTGTTGCAAGTCACGAGCATGGAGTTAGGTTAAGAACCACCTAAAAGGGAGTGTACTAGGGTTTAAACCTGCCAAACATGTTCTACAAGAGGTTCCCATAGTCATCATCCCATCTTTCGGATATTATTGGAGAAACGACTACTCGTATTCCGAAAATATTCTCAAGAGAGACTCTTACGAGTGTAGTATCGCGTAACAACTGTATCAAATCTTACACTTGAACGACTTTCGCACTACATCCTAAGAATAGGCCAAGATGGCCTTGGTAAACTAAGGTCCTTGGCTTCTAAGGTCTATATTGGAAAGAGTAATGTCTAACCACAACTTACTTGTGTGACATTATTGATCCCAACATAACCTCCACCAAGTGAATGGACTTGCAAGTCAACTTGCTAAGGAATAACTCCACACAAGTCAACAAGACTACGCCATTCTCCTATCCTAAGTGCACTCGAGTCCGGGTATAGAACTCATCTCACAAAGATCACCAAGCATACAAGCAATTAATATCAAGCAATTCAATCATTACATACAATACAGTAATCCCAAATTGCACAAAAATATGTCACAAAACAAATACAATACAACAAGCATGAAAAGTCGGCAAAACCCACTAGGCAAATACACGTCCCCAGCAGAGTTGCCACTTTTCTGTAGCGGGGTATTCGTTACCATTGGAGATATTGACTAAATCCAAGGTAAATCATACAAGTCGAGTTGCCACTGCACTTCTATTTATCCAAAGGAATGGTTAGAAAGCGAACAAAAACCTAAAAGTTTTATCGAATCAAAAACTAGTAAAAATGTCAGAGATCTGGGTAAGGGGATTGGTTATGCAATGGGAAGGTGTTAGGCACCCAAAGCATCCTAGGTACTCCTAGGGAGCCCTTTTCACATTTGTTGCAAAGGTTGTTGTTTGTTTTTTGAAAATTTATTTGTGCAAACATGATTGAAAGGATGAGAAAAGTGTGTATGTTTATCTAACGTACTACTTACTAAAGAAGGGTCAAAAGAAAATGACTCGCACGGACGTCGCATCCACTACATACGTATCTCATCTGAATCTGAGAATCAGAGTCTTCGTAGCTCGGCTACCTATGGGTTAAAGAGGAGTGTGCTCGCTAAGACATCGCGTCTTATGCCTACGTATCTCATTTGGGATGAAAATCAGAGCAAAACGTAGTTCGACCACCTATGGGGTAAGGGTTGTGTTTCGGGATGAACGATGTTACTACACAATCTACCAGATGCTCGACCTTTGGAGACTTACTCGCCTTTAGTAGAAGAAGTAAACGTGTTCTTAGGAGAAGAAAAATCAATGAGTTTGGGGTGTTTAGGGATGGTTACGCGAAAAGGCAGTCCTAGATGAAGGAACCGCGCTACCTTAAATGACATGCCACGAGAGGCTATACGAAACCTAAGAAATCGGTAACATGCGGGAAAAGTAAAGGGATCGAGAGATCTACCGTACGGATAAAGATCCGAAGTAACAGCAATTAGATAAATAAGAAACCCAAAGACTCTTCCAAGCTAAACACCATCAAAGAAAGCGAGTCAGTACAGGTAATCGAAATAGACCTCTAGGTGGTACCCCACAAATAAAGTGGAACACCAAGCAAGCTATCCCTGCAAGAGTATGTGAGCCCTCACAAAACAAAACTCAACAAACAGGTTAGAGAAACAAGATAGCGTAATCAAGAGTTGCCCCCAAATCAAAATGTAACCACATGAATCATGCCATTAAAATTCACAAAAAGCTCACAAAAAGCAACCAAGGGTAGGAGGCCTAAACCTCTTGTCAAACACATGCATCAAAAGGGTATCAAATTCACCCATAATACCTCATACATTCAGAGCATTCAAATTAAAAGCATAAAGTAATGGGAATAAGGCAAACCTGACTTGAGAGATCGAATGAAATTGAATTGTCCGGTTGGGTTTGCAAAACAATCTGAGGGTTTATACGAGAGGGAATAGGTTCTTTGCCGATGAGTTCCCTTTAATCTCTGGAGGTTGCTCTGAACTCTGTTAGCTCTTCTCTCACTATCTTTTTCCCTGCCAGGATAATAGGAATAGAATTGCCTTTTGTTTCACTGAAACTCTGAATTTATAACCTGATTTTTGTGGACCTGTGGGCTCAAATGAGAGAGGCCCAAGTCCAAAAATTTTCTGTTTTTTTTTTTTTTTTAAACACGTGGGCTTCGCCTAGCGAGCATGACAGTTCAAGAAATTCCTCTGAGCGTAGGTGATTCTGGTGGCTTTTCTTGGGACTCGCTAGGCGATCCATTCTGCTCGCCTAGCGAGCATGACAGCTCATGAACAAACTTTTGCTCCTTCATGATTTATGTTTTGACTGCCGAATAGACCCCATTTGAACCTGTTGGAAGTATCTCAAGCCATTCTCTTGTGTTGACTGATCATCTAAATAGAACCCACAAAGTGTCTTGGATGATACTCAAGCTTCAAACAAAAGATGTTAGTGACACATTTTTGTGCTTTTGGTTAGTAAACAAAAGTAAGAGAAACAATGATGTATAATTCAAGCATGCTTGGTGATCTCAAACCAATCACAAGGAGTCCCACCCAAAGGCAAAGGGAACCAAGATGCTAAAGATCCTTGAGGCCATGCAAATGCAATGTTATGATGCCATGAGGGATCTTAGGGTCAAAATATGGGTCTTACAGCTGGTACGAATGAAGGCTTTGAGTGAGAGAGAGACGGAAACGAAATTCCAAGTCTTCACTTGAGTCTTAGTCTGAGTGACAATGCTTCTACCCAAGGGTTCTATTTATAGAACCACTTGTGTGGGCTTCAAGCTAAAAAGCCCACTTAAGTGTATTTTGGCCCATATCTTATAATATGCCCAAAATCACTTAAGCGTGTGGTACCTTACCATATTTCGTATTCCACTTAAGTGCACCGTACCTTACGGTGTTCCTTAGTTACTCTATTTCTCATCAATCCGTCCTTTGTGTGTGACTCTGTAGGTTTTCGCGACGTTGGCAATAATATTAAATCACGCATTTAACATAATAAACAGTGAGCGGTATCTAGCAACACATCACTGCTACCCAAGACACGAAAATGTCATGTGATCTGACAAAACCTCCTGTGATAATAATTATGTGTATAATTACCCCTTTGCCCTTATGTCTATATTGAACATAAGTTATAGACCGTGTCATCCTTGTCCAGTTCAATATTGGGCCCATAGACATTTATCCTGTTACGCAGGATGAGCAAATTCCATCTAGGTCACTCATGTCCCTCAGCATGCTTCGTGGAGTACCCATGAACTGTCTTTATGGTTATCCAGTTACGGACAACGTTGGATCAGCAATAAAGCACTCGACTCTACATCTAGGATCCATAGTGGTTTCAGGTCGAAGAGTGGTATACATCATTATCACCATGAGAATAACTTATGACACTTTGCATAACTTTCTATATAGTATTCTCATAGTGGGTTAATCCGGTATAAATATTACTCTTAATATTCATACCTATGTTTAAGACTTGATAACTCTTTATCCATGATCCATGAGATGTGATCATCAGTCTACAAACATAATAGTCTTAATGCTTTAATGTTATCCCACTTCACAATAAAGCTCGACTACGGATACTTTAAGAATAGCGTCCCTATGTTTAATGTGCTCTCATGATCAAGTCACACTTGATACATTAAACGGACTATCTATTCCAGGGACTTTATTAAACAACCATAATAAAGAAAAAGCCTTTTATTATTAATAAATAATTCGATACAAGTACCAAAAGTATTGGCCTCTAGGGCTTACACCAACAATGCCAACATTTAAGACTGAGATATCTTGAATTGTGCCTTCATCTGATGTAAGACTTTGAGTGCCATTGATTCGTCTACTACTCTGCCTCTGTGCTTAATTGTTATTTTATTCTTATTGTCTATGTCTGATGTTTTGTTCTGAGTTGATCAATGAATATTTCATCTGATACATTGCAAGACAATGAAGACTGCTAACTGTTGGAGTGCTTGCTTGGATGTGACTATCTTTATTTTATACCTTGGTCTTCATGATGTCTGGATATTTCTCATTGCTTATTGATTATTGCTTGATTAAAGTCCAAAGGAAAATGGGTTTCTATATGACATTCTTGTATGTTGGATTGCATCCCATTGGTCAGATCATTTCAACTCTTAACTTTTAAATTTTTTCTTAGGATAGTCTCTTCATCTCCTCCAATTTATTTAATTTCAAAGTCTCTCCCTCTTTTCAAAAAAAAATCTTTGTTTGTGATTTCAAATATAGATATGTTTTAATGGTTAGAAACTTTGGCCTTATGCCATTGAATTTTCAAACTTCTTTTCTTAAATCAAATTTATAAATAAACTTAACCATATTGACTTAAATTTCAAAACACAAAAAGAACTAACAACTGCATTCAAAACTTTGGCCTTTGGTGCCCTTTCTTGTTTAAACTTTTGTTAAAATCAATTCACCAACTTCTTTGAAATTTTTACCATGAACTACGAGGTTTTGATCCCTAATTTTTATGTTGGTACGTAGGCATAAGACCGAAGGTCTTGTCAAACACAAAAATATAATCAATTAATTATTTTCTCATCCCTCACACTCTATATTTTATCAAACATCTTTTCTACCAAAAACATATGCGCACATGAAGAAGGGCTCCCTAAGAGTACCTAGGATACTTTGGGTGCTAACACCTTCCCTCTGTATAACCAACCCCCTTACCTATAATCTCTGGTATTTTATTATTTTTGATTTTAAAACATCTTCTCTTTGGGTTTTGTTCGTACTTTTCCCTTTTTCTTTGGAAACAATAAAAGCACGGTGGCGTCTCTGGTTTTACTGACATTAAGCTTATCCATAGTTTGATGGTCATGAATTTACCGCTATAGTGCTACCTCTTCTACATCACCTGACGTAAAGACGTTTATTTGATGACATACTTTAGAAATTACTTGCAGATAATTAGGTCAGAGAAGATCAGTTCATCGCACACATTGATGTGCTTGCCCATGTTAGTGAGGAGAGTAGATTGAGGATGAATGATGAGTTAAAGGTTGAGGTAAAGGAAGAGATTCAAGCTTCTGAAGGACGTCTGGTTACCCATATTGAAGCATTGAGGAGCTCATTTTACTATCTCGGTAGTAACAATTTCATCTTACATCACGACATTGCTACAACAAGCATTCTAGCTCCAAACAACACTGTTGTTCCACCTCTTCCTCCTTCTTCTAATTTCTTTTTTTATGTTCTTTCATGATATCATTTTCCATCCATCTCATGTAGCATTTTCAGTTATAATTATGTTATTTTGGTTTGAACAGTTATGTTGTGATCTGTTGATCATATTTTGATTCTTCGACAATTAAGTTGTACCATGCGGATGTTATGATTTTAATTCACGTTGTTTTGGTATCTCTGGTATTTATTTTATTGTTATCTTTATCTTTTTACCATTTTTTAAAATTGTGTATTTGTGTTATCTCTTATATGAGATTTGTATGGTTTGTCTTTATGATTCACTAAGTATGACATCTCAAGTATTGGCTTTTGCACTAGCTTGGATTTTATTTGTGCGTTCTTTTTTAATATGGTTCTCTCCTTTTTGTTTATTTGACAAGGGGGAGAAGTAGTTGAGATATTATTGATATTTACGCCCATTAAGTGTTTAATATAGGGGTAGCTCTATAGATTTTAAGACTCTAAGGAAGTATTGTATGATAGTCATCAGATTGACTATGTTCCTTCAAATTCCAAATATCGCTTTGGATTAATTCATCAAAAATAATCTCAGAGATTTGCCAAACATCAAAAAGGGGGTGACTGAAAGCACATAGTATCATTTGATATCATTTATGTGATTTAAGTATCAATTTTTTTTTATGTTTTACAATTCGATTATTGTTTCCTTATATATTTGTAGTTTGTATGTTCTTTCAATTCATTTGCGTGTTTGTAGTATTCTTTTCGTTTGATTGTAATCACTTCGGCTACTAACTTGTACCACTGACAACCCTATACATTTCATGATTATATTCATTTGATCCGTGTTGGTATTTCTCTTTTTGAGCCTATGAAAACTATTATTTTGTCACGTCCAGATGAGTAGCTTGAATCACAAGTTAGAACATTTTAATTTTGATGCTTTTGTAGTTGATTTGAATCATGTGTTATATTTGATTCGAATCACTCACCTGTTGAAAAATGGAGAACCGATTTGGATCAAATGATTCAGATAAAAAATTGAACAAGATTCAAATCATAACCTCATTTGATTCGAATCAAGTACAAATAATGATTCGAATAATTAGCTTTTAAAGTTTCTCTTTTTGACATTGTCCATATTGATTTGAATCAAAAATCCTTCTTGATTTATATCAAACCTCAAAAAGTCTAATTTTACATCACATATATAAATGATTGTTTCTTATGGAGAAAACAATTGTCGGAAACCTATGGTGATCCATAGAGACAAAAAAAAATATTTTTTGTCTTCTCTTCTTAGTGCGTTCATCTTTACACCATATTTATCTATTCTTCTCCAAACACCAACCTTTTGATATTTAATCCATGTCAATTCTCTATCTTTTTTGTTGTGTCTTATTTGGGACAATTTTGTTGTTGTCTTTGTGTGAATTTGAGAATGAGTTGATCAATCTTGTTGAAATTTGATCAAGCTCTTGATAACAATCAAGAACCAGGACCCAATCATCTAGAAACTTTATTGGACTTTGTGTGTGTGTGTGTGTGTGTTCATCATTATTCACAACTAAATTACTTGACTAATAGCTTGTTATGTCAGTGGTTGTTTAGATTATATGGCACTGCTCACCATCTTTATCATTGGTCTTTTCCTTTGATGATGGACCCTCCTCTAAAGATTGAGTGTAAGGGAGACTTGTGGTGCATTAGGGTACCTAATGTTTTTGTGTGTAGCTGGTTTTTTATTGTAATAGGTGAATGTATCATTTCTAGAGTGCAGTTTAGAATTTAGTTATTATCTATCAAGATGAGAGTTTCCATTATACTCCAAGGAAGACTTTGTAAAGATCAAGTATCAACGATCCCAAAGGCGGAGTAGGAAGTTGTTCTTATTTGGTGGCGTTGGAGAAAGATATCTTGTAGACAAAGTTGGGAGTTGTCCAATATAAGCTCAGTTAATGGAAATCGCTTAGAAAAGAAATCGGTGGGATCAGGGGAATAGCCACACACAAATGCTTAGATCAGGTTATTATGTATAGAAAGTTTGTTGGATCAAGATCTTGAGGGATCTTGTATTTTGTTAGCAGTTTAGTGTCTGCATCATCAGAGGGAATTATCATGTGATAGTTCTTTATAATCAAAATGCTATAAACATTTTATCATAGTGGAAGATCGTGATTATATTCCGATGGCATCATCCATTGATGAGTGCATGTGGGAAAAGCGAGGAAGAATGTCTAAGCACTATATATCTATATGTGTCTTTGCCTTTCCATATCCTTTTTACTTTACAATCATTTAGTAATTCGTATTTGTTGTTACATATTTGTAAGATTGCATTGATTGTATACCATATAGGTTAGACCATGCTTATAGCTATTTAATGTATAAGCTTAGGTCCATGGTGTATCAATTTTAAGGAATTGTCATGGAGTCAATTATGCATTGTTAAGAACATCTAAGTAATGTGTTTTTAAATCGCTTCATTTAAAGCGGCTTTAGTTGCCATGTAAGTGACTTTCACTAGAAGCAATCAATCTCACAGTAACCTCATGTACCATTTCATATGACTTGATTCATTGAGATGCTTCCAAGCTCTCTCGTTTTGTGTTTTGCTTCCTCACTTCTTAAAATCTCCTATTTCGTTTTATGGGACCTAAAAAGTTTTTAAATTGTCTAAAGGAATTTGGGTCTATTAAACCCCCCTTATAGACATTGTTGTTTCTATATTCTCATCCAACATAACGTACATTATTTTTCTTTATTCTAATTATTATGTCGTGTGAAAGGGAAATGACTAAAAAAAGATTTATTATTAGGGTGCTTGATGAGATGTTGAATATCGCTCCTACGTATTCCTAGGTGCAATGGGGAATTCAAAGATACATAGTTCTTTGTAGAAAATGATTGTTTGTTGGTTGATTTTAGTAAACAATGTTTAGGTCGCATTCTAGTAGTTAAATGTTGCTTGTTGCTCTCACGTGGGAGGCTTAAGCGTTTGATTGTTATGCGGTAGAATGGATAAAATATCATTCATTTTATGAAAAGGTTTTCGGTTACGTGAAGGTGGAAAAAGATATGTTTGATTGGTTGAGATTGTTTTTAGGTGGATGACGAGTATTCAAAAAGCAAGCTCTATAACAAATATCCAAATACTCGAGGAAGAAAGAGGTATATGCCCAATTAATCATTTTCCACCCAATTTTTTTATAAAATATGTGAGGTGATTTGAGTTACGTTCCTTAACGGAAGACGGGTGTTCGAAAGGCAAGCTCTACCGCTTGTATCCAAACACTCGGGGAAGAAGATCCCTACGCAAAATTAATCATTTTTCAACCACGAAAGAATGACTAAATTCGGTTAAGTATTATATTTTGGGATGAAAGACGAGTGTTCTAAAGGAAAGTTCTACAACTTGCATCCAAACACTTAGGGAAAAAAGAGGCCTACGCCGAATTAATCCTTTTTTATCCATTTTTGATTGAGAAAATAAGTTTCCAAGTTTGATTAAACTTTGAGAGAATGACAAGTATTCAAAAGGAAAACTCTACAGTTTGTATCCAAAGACTCAGGGAAGAAATAGGCATACGCCCAATTAATAAATTTCACCTGATTTTATTATAAAACAAGTGAGGTGAATTGAGTCACAGTTCTTTAACGAATGACGAGTGCTCGAAAGGAAAGCTCTACAACATGTATCCTAACACTCATAGAAGAAGTATGTGTATGCAAGTGAAATGGTCTTAGGCCCAACTCAACGACCAACTAAATCTAAAGTTGATTAATTAAACTAAAAAAGATAAAAATAAATAATAATAAAAATAGGTGTTCACTTTCTCTCTTTAATTTTTTACGGCGACTCGTGTGCTAACACGTGTCCGATTTAAAAAAAACAAAAAAACACAATCCAGATTGATCTGACGGGTGTGATGCAATCTGGAAATTACACTTTCTCTCCCTCCTTTCTCAAACACGTGAAAGCATAAAAATAACTCATGCAACCAAAAAAAATCGAAAATCTCATTTATGCACGGAATTTAACAAAAGAATATGCACAATTTATCTACAGATTGATACGAACACAAAGCAACTATAAAAATGCATTAAATATTAATGAAAATGGCACAATCTCGAAGAATCTGAGAATCCAAATTTCGTAGTGAATGTGTTCAATCCGACCTTAGTTTGAGGTTTTTGGTAAAATCCCTTGGAAAATCGTGTTTAGAATGTTCTTGTAAATCAGTTTGAGCACTTATTTGTTTGAAACAGTTGATTTGTCAAAAATTCGGTTTGTGTTCTTTAGTGCTCAAGAACACTCATGAACATCAAGAGCCCTCAATTTTACAATTCCATCAATTAGTCATGATTTTGTGAAATTAGCTTCGGGATTAGATGCATACAAGATGCAGAAACACAATTGTGCAAGGAAATAAAGCAACAATTGAGGATCAATGGTTGCCTAAGCAAAAAAGCTCAAGAACATGAAAAACACTGATGAGTTTTCCGATGAACAAACCCGGATTTCGATCAAGCTTCGCCAATGTTTGTTGTGCACTTTTTTTTGCAGATTTGGACCCCTTGAAACTTCCTCTACCTCTTCAAACGAAACTTAACTCAAATTGACCAAAATTTTCAAAATTCAAGTTCAAATTGAAATTGATCTTTGAAGGAGATTAATGTGCTTTTGGCTAGTGTTTGGATATGTAAGGCTACTGAATTTGTAATTTCTCTTTAACAATGACATTGGTTTTGCATTGAAAATGATATCAGCTTTTTAGATGTGACTTTCAGTTGTGATGCTCTACCTATTATGATATGGTTTTTTTAAACCATTTCACAATTATGGCAAAAAAGAGGGAGTAAAATGGTGTATTTATTACTTCTGCTCCAATGGATGTTCTGATGTGTTTATGGAGTAGTGTATGGTTGTGTGCATACATAATGTCTGATTGATGTGTCTTCTGCTTTGGTTTTGCTTATGCTCTCATCTGATGAGCTTGTGTGCTCACATGCTGGAGCATTTTGCCTAACATATGGCCTTCAACTATGTGAGCATGTATGTTTGTAAGTATGTGTGAAACTGATATCTTTGTGTGTGTTTTGAGTGACCTGACTAACTGCTGACTTTGTCGTATGCATGCATGATTGATTGTGTGTCTGACTAGGGGATCATTATGATTATGTTTTAAGTGTGTAACAACCATTTAGTTATGTGTTACTTATGTTACTGCCGTTTTCTTTGTTTGTTTTGTTTGTGGTGTGATTATGTTGATTAGTTTGTATTGTTTTTGAAGATTTACTCATTCACATCTTGAAAGTTTTGAAAGAGTTGTTTTGCCAAAAATTTCCAAATGGGGGGATTGTTGTTCCTTTTGATTGACTGCATTATGAAAAACAACATCAAATATACTAGCTGTTTTGGTGAAGGAAGAAGACTTGTGGGACACAATGTTTTAGCATGTGTGTAACATTTGACTTTTGTTAGCAGGACATGATTATTGTTGTTCTTAGAGAATATTTTGGTTATGTTTGAATCATATTTATTGCTATCTTTTAGCAATGCATTAATTAAATTTGTTTGATAGATAAAATAAGATCAAATCTAATTATTTTGAGATTTTAATTTGAATCAAAAGAAATCAAATATTTTTGTTGGAGGTTTTTGAAAAACAAATTCAAATATAATCCTCTATAAATCTGGATTCGATCTCAAATCAAATGCCCATTGGGGAAAAGCTCAAAAAGTTGCATTGCTATTTAAGGAGACTCAAACCTGACATTTAAAGTGTGTACATTAGTTGGGAAATCTTTGTGTTAGGGTGTATATTTTAAGTCTTTTTATTTGTGTTATTGTTTATGCAACACTCTAGCAACTGCATTCATATCCAAATGCATAAAGATTAGTTTGATAGTTGAGTTGTAATTCAAACGATCAATATTCTAATTACTATATTGATCACTAGGATTAGTGATTGAGAGAAAGTGAGAGGGCTCTCGTATTTAGAGGGAGTCCTAAATAGAAATGCATAGGTAGAATTAAGAAGATGAACATTAAACAAGGATTGGTCATCTAAGACACTTTGTACTAATTCTATTAAAAGTGAATTTTCTTTTTTGGGAATAGAAGCCCCCTAGACGTTTGCACTGAACTGGGTTAACAATTATTTGTGTTTTTTATTTATTTTTGTTTTATTTCATAGTTGCGGTCAAAATGTTATCATCAAGTTGTGCACAGTTGTCCCATACATTGTGTCCAACATCTATCCCCTTAATGACAGAACTTCAGAACCTAAATTTTGGAACAAATTTGAAAAACTGAAACTATTCTCATGCTTCACATTAAATAAGAAATGTATTGGAATTTTAGAGTTGATAGAAAATAGCCCAATTTCCAAATTTAGTATGGTAACGATATCAAGATTTTAATCGCTATTTTATGACCATTTAAAGTCTAAATTAGACTTCAACTTATTCTTGAGAGCTATAGCCTTAGAAGTTAGCTTTTATTTTTCTTTGTTTTAACCTCAATTAAACTTACAAAACTCTAAATATGATCAAAATACTAGCTAAAGGTTAAATTGAATTGCACAAACGTGCCACACAACTTTAGAGACACGCTACAATTTTAATGACGTGGCTAACGTGACAGTCTGTGATCCCATGAAATATATCTCTATTTCACTTGGTAGCTCACCTATCTTCTTCTAGTAGTCAAAAGTAGTGTTGCTGTGGTATTAGGAGAGCCACTATTATATTATAGTATCCAAATATAAGGACATTCATCATTTGGTGCGATAATCTGTATTCCAATGTTGGTTTTTTCCTTTTATGCTCAAATAGTGTCGCTCTCATGTATGTGTGTGGCACGTTTCTTTCTCCTTTTGTGATTTCTTTTATTTTTATTTTTATTTTGTTACTCTTTTCCTTATTGTGGCATCATATCTTCTATGATTAAAAAAACCATAAAATTTGTATGGTTAGGATGTGTTTGACATGTATTATTATTTTTCATATTTCTTTAGAATCTTTATTAAATCCTAAAAAAACACAAATGAACTAAAAATAAAAATCACTTAAAATGACTTGGATCAAAATCATGTTTAATTTAAATTCAATAATTATTTTAATGTGTTTGATTCAAAATCATGTTTAACTGCATTGCGCATATAAGATATTGTTTGCTTAGGATGTGAAACCCTTCACGATTTTTTCTTTTGAAAAAACATCTCAATAAATTGAGGAGTCTGTGCAGTATATAAAGTAACATTGATCTTGATTCGCAAACAATTGATATCCAGAAAAAAATCTTATCTTTATTGACACAATTTTAATATGACTAAAGACAAATAATCATATCATTGTTGTTTTATTAACTAACATCAATAGATAGTGAATATATATTATTGTTGGGGAGATATTATTTATGTATATTTTAATTCATAAATCATTATTGTTAAATAAGTCGTACCAAATTAATCCATAATTATACAATAAATAAAAATTAATACTCAAAAATTGACTTTCATTATATCAACATACTCATCCTTGACAAGTAATTTATATTAATTTTATTTTTAATCCAAAAAATATGAGACTTTCACCAAAAAATATCAAATATTTTCCTCTTTCATTTTTTGAATTAAAATTATTATTTTTGATTAACTTTGATATTTTTGATGATTTAATTGTTTTTGTGCATATTTTTAATTGTTTTTGACCTTGTTTGACCTAAGATAAATATATTGGCCATTTATTTGGTGTTTTGAAGAGGTTTTAAGTTTTCGATCAAACATAATTCAATTTAAATGCATTTTAATTTAATTTTTGATTGATTAATTGTGTAGAAATTATGTTGAGCTATTTATATTGACTTGTGAAGTTCGACTATGTGTTTGGGCCTTGGTCAAGATTGATTTGACTTTTGTTGGATTAAAATCATTGGATTTAGGGGATTGATGAAATGTATATTTCATCTCCCAAAATGAATGAATGATTTAATTTGATAAAATTCCTCCCATGACCAATTTGTGTTTGTCTCGTCTCCCCCCCCCCCCCTCTCTTCATCTTCAATCACATTCTATCCCATCCCTTTCATTGACCAATGAAGTCTCAATATCCTAAGGTTAATTGGTTCATCAATACCTTTGAGTTAGATGAACCAATACAAGTATGGATGAGATTAGACTCATCATTTGATCATTTTTCTTTTTGAGTGTGGTATGTTTTAGGAGTATGGTTCATTATACCGTATCTCTAACATGCATTAACACCAAAAAGTTTATTGCCCGGTCTCAGATAGTTGTGACTTCTACATAAGTCCAATTACGATTGCTTAACATAACACTAAATTTTGACCCAAGTGCATAGCATTCTAGTAGGTGAGATTGTAAGTCTCCCCCCTTTCATGGTATTGTGTGGAAACTTGTCCTTTTTTCCTTCCTTTGGAAGATGTCTTGGTTCAAGGATCCATACTTGTGAATAGTGGGTTGAGTGTTCTCCAAATAGGCATGGCAATATAACACATACCCGCGGGTACCCACCCGAACTCGCCCCAAAGTTGACTGGGAAAATCCGCTTTGACTGGGTTTGGGTTTTCCCCGATTATAAAATATGAGGATGGGTCGGGTAATGGGGATATTAGTACCCACCCCGAACCCGCCCCGTTTATTTTATTATGTACATTATTATTTATTTTTGATAATTTAGAATATCAAATATGTGATTGATCCGCAGTCGCACACTGGTCAAAAACGAGTAATAATATATAATAAACGGAAAGCGACACCTCGAGTATCGTATCGCAAGGACTCTTGACAAATTAACCAAGTATGAAAACAAAATATGGGGGTTTCGATTCGATTTAGAATAAGTGATTAAAAAAAGTGATTAAAATAAGCGATTATAAAATAAGTCAATCTACTATTTTCGGTTTCCGATAATTTCATTGGTTTTTACCTACCAATTCCCTAAGCGGCTTCGATCTCTATTCGATTCAATTTCAATTGACAAGCGCAATAGATATATGACAGATTTATATTCCTATATTCCAAATTAAGCAAACAGATAAATACAATCGTGAATTAAGCAAACACGATTTACAAACGCAATTTAACGACAAAGCGACGAAAACGGCGATTAGTAGTTAGGAATGCAATCATACGAATTTAATCAAAACCATTCCACAAAATACAGATTAAGCAAATGAAATTTCATAAAATAGAATTAAAAGAGAACGAAATTAAATTGATAGAATAAAAACCTCAAAGCCTTGGAAATTCGGTTACAACAGATTGACTCTAGGAGATTAGTTCCACTTCATGATCGTACAAAAGCAAAAAGTTATCGTCAATAATGTGTTTTGAGAATTTTTTGAAACTACCAAAACAGAAAATAAATCATAAAAAATAGAAAAATAGGGAATTTCAATTTTTTAGGGTGGCGTCCACTATTTAGTCCCTAAATAGAGGCTTTAGATCCTTGATTTTTTCCTAATAAATATACAAATAATCGGAATATTCTGAGACGATTTTCTTAAAAACAATTTTTTTTTCCTAAACCGCAAAAAGACCCGAACGCAAGAAAGTTAAGGCAAAAAAATGCTAAAACAAAAACAACACTTATGACTGTAATAATGGTTGTACTATAATAATTTTTAAAATCTACAAGAGTCCCCGGCAAAGGCACCAATTTGAATCGCTGTCGCACACGGGTCAAAAACGAGTAATAATATATAGTAAACGGAAAGCGACACCTTGAGTATCGTATCGCAAGGACTTTTGACAAATTAACCAAGTATAAAAACAAAATATGGGGGTTTCGATTCGATTCAGAATAAGTGATTATGAAAAGTGATTAAAAAAAGTGATTAAAATAAGCGATTATAAAATAAGTCAATTTACTATTTCCGGTTTCCGACTAATCATTGGTTTTTACCTACCAATTCCCTAAGTGGCTTCGACCTATATTGGATTCAATTTAGATTGACAAGCGCAATAGATATATGACAACTTTATATTCCTATATTCCGAATTAAGAAAACGGATAAATACAATCGTGAATTAAGCAAACACGATTTACAAACGCAATTTAACGACAAAGCGACGAAAACGATGATTAATAGTTAGGAATGCAATCATACGAATTTAATCAAAACCATTCCATAAAATACAGATTAAGCAAATGAATTTTCATAGAATAGAATTGAAAGAGAAACGAAATTAAATTAATAGGATAAAAACCTCAAAGCCTTGGAAATTCGGTTATAGCAGATTGACTCTAGAAGATTAGATCATCTTCATGATCGCACAAAAGCAAAAAGTTATCGTGAATAATGTGTCTTTGCTACAGTACCGCGACTTCCCTTTTAAACATAATAAGGGTTTCACTAATAATTCAAATTGGGCAGGAAAACCTAAATTCGGCCCAACAAATGGCCCAAAAGAAAATATTTCCTAAAGTACAAAACTTAAACGAATTAATTAAGACGTCTGCACTCCGAATCGGCTTTTGGCTTCAATATAAAAGTTGTAGCTATTTCTCTTAGCTTTCCAACACATGTCAGAACTTGCAAAACAACATCCCATAGCTCAAGTTATGATCCGAACAGTGGACAAATATCAAATAACCGCTAAAACTGAAAATAGCAAACGAAAATAGATTAAAGGCAACCATGAACTTAAATCTAAAAACATAATAAAATAGTAAAATAAGTAAAATAAACTAGATAAATGCCCAAGTACAATTATAGAAGAATATGCATCAAAATCCACTGATCAAATTCCCCCACATTTGAACTTTTGCACTCCGAGCAAAATTACAATTTCAAAACAAAAGGAAAGAAAATAGAGCATGCACTTCCAAAAGTTTTCAAGATACAAGGTATAAACATAATTCTAAGTCTAAGCTTCAAGAATATGGTGTTAGTAAGCAACTTTTTGTGACATTTAAAGCAGATAGAAAAACAGATTACCAAAAAGTACATCAACAGCAGTAGTATCCTCACAAGATATAATTCACTCAACTCTCAAGTGTTTAGATTAACTGTTTACACTCAAAGCACAACATGAAAATTAGTACTACCATAAGCTTGAAAGGATTCTAACATCCACAGTTGAAATACATGCACACAAAGATCAAAAGGACTTTTATTTGGTTGTAATGTGGCCAAGGTAAGGGTGAGATAAATCCTAAGGGGTACTAGGCTAAAATTCCAAGAGATAAAAGAGACTTGAAAGAAACTGCGGGAGTTGAATTTATAAAATATTTCATTCACTTGAACAACTTTATAGCAATTGTTTTCTCTTCTCCTTCCTCTTTTTATTCATTTTTTTCAAAGGAGTATGTATTGACATGTATTGAAATATTACAAACATAATTCCTATTTTTTCTTCCTCTTATCCTTCTATTTTTTCTTCCTCTTATCCTTCTATTTTTTCTTTTTTTTTCTATTTTTTTTCTTTTTCTGCCATCTTCTGAAATATTACAAATATAATTATTCAACCCCACACAACTCCAAACAAGACCCTTTCAACCCTTTGAATAGGGTGATAATATTGTTTTTCACTTCTCGGTTTGTAATGAGTTTTAAATAAAAAAGGGAGAATAGGCTCAAGGGCGTTTCAAACAAGGGATGGAATTATTTCAGGGTTGGCTTTTTGGCTAACTGGCTAAAAAAAACAAAATTGTCTTTATCATATCAGTGTGCACAAGTAAACAACAGCATCAACAAGAGTCAATTCAAGTTCTAAAGACTAATAGACATAGGTGAATCACACAAGAAAGAAAGAGATGGATTTTTATTTGTTATCCATATAAGGCTCAAAATCTCACAAGGTTAATTGATCTACCACAAATGATGTACAATTTAGAGTTTAGTCTTGCCTATTATACTAAAAATGCACAAATTTTTCACATCACACCATAAGATTTTAGTCAAGAGAAGTAAGAAAAATACTCATAATTGTAACTCAAAAACCAAAGGAAAAAACATGCAATTTTTTTTAAGAAAGCAAACCAAAACCAAAACAGAGAAAAAACAAAGAAAACAAAACAAATAAATGGTTCCCTTCCCCACACTTAAAACATACATTGTCCTCAATGAAAGAGCATAAATATAAAATAAGAGTGAGAGAAAGGAAAGAACACACCCGAGGAGTCAAGGCGGATAAATGATTGCATAAGCAGCCTTTCCCAAAGAGAGCTCTTCTATAGTCTCTTCTTCCAAAGTCGGGTTCTCATGGAGTAGCTTTGGGTAGTGTCCATGGACCTTGAAATTTTGATTAGTGCATTTGCCTTGTATTCCAGGATCAAAAAAGTATTTTCGATAAGTAAAAGTGTTGAATGGGCACGTGAAAGTGATCTCCTTTTTCACAACATCAAGAAATAAAGGATTACAGGGTTGCCTCACTACTTTTGTTTCATATTTAAGTGAGATCATATGCATACATATGGATGAGCTAATATCACAAGTGTCATCCAAGGTCCATTCAATTCCCTTCTTATATTTCTACTTAAGTTGAAGCTTTGTTGAATCATATGAATCCTCGGGAAGTGGTTTAGGCTCTAAAGAATATGATTGTTCAATGGATGGTAAGTTTGGGGCAACCGGGATGTCGAGAGCTTCAACCATATAAACAACTTCGTTTATACTATCACCCTGCAAGGCAGCATCAATCTCAGCACAAACAACACAAAGGTTAGTGTCAGTATAATCATCACATGAATAAACATCATCAAACCCAGATAGAGATGGAAAATCAAGTGAAAATAATTCAGAAAAAATGTCATCAACCAACTCAGAGATCAATTCAATATGAAAAATAGAATGCTCCTCCAAGGGATGTTTCATGGCATCGAAAATGTTAAATTTTGCGACAATGTCACCAAATTCCATGGACATGGTTCCATCGTCGACATCAATTTCTGTTTTCGCCGTTTTCATGAACGGCCTGCCTAAAATGATAGGCGATCTACTTGAATTTGTTTTTCCGTACATGTCCAGAATGTAGAAATCTGCAGGAAAAAGCAAGTCATTAACTTGAACAAGCACATCTTCCACTACTCCAATAGGGCGAGCATTACTTCTGTTCGCTAGTTGAATGATTAAACCTATATGTTGTAAAGGACCAAGATCAAGGTTATTATAAATAGAAGTAGGCATAACATTAATGCATGCTCCCAAATTAAGCATGCAATTGTCGAATTTACTATCTCCAATAGTACATGGAATAGAAAAAGTTCCTGGATCCTTGCACTTTTGGGGTATGGCCTGATTGAGGGATGAAACAATAGCTTTTTCAGGTGAATGTTTAGGCTGGATAAGGGCTGAAATGTTTCATTCCAAATTTACTCTCTCATTTCCCTTCAACCTTTTCTTACTTGTTCACAAGTCTTTTAGAAATTTTGCATACTTTGGAACCTGCTTAATAACATCAAGAAGCAGAATGTTTACCGCCATTTTTCTGAACACATCTAAAATCTCTCTCTCCTTGTCTCCATCACCAGTCCTTTTATTTTTCAGTATTCTATGTGGGAAGGGAACTGGTGGCACATGCTCCTTCTCTTTTTCTTTTTCAGTTTCTACCACAACAAAGGGTTCAGTTTCTATCACAACGGAAGAAGGTTCGGGTGTTACCTCAAGAATTTTTTTATTTTTTTCTGGGGCTGGTTCTGTTACCTTCTCGGATCTCAAGGAAATTGCACTCACATTAGCATTAGGGCCTTTTGGATTCACAACTGTTTGGGAAGGAAGTTGGTTTGATCCTTGGGCTTGCTGCATGGCATTCATCGAAGTGGCAAGCTGTCCAATCTGTGTCTGCAAAGTCTGAATGCTGGAATTTGTTCGTTGCTGAAATTGGAGATTGTTAACAGCCATTTGTTTGACAGGATCCTCCAATGAAGGTCCGGAAGGTGCAGAGGTGGAGACTTGGGGAGTGGTATGTGGTTGTGGCAGGGGTATGACTAATTGTTGTTGGGTGGGCTGCTGGTTTCCATATCGAAGGTTTGGATGGTTCCTCCAATTGAGGTGATATTTGTTGGTGGACAAGTCAGGAATGTTGTACCCTCTCTGATTGTTGCTTTGGATGAAAAAGTTAGTTGCATATGCTTGAGGAAACTAAGTGACCTAATCATCTTGAAGAATAGGACATGTGTCAGTAGGATGTTCAATAGAAGTACAAATACCACACAACTTTGTTGTTTGAGGTTTACTCACTGCCATTTGTTTCACTAAAGAAGTAAGTTCTTCAATTCTGGTTTCTAAAGCCTTGTTGGAAGAGGAAACCTGAATGTCATTCACACCTTTTGTTTGGACCATATAATTATTTATGGTTGTGAATTGTTGGGAGTTGAGTGACATGTTGTCAATCAGGGCTTTAGCAGCAACTGGAGTTTTATCGATAAGTGCTCCACCACTAGTAGCATCAAGAACGTTTCTATCCATTGGTAACAATCCCTCATAGAATTACTGAATAAGCAGTTGTTCGGTAATTTGATGTTGAGGACAGCTGGATACTAATTGTTTGAATCTCTCCCAATACCCAGTCAATGACTCATTTCTCTGTCTAATACCACATATATATTTTTGGATTGATGCAGTCCTGGAGGTAGGAAAGTATCTCTCTAGGAAGAATTTCTTCAAATCATTCCAAGTCGTGATAGAATTCGGCTCAAGATAATATAACCAATCCTTGGCAGCACCCTGTAGTGAAAATGGGAAGGCTCTCAGCTTGATGTGATCTTCGGTGATTCCTTCAGGTCTCAATGGTGTAGAGCAAACAACCTGAAATTCCTTAAGATGCTTATGCGGATCCTCACCTGCAAGACCACTAAACCTTGGCAACAAGTGTATTAAACCAGATTTCAACTCAAAAGAAACTGTAGCATCAGCATATTCAATACATAAACCATTATAATTCATATCAGGAGCAGCAAGTTCTCTCAGAGTTCTTTGGTCAGCCATATTAAACTCAATAGAAAAAAAATCAACAAAGAATGAGAAAACACATAACTAATTCAACAATGTAGCAACAAATAGGAAAATACCGACAATGTCCCTATTAAGAACAAACATATGAAATATGTAAAAAAAACTATTAAAATAAAAGGGAAAAAAAATACAAAAACACAAAAATTAATCTAATAACGTCAATTAAAAGTTTTGAGAATTTTTTCGTAATTTTCTGAAACTATCAAAACAGAAAAAAATCATAAAAAATAGAAAAATAAGGAATTTCGGGTTTTTAGGATGACTTCCACTATTTAGTTCCTAAATAAAGGCTTTTGATCAAATTGACTTCCGCTAAACCTTTGTGTTGTTTGTGCTGAGATTGATGCTGCCTTGCAGGGTGATAGTATAAACGAAGTTGTTTATGTGGCTGAAGCTCTTGACATTCCGGCTGCCCCAAACAAAACACTAACAAAAACAAGAAAAACAAACGAAACAAACGATTTCCCTCCCCCACACTTAAAACATACATTGTCCTCAATGAAATACCATAAATATAAAATAAAAGTGGGAGAAAGGAACGAACACATCCTGGAATACAAGGCGAATGCACTAATCAAAATTTCAAGGTCAATAGAAATTACTACATGAGAACCCGACTTTGGTAGAAGAGACTGCAGAAGAACTCTCTTTGGGAAAGGCTGCTTATGCAATCACTTATCCGCCTTGACTCCTCGGGTGTGCCCTTTCCTTTCTCCCACTCTTATTTTATATTTATGGTATTTCATTGAGGACAATGTATGTTTTAAGTGTGGGGGAGGGAAATCATTTGTTTCGTTTGTTTTCCTTGTTTTTGTTAGTGTTTTGTTTGTTTTCAGTCATAGAAAAAATAAAAAAATGCATCTTCTTGATAGTTTTAGGCTATAGACTGACTAATTTGAGATTAGTTTGCGGAGACTTGGGAAAAATTCACAAGATCAATATCGTTTTAACACCATAAGTCTCCTGCATATGGAAATTGATTCAAATTCTTATTATGTTTTAGCCTTAAATTCTCATTCTCTGACAACTCTTGAGTAGTTTATTTCAGCAGTCAGCACCATCTCACACACACTCTACGCAGGGAAGCCGATGAATATAAGTGAGTGTTCCAAAAAAGAAAAAAAAAGAGAAAGAAAAGGGAATGCACCTTCTAAGTTTGGTGACCCTCACCCGGTCACTTAACCTAACAAATGTAGAACCTTCACCAAAAGCAACGATGCCAATTTGATCCGCTGTCACACACGGGTCAAAAACGAGTAATAAAATATAGTAAACGGGAAGCGACACCTCGAGTATCGTATCACAAGGATTCTTGTATTATTCTTAACCTAATGAAATCGATTTAAGGGGGCTTTATGTTTTAGGGGTCGGTTTAGAAAACAAAGCAAAAAAATGATTAAAATAAGTCAATCTACTGTTTTCGGTTTTCGGTTTTCGGGTAATCATTGGTTTTTACCTACCAATTCCCTAAGCGGCTTTGATCTCTATTCGATTCAAATTCGTTTGACAAGCGTAATAGATATATGACAGATTTATATTCCTATATTCCGAATTAAGCAAATGGATAAATACAACCGTGAATTAAGCAAACACGATTTACAAATGCAATTTAACGACAAAGCAACGAAAACGACGATTAATAGTTAGGAATGCAATCATACGAATTTAACCAAAACCATTCCATAAAATACAGATTAAGCAAATGAAATTTCATAGAATAGAATTGAAAGAGAACGAAATTAAATTGATAAAATAAAAACCTCAAAGCATTGGAAATTCGGTTACAGCAGATTGACTCTAGGAGATTCGTTCCTCTTCATGATCGTACAAAAGCAAAATGTTATCGTCAATAATGTGTTTTGAGAATTTTTTCAGAATTTCTTGAAACTACCAAAACAGAAAATAAATCATAAAAAATAGAAAAATAAGGAATTTTGATTTTTTAGTGTGGCGTCCACTATTTAGTCCCTAAATAGAGGCTTTAGATCCTTGATTTTTTCCTAATAAATAGACAAATAATCGGAATATTCTAAGACGATTTTCTTTAAAACAATTTTTTTTTCCTAAACCACAAAAAGACCCGAACGCAAGAAAGTGAAGGCAAAAAAATGCTAAAAAAAAAACAACACCTATGACTATAATAATGTTTAGACTATAATAATAGTTAAAATCTACAAGAGTCCTCGGCAACGGCGCCAATTTGATCCGCTGTCGCACACGGGTCAAAAACGAGTAATAATATATAGTAAACGGAAAACGACACCTTGAGTATCGTATCGCAAGGACTCTTGACAAATTAACCAAGTATGAAAACAAAATATGGGGGTTTCGATTCGATTTAGAATAAGTGATTATGAAAAGTGATTAAAAAAAGTGATTAAAATAAGCGATTATAAAATAAGTCAATCTACTATTTCCGGTTTCCGGCTAATCATTGGTTTTTACCTACCAATTCCCTAAGCGGCTTTGATCTTTATTCGATTCAATTTCGATTGACAAGCGTAATAGATATATGACAGATTTATATTCCTATATTACAAATTAAGAAAACGGATAAATACAATCGTGAATTAAGCAAACACGATTTACAAACGCAATTTAACGACAAAGCGACGAAAACGACGATTAATAGTTAGGAATGCAATCATACAAATTTAATCAAAACCATTCCATAAAATAAAGATTAAGCAAATGAATTTTCATAGAATAGAATTGAAAGAGAAACGAAATTAAATTAATAGGATAAAAACCTCAAAGCCTTGGAAATTCGGTTACAGCAGATTGACTCTAGAAGATTAATTCCTCTTCATGATCGCACAAAAGCAAAAAGTTATCGTGAATAATATGTCTTTGCTACAGTACCGCAGATGCCCTTTTAAACAGAATAAGGGTTTCACTAATAATTCAAACTGGGCCGGAAAACCTAAATTCGGCCCAACAAATGGCCAAAAAGAAAATATTTCCTAAAGTACGAAACTTCAACGAGTTAATTGAGATGTCTGTACTCCAAATCAGCTTTTTGCTTCAATATAAAAGTTATAGCTCTTTCTCTTAGGTTTCCAACGCATGTCAGAACTTGCAAAACGACATCTCGTAGATCAAGTTATGATCCGAACAGTGGACAGGTATCAAATAACCGCTAAAACTGAAAATAGAAAACGAAAATAGATTAAAGGCAACCATGAACTTAAATCTAAAAGCATTATAAAATAGTAAAATAAGCAAAATAAACTAGATAAATGCCCAAGTACAATTATAGAAGAATGTGATTCAAAATGCACTGATCAGTGATCAATGTTTTAATATTTTAACTTGGATTTATTATTTAAATTATTTGAAATGGATGTATGGAATTTTTTTAGATTGTTTTATTTTATTATCGTAATGTAATTTTATTTTGGGAAAAATGAATGTTTCTATTAAAAAAATTGATTTCACTAAATGAATGGTGACGGGGCGGGGATACCTGAATCCAACCCGAACCTGTTTGGGACGGGTTTGGGTTTTGATTATCCATCCCCGTTTGGGTTTGGGGCGGGGAACGGGGATTGTTTGGGGATTCGGGTTTGGGTTTTAGGGAGGTGAAAGTCGTCCCCGACCCGCCCCGTTTCCATGCCTATCTCCAAAGAATGACTTAATCAATTGCAAAGCAAAACTTCACTAACATCTAATCAACTAACATTTAACTAACTTTTATTATTCTTGATTTTAATTTCAAGTCATTTACTTTATATCATTTAAGTTCAAGCCATTTACCATTTCATTTGTCATTTTACATATCATTTAACTTGTTTATGTTTATGTCATTTTCACTTTGCTCACTTGAGCCATATATTGTGATTGTATATATTAGTTTATGTATCTTGTTTGTGTTGTGGTCTTAGGACCTTAAAATAATTAATAAACAACAAAAAAATCATAAAAAATATTTGTGTGGACTGTTAGATTTGATCTTAGCTTTGGACATAGAATTAGGCAACATTCCCTATGCAAAAGGACTTGGCCAATGCAAATATTTTTCTGAAACCAAGTTATTATGATTTGAGCTTTTATTTGATGCAAGTATTGTGATCTACATGAATTCGTCTACTACATGGTCTTGATGCAAATGTTACTTTCAACATGTGTCCAATGCCTTATTTTGAGCCATTCAAGGAGTATGTCATCCGATACATTGGAAGATTAAGAAGAAGACTGTGAAGTTGCTTGCTTGGATATGCCTATCTTTATTTGATGCCTTTCTCTTCATATTGCTACTTGCTTATTGATATTACTTGATTTAAAGTCCAAAGGAAAAATGAGTTTCTATATGACATTCTTGTATGTTGGATTGCATCCCATTGGTAAGATTTTTTCAACCCTTAACTTTTAATTTTTGCTTAGGATTAATCTTTTCATCTCCTCCCATTCTCTTAAATTTAAAATCTCTCCCCCCTTTCAAAAAACTTCTTTGCTTGTGATTTCTAAACTTAGACCTTATTGCAAATTAGAAACTTTGGACTTATGCCATTGCATTTTTAACTCTTTTCTCAATCAAACTTGTAAATGAATCTAATCATATTGACTTAAAATTTCAAAAGACAAAAGAACTAACACTCATTCAAACTTTTGGGCCCTTTGCGCCTCTTTTAAATTCAAACTTTTGTTAAAAGAGATCCACTCATTTTGAAATTGTTACCACGAATTACGAGGTTTTGATCCCTCATTTCTATCTTGGTACATAGGCACAAGTCTGAAGGTCTTGTCAAACACAAAAACATAATTAATGAATTCTTTTCTCATCCCCACACTCTATTTATTGCAAACATCTTTTATACCAAAACACATACACACATAAAAAAGGGCTCCCTAGGAGTACCTAGGAAACTTTGGGTGCTAACACCTTCCCTCTGTGTAACCAACCCCCTTACATGTAATCTCTAGCATTTTTTGATTTGAAAACTTCTTATCTTTGGATTTTGTTTTTACTTTTCCCTTTTGCTTTGGAAACAATAAAAGCGCGGTGGCCACTCTTGTTTTATTGACGGTAAGTTTATCCATAGCTTAATTTTCATGAATTTACCGCTACAGAAATTAAGTGGCGACTCTGCTGGGGAGTAGTCCTCAGTGGGTTTAGCCTACTTTTTTCTGTCTATATAATTGTATATTTGATGTTTGTATACTTGTTTGTGTGATATAATCTGCTTGTTGTGTTTGGTGATCTCTGAGTGGTGAGATAAGTTCTAACCGAACTTGAGTGCAATTAATATAGGAGGATGGTATAGTCATGTTCGACTTGTGTGGAGTAGTCCTTAACAAGTTGGCTTGAGACCCATCTACTCAGTGGAGACCCTTTTGGAGTATTAATGTCACACAAGTTATTTGTGATTGTTCCATTCATGCATTCATACACATCATGAGATTCATCACACGAAAAATAACTTCAAGGAACTGAGGTTTTATTTGCAAATATTTCCAGACCATGGATTGTGGACGAAGGAACACTGAGAAGTACAGTTTCAGATGTCCTGACTTGAAAGAGCTAAGGAAGCTATCATCTTTTGTATTAGATCCCTTGGACTTCAAGCAACGTAATGGGAAACGTTTGTATGTGTTATCTGCTGATGTAGTTGAAGGACTCTTGAGTGTGTTGGTTCAGTTTTACGACCCTCTCTACCGTTGCTTCACTTTTCCCGATAATCAGCTTATGCCTATGTTAGAAGAGTATGCCCGCCTCTTGGGAATACCTGTTTCTGACAAGGTGACTTTTAGTGGATTAAAGGAGATTCCCTGATCTCATGTCATAGCTGAAGCTCTTCATCTGAAGAAATCTGAGATCGAGGCTCATTGGGTGAAGAAATGAGGAATGTTTGGGTTGACTTCTGAGTTCCTTATTGGGAAATCTACTACCTTTGCTCAAGCCGGTAGTGTGGATGCTTTTGAAGCCATCTTTGTATTGCTCATCTATGGTTTAGCTTTGTTCGCTAACATTGACGGTTTTGTCGATGTTAACGCCATTGGGACCTTCTTGATTGGGAATCATGTGCCTACTCTGTTGGGTGATGTGTACTTCTCTTTTCATTTGAGGAGTTCTAAAGGTGGTGGGACTATTGTGTGTTGTGTTCCTCTTCTGTACAAGTGGTTTATTTTGCACTTGCCTCAGACGCCTGCTTTTGTGAAAAACAAGCAATGTTTATGATGGTCTTAAAGACTTATGTCTATCACTAATGGTGATATTGTTTGGTATGACTCCGCATTGAGTGGTTTGGATATTATTGTCAGTTGTGGTGAATTCTCTAATGTACCTCTCATCGGTACACACGATGGAATTAACTACAACCCTGCTTTGGCTCGTTGTCAACTTGGGTTCCCCTTGAGAGACAAACCTAATAACACTCATTTAGAAGGTCTTTTCTATCAAGAGGGTAAATATCCCCAACATTTGAAGCAGAAGATGATACATGCTTGGCATAATGTGCATAGGAAAGGAAGATTCGAGCTTGGTCCACGTAACTGTGTAGCTTTGGAAACTTACACGACTTGGGTGAAGAAGAGAGCTTTGGAGTTGAAGATGTTGTATGCTTGTGAGAGACCTATGTCTATGGTTGTGGTTGAGCCATTAACTCTCCCCAACCAAGATGTAGAAGAGTCGGAAGATGCACTCACCAAGATGAAGCAAGAGAAGGATATATGGGAAGAGCGGTTCCATGCTTTGAGCCGAAAGCATGAGGAGTTGCAGCTTGAGTCGAAGGACAAAGATGCGCTTATTGAACTTCATGAAGATCGAGCATTGAAGAGACATAGAGAGCCAGAGGGTCTATCTTCCTCTAGTATGCCTCAACCTTTTGGTGCTTGGAAGAAGATTTTTGATCAGCTTGTCCTCGAGAAGGCTCAGATGAAGACCTCTTTTGAGGCTGAGATCTGACGCATCCGAAGAAAGTAGGCGCCAACAGCCAGATCATCTGACACTGTTGTTAGGGGATCCTTAGGATGATTAGTTTCCTTTTCTCTTGTATTTGTATTTTGGGTTTCTGAAATTGTACTCAGTGTAATCCTTCCAAATTATATGAATAAAAGAGATTTTTATGGTCAATCAAATTGTTATTATTATATATTTACAAATAAAATAGTATGTTCCTTGAAAATAAAAACAAACAAAAACATTGAATTTCATGCATCATTTGCATAACAGGTTTTCTTCCGCCAGATGTCTTATCGGTTATTCTTCTATGCTTTAGCCAATCTGACTCACCGATACAACACTCGCGCCAATCAACCCAAGATCATGGAGCACTTAGAGCAAGAGAGCCGAGAACTGAAGGATGAGATTGCTCGTCTAACTGCTATGATAGAGTTTGTTCTAGCTGCTCAAAATCAGTCTTCTCCAACTCCTGCAACTCCTCCTCCTCATAGGACTGCCATCTCAGAGGTTGCTACCTCAACTGTTCATGTTGCTACTACTCAACCTGGCCCATCTATGCCTGCTGGATTCCAATGGGGCATGCCACCGAATTTTATGCTTGAAGGGTTTGCACCCACATTTGCTTCTATGCCGGAATCTAGCTTGGTCATGTCTGTGCCGCCTCTAGTTGTTCATACCTTGCCTCATGTTGAGGACACCATCTACCATTCTGAGTCGTCTAAGGGCCCTGATGTTTATGAGAAGATGGATGAGATGTAGGATTCGTTCTTTGAGTTGCGAAAGGAATTGAAGACATTGAGAGGAAAATACCTGTTTGGTAAGAGTGTTGTTGAACTCTGCTTGGTACCAAACGTTAAGATCCCGATGAAGTTCAAATTCCTTGACTTTGAAAAGTATAAGGGAAATACCTGTCCGCTTAGTCACCTTGTTATGTATGCCAGAAAAATGTTAACTCAAACTGATAATGATCAGTTATTAATTCACTACTTCTAAGACAGTCTGACTGGTGTCGCTTTGGGATGGTACATGGGGCTAGACAGTGCAAGTATTCACACGTCCAATGATTTGGGTGAAGATTTTGTGTAGTAGTATAAGTACAATGTGGACATGGCGCCTGATAGAGACCAGCTGAGGTATATGTCTCAGAAGGACAAAGAGACATTCAAAGAGCATGCACAGAGGTGGAGATAGCTTGCCGCTCAGATTAATCCTTTGTTGGATGAGAAAGAGATGACCAAGATTTTCCTTAAGACCCTGAGTTCATTCTATTACGAACGCATGATTGCCAATGCCCCCAGTGACTTTACCGAAATGGTAAACATGGGGATGAGATTAGAGGAAAGAGTCTGAGAGGGACTGTTGTCTAAAGAAGAGGTGTTATCTAGTAAGAAGTATGGAAGTGGTTTTGCCAGAAAGAAGGAAGGGGAAACCAATGCAGTATCAGTAGGGAGGCAGAGGAGGCCTCATGTCAAATGAAATCCGCAACCGCGTCAGCATCAACATCAAGTTTCATCAGTTACTCCAGTATTTTGAAACAATCAATTAGTGTCAGTTCAACAACAATGTCAACAACAACCGCAACAAAGAACCAACAACTACAACAACAACAACAATAATCAACAACAACAAAATTTCGAGAGGAAGAAGGCCTCTTTTGACCCTATTCCTATGTCATACACTGAACTCTACCCGTCTTTGGTTCTCAACAACCTACTCCATCCAAGAAATCCACCTCAAATTCCAGAACCACTTCCATGGTGGTATAAGCCTGAACTCCTTTGTGCCTTTCATCAAGGAGCTCCTGACCATGATATCGAGAATTGTTACCTGTTGAAGTAGGAGGTCCAGAAGCTTGTAAAAAGTGGGATGGTGTCCTATGAGGATCGTGTTCCGAATGTGAAAGCCAACCTGTAAGACCCTAATTTTGACCCTAAGATCCCTCATGCTATCTCATCACATGAATTAGCATTGGGATCATACCTTGGCATCCTCCTTACCCCTTACTCATTGGGGTTGTATTGGGAGAGATCACCAAGCACCATTTGATTGTATCATACTTTGTATTTTTATCATTTTACTAACCAAAATACAAAAAATATGTCTTTGTATAAACTAACTCTGTTGTAGGTAGGGCATGTGCTCACCTTTGATCTATCAAGCTCACATCTAGGGTTTAAGACCCTAAGTGAAAGGAGCTCAATCAAAATTGGTTTACTATGGCTCTAGGTATCATATATGGATCTCCACATGTTATTTTGATCAAGAAATCATCAAGAGTTTGGAGTTGGTTTGCCTTGGAAACCCTAATTCATATAGGTGTCTTGTGTAACTTCTTGAACAAGCTTCTTTAACATATGGTCAAAAATTTCAAGGGATACTTAAAATTTCACAATCTTATGCATATATGATCTCCCATGAGTCCCAAAAGTCAAGATAATTGCAAGCTAGCAAGTTGGTTGATGGTGGTTGACCAGAGGAATTCATCTGATCAAAACTGGGGTTCCCTAGACCCTATATCCTACAATTTTTGTCATATGAAAATGATTCCAAGATAAAAGGTACTCTAATTGACATTACAAATAACTTTCATGTTGAGGTTAAGAGCTAGTTTTTCTTTTAAAGTCATTTTTTATGGTGAAAGATTATAGGTCATTTTGTCTAAACCCTAATTTGGAGGTCAAGTTCCCAAGGCCATAACTTGCTCAATTTTTATGAGATG
The DNA here is from genome assembly GCF_024323335.1 of Lathyrus oleraceus. Lineage (NCBI taxonomy): Eukaryota > Viridiplantae > Streptophyta > Magnoliopsida > Fabales > Fabaceae > Lathyrus > Lathyrus oleraceus. The sequence goes on from NC_066582.1 coordinate 208,907,386, forward strand.
AAAGATTACCAAGTTTCAAAATCCAATTCAAGATGTTTACTTCAACATTGATGTTTAGAGGAATATCTAATTCAACTTTTATGAGCATGTGATATGAGGATGCATTATAGGTCATTTTGGACCAATGCCAGTGAATAAGTGATTTTCCTCAACTTGAAAAATGCATAACTCCTTCATATTAAATCCAAATGAGGTCAAATTTGTGACAATTTTTAAGGACTTTGAGATAGCTACAACTTTCATGAAGTAACTTTTCTCATTTGAAGCTCACATAAAAAGTTAGCCAAGGTGGAATAAGTGAACATATGGCTTGACACTTAGAATTGTTTGTGACATGTTTGATTTTCCAAATTTCCACCTCAAAATTCACCATGATACAACCTTCAAATGAAAAAGTGTTCAACATGAAAGTTGTTCCTCTTGATTTAACCTTTCCAAAAAGTTGAATTTCATTCATTTTGGACAAGATTTGAATGGGATGCACATGGCTTGAACATTGCATCATCATTTGGCAAGATTGAACTTCAAACATCCATTCACAATTGCCTAGCATTCTAACATGACTTCAACCTTGCTTACAATCAATTATGGATTAGATGGAGTGATTTCATGGGCATATACACGCCCATGCACCCATGCATCACACATTGCTAATTTTGGAAGTTCACTTCAAGTGTGCAAATATCAATTGAATTGGCTATAAATAGAACCCTCCATGCTCAAAATTATAAACCCTGCATGCCAACTTTGAATCCACACCTTCAAAGCCTTCCAATTGAGAGGATAAACCTGAGAATTTCCTTTGGAAATTGAGTTTGAATCTCACTGTTTTGAGATTCAAATCTCCAGGGATCCAAATCCTTTTGATCATTATAATCCACTCCTTCAAGCATTTAGAGCAAGATCAAGCACAAGCAAGAGCAAGAACAATCGAATCCAAACCTGCATTGAAGGTATTTTTCAAAAAAAATCATATCTTCGATTCTCACTTAATTCTCCATAATTCTCTTGGATCTTTGGTTGTCTGAAGTCCTACCGATGTAGGCAACAAGATTGAGTTGCTTTGAGGTCAAATCGAAGCAACTCAGATCGTGCACCTCAAATTTCAACTCCTTGTATCTCTCAATATACTTGGAGTTAGGATGAATTGAGGCCAGATTCGAGCTCAGTGCCATTTTTACTTTAAAATCATGTCCTTCTTTTTAATTTTGGGCATGGTTGTGACTGAACCAGTCCGGTGAAGCTCATCGAAGAATAACACAGGAGTTGTAGCTCCGGTGGTGAGTTGGCAGGTTCAGAACCATAGGACCCATTTGAAATGATTTAATCTTAAGCGTTGGTCTGAATGACCATCGTGGATTGCGCGTTTGTGACCACTTGATCTGCCACCTCAATTAATGAGGGAGATCAAGTGGTCCATATTTTTTTTTCTGATTATTTGATTTTCATTTTATTTGTTTTATTTTCATTAATTCATATTAACTTTAATATTAATCCAAAAAATATGAGAGTTTCACAAAAAAAAATTAAATAATTTCCTTTTTCATTTTCTGAATTAAAATTATTTTTTGGATCATTATTAATATTTTTCATGATTTAACTGATTTTGTGAATATTTTTAATTGTTTAAAAATAGTTTTAAGTTTCCAAAAATCATGAAATTTTTTCTCCAAGGTCCTTTGACCTTGTTTGACCTACGATAAATCTCATGGCCATTTCTTTAGTGTTTTGATGAGGTTTTAGGAATTTGATAAACCATAATTTAATTTAATTTATATTTTAGTTGATTTTAATTATTTAAATGCCAAATAAATTGTGTTGAGCTTCTAATTTTGACTTGTTGAGTTTGACTTGTGTTGTTGGGCCTTGGTCAAGGTTGATTTGACTTTGTTGAGTATAGATCATTGGATTTAGGGGATTGATGAAATATACATTTCATCTCCCAAAATGAATGAATGATCTTAATTTGGTAAAGGTCCTCCTTTGACCAATTTGTGATGGACCTATGATATCTCTAGATCATAAGACTAGTTGATTGCAAAATCAACATGAGTATGGATGAGATTAGGCCCACCCTTTTATTGGTGTAAGCCCTAGAGGCCAATACTTTTGGTACTTGTATCGAATTATTTATTAATAATAAAAGGCATTTTCTTTATTATGGTTGATTAATAAAGTCCCTGGAATAGATAGTCCGTTTAATGTATTAAGTGTGACTTAATCATGAGAACACATTAAACATAAGGACACTATTCTTAAAGTATCCGTAGTTGAGCTTTAGTGTGAAGTGGGATAACATTAAAGCATTAAGACTATTATGTTTGTAGACTGATGATCACATCTCATGGATCATGGATAAAGAGTTATCAAGTCTTAAACATAGGTATGAATATTAGGAGTAATATTTATACCGGATTGACCCGCTATGAGAATACTATATAGAAAGTTATGCAAAGTGTCATAAGTTATTCTCATGGTGATAATAGTGTATACCACTCTTCGACCTGAAACCACTATGGATCCTAGATGTAGAGTCGAGTGCTTTATTGCTGATCCAACGTTGTCCGTAACTGGATAACCATAAAGACAGTTGATGGGTACTCCACGAAGCATGCTGAGGGACATGAGTGTCCTAGATGGAATTTGCCAATCCTGCGTAACAGGATAAATGTCTATGGGCCCAATATTGAACTGGACAAGGGTGACACGGTCTATACCTTGTGTTCAATATAGACATAAGGGCAAAAGGGTAATTATACACATAATTATTATCACAGGAGGTTTTGTCAGATCACATGACATTTTCGTGACTTGGGTAGCAGTGATGTGTTGCTAGATACCGCTCACTGTTTATTATGTTAAATGCGTGATTTAATATAATTGCCAACGCCGCGAAAACCTATAGGGTCACACACAAAGGACGGATTGATAAGAGATAGAGTAACTAAGGAACACCGTAAGGTACGGTGCACTTAAGTGGGAGACGAAATATGGTAAGGTACCAAATACTTAAGTGATTTTGGGCATATTATAAGATATGGGCCAAAATACACTTAAGTGGGCTTTTTAGCTTGAAGCCCACACAAGTGGTTCTATAAATAGAACCCCTTGGGTAGAAGCATTAACACTCCAATCCACTCAGACAGAAATTCAAGTAGAGACTTGGAATTTTGTTTCCCTCTTTCTCTCACTTAAAGCCTTCATTCATAACAGCTAGCACTGCGATTGAAGGAATCCGTTCGTGTGGACTGAGTAGAGACGTTGTCATCGTTCAACGTTCGTGATCGCCTCGTGGATCTGTATCAAAGGTTTTGATCATTATCAGAGATCTACACCAAAGGTTTGAATCGCCACAAGAGGTAACGATTCTATCACTAATCATGCCCATTCGTAAGGATCACTAAATGGAGAAATTTTTAAATTCCGCTGCGCCTTGGATGGCAATTCTCCTACACCTTTTGCATATTCTTTTTGTGTGTGGTATGCTTTATGAGCATAGTCCATTATACTATGTCTCTAACATGCATTAACACCAAAATTCTATTGCCCGACCTCAAATAGTTGTGACTTCTACATAAGTCCAATTACGATTGCTTAACATAGCGCTAAATTTATGACACAAAAGGCATATCATTCTAGTAAGGGAGATTGTAAGTCTCCCCTCTTTCATGGTATTATGTGGAAACTTGGCCTTTTTTCCTTCCTTTGGAAGATGTCTTGGTTCAAGGATCCATGCTTGTGAATAGTGGGTTGAGTGTTCTCCAAAGAATGACTTAAACAAAATAAAAGCAAAAGCAATACTAACTTATAATCAACTAACAACTAACATTTAATTTCAAGCCATTTACTTTTATGAACTTTAATTTCAAGTCTTTATTCATTTGCCATTATTCACACCATTCAATTTGTTTACTTTAATTCCATTTTCACTTTTCTCATTTGAGACATACTTTGTGAATATATTGTGTTTGAATATACTTGTTTGTGTTTGTGGTCTTTTGACCTTAATGTACATAATAAGAACAAAAACCCTAAAAGACATTTTGTGTGAACTGTTGGTTTGCTCTGAGACATTAGACTTAGAATTAGGCAACACTCCATATGAAAAAGGACTTGGCCAATGCCAACTTTCAAAAACTAAGTGTTTGTGAAGTGAACTTTCATCTGATACAATATTGAAGATCCATTAGAGTTCATCCATAACATGATCATATTGAAGATGTTATTTTGAACCTATGTCTAATGCGTATCTTTGAAGTCATCTGATACATGGGGAACTATGAAGAAGATCATGGAGTTGCTAAGCTTGGATGTGGCTATCTTTATTTGATGCCATGATATTCATCTTGCTATTTGTGTATTGATATTGCTTGATTCTAAAGTCCAAGGGAATTTTGGGTTTCTATATGACATTCTTGTCTATTGGATTGCATCCCATTGGTCAGATCTTTTCAACTCTCAACTTTTAAATTTTTGCTTAGGATTAGTCTTTTCATCTCATCCCCACTTCTTTAATTTCAAATCTCTCCCTCCTTTTAAAAAACTTATTTGCTTGTGATTTCTAAACTTTGACCATATTGCAAATTAGAAACTTTGGCCTTATGCCATGGCATTTTTGAAATTCTTTTCCTAATCAAACTTGTAAATGAACTTAACTATACTTGACTTAAAATTTCAAAATCCATAAAGAACTAACACTCATTCAAACCTTTTTAGGCCATATTGTGCCTTTGTTAAATTAAATTTTTTGTTTAAAGCAACTCATTCACTTTGAAATTTATACCACGAACTACAAGGTTTTGATCCCTCAATTTATGTTGGTATGTAGGCCCAAGTCTGAAGGTCTTATCAAACACAAAAATATAACTAATAAATTCTTTTCTCATCCCTCCACTCTATTTATGGCAAACATCATTTTGTACAAAAAATAATATGCACACAAAAAAGGGCTCCCTAGGAGTACCTAGGACACTTTGGGTGCTAACACCTTCCCTCTGTGTAACCAACCCCCTTACCTGTAATTTTTGACATTTTATTAGTTTTAATTTGAAAACTTATTATTTTTGGGTTTTGTTCGTACTTTTCCCTTTTCCCTTGGAAACAATAAAAGCGCGGTGGGGACTCTGGTTTTATTGACGTCTAGCTTATCCATACCTTGATGGTCATGAATTTACCGCTACACAACCCATTTTCCGCTCATGGTATTTCTTATGTTAATATGGTAGATGGTTGTCCGAGAAATTTCTGAGTCTTCGATGTGTGACGTATTTGTCGGTCCTTAGTAGAAATGCATGGGACCTTGTGTACCATAAGTGATTGTGAACACGACCATGATGGTTGTGCAATTTGTAGCGTGAACCCCCGTGGGTGTTTGATCGTCAAGAGAGATATCCAGAAGTTGATGGATGAGAATGTAATCCAGATTCAACAATAGAGGGATATATATGATGTCAATGTGATTGTTCTAGTTTTAAGACCCCGGAGCGGGTAATAATTCAGTTTGATAGCACTAGTAGTAACAACATCAACAGATCGATATCACTGTTAGTGCTACGGTTGGCGGGCCCCGTCCCTTATGCATCCGAAAGAGCTGTATCTTATCAGTATAATTCTACCATGATGGAGAATGGTCAAGAGGTTCTGTTGCCTATGACCAATTCTGTTGTGAATATTGCAGATATTGTGAAGGTGACCCGTAGCGGTCGTGTTTTCGGTCCCGTTTTCCCTAAAGAAGTGATAGAAGATGTTTCAGTTGGTAAGAAGGTGGATGTGCTTGTGGTGAATCAAGTTAGTAATCCAGTATGTCAATCTGGTGAATCCAGCAAGCTGAAGCCTAATGATGATGATGAGGTATTGAGATTAATCAAGAAAAGTGAATTTAATATGGTGGAGCAGCTGCTCTAAACTCCTTCGAAGATTTCAGTGTTGCCTCTGCTGATGAATTCTGAAGCACACAAATGTAGCGAGGTTTTCGTTACCTTTAGGTTTATTGACTAAACCAAAAGTCAACATACAATTCGAGTCGCCACCACACTTTTATTTTTCCAAAGGAAAGGCTAAAAAACGAACAAAAGCCAAGTAAGAAGTTTTTCAAATCAAAAACTAATAAAAATGTCAGAGATCTGGGTAAGGGGGTTGGTTATGAAATGGGAAGGTTCTACGCACCCAAAACATCCTTAGTACTCTAAGGGAACCCTTTTTGCAAATATGTGTTATAGGTTGGTATTTATAAAAAGATTTGTGTAAAAAGATTGAAGGGATGAGAAGAGAATAGATTATATTTACAAATTTTGTTGTTTGAATGGATGAACCCATTACCTACGTACCATCACAAAGGAGGATCAAAACCTCGTAGTTCGGGGTAAAAATCTCAAAGATTGGGGAATTGATTTGACCAAAAGCCTTAAGGTCTTTTGTTATCAAAGGGAGAAAACTCAACCTACACCAACAATCCACCATGTGAGGAAGGCTTCAACATCCTAGTGAGGGGTTAACCCTATAATAAGCATGGAAGACTTATAATCCAATCACTAAGGATGAGGTGAGATTTACATCAACCACTATGATAACTCAAACCTATGACTAATGTTTATGAAAAGGTTTTAATAAGGTGGCCATTGGAACCACAAAACAACTTGAAATGGGTTATATTTACAAGTTAGATTTATTTACAAAATGAGGTCAAAGTTGGATTAACATTTATTCACAATGAGTACTGATGAGAATGATTTGGAAAAAAGGTCAAAGGCTTAAGGCCTAGGTTTCTAATTTGAAATAAAGTCAAAGTTTGAAAATGATTTTTTGGCTTGGTTAGAGTAGGGAGAAGAAGAAAAGGGCTAATCCTAAAGCATACAAAGATAAGAGAGGAAAGATAAACCCTTGGAGTTCCTTTTCTTGAAGTCATAGAGATGACTCAAGATGCTCCTTTCCTTTGGACTTGGCACACGAAGAAGCAATCAAACAGTTGAACTCAAGCTCCTAGGATCTCCGTTTGGCTTGGCTCTTAATTTGGCTACTCATGACAATGGTCATCTTTTCATAATCTCAAGGTGGGATCCCTAGCACACAAAAGCAAACATCAAAAAGTTCACAACACAATAAGGGGAATGGACAAAGAATAAGTTTGGAGGAGAAGTCCTTTTGAGATCATCTTTGAATTTTAGCATTCTAAAGGCATGAGGCCTAGTTTCTCTTCAACAAGTTTTGCATTCTAAAGGCATGAGGCCTAGTTGCTCTTGAACTCTTTAAGCATAGGTAAATCCTAATTCTAAGTCCTTTCTCCTTTTGCATTTGGTTCACACAAAACAAACACAAAGCAAACACAAGATAACAATATATTTATTTACAATAATGGCCTCAAATGAGCAAAAGAAAAATGACATAAACATAAAATATGTGCTCAAGTGAGCAAAGTGAAAATCAATATGAATAATGAGCAAGAAATGAATGACATTAAAAGTAAATGTCAAGAAATTAAAAACTCAAATTAAAGTTAGTAGTTAGTAAAGTTATGTTAGTTTGTCGTAAGACAATGTAGTGCTATGTTAAGAAATCGTAAGTGGACTAATGTAGTAGTCACACCTATCTGAGGCCAAGATCCATAAACTTGCCATGCCAAAACAAAAGGGGAAGGGCCTTGTATTGACTTTAGGTTATTTGCTTGACCAAGAAGCAACCTATCTTGGACACAAAATAACTCACTTGATCATGGATCAAGTTGAGTTTGGTTTGGATCAAAGAAGGTTAAACCTCTCATTTGTCAAGACCAACCATAAGACTTTAACTCATTGACCATTGATGGAAAGAAAGGGATGAAGATGAAAGGGAGGGAAAAAGAAGAACACAACCAAATTCAATTGATCAAATGTGAATCAAATCATCATAAATCAACACCAAACAAAAAAGAAATGAAGATAACAAGTCAACAAGTCAATAATATTTTTTTTGGTATTTTTTGAATTAAAATAAAATGCAAATAAAAAATAAACAATAAGGTCAAACCTCAAATTCAATTCAAATCAACTTCAATGAGTCCAATTAAATTCTCATAGGTTCAACATAGTCAAACAAGCTTTGACTAATTTTCTCACAAATTTTTGAAACCAGAAAGTATTTAAAAACAATTAAAAACAATTAAAAATAACATAATATGAATTAAAATCTCAAATAATCTCAAATCATATAAGAAATTGATGAGACTATTTTTCATTGACTTATCATGATCCATAGAGGCTATGAAAATATTTTTGGATTTTTCAAAAGTCAGAAAGTATTTTAAAATGAATTAAAACTATTAAAAAACAAATAATCCATGAAAAATATCAAATGAAGTCACAAAAATAATTAAAAATATAAATATGAAACTAGATTTTTCAAGAAATTTTTTGGAGTTGGTCTCATATTTTTATGACTTCAAATGAATTTTTAATGAATTTTTGAAAATCGAACGAATTAACTGAAAATAAAAGAAAATAGAATAAATGGAAAAAACTACAGCCACGTGATGGAGCTCATTAATTGACGTGGCATCAGGCAATGGTGTGGATCTGAGGGAACACGCTACATCCAAGTCAAACACGCCACATAAGGTATTAAATGAAGTAAACATAATGGATGCACACGATTAAAACGTGGGAACTGGATCCAATGGCTACAAGAGTGCACACATGGTGATGGTGGTGGAAACCACCATCTTCTCCGGCCAGATAACCAATTCCGGCCACCAGTTGCAGAGAAAAAAGTTTTAATGAAAATGGAAACACAAGGACATGAAAATGAAGCTCGTGTGATGGAGATTAACACTATACAATTGGATCTTCCCCACTCTTCCTATATTTAGAGAAACGTGAAGAAGAAGATCATGGTGTTCAAACTGTAAACTCATGAAATGATGAATTGAAAGCACCAATGGCTTGCCTCAAGTGTGAGGACTTTAGAAAACCACACAAACACAAGAATGCTACATTTAATTGAGAGTTCTAGATCCAAAAAGTTTGAACGTATACCTCTGAATTGAAGCACTTCAGGCTACGAATTCTCCAAGTTCCTTGCTCCTCTTTGATCTATGGATGTAGGGGAAGTGAAAGGCTAAGGAATTAGGCTTTGAAGATCAGCTAATGATGCTGAGTTTCAAGCTCAAAAGTGAGAACTTTTTTTGAACAATTCCTTTGGTATGGCTATGGTTTCAGTACTGCAACAATTCAGATCTCCAAAAGGTTACCAAATGAATGAGAGGGAACCTCTATTTATAGCTGAAAGTATCAGATGATCACACTTCTTTCATGTGCATGGAAAATTGAAAATGCATTGCATGGGCCTGTACATGCGTGTGGAAGGCCCAATGATGGTTGTAAAAGCTAGCTGAGATCATGTAGAGAGCAAATGGTCGTGTGCATTGGACTGAACAAGCTTGCATACTCAAGTTTCATCATAAAATACCAAAATGCACATAAATGAAGATAATTTCGAAACTCACAAATGGTAAGTCCAAAAGAGTATTGTGAGTAATAGTTGGAAAACCCTTGAAATAAGGAACAAAAGTTATGTTGGGCCAAAATTCATTTGGCATGTGAAAATTAATGAAAACTGGTCTAGAAGATCCAAGTACAAAACATGTTTAAGTCATTTTAAATTTTTTCACCAAAAGCAAGTTTAATCAAACCCCTATGTTCTCATGATACAAGCTTCCAATGGAAAAACCTCCAACATAAAAGTTGTAGATATTTTAAATATGATCAATTTAGACTCAAATTTTGCATCATTTGGATTTTCTAAGACAAAATTATGGGCATTTGAAGTTGGGTATTTTTTCAAATTCAATGAATTAGGTCCAAGATGATCTATAATGTTTTGTATTATAACATGTATTTATTTTAGGATTATTAAATTTTGTGCAACATAAAATTTGAAGTAGACATCTCAATATTTCCAATGCATTTGGTATCACCTCAAAATCATAAAAATTAAGGAAGTTATGTCCTTGGTAAGTTGACCCAAAATTAGTGTTTCAGTCAAAATGACCTATAATGTTTTGAAATGAATGATGACCTTAAAATTTTCAAATGGGTTTTTGATGAAAATGAAATTTGTTCATATGGTCCTTAAGAACATTGTTTCTCTTAGGGTCATATTAATTTGACAAACACATCAATAGTTATATCTCATTGGTGCTCAGTTTAGTCAGATGACTTGACTGGTCAACTTTTCAAGGCCAAACTTCCAATCTTGATGAATAAATGATTGAGGATTCTAAAATAGGCTCAAATATGCATAAAATGATGAATAAAATAAATTCCCTTGATTAAATTTGATCAGAGGTTGAGATTGCTTCATGGGCAAGGCACAATCAAAGCATAGTTGAATTAGGGTTTCCTTGGGAAACAATCCTCAAGCCCTTTGGGTTATCTTGATCAAATTGGAAAATTGTGATACTTGGGAGACATATATGATGATTAATAACTTTGTAGACCATTGTCATTCTTTTTCTCATCTTCATCTAGCCATTTCATTGGGCTTAGGTGCCTACTAGGAGCATTGGAGCACATGATCACTTGAGCTTCAAAATGAAAAGAGTTAGTGACATATTTTTGTGCTTTTGGTTAGTAATCAAATAAGAAAATAAATAGTATACAATACAAGCATGCTTGGTGGTCTCAAAATACTCAAACAAGTCCCACCCCTAGGGTTGAGGAGCCAAACATGCTATGATCCTTTAGGCAATGCACTTGTGCAATAATATGATGTCATAAGGGATCTTAGGGTCAAAATTAGGGTCTTACAACAGAGAAGAATTGAAAAGAGTGTTGGAGCAAGCCTACGTCCATGATCTGACTGCATATCAATTTGACCACATTTTGGCTAATATTACTTCCTGCAACAACTTGAGCTTTTATGATGAAGAACTTCCCGAGGAAGGCAGAAATCACAACCTAGCAATGCATTTTCAATGAATTGCAAGGAAGATGCACTGTCAATTGTGTTGGTTGATACCGGTTCCTCACTGAATGTACTCCTTAAATAAAATTTGTCAAGGTTATCCTATCAAGGTGCCCCTATGAGGTACAGTGACGTGATTGTCAAAGCTTTTGATGGTTCTCGCAAAATCGTCATTGGAGAAGTGGACCTTCTAGTGAAGATAGGTCCGAGTGATTTTCAAATTACTTTTAAAGTAATGGATATCCACCCGGCCTATAGATGCTTGTTGGGAAGGCCATGGATCCATGAAGCTAGAGTTGTAGCATCCACTCTGCACCAAAAATTGAAATTTGTGAAGAATGACAAGCTTGTCATCATGGGTGGAGAGAAAGCGTTGTTGGTGAGCCATTTGTCGTTCTTTTGATATGTGGAAGCTGAGAAGGAGGTTGGAACTCCGTTCCAAGACATATCTATTGCTGAGATAAAGAAAACTGGGACACCCATGTCTTATTTCAAGGATGCTCATAAACTATTGAAAATGGTAGTACAGATCAGTGGGGCCGCATGGTAGAAGTCTGTGAGAACAAGAATAGGGCCGGATTGGGATTCCAACGAGGGTTGTCTAATGTCAAAGCTGAAGAAGTGCAACCGAGTTTCCATAGCAGATGTTTCATCCATGGTAATGAACAACACTCAGCTGCTGTGATCGAAGGCGATAAAGATGAAGATTGCGCCAACTTTGTGACGCATGGAAAAACCTGTAACAATTGGGTTGCTGTTGATATTCCTGTTATTTTCCATCACACTAAGTAATTTTTTTCATTATTTTAAGAAAAATACTTCTGCTATGCCTAAGGGAGAAGTGAGCATTGTTAGGCATTTTCAAATTATCATCAATAAAATGCAATTCATTTCATCCACATCTATGATGTTTTATTTTTACTTTTTGATTTTCTGAAAATGGTAATCACAAAAAACATAAATAAATAAATAATAATTGTCCATCTGTATAATATTTGGTCATAATTAACTTCTCTAAAATCAAAATATCAAATCATTATTGTTGGTTCTATGTGTTGGCATCAATTTTGGTAAAACCTAGAGTTATCACAAGTTGTCACGAGTGTTATCTTGACATGTGATATCAGTTTCCTGCAGGATGTTTAAATATTGTTGTGCAGGATTTAGCTGAGATGTCAGACCCGATGTTAAGACATGTGTATACAGAACATTCAGTTTGAATGTTATGTATCTTAAGATTACGCTTTTCATGCAAATCTGTGTGTGATTGATGTGGAGATTGAATGCGCCATTCAAGGAGTAATTTGATTTAAAACCAGATTGATTTATTTTCTAATAAGGGATGATCAGATGTTGTGAATAAGAAGATATGCAAGGAAAATGGATTTAGGGTTTATGATGTCCAGGTCCATTCAAAAGCTTCTATTTAAATGCCATGTAAAACCTGGTTTTAACACACAAGAAAATGAACGAAATAGTGAGAGAGAATAAGGGTTTTAGTCTTGTGTGAGCTTGTGTATTGTGAGCCATTCATTCATCCTATTGATGATTGAATTGGACTGACTTTTGTGTTGTAATTTGTTCACTCTAAGCTTTGAAGCATGAGTGTGTGTTTATTTGGTTAAAGCTTTTAAGCAAGACCAAGTATGTGTTCTTGAAGAATGTCTTCTTTCTTTGTAATACTTGTTTTTATATCACTTTTGTGATTGAGGGGGAGTGAGTAGGGTCTCATATCTAAGAGTTCTTAGATAGAAGTCACACGGGTAGAGATTAGGTGAAAAGACTGTAACTTGAAGTTGTTTACTGAGAGTCTTTGAACTAATTCTGTTTAGTGGATTTCCTTCCTGGCTTGGTAGCCACCAGACGTAGGTGAGTTTGCACCGAACTGGGTTAATAATTGTTTGTGTCACTTGTTCTATTGTTTCTCTGTCTTTTATCCTGTTTATATTTTAGTTGTTGTTCAGATATTAGTGTCGTGACATTACCTTCGCCATCTCATATCTGATGCCATAATTTCAATTGGTATCAGAGCAAGCATCCTGCTCTGGTTCTCGGTGAGATCTTGGGACGTTACTTTCTAGTACTATGGATAGAGACGGAGGATCTGTTCACAAACCACCAATTCTAGATGGATCTAACTATGACTACTTGAAACCTCGAATGGTATCCTTCTTGAAATCTTTGGATAATAAGGCTTGGAAGGCTGTCCTAACAGGCTGGGAACATCCCTGCATTATTAAGGAAGGAGAAGTTATAACTGATAAGAAGGATGAGGAAGAATGGACCAAGGAGGAGGATGAACTAGCTCTTGGAAACTCTAAAGCATTGAATGTTATATTCAATGGGGTTGATAATAACATCTTCAGACTGGTGAACAACTGTGAGGTGGCTAAAGATGCTTGGAATATTGTCAAAACCACTCATGAAAGTACCTCTAGAGTGAAGATGTCTAGAATGCAGCTGCTTACTACTAAGTATGAGAATTTGAGGATGAAAGAAGATAAAAGTATTCATGACTTCCATTTGAATATCCTTGAAATTACTAAGGCCTCAGGAGCCCTGAGTAAGAAGATGTCAGATGAAAAACTTGTGAGGAAAATTCTCAGGTCTCTTCCCAAGAGACTTGCTATGAAAGTGACAGCCATAGAAGAATCTCAAGACATCTACAATATGAGAGTGGATGAGATCATTGGATCCCTCCAAACATTCAAGTTGGGGATGAGTGATGGACCTGAAAAGAAAGCCAAAAGCATAGCCTTCATGTCGAACACTGAGAAGAAAGAGGAAGACAGTGGTCAGGATACTGATGAAGATCTGGCAAATGATGTAGCATTACTAGGAAGACAATTCAACAAACTCCTGAAAAGGATGGATGTAAGGTCAAAGTCTAATGTCAAGAACAACACATTTGACATCAGTAGGTCCAATGATGCTGGAAGAAGAACAAAATCTGAAGAAAAATCCAAACAGGGCAAAGGAGTTCACTGCCATGAATGTGAAGGGTATGGACACATTAGAGCTGAATGTGGGACCTACCTCAAGAAACAGAAGAAGAGTCTTGCTGCTACTTGGTCTGATGAAAGTGAGACATAAGGAGAGTCTGCCAATCTTGTGACTGCCTTGACTAGAAGATGGGGTTCTGATGAAGACTCGTGTGATGATGAGGTAACCTTTGATGAATTAGCTACTACCTACAGAAAGTTGTGTTACAGAAGTGAAGAAGTGTGTCAACAAGTGGAGAATCAGAAGAAATTAATAACCCAACTAGAGAATGAGAAGACAGAACACTTAGAAACCATTTCTAAGTTGAATATCGAAGTCGTGTTCCTGAACTCCAAACTGGATGAGATGACAAAGTATGTCAGAATGCTAAACAATGGATCTGACACCTTAGACAAAAGCCTCCATACTGGAAAGATGGCAGGAGACAAGTCTGGCCTTGGGTTCAATGAATCCACTCCTGAGTGTAGTCACACTGGTAGCAAACCAAAGATGTCACATCAGGTGTCTCAACATCACAAGGAAAGGCAACATAAAAGAAAACACCAAAGATGGAGATGTCATTATTGTGGAAAATTTGGCCACATAAAACCATTCTTCTTTAAGTTGTATGGCTATCCTAGTTCTACTTATCATCAACCTAGACCCAAACACCACATCCCTGTTAACAGAAAATAGTGGGTTCCTAGGGCTGGTGCTACTAACTTGATAGCTCACACTTCCTTTAGAGTTTCAGCCAAAGAAGACTGGTATTTTGACAGTGGATGCTCCAGACACATGATTGGAAGCAAAAACCTGCTAATTGATCTTCAACCTCATGCCACCAGCTCTGTGACTTCTGGTGATGGAGCAAAAGGTGAACTAAAGGGGATTGGAAAGCTAAACTACCCTGGAGTCCCTAACCTTGATAATGTGCTACTTGTTAAAAGATTGACTACAAACCTGATCAGCATCAGTCAACTATGTGACCAAGGTCTAAATGTTAACTTCACAAAAGCTGAATGTTTGATTACTAATGAAGAAAATGAGGTGATCATGAAAGGAGTCAGGTCTAAGGACAACTGCTATATGTGGAGTTTTCAAGAAACTGGTTATTCATCAATGTGTACTCTAGCCAAAGAAGAAGAAGTGAAACTATGACAACAAAAACTGGGCCATCTGCATCTTAAAGGAATGAAGAGGATTATATCTATTGAAGCTGTCAGAGGAATCCCAAAACTAAAGATTGATGAAGGAAGAGTTTGTGGTGAGTGTCAAATTGGAAAGCAGACAAAGATGTCACATCAGAAGATCAAACATGACACCACATCTAGAGTGCTGGAACATCTCCACATGGACTTGATGGGACCTATGCAGGTGGAAAGTCTTGGTGGGAAAAGGTATGCTTATGTGGTGGTGGACAACTTCTCCAGATATACCTGGGTAAATTTTATAAGAGAAAAATCTGATGTATTTGAGGTGTTCAAAGATATGTGCCTAATGTTAGACGGTGTGGCTAGTGATCGAGAGGGGGGGTGAATAGATCACCTCTTTTTAATTAAACGGATTTAAAAAATCTTATCAGAGTTATTGAATCTTAGTAGAAAATTACAGTCCCGAATCGACTTCTGTCTAATCTGAACCGCTACTAGAAAACCGGACACGCGAATTTATTGCTGGATTTGAATAGGAACGATAGAGATTATTAACACCAGAATATTATCAAATCAAATGCACTTATCACTAAATTCTAATTCCAATGAATAAAACTCAGCTGACAGTTTTGTCAAACATTTGGTGTGTATGTGATCAATGATGAACAATGGTGGAGTTTAGATAAAGAAGTTTTCTTGCCACTATTGTATCACGAAATGTACAGCCACAATACACCAACTGAAATCACAAAACTGTTGAAAGTGTAAAGATAGATAAGGAAAGAATACGATACACAGAGATTTGGTAAGGAAGTTCCCCACTGTCGTCCTCACGTGTGGGTACGTCTCCCTCTCAATTTCAAATGAAATTGAGAACTGTTGTTATCAATAATGCCGAATTCGTTGATACAAGGTTACAATACAAAGACAAAAATCTAAATCCCAAGATCCTCTTCTTGTATAAAACCTCCACTTGATCTGAGCTCGATCAAGAATTTCCTGCAAGAAATTGCAAACAATTCACCGGTTCCATGACCTGTTTGCGAAATTACCCAATTTCCAAACCCTACGCTACGGCTGAATCTGTTCTGCAAACGTGACTAACAAACCCGTAAGAACACTCCAGTTCTTGAAGGACAAACCATTTGGTTTTTCCTCGAAACCCCCTTCAACCTTCAACTCAGCTAGATCCTCGATCGTTCCACTGAACACCTTAGTTAGATCCGATCGTTCCACTGAATGTTATCTCGTTGATCCTTTAATCCAAAGAACAAGAATGATTATGTGTTGATGTTCTTGAAGAAAATAGATTGAGAAGATGAAGAAGATGAAGTCTCTTTCAGGTTTCTAACTGCTCAAAACAATTGCTGCTACACACTCCTTTGATTTGTGTTACAACTGTTTTTCACTTCTGAATCCGTGCTCTTTAACTGAGCTGTCAAAATACTTCTTATATGTGAAAGACAGAAGCTGTTAGTAGACAAAACAGAATTATGTATTGATACAAAAGATTATGCATCGATACATACTGTAGCTTTGATTAATTTTAGAGAATTAATACAAGCATGTATCGATACAAAGCTCGTATGTATCGATACATAGAACATTTTAACTAAGCATGTATCGATACAAAGCTCGTATGTATCGATACATAGAACATTTTAACTAAGCATGTATCGATACAAAACTCGTATGTATCGATACATACTGAAGCAAAAACGTTTTGTGATTTAAAACAAATTTATGTATCGATGCAGATGAACATGTATCGATACATACTGACACAAAATAGTTTTTATGAGTTCTTTTAAGAAATGTATCAATGTGGATCTTTATGTATAGACACGAAACAATAGTATAGGCTAAAAACACAAATGAAACATGTAAAATAATGCACAACCAACAATTAGACAATGATCACACAATTTGCTATCATTCAAAACTTATTCAAAGTAAAGAATTTGCTCACAAACTCCCCCTTTTTGATGATGGCAAATTTTTAGCAAGATGTGTGATACTCCCCCGAGTTTGTGCATATCTGTCAACATCTACATTTCTCCCCCTTTGTCAACATCAAAAAGAAGAAAAAAAAACAGTTTTATCAAGGCAACATGTTGTAGCAGGACACAACAAAAATGATAAAGAAGCTAACAATCACAAAGAAGGAAGCTTAAAAAGTAAAGAATCACTCACAAAGAATGACAAATAAGGGCAATAACACCAGAAGTAAGCAGAAGGAAATAAGCATTTAACTAGTAGAAAGTATTTAAAAATTACATAAGCCAAGACATATAAGGTGCAACTAATCTGAAAAGAAAAAAAACTCAAGCAACATGCAATGAAATGCAGTGAAATGAAATGATGATGGTTTAATGTGGATTATAGCCACCACAGGACTCCTCTTCATCTCTATCAGGATCTCTGAAGCTTGGCAGAGGCGGAGGAGGAGGCATTGCATCTGGATTATGGCCCATGAAGGTGTAGTGCCTGAACCGGTCCTGAACTTCAACACTTCTGAATCTGTCCATAATACCAGGATTGGCACGGCAGTCGTCCATAAAACCAGACATTTCATTGTAGAAGACTTAGTGCCACTTAACCAAGTCCGTGTGCCAAGAGTGTTGGTTATGGTACATCCGTGTATGATCGTCATGCCACTCACGATGCTCCTTATGCCACTCACTTTGTTGTACATGCCAAGACCGTGCCTCTTCATGACGTTCTTGGTTGGCAAGCTCCATTTGTTGAAGCATTTGAGTTAGGTGTGCAGTAGGTGTTGAAGATGAAGCACCGCCGGAGAACGGAGGAACCGTTGGTTCAGGTACATAGTTGGTTGGAGACCACCTTTGTGGCACCCAATCACCCCAACCAGCATTGTCATCAGCTGCAGGCACATCTGCTTCGTTCACATCATGCATTTCTTCATCAGGTTGGTCTTCAACTACATGAATTCGTTCAGAAGGCACATCAAAATTATAGATCCTTGTTTTGGATTTCCTTTCAAAGAAATAGAAACATTGACGTTCCTTGTCCCACCGATATCCCATATGAGATAAAGTGGGAGAGTCAAACTCTTGAGCAGTTGATGGTGATATGAGAGGAACTAAAGGGATTGCAACATTCCAGAACGTAAGAATTTTCATGATTTGAGACGCATAACCAAGAGCAACATTCTTGGCACTGTTACGCACGAAAAAGAGACGCTTCACAAAGTAATTTACCCAATTCAAGGGAACCTTATTTTGAAGAGTATACAAGAGATGAATGCCTGCCCTGTCTAACCTAGAATGTCCACTGTTTGCTGGACGCAAAATGTGCGAGATAATCCACTGAAGTGTACGAGGAATTTTCTTAATCATACCAGACGTAACCTGTTCATCCTCACCCAGCGGTCTGTCCAATTTCAAAATAGATAGAGTAAACTCCTTCAGGTTAAAGTCAGTATCAAACTTCAAGTCATACCAAGTCTTGAAATTATGCGACGGAAGCGGAATTTGAAACACTATTTCCCAATCAGTAGCCTCAAAAGTATAGGTTCTGACACCAATAGAACACTTAAACATATATCCTTTACCAGATTGTAAGCCAGCATAAAATGCACGGATAAAATCCTCATGGTAATCATCCTTTGTAGTAAAAAATGAACCAAGTTTTTGTGCATTAAGGAGTTCAACCACATCATTGAGATGTAGATGAATAACATCATGTTTATCGAAGACATGGGGTTTCATAACTAACCTTGTCTTGAAAGAATCCTCAAACTCAGTAGCAATTGCAGGATGAAGCAAATCTAAGGCATTAGGAGGAATTTCTGGTAACTACTGAGAAGTGCCAACCGGTTCCTTTCCTTTTCCTTTTCCCCCTGCTCTAGCCGGAATGATTCTTGGAGGCATGGTGATGAAAAATTGAAGAAAAGTGAGATGAATTTAGGGTTTTGGAGAGAGTGATGATGAAGGAGATTAGGGTTAGCCGCAGGTTTTGAGAGGTAGGGGAACTGCTGATACCAAGTTTGCGAAAAGATGTGATAAGAGTTGCTGATGTGTCGATCCATGAGTGAAATAAAATGCATTTAATCCAAATAACAATCATTACAAACGACGAATGAATCGATACATACTGAACCAATTTTGACAGATGTGAAATGAAGAAGACATGAATCGATACATACATCTTTGAATCGATACATACTGATGCCAAACCAAATTTTAATTAATTTTTATGCAGTATGGTTATGCATTATGAAGTATGTCATGATAATGATGCCCAAGTATAATTCACAAATTAGATATTAATGTTCAAACAATATATGCAAAGAAATTCACATAAACGAAAATAAGGAATTTTGTTCTAACATACACAATCACATAGTTCTAAAAGAGATATAGAAAGGAGTGATATTACCTCTGTTGATGTAACCTTGTGAGGTATAAATGAAATCTAAAACAAATCTCATCAACCAAGGTGAGGCATAATATAAATAAGAACAAACATGCTTAAGACAACAATGGAGAGAGATCTAAGATCCCTAATTCACGACGAATGTTGAAGAACGGTTTCGTTGCCAAAGGTTTAGTGAAAATGTCAGCAAGCTGGTTTTTAGTATCAACATGCGCAAATACAACGTCTTCTTTTTCAACATGATCGCGAAGAAAGTGATGTCTAATCTCTATGTGTTTTGTGCGTGAGTGTAAAACAGGATTTTTAGTAAGGTTTATGGCACTAGTGTTGTCACATTTTATTGGAATACGTTTGAGTTGAATGTTAAAGTCTTGTAGTTGTTGCTTTAGCCACAAAATCTGAGCGCAACAACTACCGACTGCAACGTACTCAGCCTCTGCAGTTGACAAAGCCACAGATACCTGCTTTTTGCTATGCCAACTTACCAAGGAGTTTGAAAACAAGTGACATGTACCACTCGTGCTTTTCCTATCTGATTTGCAGCCAGCAAAATCAGAATCGGAGTAACCTACTAAGCTACAATCACTTCCTTTGGAATACCAAAGCCCATATTTAGATGTTCCATGAAGATATCTAAATATACGCTTAACAGCTTTCAGGTGTGATTCCTTAGGATTTGATTGATATCGTGCACACATACAAACACTAAACATGATGTCAGGTCTAGAAGCAGAAAGATACAGAAGAGACCCAATCATACCTCTAAACTTTTTGACATCTACACTCTTACCATGCTCATCTTTATCTAGATTTCCGTTGGTAGGCATAGGGGTGTCAATTGATTTTGAGTCGTTCATTCCAAAGCGCTTGAGTAGTTCTCTGCAGTACTTTGTTTGACATACTGTTGTACCCTCATGAAGTTGCTTTATCTGAAGACCTAGGAAGTAATTCAGCTCCCCCATAAGACTCATCTCAAATTCACCCTGCATAACCTTAGAAAATTCTTCGACCAAGTGTGTGTTAGTTGAACAAAAAATTATATCGTCTACATAAACTTGAACTAAAAGAATGTGCTTTCCCTTGTGTTTAATAAAGAGAGTATTATCCATTTTACCTCTTTAATATCCATGATCAATTAGAAATTTGATAAGACTTTCATACCAAACCCGAGGGGCTTGTTTAAGACCATACAAAGCTCGTTTTAATTTGTAAACATAATCTGGATTTTCAGCATTCTCAAAACCAGGAGGTTGTGAGACATATACCTCTTCATTTATGACACCATTTAGAAACGCACTTTTTACGTCCATTTGGTAAAGCTTAAAACTATTAGAACACGCATAGGCAAGCAAAAGACGTATAGCTTCAAGGCGAGAAACTGGAGCATAAGTTTCCTCATAGTCTATGCCCTCCTCTTGGTTATACCCTTGTGATACTAAACGTGCCTTGTTCCTAGTTATCACTCCGTTTTCATCAAGCTAATTTCTAAAAACCCATTTAGTACCTATGATATGATGATCTCGCGGACGAGGGACAAGTTCTCAAACGTCATTTCTTTTAAATTGATTAAGCTCTTCTTGCATGGCCATTAGCCAATATTCATCAATCAAGGCCTCTTTGGCATTTTTAGGTTCTACTTGTGAAACAAAAGCGAAGTGAGAACAAAAATTACTTATCTTAGAACGAGTCATTACTCCCTTTGAAATATCTCCCAAGATGTTGTCAATAGGATGGTCTTTTGAAGATTTCCAAGCTGGTGGAAGGTCATTCACTTTAGTTGTCCTTTGTTCCTCATCTTCTTCATGACTAGTATCTTCCTCCTTCTCATGGGCAACTGTTATGGACTGATCAGTTTCCGTAACAACTTCCTTGAGTATGTCTTTTGTAGATACACCTGTGTCATCAAAAGAAATACCTTTTCCGACACTTTTCAGATAAGACTCATCAAAAGAAACATGGACAGATTCTTCAACAGTAAGTAAACGCTTATTATATACTCTATATGCTTTACTTGATTGTGAGTATCCAAGAAAGATACCTTCATCCGCTTTTGCATCAAACTTCCCAATATTTTCCTTACCATTATTCAAAACAAAACACTTACAACCGAATACGTGAAGATGTGACAAGTTTGGATTTCTTCCTTTTAAAAGCTCATAAGGAGTTTTATTTAAAATGGGACGAATTAAGATCCTGTTTAAAACATAACAAGCTGTGCTAACTACATCAGCCCAAAAATATTTTGGTAATCCATCCTCATTTAGCATTGTTCTTGCCAACTCCTCTAAAACACGATTTTTACGCTCCACAACGCTGTAAGACCCCAATTTTGGGCCCTAAGATCCCTCATGGCCCATATCATTCATATCATAACCTCAAGGATCATTGCATGCCTTCGCTCCCCTCCTAGTGGGTAGATTGCCTTGTGGTTTGTTTCTTGATCACCAAGCATACTTTGCATTTGTATATCTTTGCTTTCATATGTTTATCATTCAAAAAGTACAAAAATATTGTCTGTTTAACCTTGTTGCTTGCAGTGGAAGCAATCATCAGCAATTAGGTCAAAGTCAGTCATTGATCAGTCAAAGCAATGGATGATGGCCATTCTTGTGGAATTTGGGCATCATGATCAATAATCACAAGTTCATACATCTTGAAACATCATTTGAAGACAAGTTCTCAAAGAATTAGGGTTTGGAATTCATCAGAAGTGGTCCAGTCACTCAAAACCCTAGAAAAGTCAACAGACAGTCAAACTTGGTCAACTGTTGATTTAATCAAGAATTTGATGGATAGAATTGATCTGAAGGAGTTCATTCATGCTTGTATAAGCCTCATCTATCATGCCAAACCTCATCATGGAAGAAAATCAAGCCAATCAGAAAATTTTCCAGAAATAGAAAGTGGACCTGTAATTTCAACTGCCAAAAATGGAAACTTCTTGATCTTAAACTTACATCATGATACAAGCTCCAAATGAATTTATGCCCAACATGAAAGTTGAAGATCTTGTCTTCCCATTTTCAAAAAGTCCAAGAACTCTCAAATCCCATGTGTGGTTGTCAAGATATGATCAAATCATTTTCACCAATTTTTGAACTTCAACAAGCCATAACTCACAAACCATAAGGCCAAATTTGGTGGGGTTTTTTCCTACACATCACATTTTTCATCCTCTTTCCAAAAATATAAATTTCATGACCTAAAACCCTACCATTCAAAATGGCATTTTTGGACCAATTCCTTCAAAATTCAAAGTTTGACCAAACTTTGACTTTTTGATTTATGGACTTTTTCACCATTTTGCCAATTGGGAAATGTTCCATATATCATTTATGATTTGTTCCAAGCCTAAAACCATCATCATACCACCATTTTCCCATCATTTTGAATCAAATTGCAAAATTGACAAAATTGGCAATTGGCTTCACAAAAGCAAATATAGTACAGCATTTTCTGTACAACCACAAGCAGCATTGTGTTTGGCCTGCTAGCAGCCTTTCCAGCCCATTTGTGCAGACAAACACACCCACCATTTTCACTTGTTCCACAATTAGCAATTTGCAAAATGACCATTACACACAAAACCAATTTACCACATGATTAAATGATGATTAACAGATGATATTTAAGCCTTCATTTTCTGTTTCCAACCCTAGTTCTAAGCAGCCACCAACCAGAAAAGCTCACTCTCTCATTTTTGCATTTGTGGCCTTTGGCAATTTTTGCTCGAAATCTCCAAACCACTTGAACATTCCTTCATGTTTCCATCATCTAACCACCATTAAGAGTCATTCCTGATCATAAGATACTGACTGGAATAGCATTGCAAGGTCTGCATTTTCATGAGTCCAACAATGGTAGTTTTCGGTTCTGGGATTTCTAAGAGTTGCTGAGCTTCAAGCTACCCTCCAACCATCATTCCAAACTAAGGGCTTCATCTGTTTGAGCTTGTAACCATCAAAGCAGCTCTGCTCCACATTTTCTTCCAAAACAAGTAAGTAACTCAATCTGCACCATTCACCAAATTACAAGATGTTTTAGATAGGTTTTGGTATGTTTGTGCCACTGCAATTTGTTTCATGTAATATGGTTTTGCATTGAGTGATAGATCTGCTTTGCAAATTTTTGTGTCCATGCTTGTTTTGCTCGAGCTGCTTTAATCATGATGAATTAGAGGAAGTGGACACTACATTCTTTTTGTTTGGTGTATGAGGATGTTGTTAGCATATGTGATTTTGATTTCTGAGCACATTGATTTTTTCGAGCTTATGATGATGAATATATGCAGTCATGCTCAAACCCTAGAACTATGCCTAGATTTCCCATGTTTGTGTTGGTTTGGTTGTTAGCTGATATTACTTAGTGATGAGGTTACATTGCATTGTTTTATGGTTGATGCTTTGATGATGATAAACATGAATGTGCTGTCATACTGTGCTATGCCTTACCGTTTGAAATCTCCTAAACTTGCTCATAATATCCATGCTGTTTTGTGCTGTTGTTTGTTTTGTTGGGATGTTTGATGAACACATGAATACTTTGCTACTATGCTGAATCTCAATTGATTATGATTGATTTCCATTGCCCTGCTGTTCAAACCTAACCATTGCCATGAAAACATGTGAGTTGTGTTGAATATTGTTGTTTGTACTTGTTGCTATGCTAACTGGCCATGCTGTAAACTGATGATGACTTTATGCTGTTGTTCAAACCATCCTGTCCAGAATTTCATGCTCATGTTTGTGTGTTGCTGAACCAACTGCCTGCTAAACCCTGATGCAGTTTTTGAACCTTATGACCATGCCTAGGAAATCCATGAGAGTTATGTGGTATGTTGCTGTTGCTTGATGTGCATTATGCTAGACTGTTGGTTGTGTTGCTCAAAACTTGTTTGATGTTGATGAGCCATGAAACATGATGATGATTGCTTGCTGCAATTTAGGGAACCCTGCATAGTAATGTTCCTGCTTGTGTTGTTTTGGTGCTTTTGACATAAAGCACATTGAGTTTGTCTTGCTTCTTGCTTAATGATGATGATTACATGATGATTGATGATTGGATGATATGTTGAATGCTATGGTTGTTTATTTGCTGCATGATGTTGATGCTACGCGTGAACCATTGCCATGCTGCTGTGTGTGTATGTTGGAATTTATTTGTAAGATGATGAACTTGCTGGAAATATCATGAAGCTTGCCCTGCTGTATGTAAACCTTAGGGCTTCTAAAACAGAAAACATGAGCTGCCTTTGGCTCGTCACTGTTCCATTGGCTAGTGGCCAATAGGA
The DNA here is from genome assembly GCF_024323335.1 of Lathyrus oleraceus. Taxonomy (NCBI): domain Eukaryota; kingdom Viridiplantae; phylum Streptophyta; class Magnoliopsida; order Fabales; family Fabaceae; genus Lathyrus; species Lathyrus oleraceus. Next base: position 208,932,142 of record NC_066582.1, read on the forward strand.
ACATTTCCTGAGGCGCCCTGAAACGACGCCGTTTCAATTAGTGAGACAGGAAATTACAGCATTGCCACCCGTTGACTTGTGTTTGACCATTAATCATGCTATGTGTTTCATACTTTGTTCAATTATTCATCAAAATTCAACAATTCGTTTCTTGCTCATTTTAATTCCAAAAATTATGAAATTTTTTCCATCATGATCACATTTGAGTCTAGTATTTTATGGTGAATTTTAATTAATTTTCCATGTTCTGGATTTTAATTGATAAATGTTTTTTCCACATGTATGCATGAATGATACATTGTGCCTTTTCAATTGTGAAATTCTCATGTTATATCCATTGCCTTTGAATTTTTTTGTGGTAAAACTAGACACATTGATCTTCATTTCCATTTAAAGTTTGTGGATTTCTCATTTGTGGTTTGATAGATATGAATTTTTGAACTAGGGTGTGACAATTTGTGTCACACCAATGATATGCAAATGTATGATTTTTGTTCACATGCTTCCTCTTATCCAAATGATCCCAAATTTTGCATGAATGATCCTTTGCATGTCTAGTTTGTGTATGAATTTTGTTGGAATTAATCATGCTGTTTTCCATTTGATTGTGAATTTTCTTCCATACTTGGTCATTTGTTGACTTTTTTGTGATACACATTGCCAAATCTTTGTGAAATTCTCAAATCTTATTGTATGATCATGAAATTTCATATGTGATAACTAGACTCTTTGAGCTTTGCATTGGTGTTAATCTCATTCATTTCTCTTCTGTTTTCAAATTGATATGATTTTTTGAAGTTGACCCTTGCTTGTTGACTTTCACCATGCTTACTTGAATTTGGTTCGACTTCATGATTTTTGTTGACTGCCTTCCTCTCATCCAAATGCCATGAAATTTTGCATGTATACCATGTTAGATGTTAGGATTGAGTGTGATTTATTTCATAATTTTTGAAAATGTTTGAGTTGACTTTTGAATGAAGTCTTTGCTGTTGACTTTTGTATGCTTCTCTTGCCATGCTTTGCATCCTTTTGCATATGAAATGACTTTGATGCATGATATAAGTTTGAATCCAATTGTGTTTATTTTCCTACATGATTGAATTTGACTTTGATTGAACATTGCTTGCTGCCTTGACCTTTTTCTTTCATCTTTGACCCTAGGCTAGTCCTAGTGGTCTTCTGAGCTTATGTTGAGTTCATCTGTTTCAGGTTAAGCATCAATGCTTTGAGGATCATTCTAATGTGCCTGATTTGAATTGTTTATATTGTGCTAACATTTGTTTTGTAGGTGACTCATATGCTTGAGTCTTTGTGCCTTGCACAATTGGTCCCTCTGTTGGTTGACTTTTGGTTCATTTCTCTTTGTTTTAATTGTTGAACTGTTTACTAATTGGTTTGACTTTTGCAGGTACTTTAGTTGCTTAAGTTCTTTGAACTTGCTTGCTTGCTTTGCTTTTTAGCATTTGCTTTGAGGTATAATTACTTCTTCTTCATGTAGTCTGGAGACCCGGTCTGTTATTTGACCGGGCAAACTGTCTGAAGTCCTCCTTAAGAGGCAATGCCTGTGTTTGTTTAAAATTGTCCCAAGCAGGAAAAGTCCTTCAAGTAAGGCAATTGGTGGAAGGTAGGGATAAGCAATCTATCCCCCACTATTCAGTGTGTCCTCTCTTTGCTCCCAGTACCTGGTTGAAGCAATGAGATAAATACCCAAGATCTAATCGAGTCAATAATGTGGAGAGAGTTCCTACTTTCTGAACTCCCACACTTTCTTTGATGCTCTCTCTTATCTGAGATTGAAGCAATGAGGCACACCCCTCATCTCCTATTCATCTGCTTCACCTGAGTCCCTCAATGGCCAGGTTAAGAGCGACCTTTATCCATTACAGTGGACTTTTAAAGTCAAACCCTCTTGTGTGAGCCCCCATTGTTTGGCTATAGAGTGTGCTGTTTGCTATTCATTGATTGATTGATTGCTTCATATGCATTTGTTTGCCTGTATGCTATGCATTTATCATCATCATCAATTGCCATTAATGCATGATCATCTCATTTGTTTTGTGATGCTATCATTGTTGTTTGCCCATTGAGGACAATTGTAAGTCCATTGCTTTGGCATTTGCTCCTGTGATATGGAAGGATAGAGTGTAAGACCTCATTGGTCACTCATATCTTCTGTTTATCTGTGTGTATGTGAGGATACAGTTATAAGTCCCTGTAAGTTGGCATCTGTTATCCTGTGATCATAGTTTGATCTGTGTGTTTGTATGTGAGGTCGCAGTTATAAGTCCCTGTAAGTTGGCATCTGCTTTCCTGTGATCATAATTTGATCTGTTTGATTTGTATGTGAGGATACAGTTATAAGTCCCTGTAGGTTGGCATCTGTTTTCCTGTGATCATAGCTTGTTCATCTGTTTGTATGAGAGGTTGTAATTATAAGTCCCTGTGAGTTGGCATTTGCATACCTGTGATCATATTGTTGCTTTTGTTCTTGTATGTGAGGATCCATTGTAAGTCCCTGTGATGTGGCATTGGATTTCCTAGGACCCTACTGTGGAGTTGACCTAAGTCCAGATAGATTGGCAGTTGACTTTCATATTTCGTCTTTGTTTTTCTTTTGAGGAGATTGGTGTAAGTCCATTGAGTGGCATCTGATATCCATTTCTGTTTTAGGAGACTGGTGTAAATCCATATATTGGTATCCGGTATCCGCTTTTATTTCTTTGCCTGTGGAGATTAGTGTAAGTCCATTGAGTGGCATCTGACATCCCATTCTGTTTTAGGAGATTGGTATAAGACCATTGATTGGCATCCGATATCCGCCTTTGCTTTGTTTGTTTATTATTATTAATTGCTATTCCAAAGGACACACTTGAATCATCTGCTATATGATTTCAAGAAGTGAACCTTCTAAGAAGTTTTACTATCCATCCTTCATCCATTCATCATTCATTACGTCCTAGACTTTTCACACTTTATCTTTTAAACGTGACATAAGTGTTGTGCAAACATCTTCATGTTTTTCTAACTAAAAACCTGGACTCAAGTCCTTGACCTTTTTCCAAACTTCATTTCATAATACTTATTTGAATTGATCTTAATCATATTTTGACTTCATTTTCATAATCATAATCAGTAACTCCACTCATTCACTTGTTTTGGCTTTGTCCATTAATGTTTTCATACATGAGCTATAGGTTTGATTTATCTTAGTGGTTGATGTTAATCTCACCTTCTGTCTTTAGTGATTGAATTGTAAGTCTTCCTTGCCTATTATAGGGTTAACCCCTCCCTGGCAAGTTGAAGCTGTTCTCACATGGTGGACGTTGTTGTTTGTATACGGTTGAGTTTTCTCCCGTGGATAACGTAAGACCTAGGGTTTGTGTTTAAAATTGAACCTAACCCACTTTTGGAAATCTTTTAGCCGAACTACGGCGTTCTGATCCTTACCTTTGATGGAAGGTACGTAGGCAACGGGTTCATCCGTTCGAACCCAATACCCAATAACATTATAAAATGTATATTCTTTTCCCATCATCCCAATCATGTTTGCACAATATTTTGTCATAATAAATAATAATTTTGCATAACAAGTGTGAAAAGGGCTCCCTAGGAGTACCTAGGACGTAGTGGGTGCCTAACACCTTCCCATTGCGTAATTTACCCCTTACCCAGACTCTCTGATCTTTTTATTAGTTTTCTACGTGTAAAACTTCTTAGGCTTTTGTTCGCTTTTTAGCCAATCCTTTGGATAAATAAAAGTGCGGTGGCGACTCGAAAATTTTCATGTATCTCTTAGCTTATGATTTAATCGATAGATCATATAGCGACGAATACACCGCTACAGAAAAGTGGCGACTCTGCTGGGGATATCTCACCAGAATCTCTGGTTGTATTGCCTACTTTTCACCCTTGTTGTGATATATGTTATTATTCTTTATCTGACATATTTTTGTACAATTTGGGATGACTGTATTGATTGTAATGTGTGAATTGCTTGATATGCATTTGCTGTTTGCTTTGGTGATCTGTGAGATGAGTTCTATACCCGAACTCGAGTGCACTCTAGGATAGGAGAATGGCATAGTCTTGTTGACTGGTGTGGAGTAGTCCTTAGCCAGTTGACTTGCGAGACCATTCACTTGGTGGAGGTCATGTTGAACTAATAATGTCACACAAGTTATTTGTGGTTAGGCATTATTCTTTCAATCATGTTCCGCAGAAGCCAAGGACCTTAGTTTACCAAACCCATCTTGGCCTATTTTTAGGACCGTAGTGCGGAGGTCGTTCAGATGTCAGTTCTGATACGATTGTCACGCGATACTACACTCATAAGAGTTTCTCTTGAGAATATTCTTGGAATACGAGTATTCGTTCCTCCGATAATATTCGAGAGATGGAACGATGATTATGGGAACCTCTGATAGAACATGTCTGGCAGGTTTAAACCCTAGTACACTCCCTTTGGGTGGTTCTTAACCGAGACTCCATGCTCGTGACTCTCAACAAACCCGTGATTCGTGGTTGAGTCGTTCAAACATTGTTAATATCAATGGATCCCGGATCAGGTGTAAAACCTAAAATCCATCAAAGCGGCTGGTTGATATTAAGAATGTCTGAACCGGTTCATGTACCGTTAATATCAATGGAACTTGGGTGTCGATAAGGTGAAAACCTAAATCCACCAAAATGGATGATTGATATTAGGGATACATAGAGCTTTCCCACGACCTTTGTTTGGTGTGCTTTGCTTGATCCTTGAGTGTGTTTGTTGCATTCATGCATTCACGCATTCATCCGCATTCATGTCATCAAAAGAGAAAATTTTCAAGGAACTTAAAGGGTTATTTGCAAAATTTTCAGACATGGAAAGACCGAAAAGGCATACAAAGAAGTACAGCTTTAAGCAGCCTGATGTAAAAGAGTTAAGGAATCTGACATCATATGTATTAGATCCCTTGGGTTTCAAGGCTCGATATGGGAAGCTTCTGCCGTTGCTGACTACTCAAGTGGATGAGGGATTGATGAGCACTCTTGCTCAGTTCTATGATCCGCTCTATCATTGCTTCTTATTTCCGGACTTCCAGTTGTTGCCAACTTTGGAAGAATACTCTCACCTTATTGGGATTCCTATTCTGGATCAAGTGCCGTTCAGTGGCTTAGAGAGTATTCCATCTGCTCGAGAGATTTCCAGCTTGTTGCACATAGATGAAGATCTGATTAGAGCTAATCTGATTATCAAAGGCGGAATTCAGGGTTTTCCCTCCGAGTTCCTTATTGCTCAAGCCATTTTCTATGGGAAGGCCATGAGTGAGGATGCCTTTGAGGCTCTATTTGTGTTGCTCATCTATGGATTGGTGCTGTTTCCCAACTTCGACAAGTTCGTCGACATGAATGCCATTAGGATCTTTTCAGTTCTTAATCCGGTTCCGACCTTGTTGGGTGATGCATATGTCTCTATGCATTTGAGGAATATGAAGAATGGAGGAGTTATTGTCTGCTGTCTACCCCTGCTGTACAAGTGGTTTATTTCGCACTTGCCGCAGACAGTTGCTTTCAAGGAGAACAAGGGATGTCTACGGTGGTCTCAGAGACTCATGTCTCTCACCAATGATGATATCACCTGGTATGATCGCGTGTATGATACCGTTCAGATCATCAATTCTTGTGGTGAATTCCCCAATGTGCCTCTTCTTGGTACATGTGGTGGGATTACCTACAACCCTACGCTTGCACGTCGTCAGCTTGGGTTCCCCCTAAAGGATAAACCCCATAACATTCTGTTAGAAGGTGTATTCTTTCAGGAGGGTAAAGATCCCCAAGGCCTGAAAGCCAGATTTGTCCGCGCTTGGCGCAATATTCGCATAAAGAGTAGGAATGAATTGGGTCCGAAGAACTGCATTGCTTTGGAGCCCTACACCTCTTGGGTCAGACAGAGGGCTGCTACCTATCTGATGCCATATGATCATCCGAGACCTACACTGTTGGATGTGGCTGGGCCTTCAACCCTCCCTACCCAACGTGTAGAGGAGTTGAGAGATGAAGACCTTTCGCGTGCCTGGATCCGCGAGAGAGAGGAATTGCTGCAGCAGCTCAAGGAGAAAGATGATATGATTGAATTTCTCGAGCACCGAGTGATCGATGATCCAAACGACACTTGGACTTCTCTGCTTCCTCAGTCTTCCAAATTCTGGAAAAGGAAGTATGATCAACTTGCAAAGGAGAAGGCTGATATGGAGGCTGCCTATGAGAGAGAGATCAAGAAGTTGTACACTTCTCGTCTTCCAGCATCCCGAGCTAATAGGGATCCATAGGATGTTATTTACCTTTTCTCTTTGTAATATTTAAAAATGCTGTACTTCTTTGTCTAATATTTTGAATGAAATATTTTCCATGAGCAATCAAAATGTTTAAAATTCAAAATATTGCAAGCAACACCCTAAGGGTTCCTTGAAAACAAAGCATTTGCACAAGCATTGCATGCATCATTCCTGCATAAACAGGTACCCATTTTTTTCTGGTCTTCCGGTTCTAACCTCTGCTCTTCATTTATTTTGAAGACAAGCTGACTCACCGGTATTATACAAGGGTCAACTCTGCAAGGATTATGGAGCAGTTGGAACAAGAGAACCAGAGTTTGAGAGATGAAGTCGCCAGACTTGGCGCTCTGATGGAGCAACTTCTTGCTGCCCAGAATCAGCCTGCTCCTCAACAGCCAGCAACTCCGGTTCAGCGGACGGTTATATCTGAGATAGCTACTTCGTCGGTGCCTGTCAGTGCCCATCAGCCTAATGCCATGCCTCCCGGTTTTCCTTGGGGGATGCCTCCTGGCTTCATGCCTGATCTGCCAGCTCCTACCTTTGCTCAAATGCCGGCATCTAGCCCGGTCCCTATTCCTGTTCCTCCTGTCGTGCATACCATGCCAAGGGTAGACGACACCATTTATCACTCTGAAGCGTCTGAGGGCTCAGATGTACACGAGAAAATGGATGCGATGAACGATCAATTCCTTGAGCTGAGAAAGGAATTGAGAACTCTTAGAGGCAAAGATCTCTTCGGCAAGTCAGCAGCCGAACTTTGTCTAGTTCCCGGTGTCAAAATACCTGTTAAGTTCAAAGTCCCAGACTTTGAGAAGTATAAGGGAACACTTGTCCTTTGGCACACTTAGTCATGTATGCCAGAAAGATGTCCACGCAGACAGACAACGATCAACTCTTGATCCACTACTTTCAAGACAGCTTGTCTGGTGCTGCTCTCCGTTGGTACATGAGTCTGGACAGCGTCAACATCCGATCTTTCAACGACCTTGGCGAAGCTTTCGTCAAGCAATATAAATACAACGTTGACATGGCGCCTGACAGAGATCAACTCAGGTCTATGTCACAAAAGGACAAAGAGACGTTCAAGGAGTACGCCCAGAGATGGCGTGAGCTGGCAGCTCAGATCACTCCACCATTAGAAGAGAAAGAGATGACCAAGATTTTTCTGAAAACTCTTGGGTCATTTTATTATGAGAGAATGGTGGCCAGCGCTCCCTCTGATTTCACCGAGATGGTGAACATGGGGATGCGTCTTGAAGAAGGTGTCCGTGAAGGACGGTTAGCAAAAGATGATGGTTCTTCCTCTAAGCGTTATGGAGCGTTTAAGAGGAAAGAAGGTGAAGCTCATGCTGTGCAGTCTCAGCCCAAGCATCGAAGACCCTCTGTTCAGAGGAAGCCTGCACATCATTCCAAACATCAGCACCAGGTAGCTAGTGTGGCGCCTGTATTCAAGGATAATGCTCAGCAGTATCAGCATCAGCAGCAATATCCACAACAACAGTACCAGCAACAGCAGCGTCCACAGCAACAGGCTTACCAGCCTCGTGGAAGTACAACCAATCAGGCTAATGTGAACTATGATAGGAAGAAGGTCAGCTTCGACCCTATTCCGATGACATATACAGAGCTTTATCCCTCCTTGTTGGAGAGGAAGTTGGTTTCACCCAGGGATCCTCCTGCTATTCCTGCAAATCCGCAATGGTGGTACAAACCAGACCAGCATTGTGTCTACCATTCCGGTGCTCCGGGCCACAACGTTGAGAACTGTTTCCCGCTGAAGAGTAAGGTTCAAGACCTTATGAGAAGCGGAATTTTGAGTTTTGAAGACTCCAATCCAAATGTTACCAGGAACCCATTGCCTTCGCATGGGAAGTCTGTGAATATGATTCAGGAAGACCTTGGGAAGTACAAGGTTAAGTACATCAGTCATATCCGGCAGTCATTGGTTGGATTACATAAGATGCTGTGTCAGCACAGTCATTTGGAGCATAACCATGACCAGTGCCGTGTCTGTTCTGTTAACCGCTTGGGTTGTGACCAGGTTCGCAAGGAATTGCAAATGATGTTGAATGAAGGTACCATTGAGATTCTCCAGAATCGCAATGTGGATACAGTTGAGCCCGAAGTGAGTGTCATCTCCCCGGTGTTCAAGTTACCAGAGCCCGTTGTTATTCGGTATAATAGCAACAAGCCCAAAGCTTCGCCTTCTCTGATTATCAAGCCAGCTGGCCCTGTGCCCTATTCATCCGATAAAGCTGTACCTTTCAGATATAGTCCCGTTGCTGTCCAGGATGGAGTAGAGGTTCCTTTGCCTTCAACTTCCGTGACCACTATCGCTGATGTTAGTGGGTTGACCCGAAGCGGTCGTGTGTTTTCTGCACCTGCCAAAGCTCCGGCTGTTTCTTCTGAATCTGTTGAGCGCCCTGTAGGGAATGCTGTGAATGTTCAGAATCCGGCACTTGATGTTGCCAAATCCTCCTCGTCTGAACAAAAGACTCCTGTTTCTTCAGATGGCCCGAGTGGCATTATTGATGAAGAATCTGATGAGATGCTGAGGCTCATCAGAAAGAGTGAGTACAATATTGTAGACCAGCTTCTACACACGCCCTCCAAGATCTCCATTCTTTCTTTGTTGCTGAATTCAGAACCCCATAGGGAGTCTCTGCAGAAAGTCTTGGACCTGGCATATGTCGATCACGACGTCACCTTGGAACAATTTGATAGCATTGTTGCAAACATCACCGCTTGCAACACTCTGAGCTTTTGTGACGCTGATCTCCCTGAGGAGGGAAGAGACCACAACATGGCTTTACATATATCTATGAATTGCAAATCTGATGCAATGTCCAATGTGTTGGTGGACACTGGATCATCTCTGAATGTATTGCCAAAATCCACACTCTCACGATTGTCATATCAAGGTCCTCCTATGAGGCAGAGTGGGGTTGTTGTTAAAGCTTTTGATGGGTCGCGTAAGACCGTGATTGGGGAAGTTGATCTCCCAATCAAGATTGGACCAAGTGATTTCCAGATCACTTTTCAAGTAATGGATATTCACCCATCATACAGCTGTCTCTTGGGCAGACCATGGATTCACGAGGCTGGCGCCGTGACATCCACCCTACACCAAAAGTTGAAGTTTGTGAAAAACAAGAAATTGGTTGTAGTAGGGGGAGAAAAGGCTCTCCTGGTCAGTAATTATCTTCTTTCTCGTACATTGATGCAGAGGATGAAATTGGAACTCAGTTCCAAGCTTTATCTATTGATAAACCAATCGAGAAGAAGTCTCCTTCATTCACTTCCTACCGAGATGCTAAGCTGGCCATTGAATGTGGTGCAGTTGCTGGATTAGGGAAAGTGCTTGAACTTGAAGATAATCGATCCCGGGCTGGCATTGGCTTTGGTTCTGGGGCATTCAATGAGCAAGGTCTGTTCACCAGTGGAGGATTCATTCATGCTGATCAACCTGCAGAAGAGGAAGCTGCTGCTATCATTGAAGAAGAAGATGCAGAAGACTTGAACAATTTTGTTATTCCTGGTGGTGTCTGCCACAATTGGGTCGCTGTGGATGTTCCTACAGTTATCCATAGATCAGAGTAATTGTTCATTTTGTTTAAAACCCTTCTCCCATGCCAAAAGGAGAAGTGATGACATTGTTGGCAAAGCATATATACAATGATATTTTCATTCAATTTTTGCATTGTCAAAACATTTGTTTTTCCTTTGTTTTCACTTTTTGCTTTTCTTTATGAAATCAGTGATCACAAAAAACATAAAAACAAAAATAAAAGCTGTAAAAGCAACATTCTTTCATCTGCATAATGATTTGCTTGCTTAAATTCTGAAGTTTTTCTTAACCAAAATCATTATGCAGGTTGATCCTAAAACCCATTGAACATAATGATCCAACGCCATCTCCCAACTTTGAATTCCCTGTATTTGAGGCAGAAGAAGATGACGTTGAAGAGATTCCTGATGAGATCACCCGTCTCCTTGAGCACGAAGAGAAGATCATTCAGCCGCATCTCGAAGACTTGGAAACAGTCAACTTGGGATCTGAAGATTGTGAGCGCCTGGTGAAGATTGGGGCACTTCTTGAAGGGTCTGTTAAGGAAGATTTGATCAGTTTGCTACGAGAATATTCAGATATCTTTGCTTGGTCCTATGAAGACATGCCGGGTTTAGATACAGATATTGTGCAACATTTCCTGCCTTTGAAGCCTGAGTGCGTGCCTGTGAAGCAGAAGCTCAGAAGAACTCATCCAGATATGGCAGTGAAGATCAAAGAGGAAGTTCAGAAGCAAATTGATGCGGGGTTTCTGGTGACTTCGACATATCCTCAATGGGTGGCCAACATTGTGCCTGTTCCTAAGAAGGACGGAAAAGTCCGTATGTGCGTTGATTACAGAGATTTGAATAAAGCTAGCCCAAAAGATGATTTTCCTCTACCACACATTGACATGTTGGTAGACAATACAGCTAAATTCAAAGTCTTTTCCTTTATGGACGGATTTTCCGGATATAATCAAATCAAGATGGCACCAGAGGATATGGAGAAGACAACATTCATCACACCTTGGGGAACATTCTGTTATCGAGTGATGCCCTTCGGTTTGAAGAACGCCGGAGCCACGTATCAACGAGCTATGACTACCTTGTTTCATGATATGATGCACAAGGAGATAGAAGTCTATGTTGATGATATGATTGCTAAGTCCCGAACGGAAGTTGAGCATATTGAGCATTTGTTGAAGCTTTTTCAGCGTTTGAGGAAATTCCAGCTTCGTCTGAATCCGAACAAATGTACTTTTGGAGTCCGATCCGGAAAGTTGTTGGGTTTTGTGGTAAGCGAAAGAGGTATTGAGGTTGATCCTGCAAAGGTCAAAGCAATACAAGAGATGCCCGCACCCAAAACTGAGAAGCAAGTCCGAGGTTTTCTTGGCCGCTTGAATTACATTTCCAGATTTATATCCCACATGACTGCCACATGTGCGCCGATATTTAAGCTCCTCCGGAAAGATCAGTCTCATGATTGGACCGAGGATTGCCAGAAAGCTTTCGACAGTATCAAGGATTATCTGTCTGAACCTCCGATTTTGTCTCCGCCAGTAGAAGGAAGACCTCTGATTATGTACTTGACAGTTCTTGAAGACTCGATGGGTTGTGTACTCGGTCAACAAGATGAATCAGGGAAGAAGGAGTTTGCTATATACTACCTCAGTAAGAAGTTTACTGATTGTGAGTCTCGGTACTCTATGCTTGAGAAGACGTGCTGTGCTTTAGCTTGGGCAGCTAAGCGTTTGCGCCAGTACATGATTAATCATACAACTTGGTTGATATCCAGAATGGATCCAATTAAGTATATCTTCGAGAAGCCTGCTTTAACTGGGAGGATTGCCCGTTGGCAGATGCTGTTGTCTGAGTATGATATTGAGTATCGAGCTCAGAAAGCTATCAAAGGTAGTATCTTGGCTGACCATTTAGCGCACCAGCCAATTGAAGATCATCAGTCTGTTCAGTATGACTTCCCTGACGAGGAAATTCTGTATTTGAAGATGAAAGATTGCGATGAGCCTACACTTGATGAAGGTCCAGAACCTGGTTCCAGATGGACGATGGTGTTTGATGGCGCTGTTAATCAATATGGAAATGGAATTGGGGCAGTGATTGTTAATCCCCAGGGATCGCACATTCCATTTACAGCAAGGCTAACCTTTAAATGCACGAATAATATGGCGGAGTATGAAGCCTGTATTATGGGACTTGAAGAATGCATTGACTTGAGAATCAAATATCTTGATGTCTATGGTGATTCAGCTTTGGTTGTCAATCAGATCAAAGGTGAATGGGAGACAAATCAACCAAGTCTCATCCCATACAGAGATTATGCAAGGAGAATTTCAACTTTCTTCACAGAAGTTGAATTTTATCATATTCCTCGAGAGGATAATAGGATGGCAGATGCCCTTGCTACGCTTGCTTCCATGATAGTTGTCAGATGGTGGAATGATGTTCCCAACATTACTGTGATGCGCTTGGACAGACCAGCTCACATATTTGCAATTGAAGACGTGAAAGATGACAAGCCTTGGTATTTTGATATCAAGAATTTCCTCCAGAACCAGGTCTACCCGCCTGGGGCATCAAACAAAGATAGGAAAACTTTGAGAAGGTTGTCAGGCAGTTTCTACCTCAGTGGTGAAGTGCTGTACAAGAGAAATTTTGATATGGTTTTGCTCAGATGCGTGGATAGACACGAAGCAAACCTGTTGATGACTGAGGTCCATGAGGGTTCATTTGGTACTCATTCCAATGGACATGCCATGGCTAAGAAAATGTTGAGAGCAGGCTACTATTGGCTGACAATGGAGTCTGACTGTTGCAAGTATGTGAAGAAATGTCACAAGTGTCAAATTTATGCGGATAAGATTCATATTCCTCCGACACTCCTGAATGTGATTTCATCACCATGGCCTTTCTCTATGTGGGGAATCGACATGATCGGTATGATTGAGCCGAAAGCGTCCAACGGACATCGATTTATTCTCGTAGCAATTGACCACTTCACCAAATGGGTTGAAGCCGCGTCGTACGCGAATGTAACCAGGCAGGTGGTTGTGAAGTTTATCAAGAACCAGTTGATTTGCCGTTATGGTGTGCCAGAGAGGATCATTACTGATAATGGATCCAATCTGAATAACAAGATGATGGATGAGTTGTGCGCTGAATTTAAGATTGCACACCATAATTCCTCTCCTTACAGACCCAAGATGAATGGGGCTGTTGAAGCTGCTAACAAGAATATCAAGAGAATTATCCAGAAGATGACTGTCACCTACAAAGATTGGCATGAGATGCTGCCATTTGCTTTGCATGGATACCGTACGTCTGTACGCACTTCAACAGGGGCAACCCCTTTCTCTCTTGTTTATGGCATGGAAGCCGTTCTCCCAGTAGAGGTGGAGATCCCATCAATGCGAGTCTTGATGGAAGCCAAGTTGACTGATGCTGAATGGATTCAGAGTCGTTACGACCAACTGAATTTGATTGAAGAGAAGAGATTAACTGCCATGTGCCATGGTCAGTTGTATCAGCAGAGAATGAAGAAAGCATTCGACAAGAAGGTCAAGCCTCGTGTGTTCCGAGAAGGTGACCTTGTGCTCAAGAAAGTTTTGTCTTTCGCGCCCGATTCCAGGGGCAAGTGGACTCCAAACTACGAGGGTCCATATGTTGTTAAGAGAGCCTTTTCAGGCGGAGCTTTGATGCTTACAACAATGGATGGGGAGGATTTCACTCGTCCTGTGAATTCAGATGCAGTTAAGAGATACTTTGCCTAATAAAAAAAAGTATATGCAAATGAAAAAAAATGAAATGAAAAAAACAGAATAGCTCGCTAAGTTGAAAACCCGAAAGGGCGGCTTAGGCAAAAATGAGCGTCTCGGTGGAGAACCCGCAAGGGTAATTCAGGCAAAAATTAGAGACTTGAAAAAAGAGATATATTTGCATCCCGCTAGATTGAGTACCTCACTCTGGGGCAATCTAGGCAAAAGTTAGGGATTTGGCAAGTAACTGCATCCTGACAAGACTTTCTGGTTCATCAGTCGTCATTTCGTCAGCAGATTCTCGATTCGTCGTCAACTGAAGCTTCGGATACATCGAGATTCAAATTGGTAGAGAAAGGATTATTATGTTCAATGTAGCCCTCTTCCAATATATATCACTGATTTCAAATTTGTACAGATCTATGGAGTCTTGCCATTTGCAGACTACCATTCTATCAAATCAATTTGAGCTTTTTATCCAATTTATTTGCACTCTTATTTGTTTCAATTCAACAAATGTTTTGCATGTTTTAAATTGATAAAAATGTCATTGTTTTAAACAAATCAAATTTTTCAAAATTTTTGTTTTAAACAAAGTGAACATTCACAAGATTGAAAGGATACTCAAGAATATCTCAGTGCTCTCCCGAGGGTGGCATAATTCCCAACAGGTAAGACATTTGTTCATACTCCTGGTTTGGTGGTATCTTCTTTCTCCAGATCTTTGTTGGGGTTGTTCCTCAAACAAGGTTGTTGTTGGGGTTGTTCCCCAGTACAGTCGCAAGCAGAGTGTTGTTGAAGACTTCGTTCTCTCCAGCAGCAGTTTTCCCCTAGCATGGGTGTTTCCTTGTGAAATTTCGGTGGTTGATGGTTTGTCATCCTGGTGCCCCGTCACTTTCTCCAGTGGGTCGTATGCCCCAGACTTTATTTGTCTCCTCAGCACAGTCATGAGTATAACTGATTGATTGATACTCCCCTCGGAGTCACGAGTAGAGCTGTTATTAATATCCCCACCAGGGTTGTAAGTGGAGTTGTTGCCGCTTTTCCCCATGCAGTGTGCCAGCGGGAGTTGTCTGTTTCCTCAGCACGTTTGTTTTCTTTTGAAAACTCGGTAAGTCAGTGGTTTGATACCCGGTACTTTACCTTTTCCCCGGCGAAGTCGTCTGTGGAATTGTTGTTATCTCTCCACCAGAGTTATTCTCTCCGGCAGAGCAGGATTTATTTTCCTGCTCAGTGGTTGTTTGGGTTGACATCCCAGTATTGCAATCATCTCTTCCTCAGCTTAGTCTGCAGAGTGTTTGTTGTGGCAGTTTTGCCTGTTGAATACTCCCTCAATCCCCGATATGGTCGGATGATGGCTTTTGCCTCCAGTGAACGGATTAATTTCCTGACTGTTTGTGATCCCCAGTAGAGTGACTGGTATTGCAGAATCTACTTGTTGTGATCAGTTTGTTGTATATTCTCCCCAAGTGGAGTGGTTTATTGCAGAATATACTTGTTTGATCTGTCCTCCCTCAGTGGTTTGTTCCCAAGAGAGTAGCCGGCAGTTTTTCCCCAATAGAGTTGCTTGTGCAGTTACACTCTACTTGGATGATATCTTTCTCCCTCAGTGGGTTGTCCCCCAGCGGAGTTATGTGGATTTGCTTCTACAGCATTTGTGGTTGTGCTTATGCACCCTTTGTTTCTCAGTTGACACTGGGATCCCTTGCAGATACTTTGGGACTTCTCTTGTTCCCCTACAGATTCGTCTTGGTGGCTGCTTTGCCCGTTGTGACTTTCTGTACCCTGATTGGGTTGTTTCCTGATATCTCTGACTTGCTGCTTCTTCAGCGGTACTTGCAGATCTTTGCTTTACAGCATGTGGATCTCCACAGATTGGCTCTCCAGTTGGTTTATTTCCCCTGGAAGTATAATACCGGACGTTTGTTCCTGAACCTGTTTGTGTTAGAGTTGTCTGTTTTGTCAGCATTCATCAAACATAGATCACGCATATTCATGCATATTCATAAACATTCAGATATTCATGTGCATTTTTGCCGTGTATCTTTTGTTTGTCGTGTCTCCTGCTATGGTGATATAGATCTCTTTACAGATCCCCCAAGCAGATGTCGGGTGTTTAAAATCTCTCCATATAGAGTCAGCCCCATAAGCAGAAAATGTTGTCTTCCCTTCTGCAGTTCCCCACTGAGATATTCCTCGTGGATGACGGTTTCTTCCGTTTCCTCCCAACATGTATATTGGGATGGATTTTCCTATATGAGTTATATCCTCATTAAGGTGTGTCTTTATTCAGTCTGTCTTTTCGGATTGTTCCCGAATTGGCTACTTGTCAGATATCTTGTACTTCCCAGTGGGTTGTTCCCCAGCGGAATGTTTTTGGGCCTCTACCCAGTAACCGGTAGTTGTAAGTCCTATCTTTTCCTGGCTTTCTTAACAGAATTTGTGGTTATACACCTTTTATTCTCCAGCCAGAGTTTTTGGTTTTCTACCTCATACCCGGTAGTTGTAAAATCCTATTTTTCTGCTCTTCAGCAGTTTGTGGTTTGTTATAACCCTATTTTGGTTTCCCGTGCGGATTTGTGATTTGTTCTATCCCCATGCGGAGTTGTTGGTCTTCTACCCCGTATTCGGTAGATGTAAACCCTAATTTTTGTGGTTATCTTCATTCAGTATTTGATGATGATTTTCCTTTTGCTTGTATAGGTTGCTCAGATCAGCACTTATATCCTCAGCAAGTCTTTTGTGGATAATTGCCGTATGCTAGCAATTTTATCCCCAGTGGGTCTTTTCACCGTATGCTAGTGATTTGTTCCCCGGATCATTGGTTGTTTACCAATGCATCCCCAGCTAGTCTTCTGTCGATAATTGCCGGATGCTTGCAATTTATCCTCAGCAGTTCGCCTTTCATTTACCCTTTTGTTGGTAATGTCTGTTGCTCCTTTTGATTGGTTATCATTATATACCTAGTTTGGTATCCCGATGCCTTTCTGTTCGGTTGATTTATCCTTTATTAACCCAGTAACCGGTTTTGGATAATCTTCCATGCGAGTATATTATTCACGGTCTGCCGGTAATGAATAATATATCTCATGCACTCTTCAGTCGAAACCCTTTGTGTTTCCCCGGTCGAGTAAGATTCGTTATTTCCCTTTGTGGAGTCGAATATTCTTGTTGTTGGATAATTGCCGGATGCTTGCAATTTATCCCTTTGAGTTGTCTTTCGTTTACCCGGATGCTTGGTATCGATTGTCTCTCTTTTTGGTTAGTCACCTATTATATACCCAGTAACCGGTATCTCTGGTGTCTTTTCCTTTCGAGTGTATTATTCACGGTCTGCCGGTAATGAATAATATGTCTCATGCGCTCTTTGGTTGGAGTCCTTTGTTGATCTTCCCCAGTCGAGTAAGATTCGTATTCTTTGTAGAATCGAATATCCATCCTTTAACCAGTTTGTGTTTCGGATGATGAGTGTTTTGGAAGTGAAATCCAATTCACGTTTTCGGTAGATCACCTATTATATACCCAGTAACCGGTATCCCTGGTGTTTCTTACCATGCGAGTTTATTATCTACGTTCTGACGGTAATAGATAATAGATCTCATGCGAGTATTTTATCCACGGTCTGCCGGTAATGGATATTATATCTCATGCACTCTTTGGGTTTGTGTCCCCATCTGAGTAAGATTCGTTTTCCCGTTGTGGATTCGAATGTCCATCCTGTAAGTTGTTTTGCTTTTTCAAGCCCTCCTTTGGATGATGAGTGTTTTGGAAGTGAAAACCAATTCACGTCTTCGGATTTTATCCTATAAACAACCCAGTAACCGGTTCAGGATCATTTTCCTTTCGAGTATATTATTCACGGTCTGCCGGTAATGAATAATATGTCTCATCTGAGTATTCTATCCACGTTCTGACGGTAATGGATATTATATCTCGTGCGCTCTTGAGTCAATCTTTTGATTGTTCTCCCCTCAGAGTAAGATTCATTTTCTTTGTGGAATTGAATGTCCATCCTTTAAACAAGTTTGCTTTTTCTAGCTCTCTTCAGGATGATGAGTGTTTTGGAAGTGAAATCCAATTCACGCTTTGGTCGGTCACCTATTATATACCCAGTAACCGGTATCCTTGGTGTTCCCTCCTTTCTGCTCCCTATTATGACTTCGGTCCCCCTGTGGAGTCAGATTTTCTCTGAGTTTGTTACCCGTATGCTTGGTGACATCTCATTTTTTTGTGTTGCTTCCCCAGTGGAGTTTTTCTTTTGCTTCTCCTCAGGAGTCAGCTTGTGTCTCTCCAATGGATTTATTTTCCATTTGGAGTATTTCCCCAGTGTGAGTCCTTCACTCCCCGGTGAGTTCTCCAGTCTGTTTTCTGTTTTCTAATCAGAGTCGTGTTTTGTTCACGTTATGTCAGTTTTATCTTCCCCAGTTTGGAGTCGTGTCTTGTTCACGCATTTCTTTTATTATCCCGATAGAGTCTTGTTAGAGTCTCTGTTCCTGGTGAGTGTACTACTCCGATGGATCGTCTTTTCTTCTGTGTGAATCATATTCCCCACAGAATTTGTGTCTTTTGCGTGCATGCATTTGCATCATGAGGTCTCTTAGGGACCAAAATTTGTCTCATTACTGTTATTTAAGCCCATTCTACCGCGTCGAGATGAAGATTTCTAAACTTCACTTCTCCGGCTAGAATGACCTTAAATAGGGGCATCTGTAAGACCCCAATTTTGGGCCCTAAGATCCCTCATGGCCCATATCATTCATATCATAACCTCAAGGATCATTGCATGCCTTCGCTCCCCTCCTAGTGGGTAGATTGCCTTGTGGTTTGTTTCTTGATCACCAAGCATACTTTGCATTTGTATATCTTTGCTTTCATATGTTTATCATTCAAAAAGTACAAAAATATTGTCTGTTTAACCTTGTTGCTTGCAGTGGAAGCAATCATCAGCAATTAGGTCAAAGTCAGTCATTGATCAGTCAAAGCAATGGATGATGGCCATTCTTGTGGAATTTGGGCATCATGATCAATAATCACAAGTTCATACATCTTGAAACATCATTTGAAGACAAGTTCTCAAAGAATTAGGGTTTGGAATTCATCAGAAGTGGTCCAGTCACTCAAAACCCTAGAAAAGTCAACAGACAGTCAAACTTGGTCAACTGTTGATTTAATCAAGAATTTGATGGATAGAATTGATCTGAAGGAGTTCATTCATGCTTGTATAAGCCTCATCTATCATGCCAAACCTCATCATGGAAGAAAATCAAGCCAATCAGAAAATTTTCCAGAAATAGAAAGTGGACCTGTAATTTCAACTGCCAAAAATGGAAACTTCTTGATCTTAAACTTACATCATGATACAAGCTCCAAATGAATTTATGCCCAACATGAAAGTTGAAGATCTTGTCTTCCCATTTTCAAAAAGTCCAAGAACTCTCAAATCCCATGTGTGGTTGTCAAGATATGATCAAATCATTTTCACCAATTTTTGAACTTCAACAAGCCATAACTCACAAACCATAAGGCCAAATTTGGTGGGGTTTTTTCCTACACATCACATTTTTCATCCTCTTTCCAAAAATATAAATTTCATGACCTAAAACCCTACCATTCAAAATGGCATTTTTGGACCAATTCCTTCAAAATTCAAAGTTTGACCAAACTTTGACTTTTTGATTTATGGACTTTTTCACCATTTTGCCAATTGGGAAATGTTCCATATATCATTTATGATTTGTTCCAAGCCTAAAACCATCATCATACCACCATTTTCCCATCATTTTGAATCAAATTGCAAAATTGACAAAATTGGCAATTGGCTTCACAAAAGCAAATATAGTACAGCATTTTCTGTACAACCACAAGCAGCATTGTGTTTGGCCTGCTAGCAGCCTTTCCAGCCCATTTGTGCAGACAAACACACCCACCATTTTCACTTGTTCCACAATTAGCAATTTGCAAAATGACCATTACACACAAAACCAATTTACCACATGATTAAATGATGATTAACAGATGATATTTAAGCCTTCATTTTCTGTTTCCAACCCTAGTTCTAAGCAGCCACCAACCAGAAAAGCTCACTCTCTCATTTTTGCATTTGTGGCCTTTGGCAATTTTTGCTCGAAATCTCCAAACCACTTGAACATTCCTTCATGTTTCCATCATCTAACCACCATTAAGAGTCATTCCTGATCATAAGATACTGACTGGAATAGCATTGCAAGGTCTGCATTTTCATGAGTCCAACAATGGTAGTTTTCGGTTCTGGGATTTCTAAGAGTTGCTGAGCTTCAAGCTACCCTCCAACCATCATTCCAAACTAAGGGCTTCATCTGTTTGAGCTTGTAACCATCAAAGCAGCTCTGCTCCACATTTTCTTCCAAAACAAGTAAGTAACTCAATCTGCACCATTCACCAAATTACAAGATGTTTTAGATAGGTTTTGGTATGTTTGTGCCACTGCAATTTGTTTCATGTAATATGGTTTTGCATTGAGTGATAGATCTGCTTTGCAAATTTTTGTGTCCATGCTTGTTTTGCTCGAGCTGCTTTAATCATGATGAATTAGAGGAAGTGGACACTACATTCTTTTTGTTTGGTGTATGAGGATGTTGTTAGCATATGTGATTTTGATTTCTGAGCACATTGATTTTTTCGAGCTTATGATGATGAATATATGCAGTCATGCTCAAACCCTAGAACTATGCCTAGATTTCCCATGTTTGTGTTGGTTTGGTTGTTAGCTGATATTACTTAGTGATGAGGTTACATTGCATTGTTTTATGGTTGATGCTTTGATGATGATAAACATGAATGTGCTGTCATACTGTGCTATGCCTTACCGTTTGAAATCTCCTAAACTTGCTCATAATATCCATGCTGTTTTGTGCTGTTGTTTGTTTTGTTGGGATGTTTGATGAACACATGAATACTTTGCTACTATGCTGAATCTCAATTGATTATGATTGATTTCCATTGCCCTGCTGTTCAAACCTAACCATTGCCATGAAAACATGTGAGTTGTGTTGAATATTGTTGTTTGTACTTGTTGCTATGCTAACTGGCCATGCTGTAAACTGATGATGACTTTATGCTGTTGTTCAAACCATCCTGTCCAGAATTTCATGCTCATGTTTGTGTGTTGCTGAACCAACTGCCTGCTAAACCCTGATGCAGTTTTTGAACCTTATGACCATGCCTAGGAAATCCATGAGAGTTATGTGGTATGTTGCTGTTGCTTGATGTGCATTATGCTAGACTGTTGGTTGTGTTGCTCAAAACTTGTTTGATGTTGATGAGCCATGAAACATGATGATGATTGCTTGCTGCAATTTAGGGAACCCTGCATAGTAATGTTCCTGCTTGTGTTGTTTTGGTGCTTTTGACATAAAGCACATTGAGTTTGTCTTGCTTCTTGCTTAATGATGATGATTACATGATGATTGATGATTGGATGATATGTTGAATGCTATGGTTGTTTATTTGCTGCATGATGTTGATGCTACGCGTGAACCATTGCCATGCTGCTGTGTGTGTATGTTGGAATTTATTTGTAAGATGATGAACTTGCTGGAAATATCATGAAGCTTGCCCTGCTGTATGTAAACCTTAGGGCTTCTAAAACAGAAAACATGAGCTGCCTTTGGCTCGTCACTGTTCCATTGGCTAGTGGCCAATAGGAACATTTCCTGAGGCGCCCTGAAACGACGCCGTTTCAATTAGTGAGACAGGAAATTACAGCATTGCCACCCGTTGACTTGTGTTTGACCATTAATCATGCTATGTGTTTCATACTTTGTTCAATTATTCATCAAAATTCAACAATTCGTTTCTTGCTCATTTTAATTCCAAAATTATGAAATTTTTTCCATCATGATCACATTTGAGTCTAGTATTTTATGGTGAATTTTAATTAATTTTCCATGTTCTGGATTTTAATTGATAAATGTTTTTTCCACATGTATGCATGAATGATACATTGTGCCTTTTCAATTGTGAAATTCTCATGTTATATCCATTGCCTTTGAATTTTTTTGTGGTAAAACTAGACACATTGATCTTCATTTCCATTTAAAGTTTGTGGATTTCTCATTTGTGGTTTGATAGATATGAATTTTTGAACTAGGGTGTGACAATTTGTGTCACACCAATGATATGCAAATGTATGATTTTTGTTCACATGCTTCCTCTTATCCAAATGATCCCAAATTTTGCATGAATGATCCTTTGCATGTCTAGTTTGTGTATGAATTTTGTTGGAATTAATCATGCTGTTTTCCATTTGATTGTGAATTTTCTTCCATACTTGGTCATTTGTTGACTTTTTTGTGATACACATTGCCAAATCTTTGTGAAATTCTCAAATCTTATTGTATGATCATGAAATTTCATATGTGATAACTAGACTCTTTGAGCTTTGCATTGGTGTTAATCTCATTCATTTCTCTTCTGTTTTCAAATTGATATGATTTTTTGAAGTTGACCCTTGCTTGTTGACTTTCACCATGCTTACTTGAATTTGGTTCGACTTCATGATTTTTGTTGACTGCCTTCCTCTCATCCAAATGCCATGAAATTTTGCATGTATACCATGTTAGATGTTAGGATTGAGTGTGATTTATTTCATAATTTTTGAAAATGTTTGAGTTGACTTTTGAATGAAGTCTTTGCTGTTGACTTTTGTATGCTTCTCTTGCCATGCTTTGCATCCTTTTGCATATGAAATGACTTTGATGCATGATATAAGTTTGAATCCAATTGTGTTTATTTTCCTACATGATTGAATTTGACTTTGATTGAACATTGCTTGCTGCCTTGACCTTTTTCTTTCATCTTTGACCCTAGGCTAGTCCTAGTGGTCTTCTGAGCTTATGTTGAGTTCATCTGTTTCAGGTTAAGCATCAATGCTTTGAGGATCATTCTAATGTGCCTGATTTGAATTGTTTATATTGTGCTAACATTTGTTTTGTAGGTGACTCATATGCTTGAGTCTTTGTGCCTTGCACAATTGGTCCCTCTGTTGGTTGACTTTTGGTTCATTTCTCTTTGTTTTAATTGTTGAACTGTTTACTAATTGGTTTGACTTTTGCAGGTACTTTAGTTGCTTAAGTTCTTTGAACTTGCTTGCTTGCTTTGCTTTTTAGCATTTGCTTTGAGGTATAATTACTTCTTCTTCATGTAGTCTGGAGACCCGGTCTGTTATTTGACCGGGCAAACTGTCTGAAGTCCTCCTTAAGAGGCAATGCCTGTGTTTGTTTAAAATTGTCCCAAGCAGGAAAAGTCCTTCAAGTAAGGCAATTGGTGGAAGGTAGGGATAAGCAATCTATCCCCCACTATTCAGTGTGTCCTCTCTTTGCTCCCAGTACCTGGTTGAAGCAATGAGATAAATACCCAAGATCTAATCGAGTCAATAATGTGGAGAGAGTTCCTACTTTCTGAACTCCCACACTTTCTTTGATGCTCTCTCTTATCTGAGATTGAAGCAATGAGGCACACCCCTCATCTCCTATTCATCTGCTTCACCTGAGTCCCTCAATGGCCAGGTTAAGAGCGACCTTTATCCATTACAGTGGACTTTTAAAGTCAAACCCTCTTGTGTGAGCCCCCATTGTTTGGCTATAGAGTGTGCTGTTTGCTATTCATTGATTGATTGATTGCTTCATATGCATTTGTTTGCCTGTATGCTATGCATTTATCATCATCATCAATTGCCATTAATGCATGATCATCTCATTTGTTTTGTGATGCTATCATTGTTGTTTGCCCATTGAGGACAATTGTAAGTCCATTGCTTTGGCATTTGCTCCTGTGATATGGAAGGATAGAGTGTAAGACCTCATTGGTCACTCATATCTTCTGTTTATCTGTGTGTATGTGAGGATACAGTTATAAGTCCCTGTAAGTTGGCATCTGTTATCCTGTGATCATAGTTTGATCTGTGTGTTTGTATGTGAGGTCGCAGTTATAAGTCCCTGTAAGTTGGCATCTGCTTTCCTGTGATCATAATTTGATCTGTTTGATTTGTATGTGAGGATACAGTTATAAGTCCCTGTAGGTTGGCATCTGTTTTCCTGTGATCATAGCTTGTTCATCTGTTTGTATGAGAGGTTGCAATTATAAGTCCCTGTGAGTTGGCATTTGCATACCTGTGATCATATTGTTGCTTTTGTTCTTGTATGTGAGGATCCATTGTAAGTCCCTGTGATGTGGCATTGGATTTCCTAGGACCCTACTGTGGAGTTGACCTAAGTCCAGATAGATTGGCAGTTGACTTTCATATTTCGTCTTTGTTTTTCTTTTGAGGAGATTGGTGTAAGTCCATTGAGTGGCATCTGATATCCATTTCTGTTTTAGGAGACTGGTGTAAATCCATATATTGGTATCCGGTATCCGCTTTTATTTCTTTGCCTGTGGAGATTAGTGTAAGTCCATTGAGTGGCATCTGACATCCCATTCTGTTTTAGGAGATTGGTATAAGACCATTGATTGGCATCCGATATCCGCCTTTGCTTTGTTTGTTTATTATTATTAATTGCTATTCCAAAGGACACACTTGAATCATCTGCTATATGATTTCAAGAAGTGAACCTTCTAAGAAGTTTTACTATCCATCCTTCATCCATTCATCATTCATTACGTCCTAGACTTTTCACACTTTATCTTTTAAACGTGACATAAGTGTTGTGCAAACATCTTCATGTTTTTCTAACTAAAAACCTGGACTCAAGTCCTTGACCTTTTTCCAAACTTCATTTCATAATACTTATTTGAATTGATCTTAATCATATTTTGACTTCATTTTCATAATCATAATCAGTAACTCCACTCATTCACTTGTTTTGGCTTTGTCCATTAATGTTTTCATACATGAGCTATAGGTTTGATTTATCTTAGTGGTTGATGTTAATCTCACCTTCTGTCTTTAGTGATTGAATTGTAAGTCTTCCTTGCCTATTATAGGGTTAACCCCTCCCTGGCAAGTTGAAGCTGTTCTCACATGGTGGACGTTGTTGTTTGTATAAGGTTGAGTTTTCTCCCGTGGATAACGTAAGACCTAGGGTTTGTGTTTAAAATTGAACCTAACCCACTTTTGGAAATCTTTTAGCCGAACTACGGCGTTCTGATCCTTACCTTTGATGGAAGGTACGTAGGCAACGGGTTCATCCGTTCGAACCCAATACCCAATAACATTATAAAATGTATATTCTTTTCCCATCATCCCAATCATGTTTGCACAATATTTTGTCATAATAAATAATAATTTTGCATAACAAGTGTGAAAAGGGCTCCCTAGGAGTACCTAGGACGTAGTGGGTGCCTAACACCTTCCCATTGCGTAATTTACCCCTTACCCAGACTCTCTGATCTTTTTATTAGTTTTCTACGTGTAAAACTTCTTAGGCTTTTGTTCGCTTTTTAGCCAATCCTTTGGATAAATAAAAGTGCGGTGGCGACTCGAAAATTTTCATGTATCTCTTAGCTTATGATTTAATCGATAGATCATATAGCGACGAATACACCGCTACAAACGCCATTTTGTTGTGGAGTTCGAGGAGCTGAAAAGTTATGCTCAATACGATACTTGTCACAGTACTTATCAAAGTGATAGTTTTGAAATTCACCACCATGATCGCTACGAATTGTAACTATTTTGGAATTCATTTTGTTTTGGGACAGATTTGCAAAATTCTTAAAAGCAGAAAAAGTTTCATCTTTGCTATGAAGGAATATAGTCCAAGTAAATCTAGAATAGTCATCAACGATTACAAAACCATAATAATTTCCACCTAAGCTCTTTGTCCTAGAAGGTCCAAAGAGATCCATATGGAGAAGCTCAAGGGGTCGTGAAGTTGAAATTACATTTTTAGATTTAAAAGAGACCCTCGTTTGTTTTCCCATTTGGCACGCGTCACATAGGTGGTCTTTTGAAAATTTTATTTTTGGAAGACCGACTACTAGATCCTTAGATACAACCTTATTAAGCAAATCGAAATTAACATGCGCTAAACGTCTATGCCAAAGCCAAGAATCATCATCCAAGGTAACTAGACATTTAGTACTTGTTAAAGATACATCAAAAAGGTCAAGCATATAGATATTGTTTACTCTTACACCCTTAACACAACGTTCTGTTCAGCATGTTCAATTATGCAGCAAGTTTTTGTGAAAGAAACTTTATAACCCTTGTCACACAATTGACTTATGCTTAACAAATTGTGTTTAAGCCCCTCTACTAAATGGACATCATAAATAGTAGTGGTAGAGGGATTACCTACACTACCTTTGCCAAGTATAGCTCCTTTGTTATTGTCTCCATAAGTAACATATCCCTTCTTCTTTGCTTTGAAGTCTATAAAAAGCGATATGTCACCGGTCATGTGCCTTGAGCAACCGCTGTCAAGAAACCATCTCCTATCTACGGAAGTAAGGCACTCATCCTACAATATCAAAAGAGAGAAGTTGGTACCCAATTTTCATTGGGTCCAAGTGGGTAAGTGCTAACATGGTTGCCTTTTGGCTTCCATTGATAAATACCTTTAGGAACAAGAAATCTCCTAAACTTGCATTTCTCAATGGTATGGCCAGCACGACAACAATAATGACATAAACCATGATGATGTGTTTGTTTATTCTTGTTCATTAAATCCTTTGGAATAAAAGAGTATTTTACATATGGTGGATTTAATGACTTCTTAAACAACCTAGAGTCAACGGCATAAGTAACCTTAGGTTGTAAAGCTTTTTCCAATTTGACCTTGAGAGTGTTTACCTCTTGTTGCCAAATATGACAAGCTTCACAATACCCAACTTTACTACATCCATCAATGTCAATATTTTTTGAATTTTCTGCAATACTAGCTTTTAACCATTCTAAATCTTTTTCAGCTTTGTATACTTTACCTTCCAGAAATGAAAAAATTTGTTTATCGGAAGATAATCTTTTAAAAGCATCTACAATTTCATTATGCAGTTTTTCAAAAGCTATTTTCAGTTCAGAAAAAGACATAGAAGAGAAATTATTATAATAGGCTTGTTTTACCTTTTTATCATTGATTTTCTTCTTATGGTAGGACAGATTTTTGGTGTGAGCCATAAGGCACAAATTTGCGGTTTCATCACTATCACTTGAACTTTGTGTGCTTGATGAATCACTATCACTTTCACATGCAATGTAAGCTCTTCTTTGTTTGTTGTACCCTTTTGGTGGAGCTTTTCCTTGATCCTTATACTTCATAGGGCAATCTGTTTTATAATGTCCAGATTTACCACAATTAAAACAAGATCCTTTTCCTCTACTCTTCTTATTCTCTTCCTGTTTTGAATATGTAGATTGCCTTCGAAACTTCATGAGGTTTTTATCGGAATGCTTGACTCCATTCTTTCGAATGAATCTATTATATCTCCTTACAAAAAGTCCCATTTCCTCATCATCCGAATCTTTTTCACTACTAGAATCATTGTCACTTTGCTCTTTTCGTGAGGACTTAGAGCTAGAGGCCACAAGAACTATTGGCTTCTTCTCTCCCTCTTTGTCTCTCTTCTTCTCCTTTTCCTTCTTACTTTTGTTCTCAAACTTTTCAAGACTTTCTAATGCTTGCTGATGTTCTTCCAGCTTTCCAAACAGAGTTGTAATCGTAAGTGTCGTTAGATCATTGGCTTCCTTAATAGTTGTTACTTTAGGTTGCCATTCCCTGCTAAGACATCTCAGAATTTTATTAGTAGCTATTTCATTGGAAACAGGTTTTCCAAGTGCATTCAAACGATTAGTGAGATGAGTAAATCTCTTTTGCATGTCGGAGATAGATTCTCCTTGTTTCATGCGAAAGAGCTTAATCTCTTGATTGAGTGTGTTAATGCGGGACTGTTTTACTTCAGTAGTACCCTCATGGGCAACTTCTAAAGCATCCCATATTTCTTTAGCTGTCGTGCAATGGGATACCCGATAATACTCATCAACACCAAGTGCTGAAATTAGCATATTTCGAGCTCTCCAATCACTCGACCACTTTTTCTCATCTTTCTCATTCCAATCACCTTCTGGTTTAGGAACTATGGCGCCAACCGCATTTGTAATAGTAATTTGAAAAGGACCATTTTCAATGGCAGCCCATACTAGCCTATCAACATAATTTATATGAACTCGCATGCAGTCTTTCAAGTAGCCGTAATTTTTACCGTTGAAAATCGGCGCTCTATTATACGCCCCCTTTGGTTCAGAATCCATATCGTTACAGGCAGCCACAGAACACCAGCGAACCAGGCTCTGATACCACTTGTTAGACGGTGTGGCTAGTGATCGAGAGGGGGGGGTGAATAAATCACCTCTTTTTAATTAAACGGATTTAAAAAATCTTATCAGAGTTATTGAAACTTAGCATAAAATTACAGTCCCGAATCGACTTCCGTCTAATCTGAACCGCTACTAGAAAACCGGACACGCGAATTTATTGCTGGATTTGAATAGGAACGATAGAGATTATTAACACCAGATTATTATCAAATCAAATGCACTTATCACTAAATTCTAATTCCAATGAATAAAACTCAGCTGACAGTTTTGTCAAACATTTGGTGTGTATGTGATCAATGATGAACAATGGTGGAGTTTAGATAAAGAAGTTTTCTTGCCACTATTGTATCACGAAATGTACAGCCACAATACACCAACTGAAATCACAAAACTGTTGAAAACGTAAAGATAGATAAGGAAAGAATACGATACGCAGAGATTTGGTAAGGAAGTTCCCCACTGCCGTTCTCGCGTGTGGGTACGTCTCCCTCTCAATTTCAAATGAAATTGAGAACTGTTGTTATCAATAATGCCGAATTCGTTGATACAAGGTTACAATACAAAGACAGAAATCTAAATCCCAAGATCTTCTTCTTGTATAAAACCTCCACTTGATCTGAGCTCGATCAAGAACTTCGTGCAAGAAATTGCAAACAATTCACCGGTTCCATGACCTGTTTGTGAAATTACCCAATTTCCAAACCCTACGCTACGGCTGAATCTGTTCTGCAAACGTGACTAACAAACCCGCAAGAACACTCCAGTTCTTGAAGGACAAACCATTTGATTTTTCCTCGAAACCCCCTTCAACCTTCAACTCAGCTAGATCCTCGATCGTTCCACTGAACACCTCATCTAGATCCTTGATCGTTCCACTGAATGTTATCTCATTGATCCTTTAATCCAAAGAACAAGAATGATTATGTGTTGATGTTCTTGAAGAAAAGAGATTGATAAGGTGAAGAAGATGAAGTCTCTTTCAGGTTTCTAACTGCTCAAAACAATTGCTGCTACACACTCCTTTGATTTGTGTTACAACTGTTTTTCACTTCTGAATCCGTGCTCTTTAACTGAGCTGTCAAAATACTTCTTATATGTGAAAGACAGAAGCTGTTAGTAGACAAAACAGAATTATGTATTGATACAAAAGATTATGCATCGATACATATTGTAGCTTTGATTAATTTTAGAGAATTAATACAAGCATGTATCGATACAAAGCTCGTATGTATCGATACATAGAACATTTTAACTAAGCATGTATCGATACAAAGCTCGTATGTATCGATACATAGAACATTTTAACTAAGCATGTATCGATACAAAACTCGTATGTATCGATACATACTGAAGCAAAAACGTTTTGTGATTTAAAACAAATTTATGTATCGATGCAGATGAACATGTATCGATACATACTGACACAAAACAGTTTTTATGAGTTCTTTTAAGAAATGTATCAATGTGGATCTTTATGTATAGACACGAAACAATAGTATAGGCTAAAAACACAAATGAAACATGTAAAATAATGCACAACCAACAATTAGACAATGATCACACAATTTGCTATCATTCAAAACTTATTCAAAGTAAAGAATTTGCTCACACCTAAGACTTCAAAGAGAAAAAGAAAGCCAGGTTATCAGAATCAGAAGTGATCATGGGAAAGAATTTGAAAATAGTAAATTTGTTGGATTCTGTTCATCTGAAGGAATTAGTCATGAGTTCTCATCTCCCATTACCCCTCAACAAAATTATGTGGTAGAAAGGAAAAGTATAACTCTCCAAGAATCTTCCAGAGTTATGATTCATGCTAAGAAATTGCCTTACCACTTCTGGGCTGAAGCTATGAACACGGCCTGTTGTGTTCACAACAGAGTAACCTTGAAGAAAGGGACCTCAACCACTTTATATGAAGTATGGAAACGAAGAAGAACTATTGTCAAATACTTCCATGTGTTTGGTAGTAAATGTTATATTCTGACTGATCGTGAACAAAGAAGGAAAATGGACCCCAAGAGTGATGAAGGAATATTTCTAGGTTACTCAACAAACAACAGAGCGTTTAGGGTTTTTAATTCTAGAGCAAAAGTAATGATGGAATCTATTAATGTTGTTGTTGATGATCAAGAGACTGATGTCACAGACGATGTTGAAACATCTCTGAATGATGCCCCAGCTGATCTCCTGGATAAAATTAATGAGAGTGAATCCACTCAAGCTAAACATGAAGCTGATAAAATTAATAAGGGACCCTTTATCAGAATTCAGAAGGATCATCTTAAAGATCTCATTATAGGAGACCCAAATAAAGGGGTCACCACTAGATCAAGGGAAGTGATCTCACATGCCTATTTTGTGTCCAAGATTGAGCCCAAGAATGTCAAAGAATCCTTAAATGATGAATTATGGATCAATGCCATGTAGGAAGAGTTAGGCCAATTCAAGAGAAATGAAGTATGGGAATTGGTTAGAAGACCTGAAGGAATAAATGTTATTGGAACAAAGTGGGTTTACAAGAATAAATCTGATGAAAAAGGGGTGGTTACTAAAAATAAAGCAAGATTGGTAGCACAAGGATACACTCAAGTTGAAGGATTTGACTTTGATGAAACATTTGCCCCTGCAGCTCGCCTGGAGTCCATTAGATTACTGCTCGGAGTGGCATGTATTCTAAAGTTTAAACTATTCCAAATGGATGTGAAAAGTGCCTTCTTAAATGGTTATTTAAATGAGGAAGTGTATGTTGAACAACCTAAAGGGTTTACAAACCCAAATCTTCCAAAGCATGTGTATAAGTTGAGGAAAGCCCTCTATGGGTTGAAACAAGCTCCTAGGGCCTGGTATGATAGACTCACAGTGTTTCTCATTGACAATGCATACAGGAAGGGAGGCATTGATAAGACCTTATTTGTCAAAAATGAAGGAGGCAAACTCATGGTGGCTCAGATATATGTGGATGATATTGTGTTTGGTGGGATGTCAAATAAGATGGTTGAACATTTTGTTAAACAAATGCAGTCTGAATTTGAAATGAACCTTGTTGGAGAACTAACCTATTTTCTTGGGCTACAAGTCAAGCAGATGGAAGATTCTATCTTTCTATCTCAAAGCAAATATGCCAAAAATATTGTTAAGAAGTTTGGCATGGAGAATGCAAGCCACATAAGGACACCTGCTCCTACTCATCTAAAAGTATCTAAAGATGAAAATGGTGTCAGTGTGGATCAAAGTCTCTACAGAAGCATGATAGGGAGTCTGCTATATCTCACAGCAAGCAGACCTGACATTGCTTTTGTTGTAGGTGTATGTGCTAGATATCAAGCTGAACCAAAGGTGAGTCACATAAACCAAGTGAAAAGGATCCTGAAATATGTCAATGGCACTAGTGACTATGGGATGCTATACACTCATGGATCTGGATCTGTGCTGACTGGATATTGTGATGCTGATTGGGCTGGAAGTGCTAATGATAGTGTCGCATCCGTGAAAAACAACCGGCGGGCAAAAGCAAACAAACAGAGCCGCCACCGTGCGTTATTTATCCCAAAAGAGGGAAAGGAAAGGCTCGAAGTAAACCTGGAAAAGACATGGTCTTACGACCGGAGATTGCAAGGATCGGGAGTCGGTTATGCGAAGGGAAGGTATTAGCACCCCTACGCGTCCGTCGTACTCGACGGGATCCACGCTCAAAAAGAATAGAAGAAAGGTTGCTAAAAGACTGCTCACAAACTGCACACACACTGGAAGGGGACACAGAAAAGACGGAAGAAGGGGACTCGGCAGGATATCGCATCCTGGGCCTACGTAGTCTGTCAGACACAGACATCAGAGTCGACGTAGTTCGGGGATAGGGGAAAGTGTGCTTGCTAGGACATCGCATCCTATGCATACGTATCGTCTCTGACCAGAGAAGAATCAGAGCACTTGTAGCTCGGCTAACGCACGCCAAACAAGACCACACAGGAAACCGACTGCCAATCGCTGGACTTACGTCAGACTCCACACAAACAGGCAAACATGGAAACCGAATGCCAATCGCTGGACTTACATCAGACTCCGAACCAACAAAATACACACAGGAAACCAACTGCCAATCGCTGGGCTTACGTCAGACTCCAAACAAAGAAGCAAACACAGGAAACCAACTTCCAATCGCTGGACTTATGTCGGACTCCAACACAACACAAAGGGTAAAAAAAGAAAAAGGGCGCCCGGAGAGATCTGCTCATCTCCTGCCTACGTACCTCATCTGGTATGAGGATCAGGGCGACGTAGTTCCCCTTAACAGGGAAAGAACTTCTAACCTAACCAGAGACAAGGGAGATAACAAGCTACTAGGGAGATATGACTCGAGCCTAGAAGTTGTCATGCATACGATCCCTATGTTGAAGTCTCTATCCTAACTTGCACAGGAAGCAAGCTAGCCTAAACAGCACAATCAAGCAAATACAAGCACAATAAAGCAAGCACACACACTATATGCAAACAAATGGCTCATACAAGGCTAGGCTGTAGAAACAAGCCAACTGGAATGGGGTGTTTTGAGCTCTTAACCCTAACATTGAGAGTTAGGGTGAAGCAGATGAAATGGAGATGAGGGTTATGCCTCATAGCTCTTATCCCTGGCCTGGGAGAGCTTCAATCAATGAAAGTGTGGGAGTCCAGAATGAAGGAACTCTTCTCCACATGACTGACACAACAAGATCTTGGGTTTTGTATTCAAAGTGCATCAACACATGGTGTGAGCAGGATGAATGACACAAACGAATAGCAGGGGATGGATTGCACATCCCTTCTATCTGCCAATGCCTCTTCACTTAGGAGGTCTTTGATTATACAAGGCACAAAATTAAACATCCACAAACATTGCCTCTTAAGGAGGGCTTCAGACAGGTGCCTGCCAAAGTAACATGACAGGTCTTCCAGACTACATGAAGATCAAGGAATTATACCTCAGTGGTATGTCAACCACAAGGAAGCAAAGCAAAGTTCAAATGAACTTAAAGCAACTTAGGTACCTGTGGAAACATCTAAACCAATCAGTACAAAATCCAGACAAACAATCAACAGTCAATATTCAAACAGACAGACAAATCCAATATGCAACACACAAGCCATAAACACAAGTGAACTGTCCTCAAAGCCTACAAAACAAACCAATGTTAGCCAACAATAACAAATGATCAAGCTCAAATGAAGGAGCAACATCAACCATGTAGATGCACGCTTGAACCTGAAATCACAACTCAAATGTAAGTAACAAACCACTAGGTCAAAGCCTAGGGTCAAAAGTGGATCAAAAATCCAAAACAGAAGCTCAAACTCAACATGAATCATATTTAACCAATCAAGAACAAGTCCTAAAAAGGACCAGACCAAAATCAATAAGCAAGTCCATTTGGTAGGCAAGAGAAGTCAATGACCAATTCAAAGCACACATTTGATCATTATGAATGAAAATTCCCAATCAAAACAGAAATGATTCATATAATTCTAGAAAAAATCATGAACATTCAACACATCTAACATGATCATCACACAAAAAATCAGATGCATTAGAGTTCATTTGGCATGGGAGTCAAATTGCACAAGTTGATCATCAAATTGTGTGACACAAATTGTCACACCATGCAAACACAAGCATAAAACAGAATTGGTACATGAGAAAAATACCAAACCAAGCCTAAAACATCCATCAATGTGTCTAGAATCAGCATGTAAAATTTCAAGTCCATTGGATTAAAAACAAGCATTTCATGATAGTTTGAACCAAGCAAGGTCATACATGCACACATGATCAATCAACCTAGAGAAAATAACATTCCAGCCATGCACAACTTCCAAATTCATGATCATAAAAAACTAGACATTCTAAGGATCATTTTGCAAAAAATTGGGAGTGATTTGGAGCATTTTTCAATTTATTATGATTTTTACAAGTTGATGAAAAAATGTGAAATAAAAATGGCATAGCATGGCAAAAGTGAAAAATAAATTCCAAAAAACGCCTGAAGCAGGAATTGAAGTGAGGACCATGGATTAAACAGGTCTGGGCGCGTGTTCTTCATGCTAGAACCCTAGCGAACCAGAGATGAAGATCTTCATCTTCTTCATGAAGATGAAGATGAACACCATGAATGTTCATGCAAGCTTTTTCCAGAATTTCCAGATTTTCTCAGAATTTTACAAATTATATATCGTTGGAAAGCTCTTTCAATGTAGAATTCAAATATCATATTATCTAAGCCTAAATCTCCATGGATTTTCTGAATCGAAGCAAAGAAGTTTCTAGATCTAAACTTGAAATCATCATATCTCACTCAATTTTCATCCAAATTCCACAAAATTTATATCAGAATTCTCACCACATCAAGATCTACAAGATTATGCACATAAAACAGAGAATTAAGAGGATAAAAAATGTGACCTCTTGAAGAACAGTTGGCGAATTCTGCAGATCCAAGGCCAAGCAAGCATGCAAATCCACTCCAAATCACTTGTTATGAAGTTTGATGATGAAATTGAGACTTGGAAACGTGTAGATCTTGATTAAATCTCAAATGCCATGGTTATGTTCTTGAGCTTCACATGCACAATTTTGGTCCAAACTTGATGATCCAAGGCTTGATCTCTGCTAAATCAACACTAGAGAATCAAAATATGGAAGAAGATTCAAGGTTTATGTGAGAAAAATTTGAATTAAGATTGAAAGGAAATTTTGGAGGAAAAAAATTCTTAGATCTAGAAATGGTGAATTGTGATTAACCTCTCCAAATTCTGTTATAATTATGTATATATACCATGTGCTAATCCTATTTTAATTAAAATTAAGCAAAGTTAATTAGGAATTAGCAAAATAAGGGTGCATGGCAAAAATTGGAAATTTGGTGGTGCATGGCAATTCCAAACGTGAACAGTACCATATGGGAGCTCATTTTCACTCAAAATCTTCACATGCACATGTTAGCAATGGTCATTTGTTCCCATGATGCACCAATTTTGAATTTTGCAATTTCCCACCAAAAAAGGCATGGATATGCAAGTGATTATGTGATGAGATTTTATGTAATATGATGCATGATTTGGAAATTAGAGGTCAAGAGAAGAATATTGCAAAAAGAACCACTCAATTTGAAGCTTTGGATCAAAAGTTATGCCCTTTTGAAGCTCCATGCATCCTTGGCAATGATTTGATCATATCTCCTCAACCATTCATCATAAATTCATGATCTTGGACTTTTTGGAAATGGGAGAGAGAGATATTCAACTTTCATGTTGGGCAAAAATTCATTTGAAGCTTCTTTGATGATGCAAGATCAAGTTGAATTTGAATAAAAAACTTTCCATTTTGGGAAACTTTCAATTATAGGTCACTTTCCATTTTGGGAAACTTTTGATCTGACCTCAAATTCTTCAATATATGCATTTGACATGATTAATAAGCCTCTTTTGAACATGAATGAGATGTTGAAACTCATTTCTCCACCTCCTAGCCCTCAGTTCTTGCACAATTGACTTTCTGGGGCCCCAGATGACTTGAACATGCTCAGATGACTTTGAGCCTCAACCACTTGATGAAATGGCTCCAAAATGAAACCCTAGCTTATACAAGCTCAATAAAATGATCATGTGATCCACACCATCACCAAATACCTCATCTCCTTAAAGATCCATGACTGGTAGAATGGCATTGATTAGGGTTGACCAGAGGTCAAAACCCTAATCCTAAAGAACATGATCAGGAACAATGAACCCCTTGAGGATGACAAGACCATGATAATGATGATGTACCCTTTCCAATAAGATAATACTCAACCTCCTTGAAGAACCAAGAAAACCCTAATTGAAGCACAAACCCTCAGATGGTTGGTGATCAATTTATGAGACCCTCAGGCATGAATCTCTTAACCCCTCTATCTTCTGAGAAAGACTTTAGAGGATGACTTGTTTTATTTTCACATGATATGCAAAGATGCAATGACTAATGCCCTAAAAATGAAATGCAATATGTTAAGCTAGTCCCAAGAGAGGAGGGCAAATTTTGAGGTGTTACAGATAGGAAAGCACATCAGGAGGATGCTTCTTCTTGGGAAACAATTTAATATCATGGTTTAGTAAGAAACAAAATTATGTGTCTTTGTCCACTGCTGAAGCTGAATACATAGCAGCTGGAAGTAGTTGCTCTCAACTGGTGTGGATGAAACAAATGCTGACTGAATACAATGTCACGCAAGATGTCATGACATTGTACTGTGACAACCTAAATGCTATAAACATTTCTAAGAATCCTATTCAGCACAGCAGGACAAAACATATTGATATCTGTCACCATTTTATTAGAGAACTCGTGGAGGATAAAATTGTAGCCCTGGAGCATGTTGCTACTGAGATGCAGTTAGCTGATATTTTTAAAAAGGCCTTGGATGAAAATCAATTTGAATTTCTAAGAGGGAAATTAGGGATTTGTATTTATGAGAATTTGTAGCAATTAATATGGAGTGGAAAAGGTAATCAAATTATTGTCTGCTTACTTAAAATAAAGCACCCCCTTTATGGTAAATTATCACCTATTCTTGGAAATACCATCTATTACCTTTTCACACGCAACCTCTACTCAAACATTCCCAACTCCCTGCTTCTTCCTCAAACTCCTATGCTAGGGCAACTGAAATCTTTCCACAAAAACAATAAGATGTCACAAC
Organism: Lathyrus oleraceus; assembly: GCF_024323335.1. Lineage (NCBI taxonomy): Eukaryota > Viridiplantae > Streptophyta > Magnoliopsida > Fabales > Fabaceae > Lathyrus > Lathyrus oleraceus. The sequence goes on from NC_066582.1 coordinate 208,968,785, forward strand.
ATTAAACACCATCTGGTTCAAAAACCACTAAGCCTACTCACAAGGATAGCACTCCTTCCATGGACTTTCTCGATGATGAAATCTTGGATCTGGTCCCTCTGTCTGTTATTCCAGACGAAGCCCCTGACTCAAACCATCCCATGGATGCATCTGCTTCTGCATGCCCCACTCAAGGTAACAACTCTAGTATTCCTTCTAACTCTAATCATGCCACTAGTTCTAAGGAAGATATGCACCACCCTGATCGTGTCATTAGAAACCTAGTGACTAGAACCCTGAATGAAGGGCATTCTGTAAAGGGAGTCTCTACTCCTCTGTCTAGAATGTACCCATCTCCTGAGGTTGAACCTCATAGTGAGAAGGATGACGATTCCTCTAGATCTGAGAAGGACATGGTTGATGAAGGTTTGTGCTCTCTAGGGCAAACTGTGTTTGGTAAAAAATATGTGGCATCTACAACTGCTAATGCTTCACATTTTAAGAAGCATGATTCTGCAAACAATCTGATTGACCTAGAGGATGATAGGTATGATGATCAAGATGATAACTTACTTCATCACTTAAAGCCTAGCGTGGCTAAGCATATGAAGACTAGAAAAGTTAGATCTGTGGCTGAAATGATGTCAGCTAAAACAACCAAGAAGACTGCTGGTGTAGGTCCTTCCAAATCTTGGAGCAAAGTTGATATGAAGAAGAGGAAGGTGAGAGAAGTTTCTGAGTCTGTCGAAGATGTTGTGGAAGATGTCCCTGACATCTCCCCTGTGAAGAGGACAACTGTAAGGAAGTCCCATGTGAAAGTTGTTGCTGTGCATTTGGACAATATCTCTTTCCATCTTGAAGATGGAGCTGGCAAATGGAAGTTTGTGATCCAATGAAGGGTGGTTGTAGAGAGAGAGTTAGGCAAGGATGTTTTTGAGGTCAAAGAGGTCATGGACCTAATTAAGAATGTTGGGTTAATGAAGACTGTGGCTGGATTATCTCAGTGCTATGAAGGATTGGTTAAGGAATTCATTGTCAACATTCCTGAAGATATTGCTGATAAAAACAGCAAAGAATTTTGTAAAGTTTTTGTTAGAGGTAAGTGTATCACATTTTCTCCCACTATCATTAACAAGTTTCTGGGAAGAGGTATAGAGGGTGCATGTGAACTTGAAGCTACAGACAATGAGGTCTGTAGAGAAATTACAGCAAGGCAAGTGAAGGAGTGGCTTAGTAAAAAGCATCTCCCTGCTGGGAAGATGACTGTTAAGTATGCCATATTGCATAAAATAGGATCTGCAAATTGGGTGTCTACCAACCACATTTCCACAATTTCAAATACCCTTGGAAGATTTATCTTTGTTGTTGGAACCAAGCTGAAATTTGATTATGGTAGATTTATGTTTGAACAAATTGTCAAGCATGCTTCTACTAATGCAGTAAAGCTGCCTATAGCCTTTCCCTCAATGATTTGTGGGATTATCCTGAGTTAACACCCTGGGATTCTGAGTACCAATGACCTTCCATGTAGAAGAAAACATCCTCTATCAGTACACTATAAATTGTTTGAAGGCAGTCATGTGGAAGACATTGTCATGACATCTTCTGTGAAAAAGCTAGCCTCAAAAGGTGGTCTTATTGCTGAGCTGAAGGAAACGTGTAAAGAGCTGGATGCAGGGATAAGGGTAGCAACATCCAGGAAAGAAGCGTTGGAAGCTTTGATTGCAAGCTTGGAGCAAGCTGAAGGTGAGAATATTGGACAGGCCAAGGAAGCTGAAGCCTAAACCTCTAGTGAGAGGTCTGCAACTAAAGATGAGACAAGTGGCAATTCTGTTTCTGATGCTGATGAAGATGCAAGCTCAAGCTCCTCTGATTAGCCCTTTTGAAGTTGGCCCCCATTCATGAGATGATGTTTTTTTTATTAGCTCTGTTGGATGTTCTGGTTTTTTTGGCAGTTATGGTCTGCTGCTTTGATGTGTATTTTTCTGGATTTTCTGGTTTGTTGGATTTTATCTCAGCTTGTTTAAAGTTGTGTATGTACTTGGCTCTGTAACACTTAACCCTTGACATTTTGTTTGTTTGACTGAATAGACATTTATTTTGTCTCTTTGGTCTCTTTTGGCTAAAAAGGGGGAGAAGTAGCTAAAGTAGCTATATGATGCTATACTATATGCTAGAGATGATGTTACAAATGATGTTGGAGATGTTCTGTATGATACAGATCATGTTGGAGATGATGTTAAATGGGGAAGTGTTATGTATGTTACAGGTGATGTTGGAGATGATGTTAGATGGGGAAGTGATCCTGTCTGTGTAAAGCAGACCGGTGCTAGCTGAAGGGGGAGGTGGTGTGTTCTGAGCACAAGCGCATGTGTGTTTACTATGTGTTTACTAGTTGCTATTTTTTGCTAGTAATGTGTGTATGTTTACTTTTGCTGCTGAACTGATACTGTGATTATTTTCTTGGGAAACGTATGATCTGATATATGGTTTAGCCAAAATTTGCCAAGGGGGAGTTTGTTGGTTCTATGTGTTGGCGTCAATTTTGGTAAAACCTAGAGTTATCACAAGTTGTCAAGAGTGTTGTCTTGACATGTAATATCAGTTTCCTGCAGGATGTTTAAATATGGTTGTGCAGGATTTAGCTGAGATGTCAGACCCGATGTTAAGACATGTGTATACAGAACATTCAGTCTGAATGTTATGTATCTTAAGATTGCGCTTTTCATGCAAATTTGTGTGTGATTGATGTGGAGATTGAATGCGCCATTCAAGGAGTAATTTGATTTAAAACCAGATTGATTTATTTTCCAATAAGGGATGATCAGTTGTCGTGAATAAGAAGATATGCAAGGAAAATAGATTTAGGGTTTATGATGTCCAGGCCTATTCAAAAGCTTCTATTTAAAGGCCATGTAAAACCTGGTTTTAACACACAAGAAAACAAACAAAATAGTGAGAGAGAATAAGGGTTTTAGTCTTGTGTGAGCTTGTGTATTGTGAGTCATTCATTCATCCTATTGATGATTAAATTGGACTGACTTTTATGTTGTAATTTGTTTTCTATGCTTTAAAGCATGAGTGTGTGTTTACTTGGTTAAACCTTTTAAGCAAGATCAAGTATCTATTCTTGAAGAGTGTCTTCTTTCTTTGTAATACTTGTTTTTATATCACTACTGTGATTTAGGGGGAGTGAGTAGGGTCTCATATCTAAGAGTTCTTAGAGAAAAGTCACACGGGTAGAGATTAGGTGAAAAGACTGTAATTTAAAGTTATTTACTGAGAGTCTTTGAACTAATTATGTTTAGTGGATTTCCTTCCTGGCTTGGTAGCCCCCAGACGTAGGTGAGTTTGCATTGAACTGGGTTAACAATTGCTTGTGTCACTTGTTCTATTATTTCTTTGTCTTTTATCCTGTTTATATTTTAGTTGTTGTTCAGATATTACTGTCGTGACATTTCCTTCGACATCTCATATCTGATACCAGAATTTCAATTATGCAGGTTGGTTCCTAAACCCATTGAATACAATAATCCTACTCCTTCACCAAACTTTGAGTTCCCTGTGTTTGAGGCTGAGGAAGAGATTGATGAAGAAGTATCTGATGAATTATCCTATCTACTTGAGCATGAGGAAAAATCCATTCAGTCGTTCGAAGAGCAGATTGAGCTAGTCAACTTGGGTTCCGAAGATGATGTGAAGGAAGTCAAGATTGGGTCCCAACTGTGTCCAGAGGTTAAGAAGGGGTTGATTGATCTTCTCCGAGAGTATTCAGATGTGTTTGCTTGGTCCTATCAAGACATGCCTGGTTGGATTCTAAGATTGTAGAGCATAAATTATTGTTGAAGCCAGAATATCCGCCAGTCAAGCAGAAGTTGGGAAGGACTCATCCTGATATGGCAGTAAAGATCAATGAAGAAGTGCATAAGCAGATTGATGCTGGTTTTCTTGTTACCGCTGAGTATCCACAATGGGTGGCCAATATTGTGCTTGTTCCGAAGAAGGATGGAAAAGTCCGTATGTGTGTCGACTATAGAGATTTGAACAAAGCTAGTCCAAAAGATGATTTCCCTCTGCCACACATTGACATGTTGGTAGACAATATATCTAAATTCAAAGTCTTTTTGTTTATGGGAGGATTTTACGGTTATAATCAGATCAAGATGGCACCTAAAGATATGCATAAGACCATATTCATTACGCCCTGGGGAACATTTTGTTATAGAGTGATGCCTTTTGGTTTAAAGAGTGCTGGTGCAACATACCAGAGAGCTATGACCACTCTTTTCCATGATATGATTCATAAAGAGATCGAAGTCTATGTGTATGATATGATTGCTAAATCTAGTAATGAAGAAGAACATGTTGAGCATTTGTTGAAGTTATTCCAGCGTTTGAGGAAGTACAAACCCCGCTTGAATCCCTATAAGTGTACTTTTGGTGTTTATTCTAGTAAGTTGTTGGGCTTTATTGTCAGTGAGAAGGGTATTGAAGTTGATCCTACCAAGGTCAAAGCAATACAAGAAATGTTTGCGTCCAAAACTGAGAAGCAAGTCCGAGGTTTTCTTGGCCGCTTGAATTATATCTCAAGATTCATATCGAATAAGACTCCCACATGTGCGCCTATTTTCAAGCTTCTTCAAAAAGATCAGTCTTGTGATTGGACCAAAGATTGCCAAAAAGCTTTTGTCAATATCAAAGAGTATCTACTTGAGCCTCTGATTATGTCTCCTCCTGTTGAAGGAAGACCATTGATCATGTATTTGATTGTGCTCGAAGACAGTATGGGTTGTGTTCTTTGTCAGCAAGATGAAACTAGAAAGAAAGAATATGCAATTTACTACCTCAGTAAGAAATTCATCGACTGTGAGACTCGGTATTCTATGCTTGAAAAAACTTGTTGTGCATTGGCTTGGGTTGCTAAGCGTCTGCATCAGTATATGTTGAATCATTCTACTTGGTTGATATCCAAAATGGATCCAATCAAGTATATTTTTGAAAAGCCTGCTTTAACTGGAAGGATTGCTCGTTGGAAGATGTTGTTATATGAGTATGATATTAAATACTGATATCAAAAAGCAATTAAAGGTAGTGTCTTGGCTGACCACTTGGCTCACCAACTAATTGAAGACTATCAGTCAGTGCAATATGATTTTCCTCATGAAGAGATCTTGTACTTAAAAATGAAAGATTGTGATGAACCATTTCTTGAAGAAGGGCCAGAACCTGGTTCCCATTGGGGCGTGGTATTTGATGGAGTTGTTAATCAGTATGGTAATGGCATTGGGGCAGTGATTATTACTCCTTAGGGAACTCATTTTCCGTTTACAACTAGATTGACTTTCAAGTGTACGAATAATATGGCTGAGTATGAAGCTTGCATTATGGGACTTGAAGAGGCCATTGATCTTAGAATCAAGTATCTTGATGTCTATGGAGATTCAGGTTTGGTTGTGAATCAGATTAAAGGTGAATGGGAGACGAATCAACTCGGTTTGATACCATATAGAGATTATGCGAGAAGGATTTCAACTTTCTTTACAAAGGTTGAATTTCATCATATCCCCCGAGATGAAAACTGGATGGCAGATGCTCTTGCAACGTTGGCTTCAATGATTATGGTGAAGTTTTGGAATGAAGTTCCTAATTTGACTGTGATGCGTCTTGATAGGCCAGCTCATGTGTTTTATATAAAAAAGTCAAAGATGAGAAGTCGTGGTATTTTGACATCAAGTGTTTTCTCCAAAGTCAGATTTACCCATCTAGGGCATCTTTGAAAGATATGAAGACTTTGAGAAGATTAGCTGGCAACTTCTACCTGAATGATGATGTGCTTTATAAGAGAAACTTCGATATGGTTTTGCTCAAATGCGTGGATAGACACGAAGCAGACCTGTTGATGATTGAAGTCCATGAAGGTTCCTTTGGTACCCATTCCAATGGACATGTTATGGCTAAGAAGATGTTGAGAGTAGGTTACTATTGGCTGGCAGTGGAATCTGAATGTTGCAAGTTTGTGAAGAAATGCCACAAGTGTCAAATATACGCAGATAAGATACATGTTCCTCCGACATTGATGAACGTCATTTCCTCTCCATGGCCCTTCTCCATGTGGGGAATTGATATGATTGGTATGATTGAGCCCAAAGCTTCGAACGAACATCATTTCATTATAGTGGCTATTGATTAGTTCACAAAGTGGGTTGAAGTGGCATCGTATGCGAATGTAACTGTAGCGGGAAATTCATGATCATCAAGCTATTGACAAACTAGAGATCAAATAACTAGAGTCGCCACCGCGCTTTTATTGTTTCCAAGGGAAAAGGGAAAAAGTACAAACAAAACCTAAATAGTAAGAAGTTTTCAAATAAAAACTAATAAAACTCGGAGATCACAGGTAAGGGGGTTGGTTACACAGCGGGAAGGTGTTAGCACCCAAAGTGTCCTAGGTACTCCTAGGGAGCCCTTTTGTGTGCATATGTATTTTGCACAAAGTGATGTTTACAAATAAATAGAATGGGGGGATGAGAAAAGAATTCATTAATTATATTTTTGTGTTTGACAAGACCTTCGATCTTGTGCCTATGTACCAACACATAAATGAGGGATCAAAACCTCGTAGTTTGTGCTATAAATTTCAAAATGAGTGTGTTGGTTTTAACAATATTTAAGTTTGAAAGGCACAAAGGCCTGAAAATGGTTTGAATGGGTTAGTTCTTTTTGACTTTTTGAAAGTTTAAGTCAGGTATAGTTAAGTTTATTTACAAGTTTGATTTAAGAAAATAAGTTTGAAAATGCAATGGCATAAGGCCAAAGTTTCCATCTTTTGCAAAAGTGGTCTAAGTTTAGAACAAAAGTAGTTCACACAAAGAAGGTTTTGAAAATTAAGGGAGAGATTTTGAAATTAAAGAAATGGGGAGAAGATGAAGAGACTACCCTATGCACAAAAATTTAAAAGTTTAAAGTTGAAAAGATCTGACCAAATGGGAGAAATCCAATAGACAAGTATGTCAATAGAAACTCAAAATTCCCTTGGACTTTTAGAATCAAGCAACATACAAATGCACAATTATATCAATCTTGAAGAGAAAAGGCATCAAATAAAGATGGCCTCATCCAAGCTTATCCACTTCATGATCTTCTTCATAATGACCTATGTAGCAGATGAATTCCATAAGTTACAGGTTCAACATAACAACTTAATAATGATCAATGTTGCAAATGAACTGGAGAGATCTTGAATGATGTATCGGATGAATTCAAATTGCAAGTACTTGGTTCTCTTCAACAAATTGGCATTGGCCAAGTCCATTAGCAAAGGAATATTGCTTAAATTCTAAGTCCAATTGGGGGAGATCAAAACAACAGTCCACTCAAAAGTCTTTTAGGGTTTTTGTTATTATTATGTGCATTAATGGTCAAAGACCATACAAACAAACAAGGTACACAAACAAAATAATATCACACAATATGGTACAAATGGAGAAAGTAAAAATTACATTAACATAAACAATTAGAATGATATGTATAATGGCAAATGATAATAGAATACTAAAAGTAAATTGCATTAAAAGTAAGAGCTTGTTAATAGTTAGTAAGTTAGTAGTAAGTTTTGTTTTGCTTTTGATTTCAAGACATTCTTTGATGAACACTCAACCCACTTGCCACAATCATGGATCCTTGAACCAAAACATCTTCCAAAGGAAGGAAAGAAGGCCAAGTTTCCTCACAATACCACGGAAGAGGGGAGACTTACAATCTCACTAACTAGAATGCTTATGCCTTTTATGTCACAAATTTAGCGCTATGTTAAGCAATCATAATTGAAATTATTTAGAAGTCACAACTATTTGAGGTCGGACAGTAGACTTTTGGTGTTAATGCATGTCGAAGACATAATATTATGAACTATGCTCATTAAACATACCACACACAAAAAATATGCAAAGGTGTGGCCTAATCTCATCCAAACTCATGTTAATCTTTCAATCAACTATCATTAGGACTTTGAGATGTCATTGGCCAATTGAACATGGATGAATGAAGAAGGGGTATTAGATGAAGAGGGAAAGGGATGAATGAGATCACAAATTGGTCAAAGAAGGACTTTTACCAAATTAATATTATTCATTTATTTTGGGAGATGGAATGTACACTCCATCAATCCCCTAAATCCAATAATATTAACTTGACAAAGTCAAATCAACCTTGACCAAGGCCCAACAACAAATGAGAAACTCAATTAAGTCAATACAAATGGTCAACACAATTAAAATGGCATTTATTCAGTTAAAAACAGTAAAATAATGCATTAAATTCAAATATGTTTTGTCCAAATCCTAAAATCTCACTAAAACACCAAATACATGACCATGATATTTATCATAGGTCAAACAAGGTCAAAGGACCTTGGCTAAAAAAAATCATAATTTTTGGGCACTTAAAAATATTTTTAAACAATTAAAAACAAAAGAAAAATCAATTAATTCATGAAAAATATTAATAATGATCCAAAAAATAATTTTAATTCAGAATATGAAAGAGAAAAATATTTGAATTTTTTTGGTGAAAGTCTCATATTTTTTTGATCAATATTGAATTTAATATGAATTATTGAAGAAAATGGAATTAAAAAGAAATTCAGAAAATCCAAAAATACGTAGACCATCAGATCTCCCTCATTAATTGAGGTGGTAGATCTGATGATCCAAACGCGCGTTCCATGTACACCTCAGTCAAACGCGCTGCAAACGTGGTATTCACAAGGGACGGTTAAGATTAATATGTGGAGGTTGGATCCCATGGCTCAGACTCAAGACACATCATCACCGGAGCCAGAGCTCCGGTTGTCTTCTCCGGTGAGCTTCACCGGACTGGTCAATATGAACCATCACCAAAATTCCAAACAGGGACATGATTTTAAAGAGAAAACATCATTGAGCATGAATATCACCTCCAATTCATCCAATTCCAACTATATTGAGAGATATATGGAATTGAAAAATGAGGTTCATGATCTGAGTTGCTTCGATTTGGCCTCAAAGCAACTCAATCTTCTTGCCTACATTGGTAGGACTTCAGACAACTCAAGAATCAATGGAACTGAGCAAGAATCAAGGAGAATCGAAGAGTTTAAAATTTCTGCAAATTACCTTCAATGGAGGTCTTAGCTTGTTTGATCTTGATCTGAATCGTGCTTGGCTTCACTTCAATTTCTTGCAGGAGAGGAATGGAAAGGCTTATAATCAATGGACTCCTGGAGAATTGAATTCCAAAATAGTGGAGATTCAAGCTCAAATTCAAATAAGTTCATCAGGGTTATCCTCTTAGAATGAAGGGTTTTCAATGGGGATTCAAAGCTGGCGCAATGTGTCTGTGATTTCTGAGCAAATGCAAATGTATATATAGCCAAATCCATGTGATATTTGCACACTCTTTTCACTTTCCAATTTTGGCAAAATCATGAAATCATGGTGCATGGGCGTGCATAGGCCCATGGAATGATGGTTTGAAATTCCAATGAATGATCAGATGCTTTGGAGATGGATTGGATTGCAAGGTACGTGTGCATTATCACTTGAAGATTGATCCATGCCAAATGATATCATCCTGTTTAAGTCATGCGCAGCCTATGCATTTCTCATCCAAAATGCATGAATTTAAGCTATTTGGAAAGGTGAGATCAAGAGGAACATATTTGATGTTGAACACTTTTTCATTTGGAGCTTGGAACTTGGAGATATTTAAGGTGGAAGTTTGGAAAAATTTGACATATCAAAATTTTTCTAAGTGTCAAGCCATATGTCTCAATATTCCACCTTGCTTAACTTTTTATGGGAGCTTCAAATGAGAAAAGTGTCTTCATCAAAGTTGTATCTCTCTCAAAGACCTTTAAAATGGTCACCAATTTCATGTCATTTGGATTTGAAATGATAGAGTTATGCATTTTTTAAGTTTGGAAAAATCACTTGATCAATGGTATAGGTCAAAAGTGACCTATAATGTAGCCTCATATCACATGTTCAAAGAAGTTGAATTTTCTCCCACTCAAAACATGAACATTGAATTATACACATTGAATTTGATTGTGCAACTTGGAAATATTTCATCTCATTAAAATTGAGCAAGTTATGGCTTTGGGAAGTTGACTTTCAAATTAGGGTTTAGACAAAATAACCTATAATGTTTCAATATAGAAAATGATTTTACAAGCAAAACTAGATCTAGGTCTCAACATAAAAGTTGTTTATAATGTCATTTAGAGTAAGGTTTCTCTTGGAATCATTTTCATATGATGAAAATTATAGGAGATAAGATCTAGGAGACCTAGTTTTGATTAGATGAATTCATCTGGCCAACCACCATCAACCAACTTGCTAATTTCCAATTCTATTAACTTTCTTGGCTCATGGTAGATCATATATGCATAAGATGATGAATTTTGATGCGTACCTTGAGAAATTGATCAATTTGTGAGATAGCTTGTTGGAGAAGTTACACAAGATACCCAGTCAAACTAGGGTTTCCAAGGCAAATTACCCTCAAACTCTTGAAGCAAACTTTATCAATATAACTTGTAGAGAAAATTGGGACTCATATATGATGTACATAACCATTCTTGAATCAGTTGTTGGTTGTGCTCTTTATTCATGACGGTCTCAAACCCTAGATGTGATCAATGAATCAAGAAGATCATACCCGTACCTACAAAAGAGTTAGATAGATACAAAGACATATTTTTGGTATTTTGGTTAGTAAAATGATAAAATACAAGTATGATATAATCATAAAATGCTTGGTGATCTCTCCCAAAAAACACCCAGTGAAAGATGGGTAACGAGGATGCCAAGGTATGATCCCAATGCTAATGCTTATTGTCGCATTACGCGAAAAACCGGCGGGAAAAGACACAGAGCCGCCACCGTGTGTTATTTATCCCAAAGGAGGGAAAGGAAACGCTCGATGTAAACCTGGAAAGGAATGGTCTCACGACCAGAGATAGATAGGATCGGAAGTCGGTTATGTGAAGGGAAGGTATTAGCACCCCTACGCATCCGTCGTACTCGACGGGATCCACGCTCAGAAAGAATAGAAGAAAGGGTGCTAAATAACTGCTCAAAACTGCACAAACTGGAAGGAAACACAGATGAAAGAGGACGAAACGGACTCGACAGGATATCGCATCCTGGGCCTACGTAGTTTGTTAGACACAAACATCAGAGTCGACGTAGTTCGGGAAAGGGGAAACATGCTCGCTAGGATGTCGCATCCTATGCATACATATCTTCTCTAACCAGAGGAAGAACCAGAGCACTCGTAGCTCGGCTAACGCACGCCAAACAAAACACAAACAGGAAACCGACTGCCAATCGCTGGACTTACGTCAGACTCCGAACAAACAAACACCCACAGGAAACTGACTGCCAATCGCTGGGCTTACGTCAGACTCCAACAAATACACACACACAGGAAACCGACTGCCAATCGCTGGACATACGTCAGACTCCAACAAGCAAACAAGAAGGTTGAAAAAGAAAAAGGGGCGCCCGGAGAGATCTGCTCATCTCCTGCCTACGTACCTCATTTGGTATAAGGATCAGGGCGACGTAGTTCCCCTTAACAGGGAAGAAACTTCTAACTTAACCAGAGACTAGGGAGATAACAGACTACTGGGGAGACTACGACTCGAGCCTAGAAGTTGTCATGCAAACGATCTCTATGTTGAGGTCTCTAATCCTAACTCGCACAGGAAGCAAGCTAGCCTAAACATCAATCAAGCAAACACAAGCACAAGAGAGCAAGCACACACACTATATGCAAACAAGTGGCTCATACAAGGCTAGGCTTTAGTCAAAGGGTCAAATCAACCTCGACAAACAAGCCACCTGGAAAAGGGTGTTGTTAGCTCTTAACCCTAACATTGATAGTTAGGGTGAAGCAGATGAAATGGGAATGAGGGTAAGACCTCATAGCTCTTATCCCTGGCCTAGGAGAGCTTGAAACAATGAAAATGTGGGAGTCCAGAATCAGGAACTCTACTCCATATGACTGACTCTATGTACAAGGATCTTGGGTGTTTATTCAAAATGCATCAGCACGTAGTGCGAGCAAGATGAATGACTCAACTGAATAGCAGGGGATGGATTGCACATCCCTTCTATCTGCCAATGTCTCTTCACTTAGGAGGTGTTTGAATGTACAAGGCACAAAAATAAACAAGCACAAACATTGCCTCTTAAGGAGGGCTTCAGACAGGTGCCTGCCAAAATAACATGACAGGTCTTCCAGACTACATGAAGTCAGAGGTCATTACCTGGGTGGTATGCCAACCACAAGTAAAGCAAAGTTTAAATAATGAACTTAAAGCAGCTAATGTACCTGTGTAAACAACCAAACAATCAGTATAGTATTCAGACAAAACAATCAGAAAGTCCAACAGTGGTTCCCAATATACACAACAAGCAAGCCTTATGTGCAAGCATTCAAATTGTTTCATCATCTCAAATGGCCTACAAATAGCAAGGGTTAGTGGACAAAAGCATTTTGCATCTCAATTTATGATATCAACATCAACCATCAAGGCTAGAAGCTTGAACCTGAAATGCACAACTCAAAAGATGAGTACAAACCACTAGCTCAAAGGCTAGGGTCAAAGGTGGGGCAAAAAGTCAAAACAGAAGCTAAAACTCAACATGAATCACATTTACTCTATCATGAACATGTCCTAAAAAGGACCAAATCAAAATCATCAAGCAAAGTCATTTCATGTGCAAGAGAAGGCAAAGGCAACTTCAAAGCTCACAATTGACCATTGAGAATCAAAATTCCACATCAAAACAGAAATGACATAAACAATTATGGAAATTTTCATGAGCATATAGCATGTCCAACACAATCGTCATGTAAAAAATCATAAACAGAGGAGCTCAATTGGCTAGGCAATGAAAATGGAGAAAGTCAACATCAAATTGTGTGACACACATTGTCACACCATATTAGCATGTGCATAAAACAGAAATGACAAATGATAAAAATGCACAACCAAGCCTCAAAAGTCATGCTATGTGTTAAGAATCATCATGCAAAATTTAATGGCAATTGGATCATTATTGAGCATTTCATAATAGTTTGAATGAAGCAATGTCCAAATGTACACAGGTTCAAAGGATCAAGCACATTTTATTTTCCAGAAATGGTAAAATCCTAAAATCCACACCATAAAATTCTAGACTTTCACAGGATCATGTAGGAAAAAACCTGGAATTATTTGGATCATTCTACTATTAGTTATGATTTTTCGAAGATCATGGAAAAAATGAAATAAAAATTGAGATATCATGAAATGATGAAAATGAATTATGAAATTGGAAAATGCTACAGGCCAGATACGAAGTGAGGACGCATGCGCCTCACAAAACTACGTCGTTTCACATGGCTAGAAAAATGAAAAAAAATAAAGACAGAAACGCGCTAGGCTAGGATCAAAGTGAGAAACATGGATCAAAAGGTGTTCTTCATTCAAGAACCCTAGCGCTGCACACAAGGTGGCGCACAGTGGACCTAGCGGCGGAAACCACCGTCTTCCTCATGAAGACGGTGGTGAACAGTAGCTTCACATTTTTTTTCCAGAATTAGCGAAATTATATATGGTTGGATTCGTCTTGACGTGTAGAGTTCAAATCTAACAGTATTTTGGCCTAATTCCTAATAAAAAATGCAAATCGATGAAGAACATGTTCATGCATCAAGACTTTAAATCACCATATCTCCATGAATACACGTCCGTTTTTAATGAATTTTATGTCAGAATTCTCACCATGAAACGCTCTACAAGATTATGTGCATAAAAGAGATAATTAAGAGATTCGAAAATTGCACCTTCTTGAAGCTTCAACAATGGCAGTGGTAGATTCAAGTGTCCAGCAGTATCCAAACCTCTTCTATCAACCTTGTTAACACCTCTGAAGCACAAATCAACCCTTGAAATGGCTTGGATCTAGCTAGATCTTCAAAACTCCATGTTCATGTTCATGATTGGAATGGCTAGATTCTTCACCAATTTCTGCAAATCAAGGCTTGATCTGTACCAAATGATGATCAAGAATCCAGAATATGCAATAAAAATCAAGTGTTCTTTGAAATTTTTTTGAACTTGGAAGAAGAGAAAATTTGGAGGGAAATTTTCAATCTAGATCTAGAATTGTGAAATTGTGAAAATTCTGTTATAGTTAACTATTTATATGCTTGCCTAATCATGCTGAAAAATTAATTAAGCTTTGGTTAATTGGAGATTAGTGAGAAATAAGGTGTTATGCAAAAATTGGTTTTTCCACCCCATGCATGCAATCCTACGTGAACAGTAGCAAATGGCCATACATTTTCACTTAAAACCATGTTATGAACATGTTGGAATGGTTAAAAAGTCCATATGATGCACCAATTTTGAATTCATGATTTTCCCTCCAAAATGGACATGAATATGCATATGATCATATGATGAATTTTCATGCAATGTGATGAATGATTTGGAAAGTTCATGTCATGATAAGAACTTTGCAAAAAGGAGCACTCAATTTGGAGTTATGAGTCAAAAGTTATGGCCTTTGGAAGTTCCATGCACACTTGGCAATGATTGGATCATATCTCCTCAACCATTCATCAAATGCTCATGATCTTGGACTTTTTGGAAATGGGAGATAAAGATCTTCAACTTTCATGTTGGACAATATTTCATTTGAAGCTTCTTTGATGTTGGAAAGTCAAGTTGAAGTTGGTCCAAAAACTTTCCATTTTTGGAAACTTGAAATTACAGGTCATTTTCCATTTTTAGAAACTTTTGATCTGGCTTCAAAATCTTCGAGGCATGAGTTTGACATGTTGAATAACCCTCTTGGGGACATGAATGAAGTGTCTCAAACCATTTCTCCACCTCCTAGCCCTCAGTTGACTTGCAGTTGACTTTTATGGGCCCCAGATGACCTGAAACTGCACAGTGGACTTTGAGCCTCTAGCACTTGGTCAAATTGCTTCAAAATGAACCTTGGGTTCACATAAGCTCTCTAGAACAACCATAGGGCCTTTTTCTCATGAAAATGCTTGCTCTCTTGCACAGATGACTTCTCCTGACCAGTCTTGACTGATGAAACGCAAGGTACTATGCAATGTTAATGACCTAAAAATGAAATGAATGAATGAATGTGGGGTGCAAATTTGAGGTGCTACAGCTGCCCCTATTCAATCAGCTGAGAAGCTGAACGGCTGAGAGCAACGACTGTCAGACTTTCACGGTAATCAGGGATTGAGTACCAAAAGAACCTGGAATTTGCACTATGCGGGGGATGAAGCAAAGAAAAGAATGTTCACCAATGGCATCTTCTAATGGGGATTTGATATTTATTACTGGACCCGACAAGACGTTTACCAACGACTCTACTGGGGATTTTGATTTTTTTTTCGGAGACAGAAACCACGACTAGACGCCAAAGGACGAATAAGAAGGACTCAACCAGACATCAACGGATGAATGGGAGAAAGAAACCACGACTAGACGCCAACGGACGAATAGGAAGGACTCAACCAGACATCAACGGATGAATGGGAGAAAGAAACCACGACTAGACGCCCACAGACGAATAGGAAGGACTCAACCAGACATCAACGGATGAATGGGAGAAATCTGAACAAGATGCCCCTGCCGGGAACATGCATGTAATGGGGAAGATGCCAACACAACAACAATTGTCTAGAAAAGACTCTCTTGGGGAAGCAAGAAAGGGAGAGGTGTTACCGGTTAGTAGGTAACAAACTCGGGAAGAAGGAATATCAAAGACCGGTGTACGGGAGAGATATCAATCAACCAAAAACATCTGAGGAAAACCTGAAGAGGCATATTTCGACTCAGGAAGATCTGACTCCACAGGGGACCAAGGTCGCAATAGGGAGCAGACAGGAAGGAACACCAAGGATACCGGGTTGTAGGCATATAACAAGTGACCGACCAAGGCGTGAATTTGTTTGTGTTCCAAAACACTCATCATCCTGAAGAGAGCTAGAAAAGCAATCTTGTTAAAGGATGGACATTCGATTCCACAAGGAATACGAATCTTACTCAGTTGGGGAAACAAACACAGGGTTCAACCAAAGAGTGCATGAGATATATTATCTATAGCCGTCAAAACATAGATAATATACTCGCATGGAAGATCATCCATAACCGGGTTGTAGGTTGACAAAGGATAAATCGACCGAAATCGTGAATTGGTGTGTGTTCCAAAACACTCATCATCCTGAAGAGAGCTAGGAAAGCAATCTTGTTAAAGGATGGATATTCGATTCCACAAGGAATACGAATCTTACTCAACTGGGAAGGACAAAACCTCGACTGAAGAGCGCATGAGATATATTATCTATAGCCGTCAAAACGTAGATAATATACTCGCATGGAAGATCATCCATAACTGGGTCATAGTTGTCAAAGGATAAATCGACCGAAAAGAGAAACAATTGTTACCAACAATAATAGGGTAGACGAGAGATGACTCACTGGGGATAAATTGCGCGAACACGGCAATTATCCAAACAACTGGGGTAAAATGAAAATTCGATTCTGCAAAGGGACAACGAATCTTACTCGACTGAGGAAACACGAAGGGCTTCGACCGAAGAGTGCATGAGATATATTATCTATAGCCGTCAAAACGTAGATAATACTCTCGCATGGAAGATTATCCATAACCGGGTTGTAGGTTGTCAAAGGATAAATCAACCGAAAAGAAAGGCATCGGGATACCAGACTAAGTATGTAAAGATGACCAATCAAAAGGGGAAACCACAAACATTACCGGCAAATGGTGAATGAAAGAGGACCCACTGAGGATAAAATGGCTTACTCGGAGCAATTATCGAAAAGGAAGGGGAAGACCCGCTGGGGATAAGATTGCTTAATCAAAGCAAATATCCAAAAGGGAAAAGGACTATCAATACCGAAAATTGGATAATGATAACCGCAAAGAGGGGATTACATCTACCGATTAGTAGGTAGAAAACCACGGAAAAGTAACCGTCATCGACTAGGATGAGCACAAGGGTTGACTCCACAAAGGGGAGAAAAGAGGGTTCACATCTACCAGTTAGTAGGTAGAAGACCACAACAATCTGCTGAGGAACAAAATGGGAGAAAATAGGATTTACAACTACCGGGTAGTAGGTAGAAGACCAAAAAAACCCGCCAACAACCAGAATAAACCCTAAAGGTTACCTCTGCTAGGGATGAAAGTAGGATTTATAACCACCGGTTAGTAGGTAGAAAACCGCAAAGATAGGACTTACAACTATCGATTAGTAGGTAGAATCCAACAAATTCCGCTGAGGATAAGATGAATGAGTGCCGGTTAGTGAGCAACTATTCATTTACCACAGGGAGGCACAAGAGACAGCCAATAGGAAGCCCATTTAGTATCGATCCAAAAAGGCAAACTGAATCAAGACTCATCCTAATGAGGAAAGAACTCAATAGGGAAAACCCGTCCCATTATGTGTGTAGGGAGGGAACGGAAACAACCGTCATCCACGAGGGTATAGCTCAGTGGGGAGTGCAGAAGGAAATGGTAGATACTTTCTGCTTAAGGGGATGACTCTATATGGAGAGGTCAGACACACCAACATCTGCTTGGGGAGATCTACTAGGGAGATCTGCATCACCAATAAGCAGGAGACCACAATCAACAGATATATGGCAAAAGATGCAACATGAATACCTGAATGCTATGATTATGCATATATGCATTATGCATGATGCATGCTGACAAACAGACATGTCTAACACACATAGGGCCCGGAATCAACCACCCAGTACTACCCTTCCAGAGGGAAAGCCAAAAGATCACCCGAGAGCAAAATAGATCTTCCGGAGACTGGGATATCAGGCTACAACACCATCCTGCAGGGGAGGTAGGCCACAAGAGGCTTCTGGAGGGATCGTCAGTCACAACCGGAGAAAAGAATTCATAGCACAGGCAGATACTGCCACAACAGCAACTCATGTTGGGGGTCAAAGATACCAAGAAGCAACCTAGATCTCTGGTCGGGATAGATAGGCATTGGTAAAGTTCGTCACGTCAACAACTCCGCTGGGGATCTATCCGAGGAAATGATGGAGTAATGGGATGTCAATCCACCAAATACCGAATCTTCACAGAAAAGCACCCATGCTGGGGAGAGGAGACAACTGCTCTACTGGAGAGAAGAAAGCTGAAGTCTTCAACAAACACTCTGCTTGGGAACTGGCCCACAAAAGTGTTCCAACAGCAACCTGCTGGGGATGACCCACAATAGGGGCTAATAGGGCTTGGAGGAAGAATGCTGCACTGCTGGGGAAATGAAGATGAACAACTTCAAACAACACTGCACTGAGCACCTTCGCTGAGGAGAAACCATGAAAGGTTCTACAGGAAAAAGATACAGTTATATCAGAGATATGAACAAAAGTCTTACCCTGTTAGGAATCATCCCACCCTTGGGAGAGCACTGCGGATCTCCTAAGTATCCTTCCATCATCGTGAATGTTCACTTTGTTTAAGAACAATTTGTGAAAGATTTATTTATTTTGAAAACAATGATATTTTATCAATTAAAACATGCAAAACATTTGTTGAGTTGAAACAAATAAGAGTGCAAATAATTGGATAAAAGCTCAAATTGATTTGATGGAATGGTGGTCTGCAAATGGCAAGACTCCATAGATCTGTACAAATTTGAAATTGGTGATATATATTGGAAGAGGGCTACATTGAACATAATGACCTTTTCTCCACCAATTCCAAATTTCGATGTATTCGAAGCTTCAGTCGACGACGAATCAAGAATTTCCTGGCGGATGACAGATGTAGAACACAGTCTTGTCAGAATGCAGTTACTTGCCAAATCCCTAATTTTTGCCTAGATTGCCCCAGTGTGAGGTACTCAATCTAGCGGGATGCAAATTCTTTTTTTCAATGTCTTTAACTTTTGCCTGGATCGCCCTTTCGGGTTTTCAATCCACCGAGACGCTCCTTTTTGCCTAAGCCGCCCTTTCGGGTGTTCAACTTAGCGAGCTATTCTGCTTTTTAGGCGAAGTATTTCTTGACTGCATCTGAATTCACAGGACGAGTGAAATCTCCCCGTCCATTGTTGTAAGTGTCAAAGCACCGCCTGAAAAGGCTCTCTTGACAACATATGGACCTTCATAGTTTGGAGTCCACTTGCCCCTGGAATCGGGCGCGAAAGACACGACTTTCTTAAGCACGAGGTCACCTTCTCGGAACACACGAGGCTTGACCTTCTTATCGAACGTTTTCTTCATCCTCCGCTAATATAACTGACCATGACACATGGCAGTTAATCTCTTCTTTTCGATCAGATTCACTTGGTTGTAACGACTTTGAATCCATTCAGCATCAGTCAACTTGAGATTTGAGGGTGCTATTTTTATTTTGTTTCTTTCTTTCTTTTTTCTTTCTTTTGATTTTGATTTTGCTTTTGATTTTGATTTTTCACCCTCCTCATTTTTTTATATTTTTTTTTATTACATTTGTAATGCCCCAGTTGGACTGTTTTGCTGATTCTCGAGATGCAGCCGAGTGATCTTCTTTTCTTGCTCAAGAAGTCGGGAAATCTCGTCAGGAATCCCTTCAACATCATCTTCCTCTGCTTCGAATACAGGGAATTGAAAATTGGGAGATGGCGTTGGATCATTATGTTCAATGGGTTTAAGAATTAACCTGCATAATGATTTTGAATATAAAAGCTTTTTGGAAATCAAACAAGGCAATCATTATGTAGACGAAAAGATTGCTTTTATTCTTGTTTTTAGGGTTTTTTGTGATCACCAATTTCATGCAAAAAGCGAAAAGGGAAAACAAATGGAAAAACAAATGTTTTAACATGCTTTATTGAATGAAAATATCATTGCACAAATGTTGCCAACAATGTCATCACCTCTCCTTTTGGCATGGGAGAAGGGTTTTTAAACAAAGTGATTATTACTCTGACTTATGAATGACTGTAGGAACACCCACAGCGACCCAATTGTGGAAGTTAATCTCGCCCGGGATGACAAATGTCAGTACTCTCTGCATCAGCAGCTTCCCCACTCTGATTGACGTGGATAAAACCTCCGCTCTTGAACAACCCTTTTTTCGTTGAAGACCTTAGAAGACAAGCCAACGCCAGCCAGGGACTTGTTATCTTCAAGCTCGATTACCATTGGGACCTAAGTCCTCAAAGCTCAGAATACCTGATCTCATAAGGTCTTGAACCTTATTCTTCAACTGAAAGCAACTATCCATATCATGACCAGGAGCACCCGAATGATACACACAATGCTGATCAGGCTTATACCACCACCGAGGGTTGACGGGTATAGCCGGCGGGTCTCTGGGAGTAATCAAGTTTCGCTCTATCAAAGAGGGATACAGTTCTGCGTATGACATAGGGATCGGATCAAAAGTGATCTTCTTCCTCTCATTACTCGTACTAGCTTGATTACCATTGTGAGGCTGGTAAGCCTGCTGTTGAGGACGATGTTGTTGATGTTGATATTGCTGAGTTGGTCTTCTTTGCTGTTGTTGAGTTGTTGGAATAGTCACAGCAGCAGCCTAACGATACTCTCCTCTGTTCACATTCCTTCGATGGTGCACAACATTTGTTTCACCCTCTCCCCTTCTGGGTGCCCCAGAGGATGGCTTTTTAGAACTCGAAGAACTTGAAGAGCCAGGATCTTGTATCTTTCCTGCTTTAATGAGACTCTCCGTTCTTTCTCCACAGATTACGACATCTGAAAAGCTACCAAACGGGCAACTTCCCATACGGTCCATGAACACACCCTGCAGGGTTCCAATGAACATGTCAGTCAGCTCTCTCTCCAACAAAGGAGGTTGCACTCTTGCAGCTAACTCACGCCACCTCTGGGCATACTCTTTGAAACTCTCACCAGTATTTTGGAACAAGCTCTGTAATTGAGTTCGGCTCGGAGCCATATCCATGTTGTGCTTATACTGCCTTAAGAAGGCTTCACCCAAATCCCTTCAGCTTCTAATGGACTCCCTCTTCATGTCCATGTACCAGTCCAAAGACGCTCCAAACAAGCTGTCCTGGAAGAAGTATATCCACATCTTCTCGTCATCAGTATATGCGGAGATTTTTCTGTAGTAAGCCTGCACATGAGTGCGAGGACAAGAAGTGCCATTATATTTGTCAAAGGATGGCGCCTTGAATTTATAAGGGATTCTCAGCCCATCAACCAAGCCCATATCGGTAACATCAAAACCCAAAGAGTTCTGACACTCCATGGCACAGATCTTCTCAGCAAGGGCGTCAACTTTTCTATCCCTCTCTTCAGTCCTACCCACATCATCATCCTCACTGAGGAGCGTGAACATATCCTCTTGTCTATCAACCAACGGAGCAGGATGACGAACTGGAGCACGGGTTGCTCGAACATTATCAGTCTCAGCAGCAATAGGTTGTCCGTTGATTCTGATACCCCTCAACTCATCACCCACGGCATAGTTGTTGACGGGAATAGTAGCAGCAGCAACGTTGTCATTAACAGGGACCCCCTCTGGTGAAGCACGGTTGACCGGTGGAATCACAGCTTCCTGTCTTTGGGCTAAGGCACGCAACTCCTCTTGCCCTTGAACGACCCCTTGCATCATGCTCATAAATTGGGCCATGTTAGCCCTCATCTCAGCCAATTCAGCCTGAACTTCATCCATACTTCTTTGTTGATTCAGTCTCGTAGCGTAGCGGTGCGGACGACGATCAACAATCCTGCCTAAAACAGGAACCAGAGTGAGAAGTCTCCTCAAGAACACCTGTAATGCAAGAATGATATGGGTATGATGCGTATGATGCGGATGTTGTTTTATCATGAATGATCCTGGAAAAGGATATGCGTATGCGGGTTAATTTTTTTCCTTTTTTGCATTTTTCATCATTCATTTTTTCACTTTCTTTTTTTTTGCGTTACTTTCTTTTGAAAATAAACATGCTATGATGCAAATGATGCAACTATGACTGGCTGGCTGTGCATCATAAGGCACAGGATCAGAGCTTCGGCATGAATTCGGCATCTGAAACCACAGATCAAAGTCATCTGGAACCCAATGTCATCTGGAACTCAAGGTCATATGGAACCCAAGGTCATATGGAACCCAAGGTCATCTGGAACTCATACTTCAGAGCCAAGTCACCAACAAGAACCAAGAGTCACCAACAAGATACGGTCACCAACAGATCAAGTCACCAACAATACCTATAAAATGATTCAAACCCTCCCCACTCACGGGTATCATCTAGGCCAGGGTAAGGTCAAGAGAAACGCAGGATAAACAACCCTTTCAAGAATATCATCATATACACACCAGATGTATGCAACGATAATACCCCATCAGGATCTGAACTGCTCGTGATGCCATGTTCCGCTAAGTGGCGCCATACCACCCGCTTCCCATGAATCACTCTATTCCTAGGTGTCCTAGAGTTCACTCATAGCCTGGGTATTGGGCCTTTTACCTCTTGTAACTCCCACCCCAACAGAGAAACAGACAGCCAACACAATGATAATATGATGCATGCAAACACATAATGCACATATATACAATCATATCATAATCAAAAACGCAATAAATAAAGCAGTAAAAGCAACCAACAATATCCTAAAGAGCGCTAGGATTGACTCGCTTAGGGAAGATGGACCAGCAAGAGGTCAACTTCTCTATTTTTCCCCAGCAGAGTCGCCAGCTGTCGCATTACGCGAAAAACCGGCGGGAAAAGACACAGAGCCGCCACCGTGCGTTATTTATCCTAAAGGAGGGAAAGGAAACGCTCGAAGTAAACCTGGAAAGGAATGGTCTCACGACCAGAGATAGATAGGATCGGGATTCGGTTATGCGAAGGGAAGGTATTAGCACCCCTACGCATCCGTCGTACTCGACGGGATCCACGCTCAGAAAGAATAGAAGAAAGGATGCTAAATAACTGCTCAAAACTGCACAAACTGGAAGGAAACACAGATGAAAGAGGACGAAACAGACTCGGCAGGATATCGCATCCTGGGCCTACGTAGTTTGTTAGACACAAACATCAGAGACGACGTAGTTTGGGAAAGGGGAAACGTGCTCGCTAGGATGTCACATCCTATGCATACGTATCTTCTCTAACCAGAGGAAGAACCAGAGCACTCGTAGCTCGGCTAACGCACGCCAAACAAAACACAAACAGGAAACCGACTGCCAATCGCTGGACTTACGTCAGACTCCGAACAAACAAACACCCACAGGAAACTGACTGCCAATCGCTGGGCTTACGTCAGACTCCAACAAACAGACACACACAGGAAATCGACTGCCAATCGCTGGACTTACGTCAGACTCCAACAAGCAAACAAGAAGGTTAAAAAAGAAAAAGGGGCGCCCGGAGAGATCTGCTCATCTCCTGCCTACGTACCTCATCTGGTATGAGGATCAGGGCGACGTAGTTCCCCTTAACAGGGAAGAAACTTCTAACCTAACCAGAGACTAGGGAGATAACAGACTACTGGGGAGACTACGACTCGAGCCTAGAAGTTGTCATGCAAACGATCCCTATGTTGAGGTCTCTAATCCTAACTCGCACAGGAAGCAAGCTAGCCTAAACATCAATCATGCAAACACAAGCACAAGAGAGCAAGCACACACACTATATGCAAACAAGCGGCTCATACAAGGCTAGGCTTTAGTCAAGGGGTCAAATCAACCTCGACAAACAAGCCAACTGGAAAAGGGTGTTGTTAGCTCTTAACCCTAACATTGATAGTTAGGGTGAAGCAGATGAAATAGGAATGAGGGTAAGACCTCATAGCTCTTATCCCTGGCCTGGGAGAGCTTGAAACAATGAAAGTGTGGGAGTCCAGAATCAGGAACTCTACTCCATATGACTGACTCTATGTACAAGGATCTTGGGTGTTTATTCAAAATGCATCAGCACGTAGTGCGAGCAAGATGAATGACTCAACTGAATAGCAGGGGATGGATTGCACATCCCTTCTATCTGCCAATGCCTCTTCACTTAAGAGGTCTTTGAATGTACAAGGCACAAAAATAAACAAGCACAAACATTGCCTCTTAAGGAGGGCTTCAGACAGGTTCCTGCCAAAATAACATGACAGGTCTTCCAGATTACATGAAGTCAGAGGTCATTACCTGGGTGGTATGCCAACCACAAGCAAAGCAAAGTTCAAATGATGAACTTAAAGCAGCTAATGTACCTGTGTAAACAACCAAACAATCAGTATAGTATTCAGACAAAACAATCAGAAAGTCCAACAGTGGTTCCCAATATACACAACAAGCAAGCCTTATGTGCAAGCATTCAAATTGTTTCATCATCTCAAATGGCCTACAAACAGCAAGGGTTAGTGGACAAAAGCATTTTGCATCTCAATTTATGATATCAACATCAACCATCAAGGCTAGAAGCTTGAACCTGAAATGCACAACTGAAAAGATGAGTACAAACCACTAGCTCAAAGGCTAGGGTCAAAGGTGGGGCAAAAAGTCAAAATAGAAGCTAAAACTCAACATGAATCACATTTACTCTATCATGAACATGTCCTAAAAAGGACCAAATCAAAATCATCAAGCAAAGTCATTTCATGTGCAAGAGAAGGCAAAGGCAAATTCAAAGCTCACAATTGACCATTGAGAATCAAAATTCCACATCAAAATAGAAATGACTCAAACAATTATGGAAATTTTCATGAGCATACAACATGTCCAACACAATCGTCATGCCAAAAATCATAAACAGAGGAGCTCAATTGGCTAGGCAATGAAAATGGAGAAAGTCAACATCAAATTGTGTGACACACATTGTCACACCATATTAGCATGTGCATAAAACAGAAATGACAAATGATAAAAATGCACAACCTAGCCTCAAAAGTCATGCTATGTGTTAGGAATCATCATGCAAAATTTCATGGCAATTGGATCATTATTGAGCATTTCACAATAGTTTGAATGAAGCAATGTCCAAATGTACACAGGTTCAAAGGATCAAGCACATTTTATTATCCAGAAATGATAAAATCCTAAAATCCACACCATAAAATTCTAGACATTCACATGATCATGTAGGAAAAAACCTGGAATTATTCGGATCATTCTACTATTAGTTATGATTTTCCGAAGATAATGGAAAAAATGAAATAAAAATTGAGATATCATGAAATGATGAAAATGAATTATGAAATTGGAAAATGCTACAGGCCAGATTCGAAGTGAGGATGCATGCGCCTCACAAAACTAAGTCGTTTCACTTGGCCAGAAAAATGAAAAAAATAAAAACAGAAACGCGCTAGGCTAGGATCGAAGTGAGAAACATGGATCAAAATGTGTTCTTCATTCAAGAACCCTAGCGCTGCACACAAGGTGGCGCACAATGGACCTATCGGCGGAAACCACCGTCTTCCTCATGAAGACGGTGGTGAACAGTAGCTTCACATTTTTTTTCCAGAATAAGCAAAAGTGTATATGGTTGGATTCGTCTTGACGTGTAGAGTTCAAATCTAACAGTATTTTGGCCTAATTCCTAATAAAAAATGCAAATCGATGAAGAACATGTTCATACATCAAGACTTCAAATCACCATATCTCCATGAATACACATCCGTTTTAATGAATTTTATGTCGGAATTCTCACCATGAAACGCTCTACAAGATTATGTGCATAAAAGAGATAATTAAGAGATTCGAAAATTGCACCTTCTTGAAGCTTCAACAATGGCAGTGGTAGATTCAAGTGTCCAGCAACATCCAAACCTCTTCTATCAACCTTGTTAACACCTCTGAAGCATAAATCAACCCTTGGAATGGCTTGGATCTAGCTAGATCTTCAAAACTCCATGTTCATGTTCATGATTGGAATGGCTTGATTCTTCACCAAATTCTGCAAATCAAGGCTTGATTTGTACCAAATGATTATCAAGAATCCAGAATATGCAATAAAAATCAAGTGTTCTTTGAAGAACTTTTGAATTTGGAAGAAGAGAAAATTTGGAGGGAAATTTTCAATCTAGATCTAGAATTGTGAAAATTATGTTATAATTAACTATTTATATGCTTGCCTAATCATGCTGAAAAATTAATTAAGCTTTGGTTAATTGGAGATTAGTGAGAAATAAGGTGGTATGCAAAAATTGGTTTTTTCACCCCATGCATGCAATCCTACGTGAACAGTAGCAAATGGCCATGCATTTTCACTTAAAACCATGTTATGAACATGTTGGAATGGTTAAAAAGTCCATATGATGCACCAATTTTGAATTCATGATTTTCCCTCCAAAATGGACATGAATATGCATATGATCATATGATGAATTTTCATGCAATGTGATGAATGATTTGGAAAGTTTATGTCATGAGAAGAACTTTGCAAAAAGGAGCACTCAATTTGGAGTTATGAGTCAAAAGTTATGGCCTTTGGAAGTTCCATGCACACTTGGCAATGATTGGATCATATCTCCTCAACCATTCATCAGATGCTCATGATCTTGGATGTTTTGGAAATGGGAGAGAAAGATATTCAACTTTCATGTTGGACAAAATTTCATTTGAAGCTTCTTTGATGTTGGAAAGTCAAGTTGAAGTTGGTCCAAAAACTTGCCATTTTTGGAAACTTGAAATTACAGGTCATTTTCCATTTTTGGAAACTTTTGATCTGGCTTCAAAATCTTCAAGGCATGAGTTTGACATGTTGAATAACCCTCTTTGGGACATGAATGAAGTGTCTCAAACCATTTCTCCACCTCCTAGCCCTCAGTTGACTTGCAGTTGACTTTTATGGGCCCCAGATGACCTGAAACTGCACAGTGGACTTTGAGCCTCTAGCACTTGGTCAAATTGCTTAAAAATGAACCTTGGGTTCACATAAGCTCTCTAGAACAACCATAGGGCCTTTTTCTCATGAAAATTCTTGCTCTCTTGCACAGATGACTTCTTCTGACCAGTTTTGACTAATGAAACGCAAGGTATTATGCAATGTTAATGACCTAAAAATGAAATGAATGAATGAATGTGGGGTGCAAATTTGAGGTGCTACACTTATGATGAAGTTGCATGAGGGATCTTAGGGTCAAAATTGGGGTCTTAAAGCTGCCCCTATTTAAGGACATTATAACTGAGGAGGTGAAGGTTAAAATCTTCGGCTCGACTTAGTAGAATGGGCTTAAATAACAACATAGAGAAACAAATTTTGGTCCCTAAGATACCTTATGATCCAAATGATATGAATGCAAAAGTAAATGCTCTGTGGGGAGATATTGCCACAAAGGAAAAGAAATCAGAGAGACTGAAAGTCTGCAGGAGTATAATGCATTCCATTAGGAAAACTCATTGGGGAGACAGAGACTCTGAGGGATAAAAAGGAATTGTGCGCAGGCCAGGCTACGACTTAAAACTACTGGGGGACTCGAGGAATTCCATACAAAATGGAAAGACTCCGCCAGGGAAAACAACAACATCTGCAGAGGATACGAATAAGTCAGAATAAAACTGAAATACTCGACTCATGCAGGGAAAAGCGATTTCAATAAGGAAATGCGCACTCAACTCAACTGGGGAAGAAATAAAATTTCAACACAGGAGGAGCAGAAATCTATTATCTACTACCTGTTATTGGGTAAGGAGATAATAAAGATCTGACAGAGAGAACATCTGTCACCGGTTAAGATGAACATATCAAGGATGACTTGCTGAGGAAAAGCCAAGAGGAATATTCATTACCGGTTACTGGGTAAGAATAGCCTTGATGGGGAAAACTGCAGGAAATAGGATTTACAACTACCAGTTACTGGGCAGAAGACCAAGGGTGAGAGTATCTGTCATCGGTTAGGATGAACATATCAAGGACAAACTCGACAAGGAAGAAAATCCGTCATCAATTAAGATGGACATATCAAGGATAGACTTTCCTGGGGATGTTAACGAGGATACCCGTCATCGGTTGGGATGAACATATCAAGGATATACCAACTGAACAACAAAAGGGGAATTACATCTATCGAAAACTGGATAGAAAACCTTCGGAAAGAAAATACGTCACCGGTTAGGATGAACATATCAAGGATAGACTCTGCGAGGGGAAAAAGTAGGATTTACAACTACCGGTTACTGGGTAGAAGACCAATCAAAGAGAAAATCAGTCACCGGTTAAAGTGAACATATCAAGGATAGACTCTGAAAAGGGGAATAAAAGTAGGGATTACATCTATCAGTTACTGGATAGAATACCAAAGAAGAGAAACTTTGTCACCGGTTAAAGTGATCATATCAAGGATTGACTCTGCACAGGAGAAAAGTAGGATTTATAACTAGCAGTTACTGGGTAGAAGACCACAAGGAGAAGAAAATTCGTCATTGATTAAGATGAACATATCAAGGATTAACTCTCCGAGGAACAAAATAGGGATTACAACTACCTTTTACTGGGTAGAATACCATAGAGGAGAATATATGTCACTGATTAAAGTGAACATATCAAGGATAGACTCCACGGGGGAAGAAAAGATATCTGTCACCGGTTAGGATGAACATATCAAGGATATACTTTTCGAAGAAAAGATCCACTAGGGATACTGTTGAGGAGAAAAAAAGGGTACTTTCACCGGGTATTGGGCAAGAAGTAACAAACCACAGACTAAGAAGAATATTACCAGTTACTGGGTAATAGACTCTCAGGGAACCAAGATATCTATCTAGGTAAGAGCTAGAAAGAACAATCAATCAAGACTCAACCCAATGAGGACATAACTCAAGGGGAGTAATTCCATCCAGAAAATTTGCCGGGGAGGAAACTGAAATAACAATCGTCCGCGAGGAAACAAACTCAGTGGAAAAACAGAGAAAGGTTAAATTCTTTTCTGCTTAGGGGCTGACACTCTACAATTGAAGGAGGACAGACGCCTAATCTAGTATGGGGATAAAGTACCGCCATAACAGAGAATAAAAAACTCAAACAAATCAAATATGAAGATGCAGGATATGTAGATCATGAATTTATATGAACGTATATGTATATGTATATATGATGTTTATGCTGACAAAACGATCGCAAAGGATACATAGGTGTCGCAAAGAAATTGAACCACCAGTACAATCCTCGGTCAATCCACAAAATCATGGAGACAAACTGCTGGAGAACAGAGAGATCTACATCCCAAAGGCTCAACCCTGGCTGGGGAAGGAGATCTGCTGAGGAAAAAAACCATCCAAACCGTAGGGAATTTTAGGTCAATACCATAAAATGGGAGACAACCCTACTGGGGAAGAATCACAAAGCTGCTCAGAAACCAGGAGGAAACTCTGACTGGGAGCAAAGATACAACGACCGATGGGGACACCAAAGCGATCTACTGGGGAAAGATCAACATCTCGTGAAGACGATCCACCTATTGAGGAAATACGAACTCCACTGGGAAGGCTGAAACTCTGTTAGATATGGAGAAAGAAACTCCACTGGGATGTACAAACATCTTGTCGACTTCACTGGAAAACAATACACCACAGAGTATATGAATCAACCAAACTCAGCTGGGGAAACAGAAAGAAACTCCACTGGGGAATCAAACACTCCACCGGGGAACTGCATCCTCTAGTTGGGGACAACAACACTCTACTGAGGAAATGAGTCAACACTGATGACTAGAGATACCCGAAGGGTTACTGCTTGGGGAAACCTCAAATGCTTCGCACTTAAGAACTTGCTTCTTACTGAAATGCTATGGATACTATTGTTGTTTGCTTTGGAAAAGTTTTTTTTCTTTTATATATTTAATAAAATTTGATTTTGATTTAAAAAATTAATTTCAAAATGATGATAATAAAATTTAAAACTATTGGCTGAAGTAAATAAGAGTAGAAATAATTGGGTAAAGGCTCAACTTTATTTATTGGAATGGTAGTCTGTAAATGACAAGACTCCATAGATTTTACAAATTGAAAATGGTAATTTATATGGAAAAGGGTTACATTGAATACAAATGATCCTTAATCCTTCTACCAAATCTTGACATCCACTGTGCTTTTGACCGCTACTGAAGATGAACCAACGTCAACCCTTGTGCTCAAACAAGTCTTCAAAATCACTGAAGATCAGCATAATCCAGTTACTTGCCATAATCCCTAATTTTTGCATAAGTTGCCCCAAGATGGGGTACTCAACTTATCAGGAAATTCTTTTCTGTTTTATGTCTCTAATTTTTTCCTGGATCGCCCTTTCGGGTTTTCAATCCACCGAGACGCTCATTTTTGCCTAAGCCGCCCTTTCGAGTTTTCAACTTAGCGAGTTGTTCTTTTCATTTTTAGGCGAAGTATTTCTTGACTGCATCTGCATTCACAGGACGAATGAACTCTTCACCATCCATAGTTGTAAGAATCAATGCACCGCCTGAAAAGGCCCTCTTAACAACATATGGGCCTTCACCTTCACAAACTTGCAACATCTTCTTTGCCATCGCATGTCCATTGGAATGAGTACCAAAAGAACCTTCACGCACTTCGGTCATCAATAAGTCTGCTTCGTGTCTATCCACGCGTCTGAGCAAAACCATGTCGAAGTTTCTCTTGTAAAATATATCACCATTCAAATAGAAATTACCGGCTAATCTTCTCAAAGTCTTCTTATCTTTCAAAGATTCCCCAGGCGAGTAAATCTGACTTTGGAGGAAACATTTGATATCGTAATACCACGGCTTCTCATCTTTGATCTCTTCAACAACAAACACATGAGCTGGCCTATCAAGACGCATCACAGACAAGTTGGGAACTTCATTCCAATACTTCACTACAATCATTGATGCCATCACTGCAAGAGCATCTTCCATCCGGTTCTCATCTCGAGGGATATGATGAAACTCAACCTTTATAAAGAAATTTGAAATTCTCCTAGCATAATCTCTATATGGTATTAAACTGGGTTAATTTGTCTCACATTCTCCTTTGATTTGATTCATAACCAAAGCTGAATCACCGAAGACATCCAAATACTTGATTCTGAGATTCATGGCCTCCTCAAGCCCCATAATGCAAGCTTCATATTCTACCATGCTGTTTGTACACTTGAAAGTCAATCTAGCTGTAAATGGTAGATGCGTGCCTTGAGGAGTAATGATCACTGCCCCAATGCCATTTCCATATTGATTAACAGCTCCATCAAATACCATGCCCCAACGAGAACCAAGTTCCGGCGCTTCTTCTAGCAATGGTTCATTACAATCTTTCATTTTCAAGTACAAAATCTCTTCATCAGGAAAATCATACTGCACTAACTGATAAGCTTCAATCGGTTGGTGAGCCAAATGATCAGCCAAGATACTACCTTTGATTGCTTTCTGAGATCGGTATTCGATATCATACTCTGATAACAACATCTTCCAACGGGAAATCCTCCCAGTTAAAGCAGGCTTCTCAAATATATACTTGATTAGATCCATTTTGGATATCAACCAAGTGGTATGATTCAACATATATTGACGCAGACGCTTAGCAGCCCAAGCCAAGGCACAACAAGTTTTCTTAAGCATTGAATACCGAATCTCACAGTCGGTGAATTTCTTACTGAGGTAGTAAATTGCAAATTCTTTCTTCCCAGTCTCATCTTGTTGACCAAGAACATAACTGATACTATCTTCTAGCACAATCAAATACATGATCAACGGTCTTCCTTCAACAGGCGGAGACAAAATCGGAGGCTCAAGCAGATATTCCTTGATACTGTCAAAAGCTTTCTGGCAGTCTTCGGTCCAATCACAAGACTGATCTTTCCGAAGAAGCTTGAGTATAGCCGCACATGTGGCAGTCATGTGGGAAATGAATCTGGAAATATAATTCAAGCGACCAAGAAAACCTTTGACTTGCTTCTCAGTTTTGGGCCCAGGCATCTCTTATATTGCTTTGACCCTGGAAGGATCAACTTTAATACCCCTCTCACTGACAATAAAGCCCAACAACTTACCAGAATGAACACTGATAACACTGAAATTTACCGTATTTTCGACTCCGATTTCACATGCATTCTAGTTATTTTATTGTTATTTTGTTGTGTTATTGGTATGTTTTCCTTTGTTTTCAGGTTTTTACTTTAATCAGAGCCCCGATCGAGAAAAGGAGTGAAAAAGTGCTAAAAGCCCTAAAATTCGGCATTTTGTACTTGTGGCCTACCCCATGGCTGGCGCCATAGACCCTGCCATGACGTGTCCAAGCTCAACTTCCCTCAACTTCCACATTCCCCACTACTTCCACTAAGGCGCCTCAGATTGGCCTTGTGGCGGGCGCCACAAGAGGAAAAGTTTTCCCTCCCATTTTCAAGTTGAAGGGCATCCTTGTCATTTCCATCTTTTTACTTGCTTATAAATAGAAACTCGAAATCACTTTTACAATCATCCAAACTTAGAGCAGAGGCAAACTCAGAGCAACTTTGTTTCACTTAGGCATATATTCAGTATTTTAAAGTGGTAATCGCTTCGCATTGGAGTGTTACCACAATTGTGTAATCAAGTCTGTGATCGAGTCTGTAATCGAGTTTGGAGCACTTTGGAAGAAAGTTAATCCTGCCGCCATTTTCATTTCCGCTTTGCAATCTACTCAACCCTCCGATTGGAGCAGGTTTTTATTACTTGTCTTTATCTTATTTATTTTCCCGCACTTGCTTTACTTTATTTATTTCCCGCACTCGCTTTAAATTATTTATTTCCTCGCACTCGCTTTAAATTATTTATTTCCTCGCACTCGCTTTAAATTATTTATTTCCCGCACTCGCTTTAATTTATTTATTTCTCGCACTCGCTTTAAATTATTTATTTCCTCGCACTCGCACTACTTTTATTTACTTTCCGCACTCACACTACTTTTATTTAAATTAATGCACTTTTACTTTACCATGTCTAACTAAATCTATAAGGTTAGAATGTAAGAATCGTAATTGAACCGATAATCTGTACAATTGTTCGTAGAAACACTTAAGGGCTATTTTAACTTTCAAATTAAGTTTTCCCGCACTTCAACTCCGTTGGGTAAGATCGAAAGCCGTCCAACGTCTATCTAAACTTAATTGTTTTTAACTATTTCAAAAACAGCGAAAGCGCTTTGTTTAGTTCATTAGGAGTTTTTAATTTAAGAAGAAAAGAGATTTTAAAACTATTTTCGGACGCGTTTATAAGTTTAGAGTCTGGTTCGTGAGAACCTCTTTTGGTTAAGAAATCCAGGTTATAATACTTTTCAACTTAGTCAAGATACTATATTTCTTAAAAATAGTTTACTACTCTAATGCAATGCGCGCCTTTTTATAAGTGACAATAAGAGGGTTTGATTAGGGAGTACAACTCGGTTCTGAATACGCGAAAGTGACAGTTCCTGTTAAATTAGTTCTTTTCAAAGTAGGAAATATTGCCCATAATTAATTCTATTAGCAAGTACTTGGATTATTAATTGATTACGTGAATTACATTCGACCCTGTCTTTATTAATTAATCTTTATTCAACACTTTACTTTTCATTGCACACTCCAAAAACACTTATTTTGATTGCCTTTGATAAACACCATAACGACAGATAACGATAGATTGACACTTGGTCTTTGTGGATTCGATAATCTTTTATATTACTCTGACGCGGTCGTATACTTGCGAAACACCGCATCAAGTTTTTGGCGCCATTGTCGGGGACCAATTTCGTCAAATTTCATTTCCCTGTTGTTATATCGTTTAGACTTAGGCTATTTCCCTCCGGTCAATGCGAAGAACTCGCAGCATCGGAAGTTTAAGCTTAGTATACCCTCTGGCGGAACCTGAACGTTACGCTCGCGCACGTTTATTCTTTCATAGAATTAAGAGAGCTATGGCCGAAGATCAAAACCAAAGACCTCTTAAGGACTTCGCTCAACCATCAAATGAAGAACCTAGTTCTAGTATAGTAAACCCAACCATCCCAGCTAATAATTTTGAACTTAAACCATCCCTGTTGCAACTAGTGCAACAGAGACAATTTGCAGGTCTCGCTACTGAGAACCCAAACCAACATTTAAAAATATTTCTTCAATTAGCAGACACTTTTAAAACCAATGGAGCTTTTCCTAAGGCAATACGTTTAAGATTATTCCCTTTCTCCCTCAGAGATAAAGCCCTGTCATGGTTAGATTCCCTTCCACCCAATTTCATTATGACTTGGGTTAACCTTAGAAGAGTATTTCTTGCTAGATATTTTCCCCTGAGTAAGACCGCCGTTCTTCAAAACCATATAACTAGATTTACCCAAAACCAAGGAGAATCGCTGTTTGAAGCTTGGGAGAGATATAAAGAGTTGTTACGAGCATGCCCATATCATGGTTTAGAAAATTGGTTAATCATTCAAACCTTCTATAATGGACTTCATTACAACACAAAGATGACCATCGACGCTGCCGCAGGCGGTGCTCTGATGAACAAACCTTATCCTGAAGTTAGTGCCCTCATCGAAGATATGGCTCAAAACCATCAATCACGGGGAGTCGAACGAGCGACAGTTGAGAAGAAGGAAGCCCAAGGAGGAGTCCATGAACTAAGCTCTATAGACATGATGCAAGCTAAAATGGACGCATTAGCCCTTAAGGTCGAGCATATGTGCATAAACCCGAATACTGTAGCCGCAGTTTCATCGGATTGTGAGATATGTGGAACCAAAGGACACCAATCCGCAGAATGCAGTCTATTAAACGAAACCCACTATGAGCAAGTGAACTACACCCAAGGGAACCCATACTCGAATACCTATAACCCTGGATGGAGGAATCACCTGAACTTCTCCTATAAAAACAATAACCCTATTCAAAATAATGCACCTTCGAGACCTAGTTATCAAGCCCCTAGATCAAATCAACCTATGCAACCCGTGCCACCAAAGCCGAGCCTTGAGAAAATTATGGAAAATTTTATCACCGCTCAAACCCAACAAAACAAGGAGTTCATGAACCAAAACGTTCATGTTAACGAATTGATTACTCAGTTAGGAACCAAGGTTGACCAAATAGTTACTCATACCAAGATGCTTGAAACCCAGATCTCTCAGGTAGCTTTAAACCAAGCCCCTCAGACTACACCTGGAGGACAATTCCCTGGACAACCTCAACAAAATCCGAGAGTACAAGCCAATGCCATTACCCTACGAAGTGGGAACGCTTATGATGAGCCACCAAACCCTAGATTGAGTGAACCCGAAACTTCTAAGGAATGTACAAAACCCACGGACGATAGATCTGTTAAATATCCGATAGGCATTTTAGAAGATGTCCCTGTTAGGATAGGTCAGTTATTTATCCCTACTGATTTTGATGTCATGGACATCAAAGAAGACAATGATATACCAATCCTTCTAGGTAGACCATTCTTATCGACTGTAGGAGCCATAATAGGTGTCAAGAAAGGAAAGTTGACATTTGAGGTAGGTGATGAGAAAATAGAATTTATACTTTTGAAATTTCTTATGGCACCTGTGATGGGAGACTCGTGTTATGCCTTACATATCATTGATGAATGTGTTAGAGAATTAGAACAAAAAGAAATTATAAAAACAATTAAGTTACCATCAACTCTCATAAGGGAAGATGATGACTTTAAAAAACCCTACATCGATGATAACCTTTACGAATGTTTATCCCTTACTCCAGATCATATGCCATGCCCTAAGAAACCAACCTTAGAACTTAAGGAACTGCCTAAGAACCTGAGATATGAGTTCCTTGATGAAAAGATGAACCGTCCAGTTATAGTCAGTGCTACCTTGAGCCAAGAGGAAACGAACCAACTTTTAGACGTTTTACGAAGATAACCCTCAGCATTAGGATACAATATCTCTGACCTGAAAGGTATAAGCCCATCCGTATGCATGCATCGGATTTCGCTCGAAGAAGATTCAAAACCCTCCAGAGAACATCAGAGAAGAATAAACCCTATAATGAGTGATGTTGTTAAAAAGGAAGTTCTTAAGTTACTTGAGGCATCACAGTCGTGCAAAACAATTAAGGCGAACATGTAGCAAAACGTTTAGAAGGAGGATGGCGGATGTGTATAGATTATAGAAAGTTAAATAAAGCAACTAGGAAGGACCATTTCCCTTTACCATTTATAGACCAAATGTTGGAGCGTCTAGCCAGACACTCTTACTTCTGTTATCTAAATGGATACTCTAGATTCTTCCAAATACCTATCCACCCCGAAGATCAAGAAAAAACTACCTTTACATGCCCTTATGGAACTTTTGCCTACAGACGAATACCATTCGGCCTCTGTAATGCCCCAGCTACTTTCCAACGCTGCATGATGTCAATCTTTGCAGATTACCTAGATGGTATCATGGAAGTGTTTATGGATGATTTCTCGGTTTGCGGATTTGATTTCCACAATTGTCTTGCTAACCTTGAGAAAATCCTGGAGAGATGCGTGGAGGTGAACCTCGTGCTAAACTGGGAAAAGTGTCATTTCATGGTGACCGCAGGAATAGTTTTAGGACATATAGTTTCCGAAAGAGGTATAGAGGTAGATAAAGCTAAAATAGAAGTTATAAAAAACCTAAAACCACCAAAAACCATCAGAGAAGTCCGAAGCTTTCTTGGACACGCTGGATTCTACCGGCATTTTATTAAGGACTTCTCCAAAATAACTAAACCTTTAACTGGACTTTTAATGAAAGATGCTGAATTCATTTTCGATGAAAAATGTAATGACGCATTTAATCTTTTAAAACAAGCGTTAGTATCGGCACCCATTATGAAACCGCCCGATTGGTCGGAACCTTTTGATATAATGTGCGATGCTAGTGATTATGCAGTTGGAGCCGTTCTAGGACAAAGGAAAGATAAAAAATTACATGCCATTTATTATGCCAGTAGAACCCTAGATGCTGCCCAACTTAACTATGCAACAACTGAAAAAGAGTTACTTGCTGTAGTTTTCGCTATAGACAAATTTAGATCTTATCTAGTAGGAGCAAAAATTATAGTTTACACTGATCATGCTGCCATTCGTTACCTATTAAGTAAAAAAGATGCCAAGACAAGGTTACACCGATGGATTCTATTACTACAAGAGTTTGATTTAGACATAAGAGATAAAAAAGGCACTGAAAACGTAGTAGCTGATCACCTTTCTAGGCTAGAACATCTAAAACCTGAACTAGTACCCATAAATGATGATTTCGCCTATGATAGACTGATAGCTAGAGTAGAAACCATTGAAGATAATAACCTAGATCCTTATGAGCACTCCCAAAATTCCTTAGTAATAAGTAACGTACCCTGGTATGCAGACTTCGTTAATTACCTAGCTGCTGATATAGTACCCCTTGATCTTGACTACCACCGCAAAAAGAAATTCTTCCACGATGTGAGAAACTTCTATTAGGACGAACCGCTCCTTTTCAAAAGGGGTAAAGATGGCATTTTTCGCCATTGCGTTCCAGAAGAAGAGGTAAATAGTATTATCGAGCATTGTCTTTCTGCACCCTATGGTGGACATGCGAGCACCTCTAAGACATACGCCAAGATTCTTCAAGCTGGCCTATTCTGGCCTACCATGTGGCGTGATGTCTATGCTTGCATTGTCAAATGTGATAGATGCCAACGCACTGGAAACATTTCAAGACTTGATGAAATGCCTCTAAGAAACATTCAGGAAGTAGAACTCTTTGACGTATGGGGTATAGATTTCATGGGACCTTTCCCACCATCCTTAGGAAACAGGTATATCTAAGTAGTTGTAGACTATGTGTCTAAGTGGATAGAAGCTATAGTTGCACCCACAAACGACACTAGGGTAGTAATCAAACTATTTAAAAACTATATATTCCCTAGATTTGGAACACCACGTTTAGTTATAAGCGATGGAGGATCACACTTTATATCTAGAATATTTGACAAACTTTTAAGAAAATATGGAGTTAGGCATAGAGTAGCAACACCGTACCACCCACAGACTAGTGGCCAAGTAGAAGTATCTAATAGGGAGATAAAACAAATCCTAGAGAAAACTGTTTCTATTTCTAGGAAAGACTGGTCTCAGAAGCTTCAAGAAGCATTATGGGCCTATAGAACCGCTTTCAAAACCCCTATAGGAACTACTCCTTACCAACTAGTTTATGGAAAATCCTGTCACTTACCGTTCGAATTAGAGCATAAGGCCTATTGGGCCATTAAAACTTTGAATATAGACTACCTAGCCGCTGGAGAAAAGCGTACCCTAGACATTCATAAATTAGAAGAACTTAGGCAATCTGCCTACGAGAATGCAAAAATATATAAAGAGAGGACAAAAGCCTATCACGACAAAAGAATAGTAAAGAAAAACTTCAATATAGGCGATCCTGTTCTCCTTTACAACTCTAGGTTACGACTCTTCCCTGGAAAGCTACGTTCAAGATGGACTGATCCTTTCGAAGTATCCAAGATTCTGAGATCCGGAGCCGTGGAAATCAAGAACGAAACCTGTAGTCCATTCATTGTAAATGGACAAAGACTGAAGCTCTATGAAGGAGGAGACATTCCAACATACTACTCAGGCCACACCCTGATTGATCCACCAATTCCTACTACTACAGGTGTATAAATTCTAATCGGCAAGCTAATGACGTTAAACAAGCGTTGCGTGGGAGGCAACCCATGGTTTTTTATTTTACTTTTTCGCATTTATTTAATTTTATTTTATTTTATTTTTATTTTCACCGAGAAAGAGTTCGGTGGCGAATAACATGAGCTTCATGCAAGAGGCGCAGCGGAGGACAGACAGGTCCTACGACACTGTTCTACAATCTCTGCAAACGATCACAGATACACAAGGCCGTCAGCAACACCACCACCGTCAGCATATTGCTCTCATAGAAAACACTCAGGGTACCATTTTAGGTAACCTTCGAGAGGTGAGGACCGCTCAGGATGCCCTGCAGGCGAGGATGGATCAGAGAGACCGTCGTCGTACCCGATCTCGTCGTCCACCTCAGGATGGCGAGGGCACTAGTGGTCAGCAATAGGTTGTCAGGTAACTTTTCCCTTATCTTATTTCGAAACATTGGGGACAATGTTCGATTTAAGTGTGGGAGGAGACTCTATCGTCTTTTCTTTATTACCTTTCTCGTTTTTTTCCTTTATCGCTTTTTCTTTGCTGTTTTTAGATAGTTTATTTCCTTTTAGTTGTTTATTTTGCTTTTTAGTATAATGCATGAGTCTGACGAGTCACCAAATGTAGTATATCTTTAGTACAATCCTACCTCCCAATACCTTTAGCCCCACCGAATTTTTTTTCGCAAAAGAAAATAGTGTTATTCCGAAAGTTTTCAGGTTTTAAAGACATGTTTTGAGTAAGGACGCGGTGACTTGGGAGAACTCTGCGAAACATCAGTATTATTTTAGCACCATAGACTTCATAAATATAGGAACCACTCCCGAAACCCCATATACCATGGCCTTAATCATCATTTCCGTATAAGTCCTCAGTAGTTTATCTCAGCAGTCAGCTCCGGCCTACGCATCCTCTAGGTAGGGGACCGATACAAATAAGTGAATGATCCAGAAAAACAAAAAAATAAAAGAAAGCAAAAAGGCAACTCCGGTATAGGTGACCCTCACAAAGTCATTTAAACCAAAGAATTGTAAAAATTTGCTACAAAAAGAAAAAGAAAAAGAAAAAGAAAAACCTACCCACTGTTAGTTGGTTCAGAGGTATCTGGCACTGAACTCGGTGGGGCGGATCATGATCCGATCCCCCACAACTACAGTTGAGTCCAATAAAAGGGTTTACACATATTTATATGCCAGAAACCCCATGCTCAGATCATAATCACTAACAGGCCACTCTACTATGAAGCATGTACGGATAACGGGCTTAATGTGATTGCGCCTGAATGAAAAGGACACAAAAAGAGATGAAGAGGCAGGCCTAGGTATTGTGGGATAATATGGGTTGGTTAATATAGGAATGAAGTTTATGTCCGTATTTGCGGATTAGTGTCATCATGATACCCTTAGTTCACTCAGTTAGTACCTATCACTGCATCCCGACTTGAACTTAGAATTTTTACCTGAAGCACTCGTTTACACAAATATTCTTTTATGAGATTTTTAATGTTTTCCTTGAGGACAAGCAAAGGTTTAAGTGTGGGAGAGTTTGATAACACTGAAATTTACCGTATTTTCGACTCCGATTTCACATGCATTCTAGTTGTTTTATTGTTATTTTGTTGTGTTATTGCTATGTTTTCCTTTGTTTTCAGGTTTTTACTTTAATCGGAGCCCCGATCGAGAAAAGGAGTGAAAAAGAGCTAAAAACCCTAAAATTCAGCATTTTGTACTTGTGGCCTACCCCATGGCTGGCGCCATAGACCCTGCCATGACGTGTCCAAGCTCAACTTCCCTCAACTTCCACGTTCCCCACTACTTCCACTAAGGCGCCTCAGATAAGTCTTGTGGCGGGCGCCATGGCCTTGTGGCGGGCGCCACAAGAGGAAAAGTTTTCCCTCCCATTTTCAAGTTGAAGGGCATCCTTGTCATTTCCATCTGTTTACTTGCTTATACATAGAAACTCGAAATCACTTTTACAATCATCCAAACTTAGAGCAGAGGCAAACTCAGAGCAACTTTATTTCACTTAGGCATATATTCAGTATTTTAAAGTGGTAATCGCTTCGCATTGGAGTGTTACCACAATTGTGTAATCAAGTCTGTGATCGAGTCGGTAATCGAGTTTGGAGCACTTTGGAAGGAAGTTAATCCTGCCGCCATTTTCATTTCCGCTTTGCGATTTACTCAACCCTCCGATTGGAGTAGGTTTTTATTACTTGTCTTTATCTTATTTATTTTCCCGCACTTGCTTTACTTTATTTATATCCCGCACTCGCTTTAAATTATTTATTTCCTCGCACTCGCTTTAAATTATTTATTTCCTCGCACTCGCTTTAAATTATTTATTTCTCGCACTCGCTTTAAATTATTTATTTCTCGCACTCGCTTTAAATTATTTATTTCCTCGCACTCGCACTACTTTTATTTACTTTCCGCACTCACACTACTTTTATTTAAATTAATGCACTTTTACTTTACCATGTCTAACTAAATCTATAAGGTTAGAATGTAAGAATCGTAATTGAACCGATAATCTGTACAATTGTTCGTAGAAACACTTAAGGGCTATTTTAACTTTCAAATTAAGTTTTCCCGCACTTCAACTCCGTTGGGTAAGATCGAAAGCCGTCCAACGTCTATCTAAACTTAATTGTTTTTAACTATTTCAAAAACAGCGAAAGCGCTTTGTTTAGTTCAGTAGGAGTTTTTAATTTAAGAAGAAAAGAGATTTTAAAACTATTTTCGGACGCGTTTATAAGTTTAGAGTCTGGTTCGTGAGAACCTCTTTTGGTTAAGAAACCCAGGTTATAATACTTTTTAACTTAGTCAAGATACTATATTTCTTAAAAATAGGTTTACTACTCTAACGCAATGCGCGCCTTTTTATAAGTGACAATAAGAGGGTTTGATTAGGGAGTACAACTCGGTTCGGAGTACACGAAAGAGACAGTTCCTGTTAAATTAGTTCTTTTCAAAGTAGGAAACATTGCCCATAAGTAATTCTATTAGAAAGTACTTGGATTATTAATTGATTACGTGAATTACATTCGACCCTGTCTTTATTAATTAATCTTTATTCAAGACTTTACTTTTCATTGCACACTCCAAAAACACTTATTTTGATTGCCTTTGATAAACACCATAACGACAGATAACGATAGATTGACACTTGGTCTCTATGGATTCGATAATCTTTTATATTACTCTAACGCGTTCGTATACTTGCGAAACACCGCATCAATTACCAAAAGTACACTTATTGGGATTCAAACGGAGTTTGTACTTCCTCAAATGCTGGAATAGCTTCAACAAATGCTCAACATGTTCCTCTTCCTCAATCGATTTAGCAATCATGACATCGACATAACCTTCAATCTCTTTATGCATCATATCATGAAAAAGATTAGTCATTTCTCTCTGGTAAGTTGCACAAGCATTCTTTAGACCGAAAGGCATCACTCTATAACAGAATGTTCCCCAGGGTGTAATGAATATGGTCTTCTCCATATCCTCGGGTTCCATCTTAATCTGATTATATCCGGAAAATCCATCCATAAATGAAAAGACTTTGAATTTAGCAGTATTGTCTACCAACATTTCAATGTGTGGCAGAGGTAAATCATCTTTCAGACTGGCTTTATTTAAATCTCTATAGTTAACACACATGCGGACTTTTCCATCTTTCTTTGGCACAGGCACAATATTGGCCACCCATTGCGGATACTCAGCAATTACAAGGAAACCGACATCAATTTGCTTTTGAACTTCCTCTTTGATCTTCACGGCCATATCAGGATGCATTCTTCTCAATTTCTGCTTGACTGGCGGGCATTTTGGCTTCAACGGCAATCTATGCTCCACAATATCAGAATCCAATCCAGGCATGTCTTGATAGGACCAAGCAAACACATCTGAATACTCTCGAAGAAGATCAATCAACCCCTTCTTAGCATATGGACACAGTTGAGACCCAATCTTGACTTCCTTCACATCATCTTCGGAACCCAAGTTGCATGTTAGTCCATCCGTCACAAAGTTGGTGCAGTCTTCCTCTTCGCTATCCTCTACCACATCAGCTAAGTTTTGTTCATTCCCATGAATGAACCCTCCGCTACGGAAGCTAAGTTGCATCTCTTCAGATCTAACGGCTGATGAGCCTTTCTGGAACCCCAAACTAGTTCTTCCTTTGTTGTCGGCGACCTCTACCACACGCCCCCACTGATCAACAGGGCCTTCTTCAACAATCTTCTGCGCATCTTTTAGAGAGGACATAGGTGCCCCAACTCTCTTCTCAGCAGCAATAGATAAGGCTTGGAACAGAGTTCCAACCTCATCCTCAGCTTCTACATACGAGAAAGATGACAGATGGCTAACCAACAACGCTTCCTCTCCTCCCACAATCACTAGCTTGCCATTCTTGACAAATTTGAGCTTCTAGTGTAGAGTGGAGGTAACAGCCCCTGCCTTATGAATCCATGGCCTTCCCAATAAATAGCTGTAGGCCGGGTGGATATCCATAACTTGAAAAGTAATCTGAAAATCACTCGGACCTATCTTAACTGGAAGGTCCGCTTCACCAATTACCGTTTTGCGAGAGCCATCAAAGGCTTTGACAATCACCCCACTATATCTCATGGGAGCTCCTTGGTAAGATAGCTTCGACAAAGTTGACTTCGGAAGCACATTGAGTGACGAACCGGTGTCAACAAGAACATTTGACAAAGCATCTTCCTTGCAGTTCATTGAAATATGCAAAGCTAGATTGTGATTTCTTCCCTCCTCATGGAGTTCTTCATCACAGAAGCTCAGATTATTGCATGAAGTGATGTTAGCCACAATCTGATCAAACTGAGCCACAGTAACATCTTGCTCCACGTACACCTGTTCAAGAACTCTCTGGAGTGCTTCTCTATGCGCTTCAGAATTTAAATGCAGAGACATCACAGAAATCTTTGAGGGATTTTGAAGCAACTGTTCAACCATATTAAATTCACTACTCTTGATAAGTCGGAGTACCTCATTATCATCACTATTTGCTTTCAAATTTCTGGATTCACCAGACTTATCTCTTGAACAACCAACAGGATCTACAGTAGGCACCTCCTCCTTTTTACCAACAATCAACTCTTCTTTATTCTCCGGGAACACCGGTCCAAAAACTCGACCACTGCGGGTCACCTTCGTAATATCTGCAATGCTTACCACTGAACTGGTCGTAGGCAGCGGGACCTCTTGACCATTCTCCATCATTGTAGCATTGTATTGATACGATACAACCTTATCAGATGCATACGGGACTGGGCCCGCTAACCGTATTACCAATGGCAAAACTAATCTATTATTGACACTCTTGTTACTGCTGCTATCATACTGAATCACCAACCACTCTGGTTGTTTGAAAACGGGAACAATGACATTAACATCGTCATCTACATGACGGGATTGAATAATCTGGATCATGCCTTCGTCCATCAGACGCTGGATGTCCTTTTTCACTACAACACATCCCCTTGGGTTCACACTACAGATATCACAACCATCGTGATCATGTTCACAGTCACTCACCAAACAGATATCTTTATGCATTTGCACCAAAGATCTTCGGATAAACCGGACATCGAAAACTTTGAATTCACCTGGATAGTCGTCCACTATGTTCACTGAAGAACTCCCATGAG
The DNA here is from genome assembly GCF_024323335.1 of Lathyrus oleraceus. Taxonomy (NCBI): domain Eukaryota; kingdom Viridiplantae; phylum Streptophyta; class Magnoliopsida; order Fabales; family Fabaceae; genus Lathyrus; species Lathyrus oleraceus. Next base: position 209,013,094 of record NC_066582.1, read on the forward strand.
CGGGAAAATGATTAGCTTTCACATTAGGTGCGCGGTCTTCAAAAGACACCATGCCAATATTCATAAGCTTTTGCACCTCATATTTTAGCGGATAACAGTTCTCAATATCGTGCCCGGTGTGCACCCTGGTGAAAAGCACAGCGAAGTTCAGGTTTATACCACCAAGGAAGTGGTTATGGTATCTGCGGTGGATTCCTCGGTTGAATCAAGTTCTTGAGGACTAAAGATGAGTACAGTTCTAGTATGACATAGGAATAGGGTCAAAAGAGACATTCTTCCTCTCGAAATTCTGTTGTTGGTGATGATTGTTGTTGGAATTGTTGTTGTTGTAGGTGTTTGTTCTTTGTTGCGGTTGTTGTTGTTGACGTTGATTCTGATACTGATGTTGTTGTTGTTGTTGAATTGGTGTTGTTTGCTGATTTGAAAATACTGGAATGACGGAAGATACTTGATGATGATGATGTTGACGGGGTGGTGGATTTCTTCTTACTTGAGGCCTCATATGCCTCCCATTGGAAATTGCATTGGTCTCATTATCCTTCCTCTTGCTGAAACTACTCCTATACTTCTTGATTGTTGATGCCTCATCTTTCCACAATCGTCCTTCACGGACCCCCTCTTCAAGTCTCATCCCCATGTTTACCATTTCGGTAAAATCACTGGGGGCACTAGCAATCATACGTTCATAGTAAAATGAACTCAGGGTTTTCAGAAAGATTTTTGTCATCTCCTTCTCCTCCAAAGGAGGAGTGACCTGGGCAGCCAACTCCCTCCAACGCTGGGCGTACTCTTTGAACGTCTCCTTATCTTTCTGAGACATGGACCTCAGTTGGTCCCTATCTGGCGCCATATCCATGTTGTACTTGTACTGTTTCACAAAAGCCTCACCTAGGTCATTGAAAGTGAGGATGCTTACACTGTCTAACCCTATATACCAAGGGAGTGCAACACCTGTCAGGCTATCCTGGAAATAGTGAATTAGTAGCTGGTCATTATCTGTCTGGGTTGACATCTTGCGGGCATACATCACAAGATGACTGAGTGGACAAGAATTTCCCTTATACTTCTCAAAGTCAGGCACTTTGAATTTCACTGGGATTTTCACATTGGGCACTAAACACAGTTCAACAGCGCTCTTGCCAAACAAATCTTTGCCTCTCAGCATTTTCAATTCCTTTCGCAGCTCAATAAATTGGTCTTTCATCTTATCCATCTTCTCATAGACGTTCGGGCCCTCAGATGGCTCGGAATGATAGATGGTGTCTTCTATATGCAGCAAAGTGTGCACAACGGGAGGTGGCACAGACATGACCGGGCTAGATGCCGACATGGAAGCAAAAGTGGGAGTGAAACCTTCTGGCACAAAATTAGGAGGCATTCCCCAAGGGAATCCAGCAGGCAGATTTGGAGGGAAGTGGGCGGTGGCAGCAGGCACTATAGAGGTAACCACTTCAGAGATGACAGTCCTCGCAGGAGGAGTTGTAGGCGTTGGAGAAGCTTGGCTCTGAGCAGCAAGAACTGACTCCATCATGGCAGTCAGCCGGGCAATCTCTTCTTTCAAATCTCGGTTCTCTTGCTCAAGGTGTTCCATGATCTTTGGACGATTAGCTCTGGTGTTGTACCGGTGAGTCAGCTTGGCTAAAGCACATAAGAACACCAATTAGACACCTGGCAAAAACCTGCTTATGCAAATGATGCATGAAATGCAATGTTTGATTATTTTTATTTTCCAAGGAACTTACTATATCATTTGCAAATATATAAAAATTGAAATGGCAATTGCAATAATTTGATATGACCAAAAATCTCTTTTTATTTATATAAATTGGAAGGATAACACTGAGTCCAATTTCAGAAACCAAAATAAAAGATACAAGAGAAAAGGAGACTAGTCATCCTAAGGATCCCTAACAACAGTGTCAAAAGATTTGGCTGAAGGCGCGTACTTCCTTCGAATGCGACGAATCTCGGCCTCAAAAGAATCCTTGATCTGAGTCTTCTCGAGGACAAGCTGGTCAACAATCTTCAAGCAACGGAAGGCTGAGGCATGCTAGAAGATGAAACCTCTGCCTCTCTTTGTATCTTCGTCACTCGGTCTTCAAGTAGCTCAATCAGTGCATCTTTGTCCTTAGACTCCAACTGCAACTCTTCATGCTTCTTGCTCAAAGCATGGAAACGCTCTTCCTACATATCCTTCTCTTGCTTCATCTTGATGAGCGCGTCTTCCAACTCCTCTACATCTTGGTTAGGGAGAGTTAATGGCTCAACCACAACCATAGACATAGGTTTTTCACAAGGATAAGGCATCTTCAACTCCATAGCTCTCTTCTTTACCCAAAGAGTGTAAGCTTCCAAAGCTACACAATTGCACGGGCCAAGCTCGGATCTTCCTTTCCTATGCATATTATGCCAAGCATGCACAATCTTCTGCTTCAAATGTTGGGTATCTTTACCTTCTTGATAGAAAAGACCTTCTAACAACATATTATTACTCTTGTCTTTCAAGGGGAACCCAAGTTGACGACGAGCCAAAGCAAGGTTGTAGTTAATTCCTCCTTGTGTGTCAATGAGAGGCACATTAGATAATTCACCACAACTATCAATACTCTCCAAACTGCTTAAGGACGGATCATACCAAACTATATCATCATTAGTGAGAGACATAATTCTCTGAGACCAGCTTAGACATTGTTTGTTCTCCACAAAAGCAGGCGTCTGAGGCAAGTGCAAAATAGACCACTTGTACAGAAGAGGAATGCAACTGACAATAGTTCCACCACCTTTAGAATTTCTTAGATGCAAAGAGAAATACATATCACCCAACAAAGTAGGCACTGGATTCCCAATCAAGAAACTTCTAATGGCGTTAGCATCAACAAAACCGTCAATGTTAGGGAACAAAGCTAATCCATAGATGAGCAACACAAAGATAGCTTCAAAAGCATCCACACTACCAGCTTGAGCAAAAGTGGTAGCTTCCTTAATGAGGAAAACAGATGACAACCCAAATAACCCTCCTTTCTTCACCCAATGAGCCTCTATCTCAGACTTCTTCAAGTGAAGAGCTTAAGCAAAAATACTAGATCGGGGAATCTCCTCCAATCCACTAAAAGGCACTCTACTAGAAATAGGTATCCCCAAAAGATGAGAATACTCCTCCAAGGTAGGCACAAGCTGAAAATCTGGGAAGTGAAATAATGGTAGAGAGGATCATAGAACTGCACCAATAGACTCAAGAGTCCTTCAACTACATCAGCAGACAAAATGGATAGAAGTTTCCCATGACGTTGTTTGAAGTCCAAGGGATCTAATACAGAAGATGCTAGCTTCCTCAACTCTTTCAAGTCGGGACATCTGAAACTTTACTTCTTGGTGTTCCTTCGTCCATAATCCATGGTCTGAAAATATTTGCAAATGATACCTTAGTTCCTTGAAATTTTGTGTGATGAATGTTATGATGCGCATGAAATGCATGAATGCAACAATCACAAATAAGTGATCACATACAAGGCAAACAAAGGTCAAGGGATGAATCCATTCATTGTCAAGATCAATCATCCATTTTGGTGGATTATGGTTTACACCTTTATTAACACCCAAGTTCCATTGACATTGACAAGACTTGATTGGATAAACCAAGAATCAAGGGTTTGTTGCAAGTCACGAGCATGGAGTCTGGGTAAGAACCATCCCAAAGGAGTGAACTAAGGATAAAACCTGTAGATCATGTTCTAAAAAGTTCCCAGAGTCTTAATTCCATCTATCGGATATTACAAGTTAAGATGACTGACTCATCGAACCATAATATTCTCAAGAGAAACTCGTCTGAGTGTAGTACCGCGTAACAACTGTTATCAAGTCTACACCTAAACAGTTTCCGCACTACGTCCTAAATAGGCCAAGATGGGTTTGGTGTTCTAAGGTCCTCAGCTTCTCAAACCCAATTAGAAGTAGTAATGCCTAACCACAAATACTTGTGTGACATTTCCAAATCCAAAGGAGTCTCCACTGAGCAGATGGATCTCAAGCCAAGTTGTTAAGGACTACTCCACACAAGTCAAACATGACTATACCATCCTCCTATCTTAATTGCACTCAACTTCAGGTTAGAACTTATCTCACCACTCAGAGATCACCAAGCACAACAAGCAGATTATATCACACATGCAAATATATAAACATCACATATATACAAATATATTCACACAAAAAGTAGGCTAAACCCACTGGAGACTACTCCCCAACAGAGTCGCCACTTAATTTTTGTAGCGAGAAATTCATGATCATCAAGCTATTGACAAACTAGAGATCAAATAACTAGAGTCGCCACCTTGCTTTTATTGTTTCCAAGGGAAAAGGGAAAAAGTACGAACAAAATCCAAATAGTAATAAGTTTTCAAATAAAAACTAATAAAAATCAGAGATCACAAGTAAGGGGGTTGGTTACACAGAGGGAAGGTGTTAGCACCCAGAGTATCCTGGGTACTCCTAGGGATCCATTTTTGTGTGCATATGTATTTTGTACAAAGTGATGTTTACAAACAAATAGAATGGGGAGATGAGAAAAGAATTCATTAATTATATTTTTGTGTTTGACAAGACCTTCGGTCTTGTGCCTACGTACCAACATATAAATTAGGGATCAAAACCTCGTAGTTCGTGCTATAAATTTCAAAATGAGTGTGTTGGTTTTAACAAAATTTAAGTTTGAAAGGCACAAAGGCCTGAAAATGGTTTGAATGAGTTAGTTCTTTTTGGCTTTTTGAAAGTTTAAGTCAGGTATAGTTAACTTTATTTACAAGTTTGATTTAAGACAATAAGTTTGAAAATGCAATGGCATAAGGCCAAAGTTTCTATCTTTTGCAAAAGTGGTCTAAGTTTAGAACAAAAGTAGTTCAAAACAAAGAAGGTTTTGAAAATGAAGGGAGAGATTTTTAAATTAAAGAAATGGGGAGAAGATGAAGAGACTATCCTATGCACAAAAATTTAAAAGTTTAAAGTTGAAAAGATCTGACCAAATGGGAGAAATCCAATAGACAAGTATGTCAATAGAAACCCAGAATTCCCTTGGACTATTAGAATCAAACAACACACAAATGCACAATTATATCAATCTTGAAGAGCAAAGGCATCAAATAAAGATGGCCTCATCCAAGCTTATCCACTTCATGATCTTCTTCAAAATGGCCTATGTAGCAAATGAATTCCACAAGTCATAGGTTCAACATAACAGCTTAATAATAATCAATGTTTCAAATGAACTGGAGAGATCTTGAATGATGTATCAGATGAATTCAAATTGCAAGTACTTGGTTCTCTTCAACAAATTGGCATTGGCCAAGTCCATTAGCAAAGGAATATTGCCTAAATTCTAAGTCCAATTGGGGGAGATCAAAATAACAGTCCACTCAAAAGTCTTTTAGGGTTTTTGTTATTATTATGTGCATTAATGGTCAAAGACCACACAAATAAACAATGTACACAAACAAAATAATATCTCACAATATGGTCCAAATGGACAAAGTAAAAATTACATTAACATAAACAATTAGAATGATATGTATAATGGCAAATGATAATAGGATACTAAAAGTAAATTGCATTAAAAGTACGAGCTTGAAAGTAAAAGTTAATAGTTAGTAAGTTAGTAGTAAGTTTTGTTTTGTTTTTGATTTCAAGACATTCTTTGGAGAATACTCAACCCACTTGCCACAAGCATGGATCCTTGAACCAAAGCATCTTCCAAAGGAAGGAAAGAAGGCCAAGTGTCCACACAATACGATGGAAGTGGGGAGACTTACAATCTCACAAACTAGAATGCTTATGCCTTTTATGTCACAAATTTAGCGCTATGTTAAGCAATCGTAATTGGACTTCTGTAGAAGTCACAACTATTTGAGGTCGGGAAGTAGACTTTTGGTGTTAATGCATGTTGGAGACATAGTATTATGAACTATGCTCATTAAACATACCACACACACAAAATATGCAAAGGTGTGGCCTAATCTCATCCATACTCATGTTAATCTTTCAATCAACTAGCATTAGGACTTTGAGATGTCATTGGCCAATTGAACATGGATGAATGAAGAAGGGGAATTAGATGAAGAGGGAAAGGGATGAATGAGATCACAAATTGGTCAAAGAAGGACTTTTACCAAATTAATATTATTCATTCATTTTGGGAGATGGAATGTACACTCCATCAATCCCCTAAATCCAATAATATTAACTTGACAAAGTCAAATCAACCTTGACCAAGGCCCAACAACAAATGAGAAACTCAATTAAGTCAATACAAATGGTCAACACAATTAAAATGACATTTATTCAATTAAAAATAGTAAAATAATGCATTAAATTCAAATATGTTTTGTCAAAATCCTAAAATCTCATCAAAACACCAAATAAATAGCCATGAGATTTATCATAGGTCAAACAATGTCAAAGGACCTTGGATAAAAACTTTCATAATTTTTGGACACTTAAAAATATTTTTAAACAATTAAAAACAAATGCAAAATCAATTAATTTATGAAAAATATTAATAATGATCCAAAAAATAATTTTAATTTAGAATATGAAAGACAAAAATATTTGAAAATTTTAGGTGAAAGTCTCATATTTTTTGGATCAATATTGAATTTAATATGAATTATTGAAGAAAATGGAATTAAAAAGAAATTCAGAAAATCCAAAAATATGTGGACCATCAGATCTCCCTCACTAATTTAGGTGGCAGATCTGATGATCCAAAACGCGCGTTCCATGTACACCTCAGTCAAACGCGCTGCAAACGTGGTATTCACAAGGGACGACTAAGATTAAAACGTGGAGGTTGGATCTCATGGCTCAGACTCAAGACACATCATCACAGGAGCCAGAGCTCCGGTTGTCTTCTCCGGTGAGCTTCACCGGACTGGTCAACATGAACCATCACCAAAATTCCAAACAAAGACATGATTTTAAAGAGAAAACATCACTGAGCACGAATATCACCTCCAACTCATCCAATTCCAACTATATTGAGAGATATGTGGAATTGAAAAATGAGGTTCATGATCTGAGTTGCTTCGATTTGGCCTCAAAGCAACTCAATCTTCTTGCCTACATTGGTAGGACTTCAGACAACTCAAGAATCAATGGAATTGAGCAAGAATCAAGGAGAATCGAAGAGTTTAAAATTTCTGCAAATTACCTTCAATGGAGGTCTGAGCTTGCTAGATCTTGATCTGAATCGTGCTTGGCTTCACTTTAATTGCTTACAGAAGAGGAATGGAAAGGCTTAGAATCAATGGACTCCTGGAGAATTGAATTCCAAAACAGTGGAGATTCAAGCTCAAATTCAAATGAATTTATCAGGGTTATCCTCTTAGAATGAAGGGTTTTCAATGGGGATTCAAAGCTGGCGCAATGTGTCTGTGATTTCTGAGCAAATGCAGTTGTATATATGGCCAAATCCATGTGATATTTACACACTCTTTTCACTTTCCAATTTTGGCAAAATGATGAAAGCATGGTGCATGGGCGCGCATAGGCCCATGGAATGATAGTTTGAAACTCCAAATGAATGATCAGATACTTTGGAGATGGATTGGATTGCAAGGTACATGTGCATTGTCACTTGAAGATTGAACCATGCCAAATGATATTAGCTTGTTTAAGCCATGCGCAGCCTATGCATTTCTCATCCAAAAGGCATGAATTTTAGCTCTTTGGAAAGGTGACATCAAGAAGAACAAGTTTTATGTTGAACACTTTTTCATTTGGAGCTTGTAACATGGAGATATTTGAGGTGGAAATTTGGAAATATTTGACATATCAAATTTTTTCTAAGTGTCAAGCCATATGTCTCAATACTCCACCTTGCTTAACTTTTTATGGGAGCTACAAATGAGAAAAGTATCCTCATCAAAGTTGTATCTCTCTCAAATACCTTTAAAATGTTCACCAATTTCATGTCATTTGGGTTTTAAATGATAGAGTTATGCATTTTTGAAGTTTGGAAAAATCACTTGATCAATGGTATAGGTCAAAAGTGACCTATGTAGCCTCATATCACATGTTCAAAGAAGTTGAATTTGCTCCCACTCAAAACATAAAAGTTGAAGTATACACATTGAATTTAATTGTTCAACTTGAAAATATTTCATATCATTAAAATTGAGCAAGTTATGGCTTTGGGAACTTGACTTTCAAATTAGGGTTTAGACAAAATGACCTATAATATTTTAACATAGAAAATGATTTTCCAGGCAAAACTAGATCTAGGTCTCAACATGAAACTTGTTTATAATGTCATTTAGAGTAAGTTTTATCTTGGAGTCATTTTAATATGATGAAAATTGTAGGAGATAAGGTCTAGGGAGACCCAGTTTTAATCAGATGAATTCATCTGGCCAACCACCATCAACCAACTTGCTAATTTCCTATTCTCTTGACTTTCTTGGATCATGGTAGATCATATATGCATAATATAATTAATTTTTATGTGTCCCTTGAGAAATTAATCAATTGGTGAGATAGCTTGTTGGAGAAGTTACTTAAGATACCCAGTCAAACTAGGGTTTCCAAGGCAAATTACCCTAAAACTCTTGAAGCAAACTTGATCAATATAACATGTAGAGAACATTGGGACTCATATATGATGTACATAACCATTCTTGAATCAGTTCTTAGTTGTGCTCTTTGTTCATGAGGGTCTCAAACCCTATATGTGATCAATGAATCAAGGAGATCATGCCCCTACCTACAAAAGAGTTACATAGATACAAAGACATATTTTTGGTATTTTGGTTAGTAAAATGATAAAATACAAGTATGATATAATCATAAAGTGCTTGGTGATCTCTCCCAAAATAAACCCAATGAAAGAGGGGTAAGGAGGATGACAAAGTATGATCCCAATTCCAATGCTTATGATGAAGTTGCATGAGGGATCTTAGGGTCAAAATTTGGGTCTTACAGTAACCAAGCAAGTTATTGTAAGGTTTATCAAGAACCAGATTATATGTCGTTATGGTGTGTCAAGTAAGATCATTATTGATAATGTATCTAACTTGAACAATAATATTGTGGAAGCTCTTTGGAAAGACTTCAAGATTGAACATCATAATTCTTCTCCCTACAAACCTAAGATGAATGGGGATGTTGAAGTTGTGAATAAGAACATTAAGAAGATCATTCGGAAGATGGTTGTGACATATAAAGATTGGCATGAGATGCTCCCATTTGCTTTGCATGGGTACCGTACATCCATCCGCACTTCAATAGGGGAAACCCATTTCTCACTTGTGTATGCATGGAATCTATGCTCCCAGTGGAGTTGAAGATCCCATCATTGCGTATCTTGATGGAAGCCAAATTGACTGAGGCTGAATGGTGTCAGACCAGGTATGACCAGCTGAATTTGATTGAAGAGAAAAGATTAACTGCCATATGTCGTGGTTAGTTATATCAGCAAAGAATGAAGAAAGCTTTTGATAAGAAGGTCAGACCTCGTGTACTCAGAGAAGGTGACCTTGTGCTCAAGGAGATTCTATCTTTTAAACCAGATGCTAAGGGAAAATGGACTCCTAATTATGAAGGCCCATATGTTGTTAAAAGAGCCTTTTCAGGCGGTGCTTTGATTCTTACAACTATGGATGGTAAAGAGTTCACTCGTCCTGTGAATGTCGATGAAGTCAAGAAATACTTCGCCTAAAAAGAAAATAACAACTCACTAAGTTGAAAACCCGAAAGGGCGGTGTCGCACCTCAAAAAATGAGAACATGACGCTCACGAGACGCAATCGCATGCTCACGGGATGGACTGAACAGAGTCGCCACCGAACTTTATTTATTCCTAAAAAGGAAAGGAGAAATATCGATAAAACCCAAGAAAGAACGACAATGATTATGGTCGTCGCAACCAAATTAGTGGTTCGGGAGTCGATTACCCAAGGGGAAGGTATTAGCACCCCTCACGTCCGTTGTACTCAACGGGAACCGTTTAGTTAGTTTCGATTCGAATGTTAGCTTATGTTAGTTTATAATCTTCTACTTATTTGGGATAGAAAAAGAGAGAGAAGAGAAATGTTTTTGAATTTTATTAATGAGAGAGGACCTAAAAATATTTCCATTATTAGGGGGGTAGAAAGGAACTAAACCTAATTTTTTTATTAATGGACTGACAAGATTTCGCAATCCTACTCCTACGTATCTCCAAGTGTAATTGGGAATTCAAGGTTTACGTAGTTCTGGATAGAAAATGTTTGTTTGTTGGTCAATTTTAGCGAAAGCTATATTATATTAATCGACGAAAAGCATTGTTTTTCCCAAAACATGTGAGAAGTGGATGTATACCACACATCGAATGGATTTATAAATCAACATCCGGAAAAACGTCATTTATCTCAAGTCAACAATTGTGGATGAAGCATTGCCTTCCATCATCTTAAGACAAGATGTCTTTTGTTTTTGAAAAGGTTTTGAAGATTAATCGCGCGACGACGAGAAAAGAGTTTGATGTGTTGGATGTATTTTATAGGTGAATGACGACATTTGATGAGAACGAGACATAAGCCTCGGGATCAATCACTCAGGGTTCCACCGGAATGCTAGATTCCAATGGTCCTTTTTCATTCGAATTAATTGAGAAAATTGTTTGATGGACAACAAAGACTTGATAAGAATCAATTGTTCAAAGAGTTGCGCTAGAATGCTTGATCCCAACGGCCCTTATTTTGTCCAAGTTAATTAAAGTATTTTAGGGACGAAAGAAAAGAATGAACGGTTAACCCAAGACGCGAGGCTCGAGACCGATCATTCAAAGGTTCCAACCGGAATTCCAGATTCCAATGGTCCTCTTCTTTCGTGTTTTAAAAAAAAAAAGAGTTTTAATATAAACTTAAATGATCGGGATACAAATGATTTAATCATATTAAAAGGTATAACTTAGGGTAAGATCGAAGTTTAAGAAATTAGTCATGATTTTTATTCTATTAATTAATCAACATTATTACTAGATATTTATTTAGTTATTTATTCATAATATTCTAACAATAACAAATAAAACTACAAAGAAGTCGACATTATTTGAAAATAATAATTCTATAGTTATTCAAACATTTAGAGAAAATAACAAGAAATTAAGTTGGAGAAAAATAAAATAATATATTTTTTCACGTCTAGTAAAATGATGTGAGAAAATAAGACCAACTTAACATTAAGCGTATACAAATTATTTTACTAAAAAAAATTTGATGATGAAACAATTGAATATTCTTTTTTTTCTTTTCAAAACATAATTAAAAATAACAAAAGAAAAGAAATTAAATCTACTTTTTATTTATTTTTCTAACATAATTTAAAAATAATAACGAAAATAACTAAATTAATCCTTTTTATTTTTATTTTTTTAACACAATCTAAAAATAATAATGAAAATAATTAAGTTAACTTTTTTAAATTTTTGTTTGAAATAAATAAGTGAAAATAAAAAAAACTATAGAATAAATAATTTTTTTTATATTACTAATATTACTGATAAAAAAAAAAGAAAAGTTGTAAGAAATAAAATAAATTTATTCATTTCATTATTAATTACAACATTACAAATAATCATGCTTTTCATGTACATCTTGCTCTATACCCCAATTATTATCACATAATGACATACAAATTATACACATACCAGAACACATTAATTATAGATTCTACTATTCTCTTTGATATTGTAGCACAAACGTTAACAATTACTACATTATGATATCATAATTCTGATTGAATACTATTTCCTATTATTATTATCTCACAATACTATAAACACATATCAATTTTATTTAATATTATTTATACTATCAATGCTGCAAAACTGTATTAAATTATTTATTTAGTCATTTAAATCAAAATACAATCTCAAGATGATGAGATAACATTGCCAACTTATCAGTTACTTTGCAATGATGATGAGATATCAATCAAACCAATACAACCTCTTTAATGCCCTTGTTGGAGAAAGGCGGTCGGCTCCGCCGCCGTCCCCTGTAGCGGTTCCCTACCTCAAAACTTTACTTTCCCAAAATAAACCTCCTTATTTTTTCATGCTTGTTATGAATTTGAACCCCATTTTATCAAAATCTCAACCTAAAAGGAGGTCGTCCCCCTCAGAAATCACAACACAATTAAAAAAAAAAGCAACTAACAACAACATTCAAAAGACAAGCTTATGGATTTCGACACGTAAAAGGGATTGAAGACAAAACAACAAAGATTAACAAAGGAGTAAAGAAATACCTAGATTCAGGTAAGAAATTTCCGCCCTCTAAATCTTATTTTTTGTTTGGATCTTCCTCTCTCTGTATTTGCTGGTTTATGTTCGTGTTATTAAAAAATGTTGTTGCAATGTTTAAAGTTTGCATGTTGCTATATTTGCTTAATAAATTTTTGTGTTTGAGATTAAATCTGGGAGATAAATTTGAGTTTCTAACTGATTGAGAAAATATTATCTCAGATTTACTTGGAAATTTTTTGGGTTCCTCGTTTGGAATTTTTTTTTTCTTCAAATTCTCGCTGTTTTGAAAATCGAAAATGAAAAATATCCCCTCCCCTCATACTTTCTGCCACTTGTTATTTATATTGAAGAAAATAAATTAGGATTATTTGAATATAAAAATATCTTTTGTTTTGGTTCAATTTAATTTCTGATGAAGTTTTGCTTATTTTTTCATCCTATGTTTCTCTGCTATAACCTTTTTGCCCTTGACTTTTTGAAATACGTTTTGCTTAGAAAAATATGTTAACTGCACTTTTCTGCAACTACTGCAGCAACAAGACAAGAATCTGTCCAAGCCAAAGAGAGCAGAGTTCTGGTTGTGTAGAGGAAAAAAAAGACAAACTAGCTCTTAGTCTTATGTATGCGAAATGAAATCTTTACAACCAGATGAAACAGTCATAAAGAATCAGTTCGAATGATGAGATGCAGATGAATGAAATGACTACATAAACATGGTATGCGAGTGAATGACTTAGTTGCAGATGAATGAATGTCAATGGGTAAATGCACATGAATGACTTTAGGTGGGACAAAATTTAGGGTATGACAGTTGCCCCTATTTAAATATCTTTACCAGATAGCATGAGTGGTGGAAATCCTCATGAAATTAGGGTGAAAGGTATTTAAATACATAAGACCCACATTTGCCCCTATATGCAATGACATGTTATGTTATGAGCTGAATGACTTCTCTTTGATTTGTTGGGGATATGATAAGCCCTAGCGTGATTTTTTTTATGATAGATGATAAGCAAACTTGTGGAGAATGATGAAAATATTGCAACAACGATCCACAAGAATCAGACAAAGACCAAAGGGTGAAGACACACTAGGGATAATAAATTGAATGGGAAAAGACGTTGGGGAATATTCAAAGTATGATTTATTAACAGGTTCATATATGACCTAATGACACTTTAGAGTATATTTGTCAGTTCTGGAGATTTCTCATAAGAAATTCATCCAATCAGAGATTTTTGGAAATTCTTAATAGAGAAATTATCCAAGACAATAATAAATTGGAGTTTTCTCACTAGAAGATAATCCACACAAAACATTGGAGTTTTCTCATTAGAAAGGCATCCACACAAAACTTTGGAGCTTACTCATTAGAAAGTCATCCATACAAAACAAACTATGATGATTCTTTATGAAGAAATCAATCAAATAAAACATCATTGAAGTTTTTCAACAAGAATAACATCCAAGCTTCTAGGAATTCCTTAAAATGAAGATTCACTTCTGACTTTCTAGGAACCGTCAGGAAAAACAGGGTAATCAAACTCTCTGTATAAGCCAACAATTGGACTCGGACCGTAAGCAATGGATCACAACCAGCTTCTAACGGATTTGTGATAGCTTCAACTACACTTTACATAATGTTGGCAACAATCAAACTTCAGGTACCAATTACAATTGTATTTTCCAACTAAGTGTCAGTTATAACTGGACTTTTAGAGAAAACCAACAACAATTTGATTTTAAAAATAAAGTGTCAGTTACTACTGGACTTTAAGTAGATACCGATGACAATTATATTTTGAAATGATACTAGTAATAACTAGATTTTTTTGAAGATAACGCCAGTAACAACTGAATTCCAGAGACTCCAATGATAATTGAGCTCTTGAAATGATACTAGTAACAACTAGATTTTAAGGGTACCAAATAACAATTGGATTTTCGACAAGATATTAATGACAATTGAACTATACATACCCATAACAATCGGATTGGAGATAACACCAGTGACAACTGAATTCTTCAGGATTCCCATTACGATTGGACTTTGGATGAAGTTCCAGTGACAACTGGACTTTGGGTCAAGGGATAACGATCAACGACAAGACCAAATGGGCAACGCAAATGAGTACAAAGTACCTTTTAAACCATGCATGATTTGATTTTTTTGTTTTATGCATGATATATGAATGTTCATGATATGTAATGCTGGCGATAGGCAGATTGGGAGTTTGTAGGGACTGTTTATAGATATTTTGATTCCTCAACACCAATAACTCCAATCAGTACAAGTAATAAGTGTATCCAGAGGTGAATCTACTAAGATTGACAGTTATAACTAGCCAAAGGGTAATCCTTCCATATGATTAATAGGTTGTGCTCCATAGAGATTCTTGTTGGTGATTTAGGAGTGCTCCTGCAACCTTGAGACTTTCGGGAAAACAAATGATTTTCTCTTGGTTTTCACATATATCAAAGCAATTTTGTTGTTTTTCAATACGTTTTTATTTCTTTTCAAGTTTCAAAATTTCATTATAAACGAATAAGTGACACTTTGCATAACAAAGAAAAACATAGAAGAACACAATTAACAATGATTGCTAGGCAAAACTTGTATTTTATTCAAGAATGGTAACACACAAATGGCGTAGCTCCATGGAATGTTACAATTTTGAAAATGGCAATAAGGAAATGTTTACGTTGAATTCAGTGACCAATATTATCCCTAATTACCATGACTCCCCAAAACCTTGCTTCTAAAGGGAGTAACTTGACTGATCTTCCACCTCTGATTCTTCTGTGTTGATCAGTAACAACTGATGCAGAGGGAAGGTGTTAGCACCCAAAGTGTCCTAGGTACTCCTAGGGAGCCCTTTTTGTGTGCATATGTATTTTGTACAAAGTGATGTTTACAAACGAATAGAATGGGGAGATGAGAAAAGAATTCATTAATTACATTTTTTGTGTTTGACAAGACCTTCGGACTTGTGCCTAGTACCAACATAAAAATGAGGGATTAAAACCTCGTAGTTCGTGATACAAATTTCAAAATGGGTGCATTGATTTTTAACAAAATTTAAGTTTGAAAGGCACAAAGGCCTAAAATTATTTGAATGAGTTAGTTCTTTTTTTGCTTTTTGAAAGTTTAAGTCAAGTATAGTTAAGTTTATTTACAAGTTTATTTTAAGAAAATAATTTTGAAAATGCAATGGCATAAGGCCAAAGTTTCTATCTTTTTGCAAAAAGTGGTCAAAGTTTAGAACAAAAATAGTTCACACAAAGAAGATTTTTAAAAGTGGAGGGAGAGATTTTGAAATTAAAGAAATGGGGAGAAGATGAAGAGACTATCCTATGTACAAAAATTAAAAGTTTAGAGTTGAAAAGATCTGACAAAATGGGTAGCAATCCAATAGACAAGTATGTCAATAGAAACCCAGAATTCCCTTGGACTATTAGAATCAAACAACACACAAATGCACAATTATATCATCTTGAAGAGCAAGGCATCAAATAAAGATGGCCTCATCCAAGCTTATCCATTTCATGATCTTCTTCAAAATAGCCCATGTAACAGATGAATTCCATAACTCACAGGTTCAAAACAACAACTACACCATGATCATGTTGCAGATGAATCTTAGAGAGGTCTCCAAAGAAATATCAGATGAATTTCCAATTTCAAGCACTTGGTTCTTCAATAAGTTGGCATTGGCCAAGTCCATTAGCTTAGAAAGGTTGCCTATATTCTAGGTCTATTTGTCCAAGATCAAGCCAACAGTCCACTCAAAATGTTTTAAGGTTTTTGTTATTATTATGTACATTAATGGTCAAAGACCACACAAACAAGCAAAGTATACACAAACAAAATATATCACACAATATGGTCCAAGTGGACAAAGAGAAAATTACATTAACATAAACAATTAGAATGATATGAACAATGGCAAATGAAATAAAGTACTAGAAGTGAATTGCATTAAAGTAAAAGCTTGAAATTAAAAGTTAATAGTTAGTAAGTTAGAAGTTAGTCTTGTTTTGTTTTTGCTTTTGCTTTTCAAGACATTCTTTGGAGAACACTCAACCCACTTATCACAAGCATGAATCCTTGAACCAAAACATCTTCCAAAGGAAGGAAAGAAGGTCAAGTTTCCACACAATACCATCAATGTGGGGAGACTTACAATCTCATTAACTAGAATGCTTATGCCTTTTATGTCACAAATTTAGCGCTATGTTAAGCAATCGTAATTGGACTTATGTAGAAGTCACAACTATTTGAGGCCGGGCAATAGAATTTTGGTGTTAATGCATGTTAGAGACATAGTATAATGGACTATGCTCATGAAACATACCACACACAAAAAGAATATGCAAAAGGTGTGACCTAATCTCATCCATACTCATGTTAATTTTTCAATCAACTAGCATTAGGACTTTGAGATGTCATAGGTCAAATGGAGTGAATGAATGAAGAAGGGGAATAAGATGAAGTGGGAAGGGGATGAATGAAATCACAAATTGGTCAAAGGAGGACTTTTACCAAATTAATATCATTCATTCATTTTGGGAGATGGAACGTACATTCCATCAATCCCCTAAATCCAATGATATCAATTTGACAAAATCAAATCAACCTTGACCAAGGCCCGAAAACAACAAGCAAATTCAAACAAGTCAATACAAGTGGTCAACAAAAATAATTGACATTTATTCAATTAAAAATAATAAAATAGTGCATTTAAATCAAATATGATTTGTCCAATTCCTAAAATCTCATCAAAACACCAAAGAAATGGCCATGAGATTTATCATAGGTCAAACAAGGTCAAAGGACCTTGGAGAAAAATTTCATAATTTTTGGACATTTAAAAATATTTTTAAACAATTAAAAACAAATGCAAAATCAATTAATTCATGAAAAATATTAATAATGATCCAAAAAATAATTTTAATTCAGAATATGAAAGAGAAAAATATTTGAATTTTTTTGGTGAAAGTCCCATATTTTTTGAATCAATATTGAATTTAATATGAATTATTGAAAATAATGCAATTAAAATAAAAATTCAGAAAATCAAAAATACGTGGACCAATTGATCTCCCTCATTAATTGAGGTGGCAGATTAAGTGGCCAGGAGCGCGATATCAACCATAGACCTTAGTCAGTGCGTGGCAACTTTAGTAATCAAAACCAATGCTCAAGATTAAAACAAAAGGGATGGATCATGTGGTTCAGAGTTTTGCCAACTCATCGCCGGATCCAGAGCTCCGATCATCTTCTCCGGTGGACCTCACCGGACTGGTCCATCATCAACCATCACCAAAATGAAAAACAAGGATATGATCTTAAAGAAAAAATGGCACTGAGCTCGAATCCGACCTCAATTCACTCTAACTCCAAGTATATTAAGAGATACATGGAGTTGAAATTTGAGGTACATGAATTGAGTTTCTTCGATTTGGCCTCAAAGCAACTCAATCTTCTTGCCTGCATTGGTGCGACTTCAGACAACCAAAGAATCAATAGAATTGAGCAAGAATTTGAGAGAATCGAAGAGTTCAAAATTTCTGGAAAATACCTTCAATGTAGTTCTGGATTCAATTGATCTTGATCTTGCTTGTGCTTGATCTCACTCCACTAGCTTGCAGGAGAAGGATTGAATGGTTAAGAAGCTGTGGATTCCTGGAGAATTAAATTTCAAAACAGTGGAAATTCAATCTCAAATTCAAGAGAATTTTTCAGGCTTATCCTTTGCAAAGTGAGGATTTGAAATGGGGGATCAAAGCTGACGCCCATGTGTCTTCATTTCTAAGCAATTGAAGCTATATTTATAGCTGAAGCAAGTGATAATTGCACCTTCAAATTCACATTCCAATTTTGGCAAATGTCTGAATTGAGCATGGATTGTAAGGCAAGTGCACATTGATGTTTGAAGTTTGATCCTTGCCAAGTGATGTCACCCTATTTATGCCACGCGCAGCCTATGCATTTCCTGTCCAAAATGAATGAATTTTAGCTCTTTGGAAAGGTGAGATTAATAGGAACAACTTTCATGTTCAACACTTTTTCATTTGGAGCTTGGAACTTGGAGAAGTTTGAGGTAGAAGTTTGGAAATTTTTGACATATCAAATTTTTTCTAAGTGTCAAGCCATATGTCTCAATATTCCACCTTGCTTAACTTTTTATATGAGCTTAAAATGAGAAAAGTGTCTTCATCAAAGTTGTAGCTCTCTCAAATGCGTTCAAAATGGTCACCAATTTCATGTCATTTGGATTTGAAATGATAGAGTTATGCATTTTTGAAATTTGCAAAAATCACTTGATCAATGGTATAGGTCAAAAGTGACCTATAATGTAACCTCATATCACATGCTCATAAAAGTTGAATTAGCTCCCACTCAAAACATAAAAGTTGAAGTAGAGATCTTGAATTTGATTTTGCGCTTTGGAAATCTTTCATCTCATAAAAATTGAGCAAGTTATGGCGTTAGGAAGTTGACTTTCAAATTATAGTTTAGACAAAATGACTTATACTGTTTCAACATAGAGAATGATTTTACAAGCAAAACTAGATCTAGGTCTTAACATGAAAGTTGTTTGGAATGTCATTTAGAGTAAGTTTGCTCTTGGAATCATTTTTATATGGTGAAAATCGTAGGAGATAGGGTCTAGGGAGACCCATTTTTGATCAGATGAATTCATTTGGCCAACCACCATCAACCAACTTGCCAACTTCCAATTCTCTTGACTTTCTTGGCTCATGGTAGACCATATATGCATAATATGATGAATTTTGAAGTTTCCCTTGAGAAATTTGATCAATTTGTGAGATATCTTGTTGGAGAAGTTATTCAAGATACCTAGTAGAGAACATTGGGACTCATATATGATGCTCATAAGCATTATTGGATCTATTCTTAGTTGTGCTCTTTGTTCATGAGGGTCTCAAACCCTAGATGTGAACTTGATGAATCAATGGAGATCATGCCCTACCTACAAAAGAGTTAAGCAAATGCAAAGACATATTTTTGGTATTTTGGTTAGTGAAATGATAAAATACAAGTATGATATAATCACAAAGTGCTTGGTGATCTCTCCCAAAACAAACTCAATGAAAAGGGGTAAGAAGGATGCCAAGGTGTGATCCCAACGCTAATGCTTATGATGGAATTGCATGAGGGATCTTAGGGTCAAAATTGGGGTCTTACAGAGTTCACGGGGTGTGAGAGCTCTTCATCATCCATAGTTGTAAGAATCAAGGCACCTCCGGAGAAGGCTTTCTTTACAACATATGGGCCTTCATAATTGGGAGTCCATTTTCCACGTGAGTCCTTGTGTACTGGCAAGATCTTCTTGAGCATGAGGTCTCCTTTGAATTCTATAACACATACTTTCTTGTCAAAATCCCTCTTTATTCGTTTCTGGTATAACTGTCCATGGCACAAAGAGGTCATTCACTTCTCATCTATGAGGTTTAACTGATCAAATCTGTTTTGCATCCATTCAACCTCTTCTAGCTCGGTCTCCATAAAGATTCTCATTGAAGGTATCTGCACTTCAATTGGGAGAGCCGCTTCCATCCCATATACCAAAGAGAATGGGGTTGCCCCTGTTGAAGTGCGGACGGAAGTCCGGTATCCATGTAGTGCAAAGGGTAACATTTTGTGTCAATCCTTATATGTCTTCACCATTTTCTGCAGGATCTTCTTGATGTTTTTATTAGCGGCTTAGATAACGCCATTCATCTTTGGACGATATGATGAAGAGTTATGGTGCTTAATCTTGAAGCTTTCGCATACTTCTTTCATTGTCTTATTGTTCAGATTCGTCCCATTGTCTGTAATGATCCGGCTTGGAACTCCATATCGACAAATAATCTCTTTCTTGAGGAACCATGCAACCACTTGTTTTGTTACATGATCATAAGAGGAGGCTTCTACCCATTTGGTAAAGTAATCAATGGCAACCAGGATGAAGCGGTGACCATTAGAAGCTTTAGGCTCGATGACGCCGATCATGTTGATGCCTCACATTGAGAATGGACAAGGTGATTTCAAAACATTTAATAGGGTCAGAGGCATGTGTACCTTGTCAGCATAGATTTGGCACTTATGACATTTTCTAGCATAATTGAAGCAATCAGATTTCATGGTCAACCAGTAGTAACCAGTTCTCAAAATCTTCTTAGCCATGGCATGCCCATTGGCATGAGTTCCAAAGGATCCTTCATGAATCTACTTGATCAACAGGTCTGTTTCATGTCCTTCCACGCATCTGAGCAAAATCATGTCGTGGTTTCTCTTGTATAACACATTATTGCTTAAGAAGAATTTAGATGCCAATTTCCTTAACATTTTCTTGTCAAGGGTTGTTGCATCTGTTGGATATTCTTGGAAGTAGGCAGGCTCAACTTTCCGCTCTATCTGAATGAGAGGCACTTCATTATGGAATCTAACTTGTGACATTGAAGCCAACATAGCCAAAGCATCAGCTATTTGATTCTCAGTTCCCGGGATATGACGGAAAGTGATTTCGTCAAAGTACTTTATTAGTTCAATGACATAGGCACGATATGGGATCAACTTCGTATCACGGGTTTCCCATTCGCCTTTGACTTGGTATATCACCAAGGCTGAGTCTCCACATACTCCGAGGATTTTGATTCGGAGGTCAATTGTTGCTTCAATGCCTAGGATGCACGCCTCATATTCTGCTATATTGTTTGTGCAATCAAAACACAACCTTGTTGTCAAAGGAGTGTAGCCACCATTCGAATTCAATAGAACAACTCATATTCCATGCCCCATGTAATTCGAGGAACCATCGAACATGAGCTTCACCGAGATCCGGGTTCAGGTCCTTCATCAAGTCCTGGAATTTCAAAATCTGTTACTACCATAATGTCTTCATCAGGAAATTTGAATTTCAAAGACTGGTAGTCTTCAACAGGATGGTGTGCCAGGTAATCAGACAACATGCTTCCTTTAATGGCTTTCTGGAATACAAACTAGATGTCATACTCAGACAATAACATCGGCCAACAGGCGAGTCTTCCAGTTAAAGCAGGATTTTCAAAGATATACTTTATTGGATCCATTTTTGAGATCAACAAAGTAGTGTGACAAATCATGTACCGTCTTAGACGACGAGCGACTCATGCTAAAGCACAATTGGTTTTCTTCAAGAGTGAATACCGGGTTTCACAATTGGTAAACTTCTTGCTCTAATAGTATATGGCATGTTCTTTTCGATCGGTTTCATAATGTTGTCCTAGCACGTATCCCATTGACTTTTCAAGCACAATCAAATATATAAAGAGTGGCTTCCCCTAAACAGGTGGAATTAGAATAGGGGGCTCTTGCAGGTATTGTCTGATCTTCTCAAAAGCCCTTTGGCAGTCAGAGTTCCATTCAACTGCTTGATCTTTTCTAAGCAACTTGAATATAGGTTCACACGTAGCAGTCATATGAGACATAAACCTAGAGATATAGTTCAAACGTCCCAAGAATCCTCTGACTTCTTTCTCTGTACCGTGAGCAGGCATTTCTTGTATTACTCTAACCTTTTCTGGATCTACCTCAATTCCTCGTTGACTAATAATAAAACCAGGAAACTTTCCAGATTGGACACCGAAGGTGCATTTAGCAGGATTCAGCCGTAGTCGGGATTTTTGGCGACGCTCAAATAGCTTTTGCAAGTGATCTATATGATCCTCTTCACTTTGGGATTTTGCGATCATATCATCAACGTAAACCTCAATCTCCTTGTGCATCATATCATGGAAAAGAGTGACCATTGCTCTTTGGTAAGTTGCCCCAACATTTTTTAGACCGAATGACATTACCTTGTAGCAAAAAGTTCCCCAAGGGGTGATGAACGTGGTCTTTTCCTTGTCTTCGGGAGCATCTGATCGCACCGAATTACACCGTATTTTTGACTCGGATTTCACATGTTTATTAGGACTTTATCATCATTTTATTTGTATTATGCTCTATTTTCTCTTGTTTTCATATATTTAGCACTTTCGGACTCTTTTGGAAGAAACGAAGCAAAAAGACCTAAAATTAGGGTTTTTCGGCGAAATTACACACATGGCGTTGCACATGGTGGCCTCTATAAGGGAAGCCATGAGTCACCAGCCCTCAACCAGGAGGTAACTGCCACGTTCCCATGATCCACCCCCATTTGCACACATGGCGGGCGCCACCTTTGGAAATCACGTTCCCACTAAAGCCCAATAAGGGGAAGTTGGAGGGTACCATGCTCTTTACAAACTGCTGAGAATCACTATAAATAGCTCATTTCATTTCATTTTCTAGCATCCAACTTAGTTTTACAACACTAAGCATATAGTTATCATTTGTAATAGCGATAATCCGTCACATCGGGGGGTTATCGCACCACTGTGAGATTGAGTTGGGTCACTTCAAGTTGCTGTCGTCTGTAGCTTCAAGAGTCAGAGGTTTATTTTTATATCAGAATCGAAGGTTCCGTTTGGAGTAGGTTCTTATTTATCGCTTTATTTGTTTATTTCCCGCATTGCTTTTACTTTATTTATTTCCCGCATCGCTTTTACTTTATTTATTTCCCGCACCGCTTTTACTTTATTTATTTCCCGCATCGCTTTTACTTTATTTATTTCCCGCATCGCTTTTACATTATTTATTTTCCGCACTCGCTTTATTTATTTATTTCCCGCATTGCTTTTACTTTATTTATTTCCCGCACTCGCTTTACTTTATTTATTTCCCGCATTGCTTTTACTTTATTTATTTTCCGCACTAGCTTTACTTTATTTATTTTCCGCACTCGCTTTCACTTTATTTATTTTACGCACTTTACTCGCTCTCTACGCCTTAAATTCTAAAATAAACTTTTCATCATGATTAACACCGTTATGTTTGTTTGCATTACCATGTGTGGCTAAATCTTTTAAAGGTTAGAATGTAAGGATCGCGGTTAAAGTAATGTTTCACATACTGAAATTTGTAGAAAATCTTTAAAGGCTGTTTTGATTTTTAACTCGAGTTTTTTAAAACAAACATGGTTAGTTTTAATTATTCGGGGAGTGTGAAAGCACCCTGGCATAGTAACTAGGAACCTTTATCACTTTAAGGAAAAGCTATTTTTGAAACTGTTTTCGGACGCGTTGATAGGTTTAAAATTAGTAAAATCCTTAGGTAAACTTTCCAAATCTAAATCACTTCTCAACTAAGTTTACGAGTCTCATTTCTTAAATATAGGTTTACTACTTTAGCGTTTTGCGCACCTTTTATAGGTGACAATAAAAGGTCTTAATTTAAGGGTAAACTCGATTCTGAATACGCGAAGCGACAGTTCCTGTTAAATGGATTCTTTTCAAGAGTAGAAAATATTGCCTCATAAGTAGTTCTATTTAGACAATCGAAACATCACTTAACTGACGTGAATTACATTCAACCTGTCTTTACCTGCAATTATTATTTACCGTTATTTTGCAAACCAAATATCTCTTTTATACCGCCTTAGATAAACACCGTAACGATAGTATTCGATAGATTGACGATTGGTCTCTGTGGGATCGATATTCTTTTATATTACTTTGACGTTATTCGTGCACTTGCGAATCACAGCGATCAAGTTTTTGGCGCCGTTGTCGGGGACCAACTTCGTCAAATTTCGTATCCTGTTGTTACACCGTATAGACTAAGGCATTTTTAGCCGGTAAATGCGAAGAACCTGTAGTACCGGAAATTTAGTAGATCCTTTAGCGGAACCCGAATGTTATACTCGTACACGCCTCTTACTCATCCGAATTAAGAAAGTTATGGCCGAGAATCGCGATAGGCGACCTCTTAAGGAATTTTCCCAACCCTCTGATGAGGAACCTAGTTCGAGTATAGTAAACCCCCTTATACCTGCTAACAATTTCGAACTAAAATCGTCTTTATTGCAATTAGTACAACAAAACCAATATGCGGGTCTCGCTATTGAGAACCCGAATCAACATTTAAATTTTTTTATCCAACTAGCCGACACCTTTAAATCTAACGGCGCTTCACCCGATGCGATCCGTTTAAGATTATTTCCTTTCTCCCTCAGGGATAGAGCACGTTCATGGCTAGATTCACTTCTAGCTAAATCAATAACTACCTGGGAAGACCTTAGGAGAGTATTCCTTGCTCGATATTTCCCCCCTAGCAAGACTGTTGTTCTTCGAAACCAAATAACCAGATTTGCTCAAAACCAAGGAGAATCGCTTTTCAAAGCTTGGGAGAGATATAAAGAGCTATTAAGAGTATGCCCACACCATGGCCTAGAGCAATGGCTGATCGTTCACACCTTTTACAATGGACTCCATTATAACACCAAGATGATCATCGATGCTGCCGCAGGTGGCACGCTGATGAATAAACCTTATCCTGAAGCTTGTGACCTAATTGAGGA
Source organism: Lathyrus oleraceus (assembly GCF_024323335.1). Taxonomy (NCBI): domain Eukaryota; kingdom Viridiplantae; phylum Streptophyta; class Magnoliopsida; order Fabales; family Fabaceae; genus Lathyrus; species Lathyrus oleraceus. The sequence continues at coordinate 209,037,798 of NC_066582.1, forward strand.
TATGGCCCAAAACCATTATCAATGGGGAACTGAACGAGCATCAATAGAGAAAAAGGAGACCCAAGGTGGAATACATCAGGTAAGCTCTCTAGACATGATGCAGGCGAAAATGGACGCTTTAGCCCTTAGTATCGAACATATGTCTACAAACACAAACACCGTAGTAGTAGTCCACACAGAGTGTGAACTCTGTGGATCTAAGGACACGAATCGGAAGAGTGTAACCTTTTAAACGAACTAAATACCGACCAAGTGAACTACACCCAAGGTAACCCGTTTTCAAACACTTACAACCCTGGATGGAAGAATCATCCAAATTTCTCTAAGTATCCTGTAGGCATTTGAGAAGAAATCCCGGTTAGGATCGGTCAACTTTATATTCCAACAGACTTTGTGGTCATGGATATCAAAGAAGACGAAGATATCCCTATCCTTTTAGGTAGACCATTCTTATCAACAGCCGGAGCTATAATAGATGTCAAAAGAGGGAAATTATAGGTTCTGACCCCTCAAATTTTTGAAATTAATGCTTGACAGCTATAATAGAATGTGTACTAAAATTTGATCACATGTGAAGGTAGTCCTGACCCCTCAACCCAGATCTCCAACAAAATTCATAACCCTGCTTGCCGATACTTCCAGATGATCATTGCCCACACCTTCATGGGGAAGAGTGCCTGATGTGCATGTGAGTGCTGAAGAGATCTTCTTCATGTACTGTACTACTTAGTCACGCCCGGTAGACTGTGGAGCTTTCTTGATCGAGAGCTTACACCTTAATGCTCGCTCTGTTGCGAGCCCCATTCATGTCGGAAGCACGGTGACCCACATAGCCTCAGCCCTGGGACTCGATAGGAGACTGTCGCACCTGACACCTTATTGCAGTTACACCTTGATGGATGTTGATTTTTCTCTAGACCATGGTCTGATGAGGAGATCCTCTTTCCATCCGAATCAATACAGACTGTTAATTAAGGGTGAGACCAATCACTACTTCTCTTTACCTGACCCTCAGGTGACTTGTGTCATTGATCAGACCAATTGGGTCTACGCCATAGAAGGGTAGGGAGAGACAATTGATGCGCCGAAGATTGCACCGATCAGAATTAAAGTCCGTACCAACAATCCTAATCTCTAGACTCCGAGCATGCAATCCGAATTAGTTAAGCTTCGCATGGAGATAGCCGAGCTTCTCCAGGAGCTCGCTGACGTTTCCCTGCAGGTCGAGGTAGCAGTTGCCTCACACGACACCGAGACTAATATGCTGCATGATGAGATCGCCGATCTTCAACGCCAGATCGCAGAGCTTCGAGGCTACGAGTTTGAGGAAACTCCACTATATCTCGAGCGTTGATGTCATCATGGACCGAGAAATACCATTTGAATTTCCCTATTTTCTTTCCGTATTTATTATTCATGCCTATTTTTTATCGTTTCCTATGACATTATGCTTGCTTTACTTCCTAAGATCTTTGGACTCGTGAATTATTATCGACTCTTCTCACACATATATATGCATTATTATAATTATTATGTTTTGTATGTCCATTATTTTATTTTGTTTTATTTTGTTTTACCTTACTATCTTATTTTGTTTTATTTTGTTTTGTTTTATTTAATTTTGTTTTATTTTATTTTGCTTTATTTTATTTCGTTTCATTTTATTCTATCAAGCTTAAAATCGAAAACAAAAAAAACAGCATTCGTGGATACCTATATACACTCCCCATTACAAAAATGAAGACGGGAAGAATTAAGGCCCAAGAAGCAAACAACACAGCCAACCTAAACCATTTCCGAAGACATGGCGGGCGCCATGAGCTCCATGGCGGGCCCCATGACGTAACGGTCATATTTACCTTTTCCATTATTTATACCTTCTTCAACCTTTCCAAACCTATTCTCTTCTTCTCCAAATTCTACCAAATTCGTAAGAATTTCCAATCTTCTCACTTTCACTACAAACCAACAATTTTCCATCTTCACTTCTCCAACCCTCCACCAAAAATCCATTAAATTCCATTTTTTCCTTTATTTTCTATAATTACTCATTTTTTTCAACAACCTCCATTAATGGCCGGAATGGAGTTTAGCGACATCACTCTTTGTGGAGGAAAGCCCGGTGAGCGACAAAACAAGATTTTGCAAAGATTGTAAACTCGGGAGATCCTCTCTACCAGGTATGTCGACGAAGACTGTTTGTACACATTAGACACATATCATAGTGTATTCCACATGCTAGACAATTTAGGATTACATGATATTTTTGCTAGCAAAGCACCCTCCTACGATAGGCTCACTAGGGAATTTTTATGTTCCCTGATTTACACTGTCCATCCCGGCACTGCTAGCACGGTAGGTACCATTTATTTTAGGATGTTTAATGTAGAATACGAGTACACTACCGATGCTTTAGCGGGATTGCTCAGAATGCCTTATGGTGATGGTGCTATTTGTGAGACGCCCTTAGATGCTGAATGGGAAATCGAGGCATTTACTTTTTGGAACCGATTATCTAATGTGAATGTCACTTCCTTTGAGGGAATTTTGGCTTCTAACATTCATAACCCGACCATACGTATTTTTAGATATCTTTCCTCATGTACTATATTTAGCCGGGAAAATTCTAAATAAGTAAATGCCCGAGAATTGCTATTTTTACAGGGGTGCCTTACTAATCGCATAATCAATCTTGTTCCTTTCTGTAAGACCCCAATTTTGGGCCCTAAGATCCCTCATGGCCCATATCATATCATATCATGGCCTCAAGGATCATTGCATGCCCTAGCTTCCCTCCTAGTGGGTAGGTTGCCTTGTGGGTTGTTTCTTGATCACCAAGCATACTTTGCATTTGTATATCTTTGCGTTCATATGTTTACTAACCAAAAAGTACAAAAATATTGTCAGTCTAACCTTGTTGCTTGCAGTTGAAGCAATCATCAGCAATTAGGTCAAAGACAGTCCACAGTCAGTCAAAGCAGTGGATGGTGGCCATTCTTGCAGAATTTGGGAATCATGATCAATAATCAAGAGTTCATACAACTTGGGACATCATTTGAAGTCAAGGTCTCAAGGAATTAGGGTTTGGAATTCATCAGAAGTGGTTCAATCATCCAAAACCCTAGAAAAGTCAAACTTGGTCAACTATGGATTTAATCAATGATTTGATGGATAGAATTGATTTGAAGGAGCTCATTCATGTCCATATAAGCCTCATCTATCATGTCAAACCTCATCATGGAAGAATTTGAAGTAAAATCAGAAATTTCCCAAAATAGAAAGTGGACCTGTAATTTCAACTGCCAAAAATGGAAACTTCTTGATCCTCAACTTACATCATGATACAAGCTTCAACTGAATTTCTTCCCAACATGAAAGTTGAAGATCTTGTTCTCCCATTTTCAAAAAGTCCAAGAACTCCCAAATCCCATGTGTGGTTGTCAAGATATGATCAATTCAATTTCAAAAATTTGTGAACTTCAAAGAGCCATATCTCATGAACCATAAGGCCAAATTTGGTGGGGTTTTTTCCTACAAACCACATTTTTCCTCCTCTTTCCAAAAATATAAATTTCATCCTCCAAAACCTTGCCAATCAAAATGGCATTTTTGGCCTTGACTTTATTCATTTCAAGTTTGACTCAAGTTTGACTTTTTGATTTAAACATTTTTGACACAATTGGCCATTTGGGATTTGTTCTAAATGTCATTTGCAAGATGTTCCAAGCCCAAAATTGAGCAGCATTCCATCATACCACCTCCATATTCACCTTTGGTTCATAATGAGCAAATAATGCATTTTGGTTCATTTAAGCAAAGCAAGCTTAACACTTCATAAGCAAACACAAAACAACAAATATATTGGTCATGTACAGCCTGTTCAGAGCCCAATTCGTGTACAAATCACACCTCCATATCCACTTGTGCAAAACTTAGCAAAATGCAAATCACTTCATTAAAACAAAACCAGCTTAGCATGTGATTAAGGGACCTTAAAACAGCACATATAAATGAAATTTTCTGCTCATTCAGAACCCTAGAGACAGCCTCCATTCACACAGAAAACTCATCTGCTCTCCAAATTTTTCACTTCTTGATTTGGAACTGTTGCTTAATTTCCTCAAAGAAATCGAGCTGGTTTTGTTTGCTGCATTATACACCATCACTTTGGAGTTCATTGCAAGCCTAATTTCATAACTGTGAAGCCGCCTCCACTCTGTTTTCATTGAAGCTCAGCCATGGCAGGTCTGGTTTGAAGACTTTCTAAAGGTTGTTGAGCTAGAGCAACTTAGTCATTCAACATTGCAAGCTGGAAAGAACAACTGTTTCGGACCAAAACCACCAAAACAACACTGTTCCATCGAGTTCTTCAAATCAAGTAAGTTTTTCGACCCTCCTTTTTCTCCAATCCATGTTATGTTTCTGGTAGAGTACGCATCACTGAGTTCATTGCAACTTGTATCATGTAAAATAGTAGAGTTATGCATGAGAAATCTGATTTTTCATTTTTATGATCAAACATATTTCTACTCGATTCACACTGTTTGAAGCTGATTCTGTTAAATGGATGTTGGATTATAGTTGTGCTTGATTCATTTGTTTGAATGGTATGCTTGCCATTAATTTCTGGGCATGTTGGTTTTTATGATTGTTTGTAAGAGATGAACACATGATGTTGCTGTTGAAACCCTAGAACTCTGCCCAGAAATTCCCATGATTGTTTTGGTTTGTTGTTCATGTTGTGGTTGCATGGAGGATATGCTGTTTGCCATGCTGTGTGATTAATGCTATTCGAAATTGTTTGATGATGATGAACATGAGTTTGAACAAATACTGCTGTTGATGAAGCAAAACCCTGGTATTTTTTCCAGAAATCCTGTTTTTATATATGCATGAGTATTGGCTGCTGTTGTTGCTTGTGATTACATGATTCATTTCCATGGCCATGCTGTTTGCATCGTGTTGTTTGATTTGTTGGTGAACCAAGTGATGAACATTGCTGCTAAAACCCTAAGGGTTTTAAAACCCAGAAAATGTGAAACACGATTGGCCATGGTACTGTTCCATTGGCCATCAGCCAATGAGAACATTTCCTCTGCGTGCTCAAAACGCAGAGTTTTGTTTAATGATGCATATAATCACAAAAATGCCATTCAGTCAACATGTTTGACCATCTTTCCATGCTATTTTGCTCATGTTGCTACAATTTGTTCATCAACTTGTAAAATCCATTTCTCCTTCATTTTAACTCCAAAAATCATGAGATTTTCTCCATCATTTTCACAAGAATGTCTATTATTTAATCATGATTTTTATTGAATTTTTGGCTGCCTGGATTTTATTTGGCTCTAGGGTTCTTAATATGTATGCTCATTTGATACCTTTTGCCATTTCTTTTGTGAAATAATGATGTTGCATCCAATGACCCTGAAATTTTTTGTGGTGAAACTAGACTCATTCATCTTTGTTTTGGTATAAAGTTTGTGGATTTATCATTTGTGGTGTGTGAGTTATGATTTTCTGAAGTAGGGTGTGACAATTTGTGTCACACCAATGTTATGCAAATTCATGATTTTTGCTCACATGCTTCCTGGCCTTCAAACAACTTGAAATTTTGCATGAATCATCTCTCATATGTCTAGTTTGTGTGTGAATTTTCCTGGAATTAATCATGCCATTTCCTATTTGTTTGTGAATTTTCTTCCCTGCCTAGTCAAATGTTGACTTTGTGTGATACATGTTGCCATTTCATTTGGGAAATCCTGATGCCTTATTGTATGATCATGAAATTTCATATATGCATACTAGACATCTTGAGCTTTGCATTGGTGTTAATCCCATCCATTTCTCATCTGTTTCCAATTTGTTATGATTTTTTGAAGTTGATACATGTTTTGTTGACTTCTTGGTGCATACTTGAAAATGTGTTGACTTCCTGATTTTAATTGACCATCTTCCCATGATCCAATTGAGCTGAAATTTCATATGCATGCTATGTTATGGATTGTGATTGAGTATGAATTATTTCATAATTTTTGGAATTGATTATCTTTGGGTTTGAGCTTGATCTTGCTGTTGACCTTTTGTGTGCTCCCTCTTGCCATGCTTTGACTTCTTTGGTCTATAAAATGATGATGATGCATGATATAAACTTGAAACCAATTGTGCTTGCTTCTTAAATGTTTGAATTTGACTTTAGTTGACTTTCATTTGCTGTTTTGACTTTCTCATTTATTTTTGACCCTAGGCTAGTCCTAGTGGTCTCTTGGCTTATGTTGAGTTCATTTGTTTCAGGTTAAGCATTTGCCTCAAAGAAACCATTGCCAATTTGATTGAGCTTGATTATATATCATGTGCTAACCTTTGTTTTGTAGGTGGTATGACTCATATGAGTTGGGTCTTGTGCTTTTGCACTTCTGTTTATTGTTAACTGTTGATTCATTTCCTTCTGATTTAAATTGTTGAAACTGTGTACTGATTAGTTGGACTATTTCAGGTACCCTTTTAGTTGCTTAAGTTCTTTGAACTTGCTTGCTTTGCTATTTAGCAATTTGCTTTGAGGTAATCCCTCTTTCTTCATGTAGTCTGGAGACCCGGCTTGTTATTTGGGCGGGCAAACTGTCTGAAGTCCTCCTTAAGAGGCAATGCTTGTGTGTGTTTAAAATTGTCCCAAGCAGGAAAAGTCCTTCAAGTAAGGCAATTGGTAGATCAAAGGGATAAGTAGCCTATCCCCTACTATTCTGTGAGTCTTCTCTTTGCTCCCATTACATGGTTGTAGCATTGAGATCAAAACCCAAGATCTATAGAGTCTAATGTGGAAAGAGCTCCATCTTTCTGAGCTCCCACACTTTCTGAAATGCTCTCCCTGACCAGGGATAAGAGCAATGAGGCACACCCCTCATCTCCTTTCATCTGCTTCACCTTAGCCTCTCAATGGCAAGGTTAAGAGCGACATTTACCTATTACAGTGGACTTTCATAGTCAAACCCTCTTGTGTGAGCCCCCCTTGTTTGGCTATAGAGTGTGCTGTTTGATATTCATTGATTGATTGATTACTTCATATGCACATGTTTGCTTGTATGCTTCATGCATTTATCATCATCATTAATTGCTCATTAATGCATAATCATCTCATTTGTCTTTATGACTTGTCATTGTTGTTTACCCATTGAGGACAATTGTAAGACCATTCATTGGCCATTGCTCCTATGATATGGAAGTGAGTATAAGACCATCACATTGGCCACTCATCTCTTTGCTTGATGCATTTGATTGTATGTGAGGTTGCAACTGTAAGTCCCTGCAAGTTGGCATTTGCTCTCCTATGATCACATGTTGTTTTGTTTGTTTGTATGTGAGGATACAACTGTAAGTCCCTGCAAGTTGGCATTTGTATTCCTAGGACCATACTGTGGAGGTTAGAGTAAGCCCAGACAGATTGGCATCTGACATCCATGTTTTGTCTTTCTTTGTATGTGAGGTTGCAATTGTAAGTCCCTGTAAGTTGGCATTTGCTTTCCTATGATCATATGTTGGATATTGGTATAAGTCCAGACAGATTGGCATCCGGTATCCAAGTTTCATTTTGTTTTAGGAGATTAGTATAAGTCCATTGAGTGGCCTCTGATATCCATTTCTGTTTTAGGAGACTGGTGTAAATCCATCTATTGGTATCCGGTATCCGCCTTTTATTTCTTTGTTTGAGGAGATTAGTGTAAGAACATTGAGTGGCATCTGATATCCAGTTTTATTTTAGGAGATTGGTATAAGCCCAGTGATTGGCATCCGATATCCGCTTTTGTTGACTTTCTTGTTTGTTATTTATCCATTGCTATTCCAAAGGACACACTTGAATCATCTCCCATATGATCTCAAGAAGTGAACCTTCTAAGAAGTTTTACTTGCTATCTCCATCCATTCATTCTCATTATGTCCTAAACCTTTTCACACTTTACTTTCAAACTTGAGATAGATATTGTGCAAACATCTTCATGTTTTCAAACTAAAAACCTGGACTCAAGTCCTTGACTTTTTTCAAACTCCATTTCATAATACTTCTTTCAAATCAATCTTAATCATACTTTGACTTCACTTTCATAATCACAATCAATTAACTTCACTCATTCACTTGTTTTGGCTCTGTCCATTGTTAATCTTTTCATGCATTAGCCATAGGTTTCAATTATCATTGTGGTTGATGTAAATCTTGCCTATCCTTAGTGAGTCGACAGTAAGACTTCCGTACTGAAAACAGGGCTAACCCCTCTAGTACGTCGAAGCTATCCTTGCATGGTGGATGTTGGTCTTGGTCGAGTGTTCTCCCATTGATAATGAAAAGCCTCAGTGCTATTGTTGTTTAAAATTGAATCCACCAACTTTTGGAAATCTTTTAGCCGAACTACGGCGTTTTGATCCTTACCTTTGATGGAAGGTACGTAGGCAGCGGGTTCATCCGTTCAAACCCAATAACCCAATAAAAATTGTATATTCTTTTCTCATCATCCCAATCATGTTTGCACAATATTTATGTCATAACAAATAACAATTTAATACAACAAGTGTGAAAAGGGCTCCCTAGGAGTACCTAGGACGTAGTGGGTGCCTAACACCTTCCCATTGCGTAATTTACCCCTTACCCAGACTCTCTGATCTTTTTATTAGTTTTCTACGTGTAAAACTTCTTAGGCTTTTGTTCGCTTTTTAGCCAGTCCTTTGGATAAATAAAAGTGCGGTGGCGACTCGAAATTTCATTTGTATCTCTTGCTTATGATTTAATCGATAGATCATATAGCGACGAATACACCGTCACAGAAAAGTGGCGACTCTGCTGGGGAAGATCAACAAGAATCCTTGGTAGTATTGCCTACTTTTCACCCTTGTTGTGCTATATTATTATTTGTTATATGGCATATTTTTGTACAATTTGGGATCACTGTATTTATTGTAATGCTTGAATTGCTTGATATACAATTGCTGTTTGCTTTGGTGATCTGTGAGATGAGTTCTATACCCGAACTCGAGTGCACTCTAGGATAGGAGAATGGCATAGTCTTGTTGACTGGTGTGGAGTATTCCTTAGCCAGTTGACTTGCGAGTCCATTCACTTGGTGGAGGTCATGTTGGATTAATAATGTCACACAAGTTATTTGTGGTTAGGCATTATTCTTTCAATCATGTTCCGCAGAAGCCAAGGACCTTAGTTTACCAAACCCATCTTGGCCTATTTTTAGGACCGTAGTGCGAAGGTCGTTCAGATGTCAGTTCTGATACGATTGTTACGCGATACTACACTCATAAGAGTTTCTCTTGAGAATATTCTTGGAATACGAGTATTCGTTCCTCCGATAATATTCGAAAGATGGAACGATGATTATGGGAACCTCTGATAGAACATGTCTGGCAGGTTTAAACCCTAGTACACTCCCTTTGGGTGGTTCTTAACCGAGACTCCATGCTCGTGACTCTCAACAAACCCGTGATTCGTGGTTGAGTCGTTCAAACATTGTTAATATCAATGGATCCCGGATCAGGTGAAACCTAAAATCCACCAAAGCGGCTGGTTGATATTAAGAATGTTAGAGCCGGTTCATGTACCGTTAATATCAATGGAACTTGGGTGTTGATAAGGTGAAAACCTAAATCCACCAAAATGGATGATTGATATTAGGGATACATAGAGCTTTCCCACGACCTTTGTTTGGTGTGCTTTGCTTGATCCTTGAGTGTGATTGTTGCATTCATACATTCATGCATTCATCTGCATCCATATCATCAGAAAAAGAAAATTTTCAAAGAACTCAAAGGAGTTTATTTGCAAAAAATTCCAAACACGAAAAAACCGGGAAATTTTTTTTCACCTGATATATCTGATGAGATATTCTCATGTATGATCAAAATGCTTAAATATTTCAAAGTTTGCAAATAAAACCCTCGAGTTCCTTTGAAATAAAAACAAGCATGTGCATAAACACTTCATGCATCATTTGCATAAACAGGTGTTTTGTTCCGGTCTCCCGTCCTGTGGTCTGACCCTGTGATCTTCATTTATTTTGGAGACGCACTTTGCCGGTATTATACCAAAGCCATCTCTGCCAGATTGACGGATCATTTCGAGCTAGAGAATTATGAACTCAGAGAGGATTTTGCCAGCCTTAGTGCTTTTAATGGATTTATTCCTGTTGATGGATTTATTCCTGGTTAACCAATCCCGGGCTGGCATTGGCTACTGTTCTGGGGCACTTAATGAGCAAGGTTTGTTCAAGAGTGGAGGATTCATCCATGACGATCAACCTGCAGAAGAAGCTGTTGCTATCTTGGAAGAAGATGCAGAGGACCTGAACAATTTCATCATTCCTGGTGGTGTCTGCCACAATTGGGTCGCTGTGGATGTTCCTACGGTCATTCATAAGTCAGCATGAGTTGTTCACTATATTTGAAACCCTTCTCCCATGCCAAAAGGAGAAGTGATGACATTGTTGGCAGCATTTAATACAATGATGTTTTCATTCAATTAATGCATTGTTTAACATTTGTTTTTCCATTTGTTTTCACTTTTTGCTTTTTGCATGAAATCAGTGATCACAAAAAACCATGAAAAACAAAAACAGCATTTTTCATCTGCATAACTGATTTGCTTGTTTAAATTCAAAAGCTTTTCATTATCCAGAATCATTATGCAGGGATTTCTAAACCCATTGAACATAATGATCCAACGCCATCTCCCAATCTTGAAGTCCTTGTATCTGAGGCAGAGGAAGATGATGTTAAAGGGGATTCCTGACGAGATTACCCACCTTCTGGAGCACCAAAGGAAGCTCATTCAGCTGTATCACGAGAATCAGCAAACCAGTCAAACTGGGGCAAATGCAATCAAAAAAAAAAAAAAAAAAAAAAAAAAAAAAAAAAAGAAAGAGGGTTGGAAAATAGGAGGAAAATCAAAAACCAGGAAATTTTTTTTTCAAAAATTTTTCCAAAAGAAAAAAGAATCATACCCTCAAGTCCCTAGTTGACTGATGCTGAATGGATTCAGAGTCGTTACGACCAATTGAATTTGATCGAAGAGAAGCGATTAACTGCCATGTGCCATGGTCAGTTATATCAGCAGAGAATGAAGAAAGCATTCGATAAGAAGGTCAAGCCTCGTGTGTTCCGAGAAGGTGACCTCGTGCTCAAGAAAGTTTTGTCTTTCGCGCCCGATTCCAGGGGCAAGTGGACTCCAAACTACGAGGGTCCATATGTTGTCAAGAGAGCCTTTTCAGGCGGTGCTTTAATGCTTACAACAATGGATGGGGAGGATTTCACTCGTCCTGTGAATTCAGATGCAGTTAAGAGATACTTTGCCTAAAAAAAAAAGTATATGCAAATGAAAAAAGAATGAAAAAAAACAGAATTGCTCGCTAAGTTGAAAAACCGAAAGGGCGGCTTAGGCAAAAATGAGCGTCTCGGTGGAGAACCCGCAAGGGTAATTCAGGCAAAAATTAGAGACTTGGAAAAAAAGAAGAATATTTGCATCCCGCTAGATTGAGTACCTCACCCTGGGGCAATCTAGGCAAAAATTAGGGATTTGGCAAGTAACTGCATCCTGACAAGACTTTCTGGTTCATCAGTCGTCATTTCGTCAGAAGATTCTCGATTCGTCGTCAACTGAAGCTTCGGATACATCGAGATTCAAATTGGTAGAGAAAGGATCATTATGTTCAATGTAGCCCTCTTCCAATATATATCACTGATTTCAAATTTGTACAGATCTATGGAGTCTTGCCATTTGCAGGATACCATTCCATCAAATCAATTTGAGCTTTTTATCCAATTTATTTGCACTCTTATTTGTTTCAATTCAACAAATGTTTTGCATGTTTTAAATTGATAAAATGTCATTGTTTTAAACAAATCAAATTTTTCAAAAATATTGTTTTAAACAAAGTGAACATTCACAAGATTGAAAGGATACTCAAGAACATCTCAGTGCTCTCCCGAGGGTGGCATGATTTCCAACAGGCAAGACATTCGTTCATATTCCTGGTTTGGTGGAATCTTCTTTCTTCAGATCTTTGTTGGGGTTGTTCCTCAAACAAAGTTGTTGTTGGGGTTGTTCCCCAGTATAGTCGCAAGCAGAGTGTTGTTGAAGACTCCGTTCTCCAGCAGCAGTTTTCCCCCCAGCATGGATGTTTTATTGTGAAGTTTCGGCGGTTGATGGTTTGTCATCTTGGTGCCCCGTCACTTTCTCCAGTGGGTCGTATGCCCCAGACTTTATTTGTCTCCTCAGCGCAGTCATGAGTATAACTGATTGATTGATATTCCCCTCTGAGTCGCAAGTAGAGATGTTATTAACATCCCCACCAGGGTCGCGAGTAGAGATGTTATTGATATCCCCATCGGATTCGCGAGCAGAGTTGTTGTCACTCTTCCCAGTGCAGTTGCCAGCGGAGTTGTCTGTTTTCTTCAGCACGATCGCTTTCTTTTTGAAGACTCGGTAAGTCAGTGGTTTGATACCTGGTACTTTACCCTTTCCCCGGCAAAGTCGTCTGTGGAATTGTTGCTATCTCTCCATCAGGGTTTTTCTCTTCAGCAGAGCAGGATTTATTTTCCTACTCAGTGGTTGTTTGGGTTGACATCCCAGTATATTACAACCATCTTTTCCTCAGCATAGTCTGCAGAGTGTTTGTTGTGGCAGTTTTCTCCTGTTGAATTCTCTTTCAATCCCCGATATGGTCGGATGATGGCTCTAGCCTCCAGTGAACGGATTAATTTCCTGACTGTTTGTGATCCCCAGTAGAGTGGCTTGTATTGCATAATCTACTTGTTGTGATCAGTTTGCTGTGTATTCTCCCCGAGTGGAGTGGTTCGTTGCAGAATCTACTTGTTTGATCTGTCCTCCCTCAGTGGTTTGTTCCCCAAGAGAGTAGCCGACATTTTTCCCCAATAGAGTTGCTTACGCAGTTAGATTCTATCTGGATGATACCTTTCTCCCTCAGTGGGTTGTTCCCCAGCGGAGTTTTGTGGAGTTGCTTCTACAGCAGTTCGTGCTTATGCACTTTTTGTTTCTCAGTTGACACTGGGATCCCCTGCAGATATCTTGGGTTTTCTCTTGTTCCCCTACAGATCCGTCTTGGTGGTTGCTTTGCCCGTTGTGACTTTCTGTACCCTGATTGGGTTGTTTCCTGATATCTCTGATCCTCTGCTTCTTCAGCAGTACCTGCAGATCTTTGCTTTACAGCATATAGATCTCCGCAGATTGGCTCTCCAGCTGGTTTTTCCCCTGGAAGTATAATACCGGACGTTTGGTTCCTGAACCTGTTTGTGTTAGAACTGTCTGTTTTGTCAGCATCCATCAAACATAAATCACGCATATTCATGCATATTCATAAAACATTCAGATATTCATGTTGCATTTCTTGCCATATATCTTTTGTTTGTCGTGTCTCCTGCTATGGTGATATAGATCTCTTTACAGATCTCCCCAAGCAGATGTCGGGTGTTATAAATCTCTCCATATAGAGTCAACCCCATAAGCAGAAAATGTTGTCCTTCCTTCTGCAGTTCCCCACTGAGATATATCCTCGTGGATGACGGTTTCTTCCGTTTCCTCCCAACACATATATTGGGATGGATTTTCCTATTTGAGTTACATCCTCATTAGGACGTGTCTTGATTCAGTCCGTCTTTTCGGATTGTTCCCGAATTGGCTATTTGTCAAAAGTCTTGTGCTTCCCAGTGGGTTGTTCCCCAGTGGAGTAGTTTTTGGGCCTCTACCCTCATACCGGTAGTTATAAGTCCTATTTTCCTGGCTTTCTTAACAGAATTTGTGGTTATACACCTTTTATTCTCCAGCCAGAGTTTTTGGTTTTCTACCTCATACCGGTAGTTGTAAATCCTATTTTCCTGCTCTCCAGCAGTTTGTGGTTTGTTATAAACCCTATTTTGGTTTCCCGTGCGGATTTGTGATTTGTTCTATCCCCACGCGGAGTTTTTGGTCCTCTACCCCGTATTCGGTAGATGTAAACCCTAATTTTGTGGTTATCTTCATCTAGTTCTTGATGTTGATTTTCCTTTGCTTGGATAAGTTGCTCAGATCAGCACTTATATCCCCAGCTAGTCCCTGTGGGTAATTGCCGGATGCTTGCAATTTATCCTCAGCAGATCGCCTTTCATTTACCCTTTTGTTGGTAATGTCTGTCGCTTCTTTTTGATTGGTCATCATTATATACCTAGTTTGGTATCCCGATGCCTTTCTTTTCGGTTGATTTATCCTTTATTAACCCAGTAACCGGTTCAGGATAATCTTCCATGCGAGTATATTATTCACGGTCTGCCGGTAATGAATAATATATCTCATGCACTCTTCAGTCGAAGCCTTTTGTGTTTCCCCAGTCGAGTAAGATTCGTTATTTCCCTTTGTGGAGTCGAATATTTTTGTTGTTGGATAATTGCCGATTGCTTGCAATTTATCCCTTTGAGTTGTCTTTCGTTTACCCGTATGCTTGGTATCGATTGTCTCTCTTTGTGGTTAGTCACCTATTATATACCCAGTAACCGGTATCTCTGGTGTCTTTTCCTTTCGAGTGTATTATTCACGGTCTGCCGGTAATGAATAATATATCTCATGCGCTCTTTAGTTGGAATCCTTTGTTGATTTTCCCCAACTGAGCAAGATTCGTATTCTTGGTAGAATCGAATAGCCATCCTTTAAACAGTTTGTGTTTGGATGATGAGGGTTTTGGAAGTGGAATCCAATTCACGTTTTCGGTAGATCACCTATTATATACCCAGTAACCGGTATCTCTGGTGTTTCTTACCATGCGAGTTTATTATCTACGTTCTGACGGTAATAGATAATATATCTCATGCGAGTATCTTATCCACGGTCTGCCGGTAATGGATATTGTATCTCATGCACTCTTTGGGTTTGTGTCCCCAGTTGAGTAAAATTCGTTTTCCCGTTGTGGATTCGAATGTCCATCCTTTAACCAATTTGTGTTCAGGATGATGAGTGTTTTGGAAGTGAAAACCAATTCACGATTTCGGATTTTATCCTTAAACAACCCAGTAACCGGTTCAGGATAATCTTCCATGCGAGTATATTATTCACGGTCTGCCGGTAATGAATAATATATCTCATGCGCTCTTTAGTCGGAATCCTTTGTTGATTTTCCCCAGCTGAGCAAGATTCGCATTCTTTGTAGAATCGAATGTCCATCCTTTAACCAGTTTGCGTTCAGGGTGATGAGTGTTTTGGAACACACACCAATTCACGCTTTTTTGTCCATCCTTTAAACAAGTTTGCTTTCGCTCTCTTCAGGATGATGAGTGTCTTGGAACACAAACCAATTCACGTCTTCGGATTTTATCCTATAAACAACCCAGTAACCGGTTCAGGATAATTTTCCTTTCGAGTATATTATTCACGGTCTGCCGGTAATGAATAATATGTTTCGTTCACTCTTGGGTCAATCCTTTGTTGCTTTCCCCTCAGAGTAAGATTCGTATTCTTTGTAGAATCGAATATCCATCCTTTAAACAAGTTTGCTTTTCGCTCTCTTCAGGATGATGAGTGTTTTGGAACACAATCCAATTCACGCTTTGGTCGGTCACCTATTATATACCCAGTAACCGGTATCCTTGGTGTTCCCTCCTTTCTGCTCCCTATTATGACCTCGGTCCCCCTGTGGAGTCAGATTTTCCTGTTGTTTTGTTACCCTTATGCCTGGTAACATCTCATTTTCTTTGGTGCTTCCTCAGTGAAGTTTTCTTTTTGCTTCTCCCCAGCAGTCAGCTTGTGTCTCTCCAATAGATTTATTTTCCTTTGGAATATTCTTTCCCCCAGTGTGAGTCCTTCACTCCCCAGTGAGGTTTCCAGTCTGTTTTCTGTTAGCCTAATCAGAGTCGTGTCTTGTTCACGCTGTGTCAGTTTTGTTTATCCTCAACTAGAGTCTTGTTAGAGTCTCTGTTCCTGGTGAGTGTACTACTCCGATGGATCGTCTTTTCTTCTGTGTGAATCATATTCCCCACAGAATTTTTGTCTTTTGCACGCATACATTTGCATCATGAGGTCTCTTAGGGACCAAAATTTGTCTCATTACTGTTATTTAAGCCCATTCTACCGCGTCAAGATGAAGATTTCTAAACTTCACTTCTCCGGTTAGAATGACCTTAAATAGGGGCATCTGTAAGACCCCAATTTTGGGCCCTAAGATCCCTCATGGCCCATATCATATCATATCATGGCCTCAAGGATCATTGCATGCCCTAGCTTCCCTCCTAGTGGGTAGGTTGCCTTGTGGGTTGTTTCTTGATCACCAAGCATACTTTGCATTTGTATATCTTTGCGTTCATATGTTTACTAACCAAAAAGTACAAAAATATTGTCAGTCTAACCTTGTTGCTTGCAGTTGAAGCAATCATCAGCAATTAGGTCAAAGACAGTCCACAGTCAGTCAAAGCAGTGGATGGTGGCCATTCTTGCAGAATTTGGGCATCATGATCAATAATCAAGAGTTCATACAACTTGGGACATCATTTGAAGTCAAGGTCTCAAGGAATTAGGGTTTGGAATTCATCAGAAGTGGTTCAATCATCCAAAACCCTAGAAAAGTCAAACTTGGTCAACTGTGGATTTAATCAATGATTTGATGGATAGAATTGATTTGAAGGAGCTCATTCATGTCCATATAAGCCTCATCTATCATGTCAAACCTCATCATGGAAGAATTTGAAGTAAAATCAGAAATTTCCCAAAATAGAAAGTGGACCTGTAATTTCAACTGCCAAAAATGGAAACTTCTTGATCCTCAACTTACATCATGATACAAGCTTCAAATGAATTTTTGCCCAACATGAAAGTTGAAGATCTTGTTCTCCCATTTTCAAAAAGTCCAAGAACTCCCAAATCCCATGTGTGGTTGTCAAGATATGATCAATTCAATTTCAAAAATTTGTGAACTTCAAAGAGCCATATCTCATGAACCATAAGGCCAAATTTGGTGGGGTTTTTTCCTACAAACCACATTTTTCCTCCTCTTTCCAAAAATATAAATTTCATACTCCAAAACCTTTCCAATCAAAATGGCATTTTTGGCCTTGACTTTATTCATTTCAAGTTTGACTCAAGTTTGACTTTTTGATTTAAACATTTTTGACACAATTGGCCATTTGGGATTTGTTCTAAATGTCATTTGCAAGATGTTCCAAGCCCAAAATTGAGCAGCATTCCATCATACCACCTCCATATTCACCTTTGGTTCATAATGAGCAAATAATGCATTTTGGTTCATTTAAGCAAAGCAAGCTTAACACTTCATAAGCAAACACAAAACAGCAAATATATTGGTCATGTACAGCCTGTTCAGAGCCCAATTCGTGTACAAATCCCACCTCCATATCCACTTGTGCAAAACTTAGCAAAATGCAAATCACTTCATTAAAACAAAACCAGCTTAGCATGTGATTAAGGGACCTTAAAACAGCACATATAAATGAAATTTTCTGCTCATTCAGAACCCTAGAGACAGCCTCCATTCACACAGAAAACTCATCTGCTCTCCAAATTTTTCACTTCTTGATTTGGAACTGTTGCTTAATTTCCTCAAAGAAATCGAGCTGGTTTTGTTTGCTGCATTATACACCATCACTTTGGAGTTCATTGCAAGCCTAATTTCATAACTGTGAAGCCGTCTCCACTCTGTTTTCATTGAAGCTCAGCCATGGCAGGTCTGGTTTGAAGACTTTCTAAAGGTTGTTGAGCTAGAGCAACTTAGTCATTCAACATTGCAAGCTGGAAAGAACAACTGTTTCGGACCAAAACCACCAAAACAACACTGTTCCATCGAGTTCTTCAAATCAAGTAAGTTTTTCGACCCTCCTTTTTCTCCAATCCATGTTATGTTTCTGGTAGAGTACGCATCACTGAGTTCATTGCAACTTGTATCATGTAAAATAGTAGAGTTATGCATGAGAAATCTGATTTTTCATTTTTATGATCAAACATATTTCTACTCGATTCACACTGTTTGAAGCTGATTCTGTTAAATGGATGTTGGATTATAGTTGTGCTTGATTCATTTGTTTGAATGGTATGCTTGCCATTAATTTCTGGGCATGTTGGTTTTTATGATTGTTTGTAAGAGATGAACACATGATGTTGCTGTTGAAACCCTAGAACTCTGCCCAGAAATTCCCATGATTGTTTTGGTTTGTTGTTCATGTTGTGGTTGCATGGAGGATATGCTGTTTGCCATGCTGTGTGATTAATGCTATTCGAAATTGTTTGATGATGATGAACATGAGTTTGAACAAATACTGCTGTTGATGAAGCAAAACCCTGGTATTTTTTCCAGAAATCCTGTTTTTATATATGCATGAGTATTGGCTGCTGTTGTTGCTTGTGATTACATGATTCATTTCCATGGCCATGCTGTTTGCATCATGTTGTTTGATTTGTTGGTGAACCAAGTGATGAACATTGCTGCTAAAACCCTAAGGGTTTTAAAACCCAGAAAATGTGAAACACGATTGGCCATGGTACTGTTCCATTGGCCATCAGCCAATGAGAACATTTCCTCTGCGTGCTCAAAACGCAGAGTTTTGTTTAATGATGCATATAATCACAAAAATGCCATTCAGTCAACATGTTTGACCATCTTTCCATGCTATTTTGCTCATGTTGCTACAATTTGTTCATCAACTTGTAAAATCCATTTCTCCTTCATTTTAACTCCAAAAATCATGAGATTTTCTCCATCATTTTCACAAGAATGTCTATTATTTAATCATGATTTTTATTGAATTTTTGGCTGCCTGGATTTTATTTGGCTCTAGGGTTCTTAATATGTATGCTCATTTGATACCTTTTGCCATTTCTTTTGTGAAATAATGATGTTGCATCCAATGACCCTGAAATTTTTTGTGGTGAAACTAGACTCATTCATCTTTGTTTTGGTATAAAGTTTGTGGATTTATCATTTGTGGTGTGTGAGTTATGATTTTCTGAAGTAGGGTGTGACAATTTGTGTCACACCAATGTTATGCAAATTCATGATTTTTGCTCACATGCTTCCTGGCCTTCAAACAACTTGAAATTTTGCATGAATCATCTCTCATATGTCTAGTTTGTGTGTGAATTTTCCTGGAATTAATCATGCCATTTCCTATTTGTTTGTGAATTTTCTTCCCTGCCTAGTCAAATGTTGACTTTGTGTGATACATGTTGCCATTTCATTTGGGAAATCCTGATGCCTTATTGTATGATCATGAAATTTCATATATGCATACTAGACATCTTGAGCTTTGCATTGGTGTTAATCCCATCCATTTCTCATCTGTTTCCAATTTGTTATGATTTTTTGAAGTTGATACATGTTTTGTTGACTTCTTGGTGCATACTTGAAAATGTGTTGACTTCCTGATTTTAATTGACCATCTTCCCATGATCCAATTGAGCTGAAATTTCATATGCATGCTATGTTATGGATTGTGATTGAGTATGAATTATTTCATAATTTTTGGAATTGATTATGTTTGGGTTTGAGCTTGGTCTTGCTGTTGACCTTTTGTGTGCTCCCTCTTGCCATGCTTTGACTTCTTTGGTCTATAAAATGATGATGATGCATGATATAAACTTGAAACCAATTGTGCTTGCTTCTTAAATGTTTGAATTTGACTTTAGTTGACTTTCATTTGCTGTTTTGACTTTCTCATTTATTTTTGACCCTAGGCTAGTCCTAGTGGTCTCTTGGCTTATGTTGAGTTCATTTGTTTCAGGTTAAGCATTTGCCTCAAAGAAACCATTGCCAATTTGATTGAGCTTGATTATATATCATGTGCTAACCTTTGTTTTGTAGGTGGTATGACTCATATGAGTTGGGTCTTGTGCTTTTGCACTTCTGTTTATTGTTAACTGTTGATTCATTTCCTTCTGATTTAAATTGTTGAAACTGTGTACTGATTAGTTGGACTATTTCAGGTACCCTTTTAGTTGCTTAAGTTCTTTGAACTTGCTTGCTTTGCTATTTAGCAATTTGCTTTGAGGTAATCCCTCTTTCTTCATGTAGTCTGGAGACCCGGCTTGTTATTTGGCCGGGCAAACTGTCTGAAGTCCTCCTTAAGAGGCAATGCTTGTGTGTGTTTAAAATTGTCCCAAGCAGGAAAAGTCCTTCAAGTAAGGCAATTGGTAGATCAAAGGGATAAGTAGCCTATCCCCTACTATTCTGTGAGTCTTCTCTTTGCTCCCATTACATGGTTGTAGCATTGAGATCAAAACCCAAGATCTATAGAGTCTAATGTGGAAAGAGCTCCATCTTTCTGAGCTCCCACACTTTCTGAAATGCTCTCCCTGACCAGGGATAAGAGCAATGAGGCACACCCCTCATCTCCTTTCATCTGCTTCACCTTAGCCTCTCAATGGCAAGGTTAAGAGCGACATTTACCTATTACAGTGGACTTTCATAGTCAAACCCTCTTGTGTGAGCCCCCCTTGTTTGGCTATAGAGTGTGCTGTTTGATATTCATTGATTGATTGATTACTTCATATGCACATGTTTGCTTGTATGCTTCATGCATTTATCATCATCATTAATTGCTCATTAATGCATAATCATCTCATTTGTCTTTATGACTTGTCATTGTTGTTTACCCATTGAGGACAATTGTAAGACCATTCATTGGCCATTGCTCCTATGATATGGAAGTGAGTATAAGACCATCACATTGGCCACTCATCTCTTTGCTTGATGCATTTGATTGTATGTGAGGTTGCAACTGTAAGTCCCTGCAAGTTGGCATTTGCTCTCCTATGATCACATGTTGTTTTGTTTGTTTGTATGTGAGGATACAACTGTAAGTCCCTGCAAGTTGGCATTTGTATTCCTAGGACCATACTGTGGAGGTTAGAGTAAGCCCAGACAGATTGGCATCTGACATCCATGTTTTGTCTTTCTTTGTATGTGAGGTTGCAATTGTAAGTCCCTGTAAGTTGGCATTTGCTTTCCTATGATCATATGTTGGATATTGGTATAAGTCCAGACAGATTGGCATCCGGTATCCAAGTTTCATTTTGTTTTAGGAGATTAGTATAAGTCCATTGAGTGGCCTCTGATATCCATTTCTGTTTTAGGAGACTGGTGTAAATCCATCTATTGGTATCCGGTATCCGCCTTTTATTTCTTTGTTTGAGGAGATTAGTGTAAGACCATTGAGTGGCATCTGATATCCAGTTTTATTTTAGGAGATTGGTATAAGCCCAGTGATTGGCATCCGATATCCGCTTTTGTTGACTTTCTTGTTTGTTATTTATCCATTGCTATTCCAAAGGACACACTTGAATCATCTCCCATATGATCTCAAGAAGTGAACCTTCTAAGAAGTTTTACTTGCTATCTCCATCCATTCATTCTCATTATGTCCTAAACCTTTTCACACTTTACTTTCAAACTTGAGATAGATATTGTGCAAACATCTTCATGTTTTCAAACTAAAAACCTGGACTCAAGTCCTTGACTTTTTTCAAACTCCATTTCATAATACTTCTTTCAAATCAATCTTAATCATACTTTGACTTCACTTTCATAATCACAATCAATTAACTTCACTCATTCACTTGTTTTGGCTCTGTCCATTGTTAATCTTTTCATGCATTAGCCATAGGTTTCAATTATCATTGTGGTTGATGTAAATCTTGCCTATCCTTAGTGAGTCGACAGTAAGACTTCCGTACTGAAAACAGGGCTAACCCCTCTAGTACGTCGAAGCTATCCTCGCATGGTGGATGTTGGTCTTGGTCGAGTGTTCTCCCATTGATAATGAAAAGCCTCAGTGCTATTGTTGTTTAAAATTGAATCCACCAACTTTTGGAAATCTTTTAGCCGAACTACGGCGTTTTGATCCTTACCTTTGATGGAAGGTACGTAGGCAGCGGGTTCATCCGTTCAAACCCAATAACCCAATAAAAATTGTATATTCTTTTCTCATCATCCCAATCATGTTTGCACAATATTTATGTCATAACAAATAACAATTTAATACAACAAGTGTGAAAAGGGCTCCCTAGGAGTACCTAGGACGTAGTGGGTGCCTAACACCTTCCCATTGCGTAATTTACCCCTTACCCAGACTCTCTGATCTTTTTATTAGTTTTCTACGTGTAAAACTTCTTAGGCTTTTGTTCGCTTTTTAGCCAGTCCTTTGGATAAATAAAAGTGCGGTGGCGACTCGAAATTTCATTTGTATCTCTTGCTTATGATTTAATCGATAGATCATATAGCGACGAATACACCGCTACACTTTCATGTTGGCCCATATGTCTTCCATCCTTAAGAAAGGAAGAACCATCTCTTTTGGTGGTTTGAATACCTCCATTGCTAGAGCGTTGAATCTACACGCTGAGCTAACCACCTTGGAACCACTCCCTCACTGCACCATTAACTTGAAGTTTTTGAAAGATATGAAATTATGCAACATGCGGCGAGAAGGTGGTTTCTACCTTATGATACATGGTGCACTTGTACCCAGCGTTGTCCTACCTTGCTCTCAGCG
The DNA here is from genome assembly GCF_024323335.1 of Lathyrus oleraceus. Taxonomy (NCBI): domain Eukaryota; kingdom Viridiplantae; phylum Streptophyta; class Magnoliopsida; order Fabales; family Fabaceae; genus Lathyrus; species Lathyrus oleraceus. The sequence continues at coordinate 209,060,322 of NC_066582.1, forward strand.
TACGGATGTACGACATGCGAGGAATTGGACATACGATCTTGATGCTCCACCCTTTACAAGTCCTTTTCCAGCTAACGTTCCTATGGACGAAGGGCATGGGACCGATGATGAGTATGACCGGCGCGACCAGTCACCGACTCATGATATTCCTGCTGCATCATTTGCACACACTGCACCTTCTTCCTCTAACCCTTTTGCAGGTACCACTCCCGGTTTCTACATCACCGAGGAGATGTGGTGCGAGCATATGGCTAGTGAGGAAAGGCGTGACACCCTCCTGAACACCATAAACCAACAACTGTCAGACAATATCAGTTTAATGGTAGCTTCCCAGCAGCGTAGTGAGTGAGCACATCAGACTGTCACTGAGTCTTTCTTTGCGATCACTAATGAGCAGCAACGCATGCGACAGTCTAAAGAGCGTCACTTCGCTCCCATCGAGGCCACCGCAGGAGCTCTCCTAGGTCGCTCTCGGCAGCTGCAGGAAGGACTTAGTACTCGATCCAGACGTCGTCGACCCAGGCATCCTGACCAGGGCGGTGACGGTACCGGTGCTCACCCCTAGATCTCTCTCTCTCTTCTAGGTTACTCCTACCCTATCTCACATCGAAACATTGAGGACAATGTTCGGTTTAAGTGTGGGAGGAGATTTTATCGTTTTTCATATTTCCTTTATTTTCATTGCTTTCCTTTACTTTTATTGCTTCTTATCGCTTTCTTTTACTTTTAGTATGTTTTGTTTATTTTAGTTGCTTGTTTTTCCCTTTTAATAAAATAACATGTGTCTGACGAGTCATCTGTGTAAGTGTATCCTTATTTCCCCCATTTCTTTAACCTTACCAAAAAAAAATTAGCCAAGAAACCAGTACATCTTGAACATTCAGGCTACAGGACAGGTTTATAATAGGATGTAAAAGACTTTGGAAAACTTTTTTAAAAAATCGGTATTGTCTTAACACCTTAGGCTTCATGATTATAAGAGTCGATCCCGATACCCCATATGTTGTATCCCCAGTTTTTGTTCCAAATAGGTCCTTAAGTAGTTTATCCTAGCAGTCAGCTCCGGCTTAAGCGTGCTCTACGCAGGGGACCGATGAAAATAAGTGAATGATCACAAAAATCCCTGCTTTGTTCCCAAACCGCATGAAAATTCGGGCTAGGTGACTCTCACACGGTCATTTAACCCAGAAAAAATAAAAACATATGCGGAACATGCAGGAGAAAAATAAAAAAATTAATAATAATAAGCTTTTTTGTTTTTTGGTTCAGAGATATCTGGTGCTGAACTTGGTAGGGTGGATCACGATCGAATCCCCCACAACTGCAAATTGGGTCGAATAAAGGGGTTACCCCAACTTATGTACCGGAGCCCCATGCTTAGAAAAATAAAATAAAAAGCCTATTTGCTTGTCGGTTCAGAGGTATCTGGTGCTGAACTTGGTAGGATGGATCACTATCCAATCCCCCACGACCACAAATTGGGTTAAATAAAAGGGCTACACCGACTCATGTACCAGAGCCCCATGCTTAATATCATAATCACTAACCGGTCACTTTACTATGAGTATGTATAGATAACAGGCTTAATGTGATTGCACTTGAATGAAAAGGACTTTAGGAAAACAAAAAGAATGCTTAGGTATGGTGGGGTGATGTGGATTGACTTGTATAGGAATGAAGCCTACGAACGCGAATTGCGGGAAGTGTCACTACAATACCCTTAGTTCGATTCGTTAGTACCTGCCAATACATTCCTTTAATGAACTCGTAAGCCTTTTTGCCTCGAATTAACTCTATATTGATACTGATTTTCTTGCATAAACTATAAAGAGTTTTGCTTGAGGACAAGCAAAGGTTTAAGTGTGGGAGAGTTTGATCGCACTGAATTACACCGTATTTTTGACTCGGATTTCACATGTTTATTAGGACTTTATCATCATTTTATTTGTATTATGATCTCACTGAATTACACCGTATTTTTGTATCAGAATCGAAGCTTTCGTTTGGAGCAGGTTCTTATTTATCGCTTTATTTATTTATTTCCCGCATTGCTTTTACTTTATTTATTTCCCGCATCGCTTTTACTTTATTTATTTCCCGCACTCGCTTTATTTATTTATTTCCCGCATTTCTTTTACTTTATTTATTTCCCGCACTCGCTTTACTTTATTTATTTCCCGCATCGCTTTTACTTTATTTATTTTCTGCACTCGCTTTACTTTATTTATTTTCCGCACTCACTTTTACTTTATTTATTTTACGCACTTTACTCGCTCTCTACGCCTCACATTCTAAAAAAAACTTTTCATCATGATTAACACTGTTATGTTTGTTTGCGTTACCATGTCTGACTAAATCTTTTAAAGGTTAGAATGTAAGGATCGCGGTTAAAGTAATGTTTCACATATTGAAATCTGTAGAAATTCTTTAAAGGTTGTTTTGATTTTTAACTCGAGTTTTCTAAAACAAACTTGGTTAGTTTTAATTATTCGAGGAGTGCAAAAGCACCCTGGCATAGTAACTAGGAACCTTCATCACTTTAAGGAAAAGCTATTTTTGAAATTGTTTTCGGACGCGTTGATAGGTTTAAAATCAGTAAACTCCTTAGGTAAACTTTCCAAATCTAAATCAATTTTCAACTAAGTTTACGAGTCTCATTTCTTAAAAATAGGTTTACTACTTTAGTGTTTTGCGCACCTTTTTTAAGTGACAATAAAAGGCCTTAATTTAAGGGTAAACTCAGTTCTGAATACGCGAAAGCGACAGTTCCTGTTAAATGGATTCTTTTCAAGAGTAGAAAATATTGCCTCATAAGTAGTTCTATTTAGACAATCGAAACATCACTTACCTAACATGAATTACATTCAACCTGTCTTTACCTGCATTTATTATTTACCGTTATTTCGCAAACCCAATATCTCTTCTATACCGCCTTAGATAAACACTGTAACGATAGTATTCGATAGATTGACGATTGGTCTTTGTGGGATCGATATTCTTTTATATTACTTTGACCTTATTCGTGCACTTGCGAATCACAGCGATCAAGTTTTTGGCGCCGTTGCCGGGGACCAACTTCGTCAAATTTCGTCCCCTGTTGTTACATCGTATAGAGTAAGGCATTTTTAGCCGGTAAATGCGAAGAACCCATAGTACCGTAAATTTAGTAGATCCTTTAGCGGAACCCGAACGTTATACTCGTACATGCCTCTTACTCATCCGAATTAAGAAAGCTATGGCCGAGAATCGCGATAGGCGATCTCTTAAGGAATTTGCCCAACCCTCTGATGAGGAACCTAGTTCGAGTATAATAAACCCCCTTATACCTGCTAACAATTTCGAACTAAAATCGTCTTTGTTGCAATTAGTACAACAAAACCAATACTCGGGTCTCGCTACTGAGAACCCGAATCAAAATTTAAAAGTTTTTATCCAACTAGCCGACACCTTTAAATCTAACGGCGCTTCACCCGATGCGATCCGTTTAAGATTATTTCCTTTGTCCCTCAGGGATAGAGCACGTTCATGGCTAGATTCACTTCCAGTTAATTCAATAACTACCTGGGAAGACCTTAGGAGAGTATTCCTTGCTAGATATTTCCCCCCTAGCAAGACTGATGTTCTTCGAAACCAAATAACTAGATTTGCTCAAAACCAAGGAGAATCGCATTTCGAAGCTTGGGAGAGATATAAAGAGCTGTTAAGAGTCTTCCCACACCATGACCTAGAGCAATGGCTGATCGTTCACACCTTTTACAATGGACTACATTATAACACCAAGATGAGCATTGACGCTGCCGTAGGTGGCGTGATGATGAACAAACCTTATCCAGAAGCTTGTGACCTAATTGAGGATATGGCCCAAAACCATTATCAATGGGGAACTGAACGAGCATCAATAGAGAAAAAGGAGTCCCAAGGTGGAATACATCAGGTAAGCTCTCTAGACATGATGTAGGCGAAAATTGACGCTTTAGCACTTAGGATCGAACATATGTCTACAAACACTAACACCGTAGCAGTAGTCCACACAGAGTGCGAACTCTGTGGATCTAAAGGAAACGAATCAGCAGAGTGTAACCTTTTAAACGAACTAAATACCGAATAAGTGAACTACGCCCAAGGTAACCAGTTTTCGAACACTTACAACCCTGAATGGAAGAATCATCCAAATTTCTCTTACAGAAACCAGAACCCTATCCAAAATAATGCATCGCAGAGACCACAAGGTTATCAAGCCCAAAAACCAAACCAACTTATGCAAGTTGTGCCCCAAAAGTCTAACCTTGAGAAGATCATGGAAAGCTTTATATCGGGCCAGACTCAGCAAAATAAAGAATTCCTAAACCAAAACATTCAAGTAAACGAACTTATAACGCAATTAGGAACCAAGGTTGATCAGATAATCACTCACAACAAGATGCTTGAAACCCAGATATCACAGGTAGCACAAAACCAAGCCCCACAAACTACACCTGGAGGCCAATTTCCTGGACAACCTCAACCAAACCCTCGAGGGCAAGCTAACGCTTCCTCGTTATGAAGTGGGACCGCTTAGGAAGGGCCTCAGAACCCAGCAATGAGCGAGTCCAAAACATCTAAAGAGAATATGACTACTAACCAAGAAGAGGAACTAGAGAAACCTTAGAAACAAACCAACCAAGAAGGTGAAGCAAGGGATAAAACTTACAAACCACCGCCCCCGTACAAACCACCAATCCCATATCCGCAAAGACTTAAACAAACCAAAGTCAATAACTAATATCAAAAATTTATAAAAGTGATTGAAAAGCTTCATGTAGAGATACCTTTCACAAAAGCTATCACCCAAATTCCGTCTTATGCCAAATTTCTCAAAGATATCTTAACTAACAAGCGTAGGCTCGACGACCCAAAACCCTTGGAATGCAACTTCATTTCTGGGGATAAACTTGCTAAGAAGGAGAAAGACCCTGGTAGTTTTTCTATACCTTGCATTTTAGGAAATCATACGATCGACAAAGCTTTCCTAGACTTAGGCGCTAGTGTAAGTTTAATGCCCTTAGCTGTATGTAAGAGATTAAAACTAGGAGAATTACAACCAACTAAGATGTCCATTCAATTAGCCGATAGGTCTGTTAAGTATCCTTTAGGCATTTTAGAAGACATCCCGGTTAGGATCGGTCAACTTTATATTCCAACAGACTTTGTGGTCATGGATATCAAAGAAGACGAAGATATCCCTATCCTTTTAGGTAGACCATTCTTATCAACAACCGAAGCTATAATAGATGTCTAAAGAGGGAAATTAACCTTCGAAGTAGGGGTCGAAAAGATCGAGTTCATTCTTTCGAAATTCCTGATGGCACCAATTCTAGGAGACGCATGTTATGCGATCGATATCATAGATGAGTGCATAAGAAAATTTGATCAGGGAGAACCTATAATAGGGGTCAGAACCTATAATAGATGTCATGTCACTTACCTTTTGAACTCAAGCACAAGGCATATTGGGCCATCAAGGCCCTAAACTTGGATTACTTAGCATCTGGCAAGAAGCGAGTCCTTGATATTCACAAATTGGAGGAACTTTTCCAGAACGCTTACGAGAATTCCGTTATATACAAGGAGAGAACCAAAGCTTGGCACGACTAGAGGATCGTGAAAAAGGAATTTAATATAGGAGACTTTTTTCTTCTCTTCAATTCGAGATTACGTCTTTTTCCAGGTAAGCTGTGTTCGAGATGGACAGGCCCCTTTGAGGTGTCCAAAATCCTGAAATCTGGAGCAGTCGAAATCTGAAACAACTCCTGCAATCCATTCGTGGTAAACGGACAAAGATTGAAGCCATACCAAGGAGGTGACATACCCACAGAATGTCATGACCAGACTCTGACCGACCCTTCAGTTCCTACCTCTAACATATAAAGTTCGAATCGTCAAGCTAACGACGTTAAACAAGCGCTGCATGGGAGGAAACCCATGACTTCTTTTCCTTTACTTTTACTCTTTTTAGTTTATATTTATTTGTTTTATATGTATGTATATCTATGTGGAGACTAACAGTTATAATATTTATGATTTCATGTGTCCTCTGTTTCTAATCTAACTTTTCAGGAATGGAGAATATCGACACGATGCTAGTAATCTTCCATGACCCAGTCCAAGAGCAGCGTTACAACATGCTTTCACAACGCCTGATGCTGCCTACTAGATATCCCGACTCGAGCTGCATGGAGGCATTGGGCATTGAGCCTAGTGTCATGCACTTATGCAATCAGCTACAATGGGATGAATATACAGATGCTATGCACGTGACTTACAGGAACCTGACTTTGGAGTTCCTGAGCTCGCTTGTCTACGAGCTATATGTTGGTCACGCCAGTGATGGAGGATACATTAAATTCAAATTGTTTGGGGTAGAATATACCTTCAACCACAAGCGTTTCGGCGACTTGCTTGGTTTCCAGACTGCCTATGATGCTTCGTTTGAGCTCCCCATGAGCTACTTTCTGAGCCGAGACGTCGAAAAGTTTTTGAGCGATAACAATTGTGGAGGTAGTCCTAACCCCTCAACCCAGATCTCCAACAAAATTCACAACCTTGCTTTCTGATACTTCCAGATGATTATTGCTCACACCTTCCTGGGGAAGAGTGGCCCTGATGCGCATGTGAGTGCTGAAGAGATCTTCTTCATGTACTGTATTACTCAGTCACGCCCGGTAGACTGTGGAGCTTTCTTGATCGAGAGCTTACACCTTAATGGTCGCTCTGCTGCGAGCCTCATTCATGTCGGAAGCACGGTGACTCACATAGCCTCAACCCTGGGAATCGATAGGAGACTGTCTCACCTGACACCTTATTGCAGCTACACCTTGAAGGATGTTGATTTTTGTCTGGACCGTGGTCTAATGGGGAGATCATTTTTCCATCCGGATCATTACAAATTGTTAATTGAGGGTGAGACCATTCACTACTTCACTTTACTTGACCCTCAAGTGACTTGTGTCATTGATCAGACCACTTGGGTATACGCCATAGAAGGGCAGGGAGAGACAGTTGATGCGCCGAAGATTGCACCAATCAGAATTAAAGTCCGTACCAACAATCCTAATCTCCAGACTCTGAGCATGCAGTCCGAATTGGTTAAGCTTCGCATGGAGATAGCCGAGCTTCGCCAGGAGCTCGCTGATGTTGCCCTGCAGGTCGAGGTAGCAGTTGCCTCACACGACACCGAGACTGATATGCTGCATGATGAGATCGCCGATCTTCGACGCCAGATCGCTGAGCTTCGAGGCTACGAGGTCGAGGAAACTCCACTATATCCCGAGCGTTTATGCCATCATGGACCGAGAAATACCGTTTGAATTTCCCTATTTTCTTTCCGTATTTATTATTCATGCCTATTTTTTATTGTTTCCTAGGACATTATGCTTGCTTTATTTCCTAAGATCTTAGGACTCGTGAATCATTATCGACTCTTCCCACACATATATATGCATTATTATAATTATTATGTTTTGTATGTCCGTTATTTTATTTTGTTTTATTTTGTTTTACCTTACTATCTTATTTTGTTTTGTTTTATTTAATTTTGTTTTATTTTATTTTGCTTTATTTTATTTCGTTTCATTTTATTCTATCAAGCTTAAAATCAAAAACAAAAAAAAAAACAGCATTCGTGGATACCAATATACACTCCCAATTACAAAAATGAAGACGGGAAGGATTAAGGCCTAAGAAGCAAACAACACAGCCGACCCAAACCATTTCCGAAGACATGGCGGGCTCCATGAGCTCAATGGCGGGCCCCATGACGTAACGGTCAGATTTACCTTTTCCACTATTTATACCTTCTTCAACCTTTCCAAACCCACTCTCTTCTTCTCCAAACTCTACCAAATTCATAAGAATTTCCAATCTTCTCACTTTCACTACAAAACAACAATTTTCCATCTTCACTTCTCCAACCCTCCACCAAAAATCTATTAAATTCCATTTTTTTCCTTTCTTTTCTATAATTACTCATTTTTTTCAACAAACTCCATTAATGGCCGGAGTGGAGTTTAACGACATCACTCTTCGTGGAGGAAAGCCCGGTGAGCGACAAAATAAGATTTTGCAAAGATTGCAAACTCGGGAGATCCTCTCTACCAGGTATGTCGACGAAGATTGTTTGTACACTCTAGGCACATATCATAGTGTATTCTACATACTAGACAATTTAGGATTACATGATATATTTGCTAGCAAAGCGCCCACCTACGATAGGCTCACTAGGGAATTTTTAAGTTCCCTGATTTACATTATCCATCCCGGCACTGCTAGCACGGTAGGTACCATTTATTTTAGGATGTTTAATGTAGAATACGAGTACACTACCGATGCTTTAGTGGGATTGCTCGGAATGCCTTATGGTGATGGTGCTATTTGTGAGACGCCCTTAGATGCTGAATGGGAAATCGAGGCATTTACTTTTTGGAACCGATTATCTAATGTGAATGTCACTTCCTTTGAGGTAATTTTGGCTTCTAACATTCATAACCCGGCCATACGTATTTTTAGATATCTTTTGGCATGTACTATATTTAGCCGGGAAAATTCTAACAAAGTAAATGCCAGAGAATTGCTATTTTTATAGGGGTGCCTTACTAATTGCAGAATCAATCCTGTTCCTTTCATGTTGGCCCATATGTCTTCCATCCTTAAGAAAGGAGGAACCATCTCTTTCGGTGGTTTGATTACCTCCATTGCTAGAGCGTTGAATCTACACGCTGAGTTAACCACCTTGGAACCACTCCCTCACCGCACCATTAACTTGAAGTTTTTGAAAGATACGAAATTATGCAACATGCGGCGAGAAGGTGGTTTCTACCTTATGATACATGGTGCAGTTGTACCCAGCATTGTCCTACCTTGATCTCAGAGTACGGATGTGCGACATGCGAGGAATTGGACATACGATCTTGATGCTCCACCCTTTACCGGTCCTTTGCCACCTAACGTTCCTATGGACGAAGGGCAGGGGATCGATGATGAGTATGACCGGCACGACCAGTCACTGGCTCATGATATTCCTGCTGCATCACCTGCACACATCGCACCTTCTTCCTCTAACCCTTTTGCAGGTACCACTCCCGGTTTCTACATCACCGAGGATGTAGATGTTTTTGATTGGCTGCATTTTGTGTTAAAACACTAACTGTACTCTGATGTCTTGACTGATGTCATGACATGCTTGAGTAGTATGCTGCAGGATTAGCTAATACAGGATTTACTGAATGTCAAACTGAATGTTATGACATTCATCCCTGACAGCAGATACTGAATTATAGGCCAGTTGGTTTTTTCTGGTATAGTTTAGTATTTAATTCAGGCTGCTGTTTCAGGAAACTAACAGCAGAGCTAGAATTAAGAAACCTAGCATATAGTCTATGTTCTGGACGTCAAACTGAATGTTATGACATTCATTCCTGACGGCATATGCTAAAGTGTAGGCTAGTTAGTTTTTCTGTTATGATTCAGTGTTTATCTCAGGCTGTTTTTCAGGAATCTAATAGCTGTGCTAAAATCCAGGAAACTAACAGAAGAGCTAAATTTAAGAGCCCTAACAAATAGCCTATTTGTTAGCACCCAAATGTGTGAAAATTAGGTTAACTTGCTTGACCTTAATTTTAGGAAATTCAAGTACAAGGCCCAAGTGCTGCATTATAAAAGGATGGCAATCCTACTTTCAGCATCTCAGGGGTTTTGAAGCGTGAAGCATTTATTATATCATCATATTTCACTGTTGTACTTTGATTGTGTCTTGTATTAGATTTTACTTGTGAGCCAAGCAATTATCACCTAGATGATTGCAGTGGACTAGGATGTTCATTGAGTTGTAATTGTTGTGTCACTCTAAGCTTTTAAGCGTGAGTGTTGTGTTTCTTGATTAAAGCTTTTAAGCACAATCAAGAGTTGTTTGAAGTATAACTTCGCCATTGACTTTAAACTAATTAAAGGTTGTAATCACTGTGGTGATTGAGGGGGAGTGAGTAGGAACTCTGGTCTTAGTTTAGATTGAAATTGCATTGGGTAGGTCTTAAGTGATAGGATTAAAGAGTTGGTTTAAGTCCTGAATTAATACCTTTTATAGTGGATTTCCTCCCTGGCTTGGTAGCCCCCAGACGTAGGTGTGTTTGTCACCGAACTGGGTAAACAATTCTTTGTGTTATTTACTGTCCTTTACATTTACCTTCTGCATACATTCCTGTCTGTGCAGAATTGGATGTCATAACATCCAGTGTGACATCGATAGTCTGTTACTAGAATTTCAATTGGCATCAGAGCAGGCACCCTGTCTGTTAATTTCTGGGTGAGATCTAGGGACATTACTTTCTAGTACCATGGACAAGGATGTAGGATTCTCAAATAGACCACCCATGTTGGATTGTTCTAACTATGATGACTGGAAACCTCGTATGATAACCTTCTTGAGGTCTCTGGATAGCAAGGTCTGGAGAGCTGTCAACAAAGGATGGGAACATCCAACGAAGACATGTAAATATGGAATCATTATGCAAATTCCTGAAGAAGAGTGGGACAAAGAGCAAGAGGCATTAGCCCTTGGAAACTCTAAGGCCTTGAATGCACTATTCAATGGGATAAATAAGAACATCTTCAGACTGGTGCATCACTGTAAGCTGGCTGATGAAGTTTGGGATACTCTCAAAATAACTCATGAAGGTACCTCCAAGGTAAGGATGTCTAAACTCCAGATGCTGACTACCAAGTTTGAAAATCTGAGGATGAAAGAGGATGAGACTATTCATGACTTCCACATGAATATTCTTGAAATTGCAAACACTTCTGGTGGCTTAGGAGAGAAAATGTCTGAAGAAAAACTTGTAAGAAAGATTCTCAGATCATTGCCCAAGAGATTTGCCATGAAGGTTACTGCTATAGAAGAGGCTCAAGATATCTGCAACATGAAGGTTGATGAACTTATTGGTTCTCTCCAAACTTTTGAAATGGGCTTGTGTGAGACTGTTGAAAAGAAAAACAAAAGCATAGCTCTTGTATCAAATACTGAAGAGGATTCAGAAGAAAGAAATATTGGAGGTGATGAAAGCATATCAGAAGCTATAGCCATGCTTGGAAGACAGTTCAACAAGTTCATAAAGAAGATTGATAAAAAAGGTAGACCAAATGTCAAGAACATTTCGTCTGACATCACTAAAAGATCAATATCTAAAGAAAAGTTCAACTAAGGCAAGGGAATCCAGTGTCATGGTCGTGAAGGTTTTGGACACATTAGAGCTGAATGTCCTACGTTCCTCAAGATGCAAAAGAAGGGACTATCTATCCCGTGGTTTGAAGGAGACTCTGAGAGTGAATCTGAAGGAGAATCTGCTAAACATGTCACTGCACTAACTAGTGTCTGTGCCTCTGATGATGACTCAAATGGAGATGAACTTACATTTGATGAACTTGTTGCTTCATATAAAGAGCTATGTGTCAAAAGTGCAGAAGTGTGTATACAAGGAGAAAAGCAGAAGAAACTCATCAAGGAGCTGGAAGCTGAGAAGAAGAAGCATCTGACAGTCATAGATGGTCTAAATGGTGAGATAACCTTGTTGATCTCTAAGCTAGATCAAATGACAAAATCCATCAGAATGTTGAATAAAGGAACTGACACTTTGGAAGAGATTCTAAAGGTGGGACAGAAATCAGGAACCATGTCTGGTTTAGGCTTTGTTAAGAAATCCTCAACTGAACTCAAAAGCTCAAAGGATGAAGTTCAGAAAATCAAGCAGAAGTCACAACCAATGTCACAACATTAGGGAAACAGATGGAGTAACCATCAGAAGAAGAAATTTCAAAGATGGAGATGTCACTACTGTGGTAGATTTGGTCACATAAAACCCTTCTGTTACAGGTTGCATGGTTATCCTAACCAGAACCCTCAAGTCAGACCTAAGCAGAAGGCATCTAAGCATAATGCCCCCATCAAGAAACAACAATGGGTTGCTAGATTAGCTCACATAGCTCTAAGGGCATCTACCAGAGAAGACTGGTATTTTGATAGTGGTTGCTCAAGACATATGACTGGTATGGAGAACTTATTGGTGAATATACAACCTCATATTATTAGTTATGTGACCTTTGGTGATGGAGCTAAAGGAAAAATCAAAGGTGTTGGCAAGCTGGACAGTCCTGGAGTTCCAGAACTGAATAGTGTGTTGTTAGTAAAAGGACTAACTGCTAATCTCATCAGCATAATCCAACTATGTGATCAAGGTTTCTATGTTCAGTTCACTAAGGAAGTATGTGTTGTGACGAATGGAGATAATCAGGAAGTTATGAGAGGATCCAGATCCAAAGATAACTGCTATCTATGGGAACCTAAAGTCTCAAACTACTCCTCAATGTGCTCCTTAGCCAAGGAAGAACAGGAGGTGAAGCTGTGGCATAGACGACTTGGACATCTTCATTTAAGAGGAATGAAGAAGATCATATCCAAGGAAGCAGTTAGAGGAATCCCAAAGTTGCTTATTGATGAAGGAAGAGTTTGTGGAGAATGCCAGGTTGGCAAGCAAACCAAGATGTCACATCCTAAGCTGGGACATCCTACAACATCCAAAACTCTGGAACTTTTACACATGGACTTAATGGGACCTATGCAGGTTGAAAGTCTTGGTGGGAAGAGATATGCTTATGTGGTTGTTGATGACCATTCCAGATACACATGGATAAGCTTCATCAGAGAAAAATCAGATGCATTTGATGTCTTCAAAGATCTGTGCATCAGACTCCAAAGGGAAAAGGATAGTTGTGTTATCAGAATAAGGAGTGACCATGGGAAGGAGTTTAAAAATTCCAAGTTTGATGATTTCTACTCATCTGAAGGAATAAGTCATGAGTTTTCCTCACCTATTACTCCTCAGCAAAATGGAATAGTTGAAAGGAAAAACAGAACTATTCAAGAATCTGCTAGAGCTATGATTCATGCAAAGAAGCTTCCTATGCACTTTTGGGCTAAAGCTATGAATACAACTTGTTATGTTCACAATAGAGTTACCTTGAGAAAGGGAACCTCTTCCACTCTGTATGAAATATGGAAAGGCAGAAAACCTACTGTGAAGTACTTTCATATCTTTGGAAGCAAATGTTACATTCTTACTGATCGTGAACAGAGAAGGAAAATGGACCCCAAAAGTGATGAGGGTATATTCCTGGGATACTCTACTAACAACATAGCTTACAGAGTTTTCAACTCCAGAACCAATGTCCTGATGGAATCCATAAATGTGATTGTGGGTGATAAAGATGAAGGATCCAATGTCATAAAGGATGTTGGAACATTCCTTGAGACTTCAACAGACATACCAGTCAAGACTGAAGAGGTACAAGATACTCCTCCTGAACTTGAGGTAGATGCATCCAACAAGGTGCCTTCTATCAGGATTCAGAAAGACCACCCTAAGGATCTTATCATAGGAGATACTAATAGTGGTGTGACTACCAGATCAAGGGAGAATAGCTCAAAATCCTGTTTTGTATCCAAGGTTGAACCAAAAAATGTGAAAGAAGCCCTGACTGATGACTATTGGATCAATGCTATGCAAGATGAACTAGAGCAGTTTAAAAGGAATGAAGTATGGGAGTTGTAGCGGTGTATTCGTCACTTTATGATTTATTGACTAAATCAAAAGCAAAGCATACAAAGAATCGAGTCGCCACCGCACTTTTATTTATCCAAAGGAATGGC